>NW_028263388.1:1897500-2640000 GCF_051168715.1 Poecilia mexicana
CATCTATCCATCCATCATCCATCCATCCATCCATCCATCCATCATCCATCATCTATCCATCCATCCATCCATCCATCCCTCATCCATCCATCCATCCATCCATCCATCATCCATCATCTATCCATCCATCCATCCATCCATCCCTCATCCATCCATCCATCCATCCATCCATCCATCATCCATCATCTATCCATCCATCCATCCATCCATCTATCCATCCATCCCTCATCCATCCATCCATCCATCCATCCCTCATCCATCCATCCATCCATCCATCCATCATCCATCATCTATCCATCCATCCATCCATCCATCCCTCATCCATCCATCCATCCATCATCCATCATCTATCCATCCATCCATCCATCCATCCATCTATCCATCCATCCCTCATCCATCCATCCATCCATCCATCCCTCATCCATCCATCCATCCATCCATCCATCATCCATCATCTATCCATCCATCCATCCATCCATCCCTCATCCATCCATCCATCCATCCATCCATCATCCATCATCTATCCATCCATCCATCCATCCCTCATCCATCCATCCATCCATCCATCCATCCATCATCCATCATCTATCCATCCATCCATCCATCCATCCATCCATTTTCTCTCTGGAGGATAAAAATCTTCTGTCTGGTTTGATTGTATTTGGTGTTTTTATTTATTTTAATCTCTGAACTGCCTTGTTGCTGGAACCAATAAACTTGATTGATCTGATCGATTGGTGTTTTGGTCTCAACTATTCCTTTTTTTAAGGATAGTTTTGTTTACAGAGTCTTTATGATTCATTTTGTTTGTTTCTGTTTATTTTAGGTATTTAAAATGTTTTCCAGTTTCATTAATTGGACAATAATAAATGAAGCTATTATCAGAAATGTTTCACCATAAATGATGAACTATAAACGATACATGATAATTGTTTCATTATAAATAAATGCATAAATCCATAATTTCAACAGTTTTTGTTTTATGTCACATATAAATCACACATTTCTTAATTTCATGCCTTGAATGATTAAAAGACGCTTTAGTTTTGTATGTTTCTTCTATCATGAAAATCTTTAATCTGATTAATCTGATCGGCTCATTTGACTAACAAAATGTGAGAAAAGAGAAGAGCTGTCAAATCTTTGTTTTGAATTTATCTTTGAAATTACTTAAGTTTTTCCCAGATGTGCTTTTGTAATGTTTGTAAAATGTTAAATTTGATTTGAAGTTTGTGTCTTAAGGTATTTCATTATCGTTTTTCATGTTTGTAAGTTTGAGTTATTGTAAGTTTGTGGTTTTAGGAAGAACAGTCTCTAATACAAAGACAAATAAAGGTAAGAGCTAAACAGTTTTTTCTCTTAATAATGGAAATTATTTAAAATTTGAAACTTTTCTTTGCTTTACATCAACATAAGATCTGATTACCTGAAACTTTTAAGCGACAAAAGAGGAAAAACAAAGTCTGTGAGGCGTTTTGATCAAAAACAGTTTTACCAACATGGTCTCTGCTATAATTAGAAGAACTGAACCGTTTGTGGGGAATTTCACACTGATCCAATGTACTCTACACCAAGCACATTAAATTAAATTAGACACTTTGGATGGCTTCCTGATCCACCACTGAGCTGAAATGTTCCCCACAACAGCAATAAGACGCGACCCAAGTCCTTAATGTAACAACTAATACATGAATCCAAGCTGAAAATAATGAGACCAGGCAGGAAGATCCCAGCACTCAGAGCTGGAGGACGGAGACGTCGTCACTCTGTATTCTGGTTAGAAAGGATTTTTCCTGCAAACATCCGCAGCGACCTCCTTTCCCAGGAAGGGAGGAGAAACGAGCGAGGAAACCTAAACCTCAACTCAGAAAAGAAACAAAGGTGATAAATGCAGCTGAACGGAGACGGGGATGCAGAACGACTCCGGGTCAAAGAGGCTGAGAGGTTCTGATTTATGAGCCGCGGAACCAGAACTCGGATCAACTGCAGCACAAATTTACTCCAGTAAAACGTTTACTGAAGCACTGAGGAACTGATCAAATTATCAATCATTTCACATCTAAAAATTACATCATCCGACAGACCAAAATATAAAGTTAAGTGCAAATTTTAGTATTTTAAAAAATTACAATAATTCATACAGTAACAAAAGTAACAAAATCAGGCAAAATAAAATGTTCAGAAATGATTTTCTTTCAATAAAAACTTCAGAAACTTTAGCAGAAACTGCAGGTGAGAGTCTGTCTGCAGGTTAAAACATGTTTGTTTTTCTTTCAGTGGGAAGAAAATCCAGAAATTTACTCAAGTAGGAGAAGAAATACTTCAGAATAGAATTACTCAGGTAAAAGTAAAAAGTACAGCGTAGTAAAAATACTACTAAAAGTACCTTTTTAAAAAAGTTACTGTGAGTAAACGTAACTAGTTTCTGCCTAATTCTGTTTATTAGGGACCAACAAAGACAAAAAGCTGTTAAACTGTCTGATCATCTTCATCCCTTTGGAGGAAGATGAAGTTTCACTGCTGTGTTTAGAGTCAGAAGTTTACATACACTCATCAATACTTAAGTACTTGAAAACATATATTGTATTTTTCATTTTATTTGCCAATATCTCTGCCTTCATTGGGTGCCAATTCAATAACATAACTAATTATGGTCCAAGTTGTCATGATGTGTGGATGAGGTGGTGAGGAGAGACGCAGAGACCCGGGTTGTGATGAAGATGATGATTTAATGATAAATATCCACGGAACAGAACAACGGCGGCACAGCGAAACTGGCTGGTACAGACGAGGATCCGACAACAGGTGGGACTAAATACTGGGAGGGTAATCAAAGAAACGAGACACAGCTGGGATCAATCAACAGGGAGGACAGAGACTCTCAGGGGAACGGGCTAATACACAGAAAAACCTCAAAATAAACACACAGAAAACAGATCACAACACAAATAACGCTAAATATATTAATTATGTATTTTTTAATCGCCACCCTTAGATTTTCCTCTTTTCTCTCTTTCAACCAAACATTAGTAGAAACACTTCAGTCTGGTGTTTGGGTCCCTTTTTTATTTATTATGAATATTTAAAATGTTCATTAGGATTATTTATTGATCTTTGAGGATGTATTCCTGCATTATCTTGTCATTATTATGATTAAATTACTTGAAAATGGTCTGAAAACAACAATTATTATAATTTATCACAATAACTTCTGGGTTAAATTAAATGTGTTACTGTGACAGGAGTAGTTCAGCAGTGCTTCGCTTTTAGATGTCAAACTTTTATCCTCACTTAGAAAGAAAGTAAACAAATGTTAGCAAAGCTGGCTAGCTAAAGTTAGCAATCAATCTGCCTCCATATTCTTCACCCAATCCTCATAAAGACATTCAGTCAGTATCATCTATAAACATTAAGTTAAATATTAATATTAAGTTGTACTGTAATCAGTGTGTACTGATTAAAATACACACTGAATGTTTTAGGGCACCAATTTCCTTTTCTTGTCAGCCGTTTGCCAACTAGCTTAGTGCTAACATCACCTGATATCAGGATTTGTCTCTGGAAGCAAATCCAAATATTTGCTGAAAGAAACCAACATATTTCAGGTTGAGTGAGAACAAAGACTGTGAGCCATCATCAGTGTCTGACCTCAGAAACACTTTCCTGTGAAAAATGGTCAGAAATTCCCAGAAACAATCAGAAACCAAGAAGAAACCGCAGAAACACCTTAGTGGGATCGTATTAAAGTTCATGGAGGTAAAACTAAGCCTCCCATGTTTCTGAACCTGTTCGCATAGAATTAGAGAAAATCAACTATAAATGTCAAAAGTATTTTGAACAAGCAATTCAGCCTGAGATCTTTAAAGACATAAATGCATGTGACCTTCATGTCCAAGGTCTGACTGGAGCCGTGTTGTAACGGATTGGGCCGAGGCCACCTTGAACATGGCGGCGCTGCCAGACAGTTACTCTATCACCTTCTGTTATGCAAATCTGCTGCAGTCCGGTCAAAGCAGGAGCGTCCGTGTTGGTCCTGGAGTCCAGAGAAGACGGGCGACATCCTTAGGGGCGGAAGAAGATTAAAACCGCTGAACTAGCGCTTTAAAACTGTGTGCTCCGAAATGTTTGGGGTGCCGTTTGTAAAGTTACACAGCCAAAAAATGACTATAAATATAGAACAAGCTAAATATTTAGTTTGCTAAATTAGTTTAGTTTAGTTTGATTGCTAGCTAAATTAGCTAGTTAGTATGGAGCTAAATGTTTAGTTGAGCTCCAAGATAAATAAACATGATAAATATTTAGTCTGGAGCTCAGCTAAATATTAAGTTAGCTAAACATTTAGCCAGTTACGTTTGGAGATAAGTATTTAGCATTTTAATAATGCAAGTTGAGAATCATAGAAGCGATTTTATTGAATTTGTCAAAGTACATCTTCATGCAATCATCCAATTTTGTCCAAATTATATAAAGTTGCTGGAGTTCTGTGAGCTTCAGCTGCAGTGTGAAGACGCTGAAGCAGAAATCTTCCCTTCATGAAGGAGGAAAGTTCTGCGACAAAAAGCAAAAACAGAAAGGACTTTTCATTGGACTAATTCTGGAGCCGCATCAATAAACACCTGAGGATGTTTCTGGGTGGAACCGCGGTCGGAGCACGATCAGATACAAGCAGAAACAGAAACAAATTCACGATAAATTAGCTAAAAAGATGAAAGTTGGATGATGAAGGCTCTCCCAGTGGTCCGGTTCTTCGGGGAGTTCCTGAACCATCAATCATTCACATTTAAACGGATTCTGCAGCAGTGATTGTGCAACACGGGGAAACACCGGAATCGGGTCACTGAGTGACACAGTTTTATCCCAAACCGGCCCACTTACAGCGTCTCCAGGGAAACAAAACAGGAAGGAGTTACAGCTAATCTTAGAAAGAGAAAAAATGAAGAATACATTAGAAATGAAAAAATCTGCGGATATTTTCTGTGGGCGATGCTGCCTCACTGAGAGAAGGCACCATGTTTCTGAAGCTTCATTAACGGTGACCTGTTATTATAGACGAGATTTTCTTTCAGAATGAGCCGTTTCAGAGTCTCTTGTCACTTTAAATGTAAATGAGTTTCTGCTGGCCACGCCCCCTAAACTGAACACTTACATTGGCACGTTAAAATGCCTGCAAAGAGACGCAATTATACAACCTTACATCTCCTGCACAACCAACAAGAAAGCAGCAAGTGGGCTCTGGATGGTAAGTCAACAACAAAACATTTGTCTTTTCCAGCAGCCATTGTACAGCGCATAAGTAATTAGTGTTGTGTTTGTAATTTTACTAAATTTCTGTAAAGCCTCTGGGTGGTTAGAAAAGAGTTACACAAATGAAATGCATTACTGTTATTATTATCACATATTGACTGAGCAAATGTGCTGGAGTTCCACTGGGGTTATGTCAATGTCAATGTCAAATTTATTTATATAGCACTTTAAAACAGGTATAAAACTGCACCAAAGTGCTGTACAAGAACGACAACACAAATGACAAAACACAGTAAAAACAATACATCAATTAAATGCCAAAGAGTAAAAATTAGTTTTAAGAAGTGATTTAAAATGATCCAGGCTGTGGGCATAGGGTTGCTAGGTAACGGGCAGAGTTCCACTGGGGTTGCTAGGTAACGGGCAGAGTTCCACTGGGGTTGCTAGGTAACGGGCACTGCTTGCTAATTTGTGACGTTACATTCTGGAAGTTTTTGAATCGGATCATTTTCCAGCCAACAAAAAACATGAACTTACTGCCATAACTTACTACTTGGTGGTTTTTTTTTTTTTTATCTTTATTTTTAAGCACCTGGGCTGTTTTAAGAAGCAATAGAAACCCAAATGGAAGGACAAAAACATGTAAAATGTGAATTTTAAATAGTCTTTGGTGCAGAGTGTCACCTTTGGACTAGATTTAAAAACGTCTGGAAATGTTTCACATAGGTCTTCCACGATAACAAATTTTGTTGGATGATTAATTATCCCAGAAATTATTATGATAAACAATAAAACCTTTATCTAATAGCATGAAAATGGCATAAGATATACCCTCTCAAGGATCAATAAACTAATTTCTAAAGAACATTTAACACTGGAACTGGAAAGCACTTTAACTATCCAGAATATATAAATAAACCATAAATTAATTGGATTATGAACAGATAATTATGTTATAACCCTAACCCTTCAAACTGTATTCATCGTTGGACTCAAACTGCCAGTTTGGACTGAGTGTCAAATATTTGCAGCATTTTTTCAAAGTACTGTGTAAGTAAATGACATCATGTCTATTGCAATTAAGCAAACTGTCTTAGCGCACACTATTTCACACTTGTCTTTTGTATTTGTTGATTAAATACTGCATGAAAATAAAGTTAAAACAAAGCTTGTGTAAAAGCAAGAGGTCTCACTTTGACATAAAGTGTTTGTATGATATTTTTTTTGCTTGTGGAAATGTTTTCTAGGAGAAATGAAGGAGTTTTAGCTACAGAAGATGAGAAGACTTTGCAGTACCATTAAAGGTTTTGTTTTGAAAATAAAGTGCGAATGTAACAAGACAGCTTGGTTATTTGTCCTTCAGGTAGTGACTACTGCCCTCTGTTGGTGAAAAATCATATTTCAGGTTTAAATGTCTATTAAAAAAAATGATCAGAAAAGTTTCTAAAATAAATCCTGAGACCACAGAAAACATTCAGAGGAAAGAAAATATAAAGCCACTGATGTATTTTTAATATTCTTCACATTAGTCAATGCAGTTATCAGCTGAAAACTTTCAAGAATTTTCAAAACTTAAATAAAGTTAAAGTTTTCCATTCTTTAAGTAAACGGTTTCTGTCTCTACAGAACTTGGTGTTGGTCTATCTGCTGCTTATTGCAGCAGCTTGGACTCCATTAAGTCTCTGCGTATTAAAGGAGCAAAGGTCAAAGTCAGGATTAGGGCTAAATGCAGCATTACTCAACGAGTTATTTAATAAGATTTACATATGTCCTTCAAATGGTTCGACTTCAGTCATAATGCATAAGGCTGTAACAGAATATCAAAATTCACAAAACTTCAGCACCAAACAACTTCTTCAGACTCTTCTAAAACTAAACTACAACATGGGAAGTGAAACCATAATTACTAACGGCAATGAACTTGTGATGTATGTTGGTCTGTGTGAAGTAGCCATTAGCAGGAAGAGGCCATGTTTGGTCTCCCATTCTAAATATTTCACAGAATTGGAAATGCATGTGGGCTTGTTTGCTTATGTCTTAGTGTTAGCCGTTAGCTATATTAGCATAATAGAACCATAGTCACTTCACATTAGTTGGGAAAGTTATGTTAGCTTTCTGTAATCACGCTGTTGCATTTGGCTGCAATGGCGACAATTTTATAGCTCATTAAAAAGGGATGAAAGATATGAAAACATTAATACTGCTGTTCTGGCCGATAACCGATATCTATGAATATAATATACATTTCCTTGCTCAAACAACACTATAGATGAGTTAACGTTAATCTGTGAATTCTGACTTTGATCTGCTGAGATAAAAAGTTTTAATTTTGAGATTAGAGTCAGAATTTTGAAAAAAGTCAAAAGTTTCAGAACAAAGTCAGAATTCTGATATTAAAGTCAAATTTTAATTTCTTTTTCAGTGGCACTAATTGTCTTCCGTACAACACTGTAAATACGACCACAAGGCTTTCATTCTGTGCTTCAGTTAAACAGCCACAAACCAGAGCTGCGTCACAATTCTTTAAATAAAATAAATGTTCATTGTTCGTGCGCTGGCCAATTTAAATTTAAACGACGCGCAACGGTTGGTTGGAAAAGCAGGGAGGGGCGCTGGCTGTTGATTCATCATCTGTAGTTTTCCGATGGACAGTTGACCTAAATACTAACGACTTCAGACACAACAGCTACCAACCGGTCCAGTGGGTCAGGAAGCCACATCCACCACTCACTGTTTTCAGAAACATAAAACCGGAACATTTTGTTTGGGTTTGTTTGGGCTGTAGAACCCTTTTGATCAATTTCCCCATTTAAATAATTACATTATTGTTGGTATAACAGCTTTAGATGCAGTGCTGAATAAATGCTTGTTTTTGCTTCAGATAACCTAAATAAATACAAAATAAAGTTTTCAAATGATAACTACTTTACTAAAGAAACACAAACTAAACTGTCCCTGTGGGGAAAAGAGATTAACTAATAAATGGTTGATCTACTATTGGCAGACATTGTAGCTTCCACTGTTTATTTTAACTTGTAAATTTTAATTTTGCTATATTAAGCCTAGAGGGCAGAATTTCATGACTACATCAACTAAAGCAAGTCGTTCAAATCTTTAAACTGTAGCAAATGCCCTGTGAAAGCAAAGCCCCACCCCAGTAAAATGTAAAATGTAAAAAATATTAATTTCACAAAGTGGGCGGAGCCAATATGCAGTAAGGGGCGTGGCCAACTGTGGGGATGAGCAGGGGGGTGGAGCATCACTGTCACTACCTTGGTGACTTTGTTGCTTTATTTCGCAGATTTTCTGACATTATTGCAAAAGAATTTAGCAAATTTTGTTCCAAAAAAGCGATTAGCTACGTTTGTTTTTTTTGTTTTTGTCAAAAAGTGACTAGCTACAAATTTAGCTACTTTTTTTGTTATTGGAGACTTTTGTGGCTACATGTGAAAGCAACCAAGAGAGCAGCAGGTGCGTTCAGTAAAAACTGGGAAATCAGAACGTAGTTGGAAAAATATTACAAGGTGGTTTAAGGTAAAATAAAAAAAAGAAGTAAAATTTTTCAAACAAATGAACTTATACACTGTAAAAACACTACACTAATACTTGCAAGTTAGTTTGTCTTATTTCAAGATATTAACACTAGACACTAGACATATTTCTATATTTTCTGTGCAGAAACTGATTTAAACTTTAAGCTGGAGAATGCTGTGAATAGTCAGCAGATCTGCGTTGTTTCATATTTTTCGACAGCTGACTGGTTTTATGGAATGTGTTTGCAGTGACGCAGCCGTCCGCCGTGTCTGACTGACAGGTGACAGGTGCTGCCAGCGTCTGCCGGGGGAAGCCGGTCATCTGAGAGGAACTCCGACAGCCGACACAGTTTTATTCTGCCGAGGAGACGCGAGTCGTTCTGACGTGTCCACAAAGAGCGCTGTGTTTTTGGACTGACGTCGGATCGGTTCTGGTGGAGTCCCACCTGCTCAGAAAACCAACTGTCCAAACCGACAATCACAACTTCCCTCCGCCTGCCTTCAGCTGCACGCCAAACACGACTGCAACTAACAGTTACTGCAGTTATCGATTAGATTAATGGATTATTCTGACAATCTGATCACTAATTGATTATTCTGACGATTAACCGATTAATCAATTCATTAATTTCTTTTTAAAAATTGTCACATTCTACAGATTTTGCATTTAACAATTTAAGGCGTTTTTACACAATTTTAAACACATTAAAAGATTAAAATAAACAAAATTTTATTTAAGATGAAATAATTTATTGCCCATAAATCAATAACAGAACTCCTTTTGTGAATTTGAACAGGCTGAAGCTAAAACTGCTGCTAGAGTCGCTTTTAGGGCTGGACAATAAATCAATAACAATGTATATGGTGACAAATACATCAATATCAATACATCTGATAGAATTTTATTCTATCAGATGTATTGATAGGTTGGTGGAATCATCTCACTCGCTCTTTGGTTGCCTAGCAACGACCTGCTGAGTAAGAAGCCGTTTCAAGTTCCCCCTAACTTTGGTTGCCTAGCAACGACCTGCTGAGTGACTGGCGCAGAAGCAGTTTCAAGTTTCCTCAATAATCATAACTGTGGATAAAACTGTAACAACTGGAACGCAGAATTACTACTGTTGATACAAGGAGCGGCCATTTTGGAACAGGAAATCCAACTTCATATGGTGTTCCAAATCCCGTTGATCTTTTGGACTGGGAAGTCAGAATTTCCAAGTCAGGAGCACAGCTACTACTAAAGTACAACCACATGACTGCTGTTGATGCAAGAAGCAGCCATTTTGAAACACATAGTCCACAGTAGGGCTGAAACGATTCCTCGAATGATTCGAGTACCTCGATTACTAAAATTCCTCGAGGAAAATTTACCTGCCTCGAAGCTTCGTTAATTTATGTTTTATTAGTTAGCGCACCGTGTTCCGGCCGGGACTTCATTTGCGTTGCGCGGAGCTCTCACTTCCGCCTCTGAGTTGTTGACAAAAGCTAAGTCTCAGCGGCATAAAGTCCAATCTTCAAGATTGGCCCGTGGGGATTTTATTGATTGATGATAATGCCCGACTTTTTATCGTTTTTGGGGAACCAATAAGGATCCTTAAAATGACTGGGGGAATGCCTGGAGTACGGCAGCATTTCTCCTCCGGGGCTGCTGGTTGAAAGCGAACGGCGGGAAGAGCGCTGAGGTGAGCGGATAGCCTGAACAGGGCGGGCGGCTGAGTAGCTGATGCTTACCGTGTAAATGTAGCTTTACCGACGAACCGCACAATACATTTCATATCCCGGTCTGAAGAAACGGGTGGCGGAGCGCATCGTACATGGCTGGTAGATGAGTTTCTGAGTGTGACCAGTGAAGGTGTCGTAAATATCCCGTATTGCTTCCCCCCGTGTTCGTCCCCCAGTCTAACGGTTCGTCAGTCCGCTGGTCTATTTCCTCCCCTCCACCCCATGTTCGTTCATTCGCCCTCTCCTCCCACTCCAGGCGGCATTTCCCGTATTTTCAAACCCAAAGCGTGACAGGTTAGGTGGCAAGGTGAGTTTAATTAATCTATTAAACTCACTGAAGATGAATACATAAACTAAAAGCTGGATTGTAGACATTTTTTATAAGCATATTTGTGAGCCTGCCTCTTTGTTATTAAATTCAATATAATTTCAGATTTTTCTATAACTTTTCTTCTGGTTAACTTAGAAAGTGAGCTATTATTGTTACAGGTTAGTTTTCTAAACTACAAAAAAGCAACTGTTAGGGATGCTCAAATATGAAAAATTGGACTGATATTGATATCTGATAGTAACACCGGTATTATGCCAGATTTACCAATATTTCATTTTATATTTTTTTTATCCGATTACTCGATTAATCGTAAGAATAATCGATAGATTACTTGATTACTCAAATATTCGTTTACAACAGCCCTAGCCCACAGTACAGGTTGCTCTCAGTTTCCCAGTCAGAAATCTGACTTCGGAGGGCGTTCCAGCTGATTTTTCGACTGGGAAGTCGGAACTTCCAGTTGTGTTCGGAACGTTGATGTGTGGAGCAGCCATTTTGGGATGCAATGTCTGCCGTACAAGTCTGAACTGTCGCTCTCATTTCCCAGAGGGAAATCTGGCTTCAGGGGGCGTTCTGGCATTTACAGTGAAAGTGACTCAGTTAGATTTTCTTTCTACTTTTTAAATGATATTTCATGAAATTTCAACAACAGTCTTTTTTAGAGTCTTTTTTTATAGTTTTAATCTAAAATTTTGATTAAAAAAATGACTTCAAACAGAACAGGTTAGTTAGTCCTCTCCTCTTTTCTTTCTCATTTGGCCAAAGCAAACCCAGAACAAACTGATTTAATCCAACCTCATCATTTAAGGCTGGACAGCGGCGTGCACATCAAAGCAGCGCAGCAGGAGCGCGTTCAGCGTGCGATTATCGCAGGATGAGCCTGAACTCGGCACTGATGGGAGACAAACCGGAGACTTCGGGAAAGAGATCGGACTTCAGAGCGTTTTGGTCGGCTAAAATTACAAACCAGCTTCAGACAAACTTAGAGCCGCAGCGCTAAAATAAACCAGCCACGTAGATGGTGGAGCGTCGTCTTTAAATACACATGAAATATAATATAATACAACATTCTGCTGCGCCTGACTCCAGGTGAAATACGCCATAAGTGGGTCAGGCGTTATGTAAGCTGCATATATGTTCTCCTCAGGCGTGATGCGAGTGCTCAAAGAGTCAGAGAGGAGAACAAGTGAATAACTGTATATGGTTTAAACAAAGCAGCAGGACAGAGACCATCCAGCAGCTTAACCTAAACACATCTCTGCATTTCGTCAGGAACTTTCCAGCTTCACTTTTAGGAGTTTATGACTAAGCTCAGGTCCACTTTTCATACAAAATCCTTTGACATTAAAGGTGTAGCAAGTAACTTTTATTTAAAAAAATGTTTTTACAGAATTATTACATCTGTCTCCAGGTAGAAACGGTATGAGACTGAATCTGTGAAAAGAAATCCTTGGATAAACTTAATTTGATTACTTGTTACAAATTAATGTTGCTGGGATCAGGCAAAGATGACGCCCGGAGGTGTCTTTGTGAATCAAAATAGGTTTTATTTACCTTAACACGAGAAAACTCAGTCTGTCACACCTGGTGCCTATCGCTCCTCAGCAGACAAAAAACAGAACACCGGCTCGCAAAACGGCACGTTCGAGGAACACACGTAAAACAGACATTCAATGACATATAGGAAATATTAGTACAGACGATCACGGCACAAGACAGACACAGAATAAAGTTCTGAAGGAATTAACTTATTATAATGAAACAAATTGGGTGGGGTACCGGTGAACTGTAATAAACATGAACAGTAAAATAAATAAACTAATAAATTCAGTGTATCTCACATTAATCACATTTTTAAAGTTGGAACGCCTGTTTTCTTTTTCCAGTGTAACTAGCTTTAGCATTTATAGCATTCTCTGCTATCTGAAAGAAGCTGCAGCAGAGCAAGGAGGAGGCTGTGAGTACACGAGCATGATTGACAACACTAAGACCCTCCTCCTGGCTCTGATTGGTGTTCTTGTTAGCACTGGAAGAAGGCAGAGAAGCCTAACTTTTTCATTGTTTATCTGTCTCATACTAAACTACCACAACTCAGTTTCAACAGATATGCAAAAAAAACATTTTGTTTTTAATAAAAATTACAAACTGTAGCCTTAATAAGGGCTAAAAATGGAAACCACATAACTGAATAAATAAATTAAATAAATGAATAAAAAGTATTATTCATATTTATAGGCATTGCCATTGCCACCTCGTGTAATGAATTTTTTTCATTGTTTACCTTTAACTTCATGGCATAAAGTATTTTTGTCTTTCTGTGGGTGTTTATAGTATTCTAATTTGTTCCACATTTTTCAAACTAAAACTTTTTTTTTGAGTGTTTCCGTTGGCATAAGGTAATTTAGAGGGGGGACGGAGGTGAAGTTTGCCCGGGGAGCCAAAGAGGGTAGGACCGCCCCTGCAGTGGTGGATTGAATAATTTTCAAAACTGATTATAAAATCTGCTAAAGACACTTAAGATCCCAATTCTTTTACCTTTAATTTACGTGGAAATCACTAGAGATAAAATCTGCAGAGGAAAACAATCAACAAATTATAATAAACAAAATTACTAAAACTGCAGTATGTAACTCTTACAGCACCCCTCCCTGTCACCATGTCATGATGGTGTAATCTGAGGCACATAATCTGTAAAAAGATTGATCTCCTCTACTTCCTCCCTGAGCTACTATTGTGTTCTGAAGAAATGTACCGCTACTGACCAAAAACAAATCACAGGCAGGAAAACAGCCTAGCCCTGCGACAGACTGGCGACCTGTCCAGGTGACCCCACCTGTCGCCCGGAACGTTAGCTAAATCTAAATGAGCTAAATACCAGCACATTTAGAAAATATTTTGCTAAATGTTGAGAAATTTAACTGAATGTTATTTAGCTAAATGTTGACAAAAGTCATCTAAATGTGGCAAATATTAGCATATTTAGCTAAATGTGCTAATATTTTCCAGTTGATAAAAAAGGACCCAGCCTGGTAAAAACCAGCCTGCGTCATCCAGATGGTTTGGACTCTGGCTTTTTAAAAGTGTTTGTTTCCTGGAGTCTTGGACTCTCCTGATGTTTTAAATTTTAACTGATTGCTAACGTTTGCCCATGTTAAATGCAAGTTTGAGGCTATGAAGCTTACCGGAAGTTGCCTGCGCTGTAAGAAACCATCTTTTACTGTTGTACAGAAAAGACGAGCAGACCAAGATGGCTGTTGTTGTTAATCCAATATTTGGAATTGAGGCCGACCCGGACTGAACGGCTTCGTTCACTTCCATCGCTGCCGCCATTGCTACAACTACAGGCAGACTCGAAAATGACGTAATCATTCACAACTTCCCCTTCTGGTCGCTGATTGGCCAGCTGGAAATTCAACGGGAGCGAATTAAAGTTCACGAGAGAAAGTCCAGAGGCGCTTTATTTAATTTATGTATTTATAAAGCAGGAAGCCCTTACGACAAACGCTCTGTGGAATAAAATTATATTTCAATCTGATAAACAGTCAACAAATTATGCAATAAAGTTATTAAAAGGAGCTTTCAATCCATTTATTTCCAGCACAAAGGCATCAAAGCAGCACAGTCTAAAGATGGCAGGTTCACTATTGGATAATATTTACCGGTTAATAGTGTTGGGACCTGCAGGGCATCACATCCGAACAGAACCAGGTCCAGTTTCTAGGGAGGAGGTCCCTCTGTCGGTGGCCGCGAGCAGCAGTCCAAACCCGGACCGAAGTCTGACCTCACTCCCCTTCATTTACTATCAAATAAATGAATGAATGAATAAATAATGAAGATGATAATAAATAAAAACCAGAGGATTTATTTCCCAGCAGATCTGAGTCGACCTGTTTATGCACAGCCAGAGTAATAAACAATGCGCCATGTTCTCCATCTCCTCTTTCTGTTAGGATTTATTTTTTTTCTACATTTAAATGTTTCTATTCACAAAACACCGACTCAGCTTACTACTTCTCCCTTTTCCTTTCACCAATAACTCATCCATCCACCCATTCACTCCACCTTTCAGTAAACAGCCTCACACAAACAAAACAACAACAAATGGTTGCAGGTGACATCAAGTAGAAGCTCAATTGAAATCAAATGGGATGTTTTTGGCAAGTGCTTAAAGTGAATTGAATCCTGCATCAGTCTGGATCGTGGATGTGATGCGCAGGAAGGTGGGAACTGGGTCATCATCCAAAAAGCGGCTCAAATAACTTAATAATTACGGCAGAAAAGTCGGAGGAAATCAGCTCTTCTTGTGTCTGTGACTGAATCAAAATGGCGTTTCAGCGAGAGACATCAGCGCAAATATTACCAAAAAGAAATAAAGCTGCGTAAATAGAGGTCAAACTTTTATTATTAATTCAAATCGATGCGTTCGGGATCATAATACAGAGAGAAACAGGAAGAAGATGAAATGATTGGGTTCTGATGCGCCAGCGTCTAAACAAAAGACAGCCATCATCACTGCGCCCTGCACTGAAGGACTTTGGTTCCAGCTCCAGTCTGCAAACCCCGCACCCTCCCCCCGCACGCAGCCGGTCCCGCACCTGAAGTGAAGCCCCCCTCTGCCTCAGCTCGGATCCCCGTCAAAAACAAACGTGACAACCCGAACCGGCAGCCTTTAACTTCACCTGATGTTTGGAGGCGCTGGCAACTTTCCTGACAATGGAGCTTCAGAGGCGACTACCATAGTGATAGTTATAAGCAAATCTGGCGCAAAAGCGAGAAATAACGCAAACACAAAGGTTGCACTGCGCCCCGAATAAAGCCCCGATGAAGTCCCGGCTGTCACCTGCGGCTTCCAGGTCGTGACATTTGATTTATTGCGGGTTTAACAGCAAATAATCTCGAACACGTCATTCAAAGTCAATGGCCGGGCTGTGTTAGTTGGGAAAACGTATCGAAGTATTAAAAGGATAAACGGAGACCTGCGCAGTCGGAACTTCACGCATCCGATCAGTTAAAGATTCAATTTTAATGTGCATTGCGTGTCATCCCGCAAGGTTCCGTCTGTTCGGGTCAATTTGACGGGAATTGGGCAAAATGGTTGGCGGCGCGCGTTACTTCCAGCGGGTTTTCCTGGAATAAAAGTTGTTCGCCGGTGGAAACGGAGGCGGCCGAGCTGGCGGACGGGAAGCCGGATGTCTCCACCACCGGCCCGGCGCGTCCGGCGGACCGCGGAGGATGCGTGGGTTTTATATTTGACCGCAGATGGAGGATGAAGAAACACAAACGGGACGGCGCCAGTTCCATGGAGTCCGCTAGATCAGCTGCTGGCAGTTGGTGTTCTCAATCACGTCCGCAGATAGGCTTCATAGGCTCAATGGAGCGCCTGTGGAATAAGACACTTAAAGTGAACCCGGACACCGAAGACGCACTTTTTAAAATTTTTGGACACTTACGCCGAAACTGCTTTTTCTGGCGTTTTGCTTTCAGGATACACTGTTTCACATCGTTTTGGGGGTTTTTTTCCTACCGGTGAGGCGTTCAAAAGCTGCGGGGAAATTACACCTCCAAGAGTTTTTGATTAACTTTATTTTTAAAAGGAGAATTGAAGAAGTCACAATGGCAGAGACGTCGGCCGCTCCAGCCAAAGCAAAACGGGCGTCGAAACCAAAGAAACCCGCGTCGCATCCAAAGTACTCGGACATGATTAAAGCGGCTATTGTTCACGACGCGAGTCGGAGCGGAGCGTCCCGTCAGTCCATCCAGAAGTACGTGAGGAAGAACTACAAAGTGGGCGACAACGCCGACGTCCAGATCAAGATGGCCCTGAAGAGGCTGGTGGCGTCCGGGATGCTGCGCCACACCAAAGGCATCGGCGCGTCCGGGTCCTTCCGGCTCACCAAGCCGGAGGACTCCAAAAAGCCCCCCGCCAAGGCGCCGGCTGCAGCCAAGCCCAAAAAAGTGGCCAAACCCAAACCCAAGAAGGCGGCCAAACCCAAGAAGGTGACCAAGACGCCCGAGAAACCCAAGAAGGCGGCCGTCAAGAAAGTGAAAAAGGTCGCGAAGAAGGCGACACCTGCGAAAACCAAGAAAGCGCCGGCAAAGAAACCCAAAGCGGCCAAAGCCAAGGCGAAACCAGTGAAGAAGACGGCCAAGCCCAAGGCCAAGACACCCAAGAAGGCTGCGAAGACTTCCAAAAAGAAGTGAACGGACTCTTTCTGAAACCCACTGTAAATACTTGAGGATTTTTTTCGTATATGTATTATTTTTGTAAGATTTCATGCAAAAAGTCTGTTTATA
Source organism: Poecilia mexicana (assembly GCF_051168715.1). Taxonomy (NCBI): domain Eukaryota; kingdom Metazoa; phylum Chordata; class Actinopteri; order Cyprinodontiformes; family Poeciliidae; genus Poecilia; species Poecilia mexicana. Next base: position 1,914,625 of record NW_028263388.1, read on the forward strand.
CCTGTAGTTTCTCCTCCATCCATTGCAGCATCAATAGACTGTAAAACTAACTGTGGACATTTTCATTCTGTTGATATTTGAGACTGAGGAAAACGTGTATATTTATAAAATATACAACTGAACTAATGAGTAGTTATTGTTGGTGCTCAACAATAACTATTCAAACATCCCAACGTGTTAAAAACTATTTCCAATGTATGTCAATAAAAACAACTTCCAACTTCTTGTCCTCATTTTACACAAATATTACAGAAAGATGCACTGTATTCACAGCTTTAAAACTTAACATATTACTCTAACAGCATGTATTTGCATCACATTGCCAGAAAAAATTATAAAAAGCTTTGTTAATAAAACCTTTTTGAAAAAAATCTGTTTCCAGGGGCGTATCCAGAAAGTTTTCTAAAGGTGGCCAGATCCTGGGGGGAGAGGGGAGTGAGGGTAGAAAAAATCTAAATAAATAATGTTTTAAATTGTAGATATTGAAATACATTTTAAATGGGGATAATTTCCACTCATAGATACAGATTAAATCTGAAGTTTTATTAATACAGAGAAATGTAACTACAGTTTGGTTTAGATATGTTGATTAAATTCAATTTAAAAAGAAATTTTTGATCCCAAAGGAATCAATTACATTAAAAATAAATATCAATTAAAATAAAAATATTTTATTGATCCAAAATGAATAATTTAAAAATAATTTAAAAACTGAATTAAAAAAATGGATGGAATTAAAAAATTTTGCAGTTAAACTTATCACCGCTATGCAGAAATAATGATTAAACCCACCCAAATAAAGTAAATATATATTTTAAATAGAAAATAGAAGATACACTGAAAATCATTAAAGAATAGTTTTATTCAAGTACATTTCTATGGTGAACCTTAAAATTTAGGTCTGTTTTTTTTCCTGATTCTTTGTTCTGCAAATTTATATTTTCAAGTATGAATGTTTCAACATATTGAAAAATATTTTTAACTCAATAAAATAATAAACATGATTTCCTTCTATTATAGACTAAAATATGCTATTCTGGATCAGAAGTGAGCGTGACAGGCACTCAGAAAGAAATGCTATGCAGAATAAAAAAGAAAACATATTAACATAAACAGAAACAAATTTAAGTGGATTCATGCATCTTGTTTAAAGCAATATTATGCATGAATCCTGTGGAGGAAATGACACTTAGGAAGGGAAAAATCATTATGCAAGTTAGACTTTGAATCTACAAAATACAACATGAGCTCATTTTAACTTTTCCCAGACACCAAAGGTGATTTTAGAGATAAAATCAAATACACTAATGTTATTAAGGCTAAATAAAGGCAAAAATTATATTTGAAAACGTCAGGTGCAGGAGGGATCTTTCCATCATCATTTCAGCTTCAGCAGATGATTGAAGCGGAAATCTGTGTCGACACACCCATATTTAAATGTTCTGCCTCCCACCTGACGAACAAATACTGCCACCGTGTGGTAGCGGAGGGAAATGGCGCCTTTTCTATTCACAGCAGGAAAAACAAGAGGCGCATAAATACAAGTCAGTGTTAAAAATACTATAGTTGGATTATCTGTTAATGGCTCCTAAAAAAGAAACAAAACCTGAGGATAAACTTTAAAGATAGTTCTGATGATTAGAGAAATGTTAAATGTCTAGACATTAATAATTCAACACAAAATGTCCATGTTTAAGTCAATGAAAGCTCTTAAAACCAAACAATTTCACAAATAATTTCAAATGCACGAACAGAATCACCGTTCATTAATTAGCTACACCTTGTTGGTGCCTTTTTCCTGCAAGACAACCTTAATATCCGAGGTTATCTGAAGAGAAATCAAAAATTCAGATTTCTAAATAGCACATTTTCAATTTTAGAGCCCAGAGAGTTCATTTTTTGTCTTGAAATTTTCTGATGGAAACTGAATTTTTCTGTTTACAGTGACCCTAATTCGTCGTCCTACATAATATCAGAACAAAGTCGTACAACCGAAAGTCAAAAATATACGAAAATAAAGTCATTATGAAAAATAAAGTCGAAATATGAGAAAAAAATGAGAATAAAGTTGTAACATTACCAGAATAAAGTCGCAATATTATAAGAAAATTGTATGACGGAAATTCATCAAAAATACTCATGAAATAAAGATAAATATTGAACAGAATAAATATCTGAATAAAGTCACAACGTTAGTAGAATGTAGTAGTAATTTTGTAATTCCCACTTAAAAGCTAAAAAGAGGGATATTGAGCATCTTGTGAAAATTTAATTTGGTATCTAACAAATATGAGAATCTTAACACAAATAACAGGAGGCGGTCAGAGCTACATAACTAAGATTTTCTAGTCATTTTCTTCTGGTAATATTTTGTCTTTATTCCAGTAATATTATGACTGTAGTTCCGTAAAAAATATCTTAGTCTGACCTTAATACTCGTTGTACATTTTTTAATAAACGCATATTTAAACTTCTGACCAATCACGCAACACTTTGGAGAGTGTTCGGTACCTTTAGCTCCGATGTAGTTTAGCTTTGCGTATTTTCGGTGTTCCCGAAGTTCTCACTCTTCATTTCGCGAACTTTGCACACAGTGAAGTTTATGTCAAAGTCGGTCTTCTCGGAAAGTCGGTAAAAACCAAAATTAGTCCAAATGTTTGCCTTCAACAAAGACGGGCCGGTTGAATTTTTTTTCTCTTTTGTAGTTTCCTGCTTGTTTTGGTGCTTTCCGCGCATGCGTACGTTCCGGTCCCGCCTGCGTGATGACGTCAGGACGTCCCGCGTAGTTACGAAATAGAGGCCAGCAGATTTGTTTCCATTTTGCTAGATTTTGGTACATTTTAAACCGTAATAAAATGAGAATCGCGACCCGTTGCACTCACTCCGGTCTGGTCTTTTATTAAGCATCTGAATCTGTTCACTTTCAGTAATAAAAAAGTTTTTGAAAAGTCACAGAAATGTTTCCTGCAGAACCATCTGCCTCTCTGGTGTTGGGCAACCGGAACCAGCAGCAGGTTCTGTAACTGGGTCAGTCAGGAGCAGAGGAACAGAAAAACACAGGCCAGCTTCAGTCTCATTAAAACAACCTGGAGGTGAGGAGAGGAACCTCCAGGTTCCTCTCCTCACATGCCGGAAAACCCGTCATGTTTTCCTTCAGTCAGACACAACGGTGCCTTAGGGACATTGTAGATGGAATAAAAAATTAAAAGGTACATTTCAAAGAAAAAAAAAACTCAGGAATGAGATTTATCTCAGAAACTTCCCAGAAACCCCCCCAGATATTTTGGAAGTTTTCACGTTTCTTGAATTTTTTTTTTAATTTTTTTTTTAGCAAATTTGCAAGTTTTCAAACAAAAATTTTCTATTTTTTTTCTACAAAGTTTCTGAGATTGATCTGAACATTTTTTAATCTTCTCTAGCAATTTTTCACCTTTTCAAAATCAGAAATTTCCACTTTTTCTAGAGATTGTTTCCTAAAAATATGAGGTTTTTTTCTGAGTTTGAAAACTCATATTTTCTAGAAGAAAACTTGAAAAGTTGAAAATTTTTGACTTTTGAAGCTAAAAAATTATTTTTTTCTAGAATATTTCTGACTAATTATAAAATTTCAGATTTTTTTTTGAAATCTTTTTGACTGAAACACTGTCGCAAACACTGTTAAAATCAAAAGTCCATTTCCTCAATAAAAGCAAATGTCTTCATGCAACAGAAGCAACCTCACCATCAGAGGGTTTAACTGAATGATTTGAGGAGCTAAATCTTCCTGTTCAGGGTAAAACCAGGTTCCAGCAGTTATTTGGCAATCATATCAGGATTTCATGACGTTTTGTATCAGCTGGTCTGAACGTCCAGCACTCTGATTCTGAATAATTTGGCATCATTTTCATTTGAACGCTGCTTGCATGCAGAACATGATCTGTAACTCAGATCTGCTGATGGGGCAGCAGGAGGCGGGAGCATCTTCCTGATGAAAGCACCTTGGTGTTCAGGAAGAGAAGCTGCTCTTCAGGCCAGCTGGTGAAGCGTAAGGCAGCAGCAGCGGGGGGAGTAACCTCCAGCAGAGGTCAGAGGTCAGACAGAGAGCAGGGCAGGTGGAAAACAGTTCGGCCTCCAGGTTTGGTCGTGACGGATGGAGATAATCGTCGGGTCATTTTAGCCGAGCCACGGCTCTGTAGACGGCGAAACCCAGAACGGCGACCACAGCGGAGCCCAGAGCCACCCGCAGCCAGAAGGAGGCGCTGCTCAGGTCCGACCCGTTCAGGTGGCTGGAAAACAAAAACCATCCGTCAAACACAAACCAGCAAGAGGTTTCCGCTCAAGCCGAGACAGACGAAAAACACCAGAATCACTTTTATACCAGGTTTTCTCCACTTTCTTTACTAAACGTAAAATAAAATAAAAAATATTTAAAACGCTGATGTTATTTGGAGTTTTAGGCCCAGGCTACAATAACTTCTGTTTAACTATGATAATATAGTCATAATGTTATCAGAACAAGGAGAATCGTGATAATTTGATAATTTAAACATAAAGTTTAACTTCACAAAATGCTCAACATTCTTCATTCTAATGTTTTCTTGTTCCTCGTTTTCTCATGTTATTACTTTATTCTTATTTTATTTTGACTGAATGTAGCATTACTTAATTTACACATTTTTTCTTGCATTACTACATTATTATATTATTGTGACTTAATGTAGTACAACTTCATTCTACAAATATTACTTTATTCTTGTATTACTAAATGTTTTCTTGTATTATTACCACTAGTCGTATTTTTACCAAATTTATTCTCATATTTTTACATTTTTCCTGTATTATTGTGATTTTATTCTCATTTTTTGTCCTTTCTCGTATCACTACGACTTCGTCCTGTTAGCCTTACAAGTTTCATGATTACAATAAAAACTGCAGCCTGGCTCTAAACATCATGGAGTTCACCTGAATCAAATCCAAATGAATAAAAGCTGTGAAACAAGATGGCCGCCCTGACATCACTCTGAACTACGGAAACCCAAAGAATGCATCGTGAGAAAAAATAAAGATTTTACGAGAATTAAATAAAATAAGAAGTTTGATTAAGCAAATCTATTTATCACTCAGCCCTGTTGTCTTGCAAATTTCAAATCCACTTTCAAAAATACATTATTGACACCAAAGTGAAATTATTTCATGCCGGTTCTGGTGTTGGCTGTAGTGCTGGTTCTGGACCGGTTCTGGTACGTACGGGTGCATGGCGGCCCAGGCCAGCCTGCTGTAGATGCTGCTGCCGGCGGCGTCGAGCGTCAGGCCGCAGAACGGCAGCGGCGGCGGCAGGCGGTGCTTGTAGCAGAACTCGGCCGGCGTCATGCCGTGGAACTGCTTGGCTTCAGGAAGATCCGCTTTGGAGGCGACCAGAACACACGGAACGCTGCCGTCCATGTAATGTTGCTAAACATGGAGGACACAGAGAAACTAAGCCGCCATTTTGACTGGCTGCTCCTCTGAGGAGCAAAATAAATTCAGTTTCTATCGTCTGACTGGAAAATATCCAACATACAGATGATTTTCATTTGATGCTTCATTTCTGCTGGAACTGTTGCTGAGTCTCAATCACAATAAAATAAACATTTTTAAAATGATATTTGAATTAAAGTCACAGCTTCTAGATTTTCCATGTTAAACTTTCAGATTATTCCAGACGTAACTTTCCACAGATCTTCAAGTTAATCTGAAATTAGGAAATACTGGAAATACTGGAGTTCACAATGAAGACTCCAATGAAGGAAAGAAAAAAGGAAAGAAGAAAAATTAACAGAGGAAGGAAGAGAAAAGGCAACAAGACAGAAACCAACATCGGTTCTTAAAATCAACTCGGCTTTACTGATCAGATTGGCGAGTAAAAATTTGCCACTGTCTGCTGATACAGCTAACGCTAAAGCCAACAATGCTAAAGCCAACAACGCTAAAGCCAACAACGCTAAAGCCAACAACAATAAAGCCAACAAAGCTAAAGCCAACAACGCTAAAGCCAACAACGCTAAAGCCAACAACGCTAATCCCAACAACGCTAATGCCAACAACGCTAATCCCAACAACGCTAAAGCCAACAACGCTAATGCCAACAACGCTAATGCCAACAAATCTAAAGCCAACAACGCTAAAGCCAACAACGCTAATCCCAACAACGCTAAAGCCAACAACGCTAAAGCCAACAACGTTAATCCCAACAACGCTAATGCCAACAACGGTAAAGCCAACAACGCTAAAGCCAACAACAATAAAGCCAACAACGCTAATCCCAACAACGCTAAAGCCAACAACGCTAATCCCAACAACGCTAAAGCCAACAACGCTAATGCCAACAACGCTAATGCCAACAAATCTAAAGCCAACAACTCTAAAGCCAACAACGCTAAAGCCAACAACGCTAATGCCAACAACGCTAATGCCAACAACGCTAATGCCAACAAATCTAAAGCCAACAACTCTAAAGCCAACAACGCTAAAGCCAACAACGCTAAAGCCAACAACGTTAATCCCAACAACGCTAATGCCAACAACGGTAAACCCAACAATGCTAAAGCCAACAACGCTAAAGACAACAATGCTAAAGCCAACAACGCTAAAGACAACAACAATAAAGCCAACAACGCTAATCCCAACAACGCTAAAGCCAACAACGCTAATCCCAACAATGCTAATCCCAACAATGCTAAAGCCAACAATGCTAAAGCCAATCTTTCTTGCTAACACCAATAAAGCTAACCCTGACAATGCTAAAGGTGATAATGCTAAAAATGCTAATGGGGATAATGCTAAAGCTGCTAATGCCCACGGGGATCGTGCTAAGTCTGATAATGCTAATGCGCTAACTGAAACACAAACTCATTAAAGCACAACTTTAGTTTGTTTGATCTTTCTGATCTTACTAAGCTGAACCCAGGAACCAGGGAAAAACACCTGGACATCGACCTTTCACCTCTGTGACCTTGACCTCGACACTGACCTTGTAAATGCTGGCGCAGTAGTCGAAGGAATGGGGATCGCTGGCGTCGTACATGAGACAAGCGACGTCGCAGGCGGCGTCCGACGCCTTGAGGAACTCCATTTCCACATCCACCTCGTTCAGCTGCAGGGAGGGAGGCCAGTCAGGCTGGGGTCAGAGGTCAAAGGGCAGCAGCTCTGATACTTACAATCAGGTATTTCTCCTGGTTGCCGATCTGAACTGTATTTATGACATATGGTGAGAAGGCACTGCTGGCGTTTCCTTTACTCTGATAAAAAAAAAAACAGAAAATGAAACAGCTTAACAGTTTGCAGCATGAAACAGGTTTTCGTTTTCCACCGTTTATTTTGTCAGACAGCAACGAACCAGAACGCTGCGGCCCACGAACGCCTGGAGGAAGGCGGTCTTCCCGGTGCCGCGCGGCCCGATCACCTTGCAGAGAAACGCTGACCTCTGAGTCTGACGCTTTTCCAGATCCACATCCTTCTCCCGAGTCACTGCATCCAAAAAATAAAACAAATTAACGGCAAAATGTGTCAAACTGGTTTTAAACCTCAACATTGATTAAGGTATAAAAATATGTAAAAATTAAGGCGGCACAGATTAGACAAAAAAAGTTCTTCCTTAAAAATTTAACTTTTCCAACTATGGAGATAAAAACAAATGAACTAAAAACAACAGTTTCAGCGATTATATGTAAATAATTCTTTCCAAATTTAGTCTTTTAATCAAACGTTACATTGAACTTTATTAACAAACTGTGATGCTTGAATATCAACCACTATCCAAGCCTTGAAAACACATCAGTGAAACCGATGTGTTTTCAAGGATTTCAAGCACCTGATCCAAACTGCATTAAACTTCTGGGAACAGACGAGTAACGTACCAAAATGATTCTTCAGTAAAAGGAAAAGGGAGCCGAGAAATTACTCAGTTAAGAATAAAAGGATAAAAGGCAAAAAGTTTACTCAAGTACTGAGTAACTGATCAAATTATCAATCATTTAATATTTCATGTTTGTTTTTCATTCAGTGGGTAGAAAAGTCAGAAATTTTACTCAAGAGTAGAAAAACTTTATAATAAAATAACTCAAAGTACAAAGTAGAGCTTAGTGAAAATAACCATTAAAGTAAATTTTCTCAAAAACGTTACTTAAATGTAGCTGGTTGCTGCCCAGCAGATGCGTCCCTCACCTGTGACGGCTGCGGTCTGCGACTCCTGCTCAGTCAGGATCGGGTATCCCAGGTAACCCAGGTGCTCCAGGCAGCGATGGACGTCCAGGTACGCAGAGAGCCTGAAACCACAAGACAGATTCAGCCAGAGAGAAAACCAGCGGCTAACGCCTCGTTCACACGGCAGGATTTCAAAACCATGAACACCTTCAGTTTAGTAGGTTCAATCGAACAGATTTCACTCTGACATTCAGATCCCAGACAGAAAATCACAACAAACTTCACCAAACCTCATTAAAACTCGTCAAACCTCATTAAACCTCATCAAACTTCACCAAACCTCATTAAAACTCGTCAAACCTCATCAAACTTCACCAAACCTCATTAAACCTCATCAAACATCACCAAACCTCATTAAAACCCATCAAACCTCATTAGAATTCACCAAACGTCATTAAAACTAATCAAACCTCTTTAGACCTCATCAAACCTCACTAAGCCTCATTAAAACTAATTAAAACTCACCAAACCTCATCAAACCTCATTAAAACCTCGCCAAGCCTCATTAAAACTCATCAAACCTCATTAAAACTAATTAAAACTCACCAAACCTCATCAAACCTCATTAAAACTAATTAAAACTCACCAAACCTCATCAAACCTAATCAAACCTCATTAAAACTAATTAAACCCCATTAAAACTCACCAACCTCATTAAAACTCACCAAATCTCATTAAAACTCACCAAACCTCATCAAACATCATTAAAACTAATTAAACCCCATTAAAACTCACCAAACCTCATTAAAACTCATCAAGAAACTGATTAGGAAAATGTTTCTTTGGTCTGATAATTTATATGATGGTCAGTTTTTATTTGTACTTGGGTAAACATGTTTAACTCCTGCTTGAGTAAAATCTTTGGATACTTAACGCAGCAGGATTATCGGTCATCGTAAAGATTCTTCCCGATAATCTGCTCTGGGATAACGGATCGTCCCGCTGTGTGAACTCGGCTTCTCTCTGAGCGTTTCGGTCACCTACATCCACTGGCAGTGGTAGCCCTGGTTGGTGATGTAGCCCTGATCCGTGGTCGGCACGGCCAGCAGGACGTCGCCGCCCCACGGCATGTAGGGACAAACGCAGAACAGGTTCTTCAGCTCCGCCGGCGACAGGGCCGAGTCCTGATCCTGAGCAGGAAAACAGCCGGACTCAGTAAAATCAGACGATCTTTACCGGCCGACTTCCTGTTCTGGGACTCGCCTCGTCGTATTTATCAAACAGCTGCTGCAGGAACTGGTGGCCCTGCTGGTTGATCTCTGTGCTGCAGCCCACAGGAACTCTGAGTCTGAAAACACGTAAAGCAGCCGATGAATGAGAAGAATTTTACTTTTCCAAACACAAATAATCAAGTTTATCAAGTTATACAATAGAAACATTCAACCGGAAATTTGAAATGATGATAGAAATTCTGAAAATACTCTTTATTTTTTTAGACATCTGGAACATCTAGTGGCGTTAATCGTTATTACAGATCAGGAAAGTCAAACTCATTTTTATTTTGGGCCAAATCCAGATTGTGGACGTCCTTAAAGGGCCGGCTGGTAAAACTAACGATAAAACCCAAAAGCAAACTTTGAACAAACACTAGATGATTTACTTCCTGAGGTTAAACACTGAATATCATTTCTGATCGACGTAATTTAGCAAAATACATGTGAAAACTACGGAAGAAAGCAGAGAAAGTTAATCAAAGTACCAGAATGCGTATTGTGTGAAATTTAAACAAACATTTTCATTTGATTACATGGATTTATGCGCTCACATCAAACTCATTCAGTTTTAAAACTGGAGGAAATGTGAGGCCGTTTAACCAGAAGCCAGTGAATCTGAAACACTTTTCTGAGCTCCTTACAGAGCAAGATAAATTCAGCGTAATATCAGTCCTAATTTCATCTTTTCTGCCCATTTTCTGTCTATCGAGCCATAAAATCTTCTGAATAATAATAATAATAATAATAAATGTCTTGAATGCACTAACTCGGGGTACAGGTAGTCATCAGTCAGCTCCAGGTTGTCGTCATAACCAAACTTCCTGAGGATGGTCCAGGTGGTTTCATGCCGGCCTCTTTGGATGAACAAAGTGTTCAGAAACAGAAAACCTGGAAAACAGAAACCCTGAATGTAAACGAAGCCACCAGATGAATAAATGTTTCCCATCGGCCCGATGTTTCCTATGTTTCCCATCGGCCCGATGTTTCCTATGTTTCCCATCGGCCCGATGTTTCCTATGTTTCCTATCGGCCCGATGTTTCCTATGTTTCCTATCGGCCCGATGTTTCCTATGTTTCCTATCGGCCCGATGTTTCCTATGTTTCCCATCGGCCCGATGTTTCCTATGTTTCCCATCGGCCCGATGTTTCCTATGTTTCCTATCGGCCCGATGTTTCCTATGTTTCCCATCGGCCCGATGTTTCCTATGTTTCCCATCGGCCCGATGTTTCCTATGTTTCCCATCGGCCCGATGTTTCCTATGTTTCCCATCGGCCCGATGTTTCCTATGTTTCCCATCGGCCCGATGTTTCCTATGTTTCCCATCGGCCCGATGTTTCCTATGTTTCCCATCGGCCCGATGTTTCCTATGTTTCCCATCGGCCCGATGTTTCCTATGTTTCCCATCGGCCCGATGTTTCCTATGTTTCCCATCGGCCCGATGTTTCCTATGTTTCCCATCGGCCCGATGTTTCCTATGTTTCCCATCGGCCCGATGTTTCCTATGTTTCCCATCGGCCCGATGTTTCCTATGTTTCCTATCGGCCCGATGTTTCCTATTGGCCCGATATTTCCTATGTTTCCCATCGGCCCGATGTTTCCTATGTTTCCCATCGGCCCGATGTTTCCTATGTTTCCCATCGGCCCGATGTTTCCTATGTTTCCCATCGGCCCGATGTTTCCTATGTTTCCCATCGGCCCGATGTTTCCTATGTTTCCCATCGGCCCGATGTTTCCTATGTTTCCCATCGGCCCGATGTTTCCTATGTTTCCTATCGGCCCGATGTTTCCTATTGGCCCGATATTTCCTATGTTTCCCATCGGCCCGATGTTTCCTATGTTTCCTATTGGCCCGATATTTCCTATGTTTCCCATCGGCCTGATGTTTCCTATGTTTCCTATTGGCCCGATATTTCCTATGTTTCCCATCGGCCCGATGTTTCCCATCGGCCCGATGTTTCCCATCGGCCCGATGTTTCCCATCGGCCCGATGTTTCCCATCGGCCCGATGTTTCCCATCGGCCCGATGTTTCCTATGTTTCCTATTGGCCCGATATTTCCTATGTTTCCCATCGGCCTGATGTTTCCTATGTTTCCTATCGGCCCGATGTTTCCTATGTTTCCTATCAGCCTGATGTTTCCTATGTTTCCTATCAGCCTGATGTTTCCTATGTTTCCTATCAGCCTGATGTTTCCTATGTTTCCTATCAGCCTGATGTTTCCTATGTTTCCTATCAGCCTGATGTTTCCTATGTTTCCTATCAGCCTGATGTTTCCTATGTTTCCCATCGGCCTGATGTTTCCTATGTTTCCTATCGGCCCGATGTTTCCTATATTTCCTATCGGCCTGATGTTTCCTATGTTTCCCATCGGCCCGATGTTTCCTATGTTTCCTATCGGCCTGATGTTTCCTATGTTTCCTATCGGCCTGATGTTTCCTATGTTTCCTATCAGCCTGATGTTTCCTATGTTTCCTATCAGCCTGATGTTTCCTATGTTTCCTATCGGCCCGATGTTTCCTATGTTTCCTATCAGCCTGATGTTTCCTATGTTTCCCATCGGCCCGATGTTTCCTATGTTTCCCATCGGCCCAATGTTTCCCATCGGCCCGATGTTTCCTATGTTTCCTATCAGCCTGATGTTTCCTATGTTTCCTATCAGCCTGATGTTTCCTATGTTTCCTATCAGCCTGATGTTTCCTATGTTTCCCATCGGCCTGATGTTTCCTATGTTTCCTACCGTTCAGGGTCAGGCCGTTGTCTTGGACGCCGTCGCTGGTGTTTTTCCACACCACAGTCTTCACGTCCTCCAGAGCCTGAGGCGCCAGAGGATTCCCAAAACACGATTTCTAAACGAAACATTTTAAATGTTAGCATGAAAACTTGGATTTAAACTACGGCTGGACAATAAATTAACAACATTGTATTGGACACATGATCAGTGTTAACAGATAATACATCAGACAGAATATTCACCGAACCGCACGGCATTCTGGGAGATGGAGGCAGAGGTACCTCTCATGGCTAGCTAAGCTAAGCTAACTCACGCACTCTTTGGTTGCCTAGCAACAACCAGCTGGGTAGCAAACCGTTTCCAGTTCTCCCAAACCTTCGGTGACCTCTGGGGTGTCCAAAGTGTGGCTCGGGGGCCGAATGTGGCCCTTTCACTAATTTGTAATTTAATAACGGCACAAATTTGTCCCCTTGAGACGTTTTGTAATTGTTTCAGGATTAGATTTTCCATCACGAGTTTATGTCGTCTTCAACGAAAAATGTGAAGTGCACAACAGTTTTCTTTCTTTACCCACAAGCATCCAAAGATGTTTCACTGAAAAACTCCATCCATTACGTCTGACTAACACAGCAGAGGCTGTAGGAGAAAATTCTTATTTTTGTGTTTTGGAATAAACTAAACTTAAAACAAAAAAAAGAGAAAATAAAAGCCCAAAAAGTTTAATATTTTTCAACATTAAGGCAAACGTAAAACATGTTTTATTTATTGTTGTGCATGTAATAAAAATAAATCACATTTTGAGTCTTTAATTGGAGGAAAAAAGAAAATGTTGCCCCTGAATACTTTGAACTGAGGGATTTTGGAAACCCCTGGGTTGCCTAGCAACGAGCTGCCTGGTGCAGCAGCAGTTTAAGGTTTTAACTGCAGAAAATAAAAAACATTGTAAAATGAAAACTGGATAAAACAGGAACGACAACGCCACGAGTTTCAAAGTATTTCAGATATTGAAAACATAAAACTAATCAATAATTATTGATTTTGACCAATATGAAACTTATACTGTGATAAGTTTTTCAGCCATGTTGTCCAGTCGTAGTTTTGGGTAAAACATATTTACAGACAGTTTTATTTTTTGTTTGTTTTTAGAAAATCTCTTGTTTAGCCTGTTTACTCCATGCAGTGATGAACGTTTCAGTAAGTTAGTGACTGGAGGTGAAGGTGGTTCTGAACCTGGAAGCTGTTGAGCTCAGCGTCGCTCAGGATGCGATCGTTGTCCTGGTCCGAAATGTAGAATATTCTGCTCAGAGCTCGAACACAAGCTGGCTTCAGCTGCAGGAGAAACAAACCGTTAAAGCTTCTGCAACATGAAACATTTATTTCAGACAGCAGGAAAAGACCTGTTTGTCCTCGGGGTCGTAAAGCGGAGCAGTGGGGTGGAGAACGGCCTTCTGGGCGTAGTAGAACAGCTCAGAAATGTTCTTCAGGTTCTTCGCAGAACACTGGGAGACAACCGGAGGCGTCAGAAAGTGAAAGTTAAAGCAGAATATCGGAGCAGGAACTGAGCAGCTTCACCTCAACGCATGTCTCGATCTCAGAGAACTGGTTCATAATGGGAAGAATGGTTTCCATGGAGCTCCCACTGCGCAGGTCGGACTTGTTCCCGACCAGGATGATGGGAACCCTGGCAGACACGATCATGTTATTACAGAAACGGAGAGGATCCGGACCTTGGCGGAAACATTCATACGATGCTCTACATGGAACTCAAAACATCACAGCAGTTAAAGGTATTTTCCTATCCAGGGGCGGAGCTAGACGTTCATACAACGGGGCCCAGAGGGGCCCAACATGGTAAACAGAACCAAACGTTATTAAACTGGAACTAACAATTATTTTAATAATATGTTATTCTATTTTATTCTTCATCAGAGTATCTTGGGAGAGTCTTCAGTCAGAGGCTTCTTCAGATTCGCTGTAATACAGACTGCTACAGGAGATCCTTCCTGCCATCACTGTCTACAGTACTGTGAAGAATCTTAATGAGTTGCAACATTTAAACTCTTTTTAAATCTGAATTATTTTATCAATAATTCTGATGATTAATCAGATTAAGAATTGCCTCTCTCTCTCTAAAATCACCCTGCAGCAGAAGAAGAGTCTGAACAGGAAGTACGTTCCTGACACAGAGATCTCACATCCTGTAAAACGGCGGCCATAAATCATGCCCGTCTTCATCTTCACTCTGTTCGAGTGCTAATGTTTCAGCGCTAGCTGTAGCGACCCGTTGATCACCTGGCGTTCCCCTCTAGCTCCGCCCTTTTTCCTAACAACAGTCTCAGTTCAGTGAATTCCCTTTGTGACACGTACTTGTTTCCTTTCTCTGCGTCTCCGTTGACGAGAGGAATCCACTTGGTTTTAATCTGGAAACAAGAAACCATTAAAGTATAAGCAGAATGAAGTGATGCTGGTTGATCTAACCTGGATGTCCAGCGGTTACCTTCTCTATCGTGTCCTCGTTGGTGACGTCATACACCACACACACTACGTTGGCCTGTGGAGGTTGGGCAAAACAAGATGGCGGCTTATGAGGTTTAAGATGCTAAAAATGCCCAGGATTCAGGAAGAGACCCGACATGATGCGACACATGGGAAATAAAACCTTTGTTGGTGTTTTTTGGTTATTTTTGCTCCTGACGTGTTTTCACACCAACGTCACTTTAACACCAGAAAACAAGTTTGAACCGACAATTAAAGTTTCTGTTTTCAGTTTTACCTTGTTAAAAAAAACCTAAAAACTAAAGTAGCTTAAAGTTAATAATAAAGAAAACAATTTTTTATTTTAACTCCCTGACAGAGAAATGTTTTGATGGCTGAAATGAAAAAAGTCTGAAGTCAAGATGTCTCTTTTCTAAATATTCAAACAGCCGGATGGATGTTACTACTGGCGGAGGCGACAGAGAAGATGACAGGAAGTGGTTACAGGATGACCTGTTTTAAATACTCAAACTTAAATAAGTAAGATTTTAAATTACGTTTCTTATTTAATGAAAGCACCACAATGGCAAAATCTTGTTTTTTCGACATTAGCAGAATATCAACAGTTTTTTGGTAATAAAAACTCAGCTAATGATTGGATAATTGCATAATTTCCTGTTTGTATTCTAGTGCATAAAAACACATTTTCTGCTGCTGCACTTTGTTTTTGTAAACCTTCGTGTTCCTCTATTGGTCGACTGAAACACGCTGGATGAGTTTTTACAATATTTATCAATGGATGGCGGTGAATTTACCTTGACGATTTCATCTCTGAGAACTTCATCACTTTGTTCCTTTTCTGATGGAAACAACAGAAAACCAAACAAAACTTAAAATGTTGCCATTCAGATGATAATTTTGATTTTAACAGCAGCTGATGCTGCTGGTCCGGTACCGGAGTAATCCACGATGTGAGTGGGAACTTTCTCAGGAGTGACGTCGGCCGGGATGGTGATCTCCTCGGCTCTGGGTGGAACCTTCAAAATAAAAGCAGATAGATGTTTCAGGTCATAATGTTATGCCAGAGTTCTCCGTCCACAGTAGAGCTGGACAACATGGCTGAAAATGTATCATGATATGAGCGTTTCATATCAGTCGATATCGATAATTATTGATTAGTTTTTTGTTTTAAGTATCTGAAATACAGTCAGACTGTTGCTGTGATTTTCCTGTTTTATCCAGTTTTTCCTCCATTTTGTTTTTTAGCAGTTTTGAGGCAAAGTTTGGAAACTTGAATCAATTAATTGTCAACAACTAACATGATTAATCATTAATAACGATTAATTGATTAATCATTTCAGCCTTATAGGAAACTGATTAACTGGCTCATGGGTGAACAAAAGAACAAAACCGTTAGAAAACAGAACTGGGAATAAAAACTGGAAATACAAACATTTTTCACACATTTATTCCATTAAGATTCAACCAAAGAGACATTCAAACCCAAATCAATACGGAAGAAAGTCGAGGCAAAAACCACTGAAAGTTGATTTAATTTTGCTATTTTTCAAGCATGCAGAGTAAAAATATGTTTACAAAATAAACTGAAGTTATTTATATTTAAAAACAACAACTGGGCTACAATTTCTGTTTTTTATGACTAATTAATAAATAAGTTATTAAAAATCACCAGAAACACATTTTAAAGATGAACTGGAGTTCACTGGGCATAACAGAAAGTCCATTAGGTGCTTTTTGTCAGAAATATGCATTTTAAAGTGAAACTCTGGCAGCAGTGACACTTACCCGCTCTGGAAACTCTTCTCCCACCAGAGACATGATGAGGGACGTCTTCCCCACCTTGGCTGCAGAAACAGTGAAGCATTGCATTAAAAAAACTTAAATACTCTTCACATTATTGTAGAAATATGAATCAATATGATATAAAATAAACATGGCGGGTCCCTGTGAATATCCTTTTGAAATGTATTTTCAACTGCATTGATGCAGAAAGCAGAATATGTAGCCCAAGAGTTTGTTTTAAAGTGACTTTTCTGAAAGTTTTTTTTCTAAAATAGAAGTCTTGAGTAAATAGATCAGTGTATTTTGGAGATAAAAGTAATATATAAAAGCATGCAGGACGGTGGGTCCCAAATAACAGAACAAGCAAGACATGATCTGATGTAGTAACCAGCTATTTACTTCAGTAAAATATAATTAAATATTTATGGGAAAAGTTTTGATGCATTGATTTTTTTCTTTTCTACTTAAATAATATTATTGTAAGGTAGTGCTACTCTACAAGCCTGATATAACTTCACTAAATGAAGAAAAAACACATTTTATCCCAAAATGGACCAAATACAAACCAGCAGCTTAAGTTTAAGTGAGACCTCCTGTTCATACACCAGCTTTGCTATCCTGCCCAGACTGCTGCACTATTTGTAGGTCAAATGAATATACAGTAAACATTATATATTTAATGTATAAATATTCCAACATTTATACATTAAGTAAAAGTATTGATTTAACTGCTTGTTATGAAAAAAGTTGATTTGGAAATATGTTTCTTTTGCCCTTATTTTATTCATTTCATATTTTGTTCTTTGAAAAATCTGAATTAGAAAATAACCTACTTTTGTTAGTCTAATTAGATTATTTTTCACAAATTAAATCACAGGTCAACATAGAATAAAGTGAGACGATGCACGTTCAAACTGAGGTAAAAATATAAAAATAGCAAATTTACAACATAGGAAAAGTTACACAGTATAGTTAATAAAAATAGTATAAACAAGCCAAAAGCAATGTGGAAATGAGTAGGATGAATTAGAAAATGTTCGAATATTAAACTATGACTAACTTGTGAATAAGATTTGATTTGTTTCATCTCTGTCGTTTTCAGTGGTTATAATACAGATACACAGAAGGTTTGCACAGTTAACTTATTAGTTTAAACTTTGAAGCTAAAACTCATAAAGCTGCCAATTAGGAAATTAATACTTGAAACACAGCAAATTTGCCAAAGCATAATTTTATCGTTAAATGTGGAACCGTTTCAGAAATATTAAATGATGCAGCTTCCGGAACAACCAAAGTTAGTTAGCTGCTACGGCTAATGTTTGCTAACCGTGTAGCTTGTAGCTGTCAGAGTTGGATACTTACGTTCCCCCAGTAAAAGTATCCTGACGTCTTGTTTCATGTTTCCTCACTCTGGGAAGAAGAGCTAGCCGGGCCGAGCTGCTACGCAGACATTTATCTTTCATTTGAACGTCAAAATTTCAAGATAAACCCAAACGTGCGCCTTTTCACGCCGATATTCACCCAAGGTGAAACCCGTTTACTGTTCCGGTTCACGAAGCGGAGTGCGCAGAACTGTGACCCCTGCTGGACAAAGTGGTTACCACAATCCAATATGGCGCATGGGGGGGGAACATGTGTAACATGATTTCTGACCTGTTGGAGGAGGGAGACTACCCAAAAATTGAACTAAAACAGTAGCAATACCAGTAAATAAAGCAAAAGGCAGCCAACTACGAAATTATTCAAGTAAGACTAAAAAACATATTTGTAAAATGAAAAAGAACTACTCAAGTAGAGTACGAACTGCCTGATCATAATGTGACTTTAATTTTACAACAATGCCATCAGACAGTGTATATATATATATATATATATATATATATATATATATATATATATATATATATATATATATATATATACATATATATATATATATATATATATACATACATATATATACATATATATATACATATATATATGTTATAAATAACATGCAAATTGTTTTTTTAAAAGGAAAAAAATACAAATGAATAACATAAAAAAATAGTTTTTAAGCACCTTTAGGTCGATGGTTGTAACGGGATAAAATGTAAAAAATCTGAATATATTTGCAAGACTGCGTCTGAAAAACGGCTGACATGCTGCAGTTACAGTCAGTTTGGGCTCATAATAATGGCTAGCTCCCAGTTTCTAAAGCATTTAACAGATGATTGTGCTTCAGCAGGAACATTCACTCCAAGAATATTTGCTTTAATGTCATGAATTGCTACTGGACTCTGAAAACCTTGATTCCAACCCAAAGACCCGAACGCTGAAACTGAGAAGCCACACAGCAAAATCTCTCCCATAAAAAAGTTTTATTTTTAAACTATACACATAAAAATCTAATTTAGATTAATAAAAAGTTTGTGGAACAATAAAAACCGGAACAATAAACGGATAAATAAATCTACAGAAACAGAGGTTGGGTCAGAGGCCCGGCACTTCCCAGAGCAGAACCTCATCGTACGCGACGGAGAAGAGAAGCGACCCGGATGGAGAGAAGCGGCACGTCTGCAGAGCGTCGCTGTGCGGCAGGAAGTCCTGGAACCGTCCGCTGGTCGCCTTGATCAGCTTCAGGACCCGCTCTGAGGGAGGACAGGCGCCACATGAGGATCTGGTTCACACTGACAGGATCTGGTTCACACTGACAGGATCTGGTTCACACTGACAGGACCTGGTTCACATCTGGTTCACACTGACAGAATCTGGTTCACATCTGGTTCATATTGAACAGATCTGGTTCACACTGAATGACGTTTTGTGCAAGTCCAAGAAAAACTGTCTAATCATTTTCTGGTTTTAATCAGTCATGATACTTCTGGCCTTAGGGATTAAACAATTAATCGTTTTCCTTTTTCTCGCTCTCTGTCGGCTTTTTGCTAAACACTCGTTGCCATAACAACTGACGCCACATTGTTTCAGGATTCAACATCAAAAACACCAAAATGTTTCGCACAAAGAACAGAACATTCAGTCCGTTAGTTTCATGTTTTCATGCTTGATGTTTATTTTACTGTTATTAATAAGTGATCGTCTGAACGCAGCGGTGATTGATCGGCTCATTTAAACACCTGGTCTGCTGACTATCGGTCAGAGTTGGTGTTTAGTCGCCTTTTTTATATTTTTTAACTGAACCGAAACAAATTCCACAGCACATCTACATGTTACGGTTGTCATAGTCAAGCTAGCATAACTGACCTTCCCTCTCCCTCGTAATTTTTTTCTTAATTAAAACATTTTCCTGACCTTGTTATTTAGTTCTCATAGTGTTAACAGTATCAAAGCACCACAACCCTTTTTCTTTTATGTATTATGCATAAGATTTAACGCGTTATATTGACATTTTAACAGCTAAAACCAATGCTAGTCGTCGTTAGCCAGCAGCTTTTTGCCCTCCAGCAGGGAGAGGCATGACGTCTTACTGCAGCTAGTCTATAGTTATTATAACAGTCCCAAACATGAGTTGCCATCTTTGTTACCAGTCCTCACCTTTGGACCCCACAGCCAGCAGGTGACCCCTGGGAGACAGGCTAATGCACGTGGCCCAGTGGGTCAGCGAAATCTTCTTAATGATCTGAGGAAAACAAACGGTTTAACGATTATTCCTCCCAGTTTGGACAGAGGAAAACAACAGGAGACAGGAAGTGAAGTGTGATACTTGTTTTTTGGTCAGGCTGTAGAAGGACAGCTCTTTCTCCAGGCCGAAGCCGGTGTAGAGCAGCAGGCTGGGGTCTGCGGGGTAGAAAGCAGCCAGGCTGGGCGGCAAACTGTCCTCCTGACACGTTGAGACACAGATTGGGAAATAAAATAACAACCTGATCATGTGAAACTACCTCCTGCCACTGCTGACTCCAAACAGATAAACACTAAGAATGAAAACCAAACACTGATTTAAAACTAATACTTTTAAAAATATGGGAAGATCTAAGGAGTAATAATCCTTTCCAAGGAACAGCTTGTCAGATAGTAACCAGAGATTAGTGGTGGGTATTTATCGTATCATCTATGGTTATAAATGTTTATCGTTATACATTTTAATTAATGGTTAAACACAATTAAACTGTCCGAATTGTTGGGATTGTTATTTTTTACCATTTTTAATCACTGCTTGTTCAATAAGGTGCATCAATAATGTGAAAATGTGACTAAAATCAGTTACTTTGTGCATTTTGTGTTTCCTTGGGAATCAGTAAAAGATAAAGAAAAATAAAACCAGGAGCCGAACCTCAGAGCTGGGCGGAGCGGGAAACGACAGCCAGTCCAGCAGGTCACACTTCTCCTTGGACCAGTTGGCGGCCCAAACGCTGACCCGTCTGTCGGCGCCGGACACCAGAAACATCTCATTTCCTTCCAGTCCAAACCGCTTACACTGAGGACGGAGAGAAAAAGAGCCACGAGATTTTAGCTATAGTCCAAAACTTCATGATGAAAACAGGATAAAATAAACTGTTTTTAAAGTTTAACTCTGCTTGTTAAACCATTTTTAACTTTAAAATGTCTAAAAAGATGCCAGATATTTACATAGAATTTGAATATTAGATACAGGGCTGGACAATACATCAATATATTTTGTGATCGACTCACAGTAATACTAATAGATCGGATATACTTAGTATTTATCTGAATATTTAACATATTTAACATTCAATATAACAGTGCAGGTTATTTGCTTCAACTCACTCTCTCGCTCTTTGGTTGCCTAGCAACAACATGCCACTAAGCAGAAGTTTCAAGTTCCCCCAAACTTTGGTTGCCTAGCAACGACTTCTTGGGTCAGTTGCACAGCAGAAGTTTAAAGTTTCAAAACCATAAAAAATGACAAGGAGAGAAAACTGAATAAAACAGGAAATACAGTTTGGTAGTTTTCAGATATTTAAAAACAACAAACTACTCAGAAATTACTGATACTGACTGAAACAAAACGCTTCTTCCAGCCCAATCAGTTATAAACAGTTTAAATACCGAACTGTTGGTGTTGGACTTAACTTTGGTATACTTTAGATTTATTGCATTTTATTTAAGAAATAAAATAGAATATATATCTTTAATCTGGTTACCTGATTAAACGTGAGAATAACTGAAAAAAATGTTAAACTAAAGGTCAGCTGCGGCCCTGATCCTGATGGATCCTGATCCTGAACCTGATCCTGATGGATCCTGATGGATCCTGATCCTGATGGATCCTGATCCTGATGGATCCTGAACCTGATGGATCCTGATCCTGAAGGATCCTGATCCTGAAGGATCCTGAACCTGATGGAACCTGAACCTGATGGATCCTGATCCTGAAGGATCCTGAACCTGATGGATCCTGATCCTGAAGGATCCTGAACCTGATGGAACCTGATCCTGATGGATCCTGATCCTGAAGGATCCTGAACCTGATGGATCCTGATCCTGAAGGATCCTGAACCTGATGGAACCTGATCCTGATGGATCCTGATCCTGAAGGATCCTGAACCTGATGGAACCTGAACCTGATGGATCCTGATCCTGAAGGATCCTGAACCTGAAGGATCCTGATCCTGAAGGATCCTGAACCTGATGGATCCTGATCCTGATGGATCCTGATCCTGAAGGAACCTGAACCTGATGGAACCTGATCCTGATGGATCCTGATCCTGAAGGATCCTGATCCTGAAGGAACCTGAACCTGATGGATCCTGATCCTGAAGGAACCTGAACCTGATGGATCCTGATCCTGATGGAACCTGATCCTGATGGATCCTGATCCTGATGGAACCTGATCCTGATGGAACCTGATCCTGATGGATCCTGATCCTGATGGAACCTGATCCTGAAGGAACCTGAACCTGATGGATCCTGATCCTGATGGAACCTGATCCTGATGGAACCTGATCCTGATGGAACCTGATCCTGATGGTGTTTTAATCCATCCATCATGGAGTCAGTCTGGTTTCGGTTTACACCTGTTCGCTGACGCTCTGGATCGAGTTGATCGCTGCTCCTTTGTGATCCCTGATGACTCGAATCGTTGCTCCACTGATTGGGCTGCTGACGGCGACCAGACCCTTACTTCCTGCTGAGAGGATCACATGACCTGAAGCAGAGACAGAACCGTCAAAAAGGGATCCGTTCGTTCCCGGAAGCAAGAACGATTCAATACGACCAAAAATGAATCGGTGTCCAGGGTGTCAGAAGACCCTGGGCCACGGTTTGGACTTCGCTGCGTCGAGGTCGGTGTTGGTCGTGGTTGGTGTGCGTGACGCAGCGTTTTCTCACCGCTGGCGGAGTAAGTGATGGCGGTGATGGCGTCCTGATGAGGACGCAGCTTCATCTCCATCTCAGTGGAGGCCAGCTGGAAGATCCGGAGCGTCCCGTCGCCGTAGCCGGCAGCGATCCGCAATCCGTCGCTGCTGGACGACGGACTCCAGCACAGACAGCTGCAAGCCTGAGCAGCACAAGGGGCAAAGGTCAAGGTTCACTCAGGGCTAGACGATACGCCTGAAAGACTTACAACCATAAAAGTGTTTCATATCAGTCGATATCGATAATTACTGATTAGGTTTTTGTTTTAAATATCTGAAATACTGCTGGTGTTTATCCACAGGTTTCTCTCCACGTTGTTTTTTATTTCTTAGCAGTTAATAGGCAAAAGGGGGAAACTTGAAACTGCCCCAGTTACTCAGCAGGTCGTTGCTAGGCAACCAAAGTTTGGGGAAACTTGAAACTGCTTCTTACCCAGCAGGTTGTTGCTAGGCAACCAGAGAGCGACCTACTGAGTAGATGTTTTATCTATTGATACTGATCATGAGTTTATCACAATATTATTATTGATTATTGTCCAGGCATCGTTTCACATCAGCGTGTTTTAATTCTTCCTGCAGGTGAATCTCTGACAGTTAAGTTACAAAAATACATTATTAAGCAATCAGGCTGATAAATAAAGTGGGGTATCGTGAACCAACTAATAAACTTTTTATACCTAAACCTTTGGTTTGACTTTATTGAACGTAATGTAATAAAATTAATAAACAAAGTTTATATAGAAACAAAATAAATATAAAACAAAAGCAAACAAACAGAAGAGGAACATTAGTAAAGTATATTTACAAAATGTCAAGACATTTTATATATAAAAATACTGGAAATAATGTTGAACAAAAGTTTTCCTTCTGGAATTCAGAAATTATTTAAGTTAAGAGAGTAAATATAATTTGCTAAGAGGAAAGAAAATTAAAATCTGGATGCGTTTCAGTTATCGGCGTGAAATGATCGATGGAACGATTATTTTGTGTTTTATTTGGTGAGCTTTAAAATGTAGTTCATGTTTATACATGAATATTTAAATATAAATGTGTGTACATGTATTTGTGTATGTATTTGGTCTGCAGGTAACTTTCCTTACTGCAGGCTGCTCTATGAGCCTGTTTGGGTAAATGACTGGTTTGTAAAGTGGTATTTTGTTTGGTTTTATTTTGTGTAAAGTTAATTTAATGAGCTGACAGCAGCTGCAGAGACGCTGATGTTCCCCACCTGGTTGATGACCTGGAACTGGACCACCAGCTCGAAGCTGCCGGTCGACCAAACCCTCACGCTGCCATCCTGGCTGCAGGTGGCGAAGCGGCTCTCATCACGGCTGAAGACGACGTCGTTGACCTGAACGGCAGAGCAGAGCATCAACAGAGAGAGGGGTTCGTTCCTGTTGGGGTTGGCAGCACAAATCCTCAACCACGACTTCTGACTTTTTGCTCGTTTTAGTTTTTCCATTTGAGTTTCTCCTGCTTATGAAAACAATCCAAGTGCTTAAAAGAAGCAGCCATATTTTGGCGAAAAGTTAAAGTTAACCCAGCCGAGCCCAGCCCCGTTACCCAGCAACACAAGCTGAACTCCAGCACGATTGGTCAGCTGGTTTTCCAGATGTATGCGCTGTACAATGGCTGCTGGAAAAGACAAAGTGTTTTGTTGTTGACCTACCATCCAGAAATCACTTGCTGCATTCTTGTTGGTTGTGCAGGAGACTCTACTAATACTTTTCAAAGATGTGTGGCTGTCTAATCTGTTGGCAGCCATTTTCATGGCTGAGTGTAAACATTGAGTTGGGGGGGCGTGGCCAACAGCAGTTCATTCTGAGTGAAAATCTCATTATGTAAGAATTATTTTGTGCAAAACGTGATGAAGATGTTTTGTTTAGGCCACAGACCCAACCGGTTTAAGGAAGCAGGTTAGGGTTGCCTTTATGAGTTTTCCAGTAAGGTTACCTTTGCCCTGTGTCCGCTGACCAGCCGGATGATGCTGCTGTCTGACCAGTTGATGTACCAGAGTGTTCCCGCCGTGGTGCCAACGATGCCCATGTCCATGAAGTTATCGAAGGCCGCGCTGACCAGCTTCCCGTCCAGGATGACCTCCTGCTCCACCACGACCTTCAACCCACTCAGGGTCATACTGACAAAAAAAATCTGAGGTCATGAATCCGTTTTTCACAGCTTCAAATAACACATTAATAAGCAGTGATGTAGTGAACAGGCGAAAGTTTGGAGGAAAAACACTGAACAAAGTGTCAAGCATGGTGGGGGCAGCATCATGCTGTGGGGCTGCTTCCTCTTAATACTGATGAAAACGTTCCAGTTCCACTGGCAGATTACTTCACTTAAAACATGGAAAAATGTCTTGATATTAGTGAAATAACCTGCCAACAGAACAATAACTGGGTTGCTAGGCAACGGGCTGGGCTTGGCTGGGGTTGCTAGGCAACAGGCTGGGCTTGGCTGGGGTTGTTAGGCAACGGCGCCAATGGAACTAGAACTTTTTATCAATATTAAGGAATTATTTATTTTGTTCTGTAAAGTTTCTTTTAAGTTAGTTTTGTCTTATTTCAAGTGAACTAAGATATTTGCAGTAGAAACTGAAGAAACTAAAATCTGGTATTTTATTTTGTTTAGTTTTTGTTTTTCTGCCTGAAGCCATCAGGAGCGCTTCGAGTTACTTCTGTAAGGAAATTCTTCTGTAATGATAGAAAAATGGAGCAGATCTAAGATACTAGATGTTAAGAGGATCATTTGGATAGAAAATGTACTGAAACGCTGGAGCAGTTCCAGGTCAGATTAAATGCTGGACAGATGACAGGAAAAGCGTCTCGTTACTCTTTTACGCTGCAGGTCGTCTCAGCAGACTTCATCCCCTGAACCGCTTCAATCTGCCATAACTGCAGGCGGCCGGTGGCGCCGCCCGTCAGCAGGCGATTCTCTCGACAAAGCAGAACTCCTGCAAAACAGTTACATCTATTGTTCAACTCGACAGGGACAAAACGAAATGAAGAACCCGGTACTGCAGAACCATCTAGTACCGATCTCTCCCTCATCTGCTCTCCAGACCATGAAGCAGCGCTGCTTGTTTACGTCCCACGCACAGACATGTCCGCCGGAGGTGCTGGTTAGCAGGAAGGAGTCCATGTGGTAGCAGAGAGCGGTCAGCTCCACATCGCCCACCTCTGGCGGCGGCGCCACACTGCACCTTGACACCTTGACGTCGGCGTTTGAGGCGCGTGTTTGGATGAGGCAGAAGTGGATCCCTTCGCTGCCCACGCAGGCCAACTGCCTGGCTGCTGTGGGGCTGAAGGTCGCGTCATGGATCGGCGCAGACATGCTGACACTGCAGAGCAACTGGACCGACTCCGAACTCCACAGCGCCAGAACCGGATCCCAGAAATCTCCTGTACAGCAAAACAATCAGTAACTATTTAGAATATCAGGAGAAAACGCATAATTACAGCTAAACTTTGTGATCAGACACAAACTGATGAGTTTGACAAACCAACAGAGAGGAAGAAGAGGTCGTCTCTGGAGAAGGCCAGGCTCTGCACCGCCCCCTGGTGGTGGGAGGCGGTTCCACGGCAGGCTGCGGTCTGAACGTCCCAGATGGAAACGAGGCTCCTGCTGCTGCCAGCGGCCGACGCCAACGTCTGCACAAAACAAGATGGAGGACAGCTCAGACACAACGCCAAATGTTCTGGAGTTTATCACAATATGCAGCAAATATCAAAACAAATAAGTCATTTACACTCAATTAAATGATATATTTACACAGTTTGGACAGATATTAACATTAACTGTTTCTAATCCATTATTTCATGGTTTTCTTGCTTGTGTTCTGCATCAATGTTGCTGTGAAAAGCAGCAAATATCAGTGAAATTCAGGCTCTGCATGTTGGATGTTTGTTGTTTAAAGCAGGAATTAGATGAAATGTATCCGGTTTAAATACTGTTGAAAAGGAAAAAAATAACTTGTTTCTCTGAAACTTTCTGAATAGATTCCTGACTATCCAGGGTCTAAATTTTAAATAAATCCTAAGATATTAACATTAAACATCCAACCACCAATAAACTGATTAATCCATTTAAAAAATCGTTTAAGTATTTTTAAGAATATATAAAAAGAAATTAATATCTCTAAATAAGAAAATAAACATTCCTTTAGTGAATGCTTTATAATTTGTTATAATAATGATGTATGTCTTTTTTAATATCGATAATCTGATAGTAATAAATTAAGCAGACTAAAAAAATTGGCCCATATTTCAGATTTTCCATTTAATCACTTTAGTTTCTTTCATACAATATCAGCAACACATAAAAATACAAAGAAAACAATTTAACTTTGTTTTAAAATAATAAAATAAGCATTTTATATCATTACTGCTCTAAAATATGTTGTTTTTCAGAAATTGGCCTTGTAAGAGTCTGAATACTTCAGTTAACGATTAACCGGTGTCAAAATTAGTTGACGATTATTTCAATGATTGATTAATCGTTTCAGCCCTCAGCATTTTGAAACCTGAACATTGAGCATCTGGATAAAACCCAGAAGCACCTGAGCGTCATTAGAGATGGCCAGGCAGGAGATTTCCTCGCTGTGGCCCTGCAGGTGACTCTGGGTTCCCGTGTGGAGATGCTCCAGCACCACCACGGCGCCACAAGAGTACGCAAACAAACCTGCAGCACAGAATCACAGACATTTTCATCTTAAAGGGGCGGTACCGTGTGTTTACTAGGTAACATTTTATAGCACAATCAAGAGTTTATGTTACCTTCAGTTGTTATGAAATCACTACATATAACAAATGTGACTTAAAAGAAATGTTACTTCCTGATTTAACACCTTAAAATTGGGCGTCTGTCTCTTTAAGAACTCTGGCTCTTCCTGAAGCTCCGCCTCCAGGAAGTCATCCCAACATGGCTCCTCTATTAACCCTTTAAGGTTTTTACCAGCGTTTCTCTGAGCAGCAGCTCCTTAAGGAGCTCAGCAGCTTGTTGCTAATTGCTGCTGGCTAGTCTGAAGGAGCTGAGAGGGGGAGGAGCTGCAGCTGGAAGGCGGGGCTAGATCCACCCAGGCGTTTTAACAGCTGAATGGTTGCCATGGAAATTAAAGGATTTCTCAAACATGCATGAAGGAATCAAAGCAACACTGCAGGTTTTGATGAAGGAAAAATATTAAAACATGATGGAAAGTAAAAAAAAAAAAAGGGTCACATTTAGAGACTACCGTCCCTTTAAGTTAAATGAACAATGTAGCCATAATCAGAGTTCATGGTTTCATGAATTAGAGTTTGTCAGATGAAGGTAAATCCCAATCTGACCTTGATCGGGGCTCCAGCCCATGTTGCCTCGGCCGTTGCCGTTGTAGCCAATCACTGCTTTCAGCTTTAGGCCTTCATCTTGAGGTCGAGAAGCTGAAACCGACTGAATTAGCAAAATAAGTTAAATCTGTTATTTTCTAAAGCATTTAACTTTCATTAAAAACATTTTCTTTTCACATTTGTTGAAACTGTCACCATGTCGTTACAGTTTGGCTTGAGACAGACAATTTGAAAAAGATCAGGCTCCTTCTCCCAGTGCTAACAAGAAACAACCAATCAGAGCCAGGAGGCGGGTCTTAGCGCTGTCAATCACCCCTCAGAGCAGCTTCTCAGTCCCCCTTGCTCTCTGCTAGCATAACATGTCATGAATGCTAAGGCTAGTTAGCATAGCCACCAGTAACGGCGGGTAAACAGGTTTCCTGTAACTGTAAGTTGTTTCTCCACCACTAGCACATTTGGCAGCACTTTCCTGAGGTTGATTGACGACGCTAAGCCCCTCCTCTTGGCTCTGATAAGCTGTTTTTGGTCGACGTGTTTCGACCAAAAACAGCTCAGCTGTAGCAGCTCAGGGAGACGGGGAGGAGATCGATCTTTTCACAGATTATCTGTCTCGTATTAAACTGTAACATGGTGACAGTTTCAACAAATATGTAAAAAACTTTTCTGTTTTTTTTTAATAAAAGTTAGAAACTGCAGCTGATCCTGAATCAATAACTACCTGATCCAGAGACGAGGTCTTCAAACGGGGAATGAAGTGCTTATAGCAGTTTGGACGGTCCGGTTTGTTCTGACTCAACTCCACTGAAAACAAACATTTACAACAAAAAGTTTAAATTTAACATAATTAAATACACATGAGGTCAGTTCCCTGGTCCAGATAAAAGGAACTGGAGGACTTACTGGTTTCCAGTTGGTCTGTTTCCTCGGGAGAAGTGCTGTCCAAGTCAGTGACTTTGAGAAAGGAGACAACAGGTCTGTGGTCGGGGCTCTGACTGGGACCAGTGGGTTGGACTGGTTTTGCTGGGTCGTCGTCACAAACCGACAGGTGAACCAAACCTGAGATAACCAGGAGCAGGACTATACGTAAGGATTAGCACAGCTTTAGCATTAGCTCCTGCTAAATACCATGTTGGCATAGCGCCTTAGCATTAGCTCCTGCTAAATACCATGTTGGCATAGCACTTTAGCATTAGCTCCAGCTAAATACCATGTTGGCATAGCGCTCTAGCATTAGCTCCAGCTAAATACCATGTTGGCATAGCGCTCTAGCATTAGCTCCAGCTAAATACCATGTTGGCATAGCGCTCTAGCATTAGCTCCAGCTAAATACCATGTTGGCATAGCGCTCTAGCATTAGCTCCAGCTAAATACCATGTTGGCATAGCGCTCTAGCATTAGCTCCAGCAAAATACCATGTTGGCATAGCGCTCTAGCATTAGCTCCAGCTAAATACCATGTTGGCATAGCGCTCTAGCATTAGCTCCAGCTAAATACCATGTTGGCATAGCGCTCTAGCATTAGCTCCAGCTAAATACCATGTTGGCATAGCGCTTTAGCAATAGCTCCTGCTAAATACCATGTTGGCATAGCGCTTTAGCAATAGCTCCTGCTAAATACCATGTTGGCATAGCGCTTTAGTATTAGCTCCTGCTAAATACCATGTTGGCATAGCGCTCTAGCATTAGCTCCAGCTAAATACCATGTTGGCATAGCGCTTTAGCAATAGCTCCTGCTAAATACCATGTTGGCATAGCGCTTTAGTATTAGCTCCTGCTAAATACAATGTTGGCATAGCGCTTTAGTATTAGCTCCTGCTAAATACCATGTTGGCATAGCGCTCTAGCAATAGCTCCTGCTAAATACCATGTTGGCATAGCGCTTTAGCATTAGCTCCTGCTAAATACCATGTTGGCATAGCGCTTTAGTATTAGCTCCTGCTAAATACCATGTTGGCATAGCGTTTTAGCATTAGCTCCTGCTAAATACCATATTGGCATAGCGTTTTAGCATTAGCTCCTGCTAAATACCATGTTGGCATAGCGCTTTAGTATTAGCTCCTGCTAAATACCATGTTGGCATAGCGCTCTAGCAATAGCTCCTGCTAAATACCATGTTGGCATAGCGCTTTAGCAATAGCTCCTGCTAAATACCATGTTGGCATAGCGCTTTAGTATTAGCTCCTGCTAAATACCATGTTGGCATAGCCTTTAGCATTAGCGGAACTAATGTTGGGGATTAGTGTTTACTTTAGCGCAGCTAACCGTTCAGTTAGCCGTCCCCACCACTAATATCTGTAAATGAACATGATTTATCGCGTGTTTAAAACATTTTAGTCGGTTTTGACCAAACGGCGGATTAAAAGCAACGTGCCTCCCTGAATCTCTGGGTCCATGGCGCTAACGTCCAGCTGGTGCTGCGAGGAGGGGAGCGGCGCCGCCTGCCGAGGCATCCCATTGGACAGCTGTGCTGCGTTCACTTCACCGTCTGGATTTACAGGGAAGAAATTAACTCCATAATGGATCCTTTCCTCAGCGAGAAGCTGCTAATTTAAGCCTGACCTACTGTAGCGCCGAGCTAAAGCCGTACCTGCTGGCAGAGGAATGTTGTAGCTAGCTTTGAACTGGGATCTGTGGGAACAGAAGGAATTGGTCTTCAGTACTGAAGCTGAATCTGCAGCAGGTGAACGGAGCGACGTCTTACCTGCTACCCATTACACATTCATCAGGCTCTGCCAGGAAGTCCCAGAGGAATATGGCGTCTCCCACGGAGACGACCCCGAGCTGGTCGGGGGTGAAGCTGACCTGGCGGATCGGCTGGCTGTGGCCGATGTACATCTGGGACCAACAGGCGTGTTCAATAAACATTCAGTCAATACTCATCAACTGCAGATGAAACGACGGTTTGCTCAGAAATCTAATAAACAAACTGATAGCTATTTGTTGTGATTGTTGTTTTAATGTAATTTATTGTTTTTAAAAGCATGAAAAGGTCATAAAATATATAAAACTGGAACGACTAATCTTGATTAGACAATTACTGAAATAACTTTAATCGTTCTCTGGAGTATTCACCTAATTAGTAATTAACCTAAAAATGAATAAATAATACATTTTGCATTTAAGATAAATTTAAAAAAAACTTACCAGGTTTTGTAAAATAAAATCTCCTGATTATTTATCAATTATTAATCGGTCAATAAAATAAAAACCAGATGATCCTTACACTGAAACTTTTACATGTTGATGTCAGAAATATGTTTTAGTTGCAGATGAATCTTTGATACAAATGATCAAACATTTAAGAAAGAAAAGCTGTTTCTGCATTTAAGGGAAAAAAATGTTCATTTTCTAATATATGTTATTTGTTTATTTATATTTTTAAATGTATTTCAAATATTTTGGAAAATAAGATTAAGTGGTTAAATTAAAAATCTGCAGAAAGTATCCATGTTTTATTCGATTAATCGTCAGAATTATTGATTAATCGTCAGAATCATTGATTAATCAAATAATAGAGAATAATCGACAACCAAAACCACTGAATCCAAAGCTACCTGTGGGTTAACTTGGTTTGTCCTCTTGTAGTCCCACACTTTCACAGTGTTGTGTCCAGACGTGAGGAGGAAGCGCCTGTCTTCGCTCACAGCCAGAGAGGAACAGGGACGCTTATGGACGCCGGACACCTGCAGAGACCGAAACGTTGCTGAGCAAACTTCCGTATCAGGTGAAACGGGGATCAAACACTGCAGAAACACAAATATTACCAAGTATTTTGGTCTAGTTTCTAGTGCAGATATTTTATGACAATTAAAATAAGACAAAACTAATTTACAGGGAACTTTTATAAGCATAGGAGCTAGCTGCAAGTCAACAATTCCCTAATGTTGATGAAAAAGTTCTAGTTCCACTTATAACAAGACATTTTTCCATGTTAGAAGTGAAATAATCTGAGTGGAACTAAAACTGGGAATTATTAACTTAAAAACCTCCTATATCTTGTTGAAAAGTTACTTGCAAGTTTGTTTTGTTTTCAGTAAAACTAGACAGAATATTTGGTAAGACTTTGTGTTTTTGCAGTGATCCTGCCACAAAATTACCGATGGGTCGATAAACCCGGTAAGCGACGGCGGTTACCTGTCTGAGCAGACGGCCCGTCTTGGTGCTGATCCACAGGATTTTGTTAGCAGACGTAGCGACGAGTAAATGTTCGGCGGAGGGCGGAGAGAAGCAGACCTTCAGCGCTGAATCCAGCTCGGAGCTTTCCACGTCCAAAACGCTGACGTCCACATGCAGCAGCTGCAGAAAGCAACACGCTCAGGGGCATCAAACTCTTCATTTGGGAAAAATCGGGATTATGGGCGACTTAAAGGGCCAGCAGTGGTGGAGTGGCGGACAAAATCCAAAAACAAACATTAAAACTGTAGGAAACAAACGTTAAAACTGTAGGAAACAAACGTTAAAACTGCAGGAAACAAACATCAAAACTGTAGGAAACAAACATTAAAACTGCAGGAAACAAACGTTAAAACTGCAGGAAACAAACGTTAAAACTGTAGGAAACAAACGTTAAAACTGCAGGAAACAAACATTAAAACTGCAGGAAACAAACGTTAAAACTGTAGGAAACAAACGTTAAAACTGCAGGAAACAAACGTTAAAACTGCAGGAAACAAACGTTAAAACTGTAGAAACTGCAGGAAACAAACATTAAAACTGCAGGAAACAAACGTTAAAACTGCAGGAAACAAACATTAAAACTGCAGGAAACAAACGTTAAAACTGTAGGAAACAAACATTAAAACTGCAGGAAACAAACGTTAAAACTGCAGGAAACAAACATTAAAACTGTAGGAAACAAACATTAAAACTGCAGGAAACAAACATTAAAACTGCAGGAAACAAACATTAAAACTGCAGGAAACAAACGTTAAAACTGTAGGAAACAAACATTAAAACTGTAGGAAACAAACGTTAAAACTGCAGGAAACAAACATTGAAACTGTAGGAAACAAACGTTAAAACTGTAGGAAACAAACATTAAAACTGCAGGAAACAAACGTTAAAACTGTAGGAAACAAACATTAAAACTGTAGGAAACAAACGTTAAAACTGCAGGAAACAAACATTAAAACTGCAGGAAACAAACGTTAAAACTGTAGGAAACAAACATTAAAACTGTAGGAAACAAACGTTAAAACTGTAGGAAACAAACGTTAAAACTGCAGGAAACAAACATTAAAACTGTAGGAAACAAACATTAAAACTGCAGGAAACAAACATTAAAACTGCAGGAAACAAACATTAAAACTGCAGGAAACAAACGTTAAAACTGTAGGAAACAAACATTAAAACTGTAGGAAACAAACGTTAAAACTGCAGGAAACAAACATTGAAACTGTAGGAAACAAACATTAAAACTGCAGGAAACAAACATTAAAACTGCAGGAAACAAACGTTAAAACTGTAGGAAACAAACATTAAAACTGTAGGAAACAAACGTTAAAACTGCAGGAAACAAACATTAAAACTGCAGGAAACAAACGTTAAAACTGTAGGAAACAAACATTAAAACTGTAGGAAACAAACGTTAAAACTGTAGGAAACAAACGTTAAAACTGCAGGAAACAAACGTTAAAACTGTAGGAAACAAACATTAAAACTGCAGGAAACAAACATCAAAACTGTAGGAAACAAACATTAAAACTGCAGGAAACAAACGTTAAAACTGCAGGAAACAAACGTTAAAACTGTAGGAAACAAACGTTAAAACTGCAGGAAACAAACATTAAAACTGCAGGAAACAAACGTTAAAACTGCAGGAAACAAATGTTAAAACTGTAGGAAACAAACGTTAAAACTGTAGGAAACAAACGTTAAAACTGCAGGAAACAAACGTTAAAACTGTAGGAAACAAACGTTAAAACTGCAGGAAACAAACGTTAAAACTGCAGGAAACAAACGTTAAAACTGCAGGAAACAAACGTTAAAACTGCAGGAAACAAACATTAAAACTGCAGGAAACAAACGTTAAAACTGCAGGAAACAAACGTTAAAACTGCAGGAAACAAACGTTAAAACTGCAGGAAACAAACGTTAAAACTGCAGGAAACAAACGCCTCTGCACTAGTGAGCACAGCCAACATAAAACTGGATATCATTTCAGAACATTTGGCAGAAAACATATAAAATCTACGGAAGAACATTACTGCCACTGGAAAAAAAACTGGCTTTTAATCTACTGAAATTATTCTCAGAAATTTGTCTTTTTCATAGAATTCAGATATTTTAGAGTTTTGACTTTTTTTCTCTGAATTTAGATTTTTTTTTAATCAAATTCTGACTTTTTGGGTTTTTTTAAACCAGATTTGACATTTTTTATTAGAATTCTGATTTTTTTCCTAATAATCTTGACTTTTCACAGAATTCTGTCTTTTTTAAAGTCAGTGTGGAGAAAAACGAAGTCTGGGAAAGATGATCTCTTTATTTTGCATCCGACATCTTTGTAAGTAGATTTTGATATAAAATTCACAGTTTTGTTCTAATTTAATTAATTCAATCTTGAACTGTGGTAGGTGGGCCACGAGCCACAAATGGCCCCCGGACCGCACTTTGAACACCTTACCACTAGAAGGACGCTGGGATACGGTTTAAATAAGATAATTACTAATTTTATTTGAACTCTGTGTTAGTTTAGCAGTGGACGGGGGTTAAAGGTCAGAGTACCTCGTCCAGAGAGCGAGCGTCAGCGACGGTGACGATGTGCGGCGTCGGACCGACGAACGCCAGCCGGCTGCTGTCGCCGCTGACCGCCAGAGCGTCCGGAGCGCGCTCAGTGCCTCGGGCCACAACGCTGCCTGCAAACATGGATCAGGTTCAGCAGAGAAACATGAAAACGGATCCTGACTTTCACAGACGTAACGAGTTTAAAGCCACAGTTTGAATTAAGACATTTAATGAAATGTAAAGGAGAGAAAATTACTGTCTGAAAAGACAAACAAGCATCCAAACACTTAAAGCTTCCTCATTTCATCCTTGACAGATCTGCTTCTGACAACTCAATATATTATCAAACATAAGTTAAAGGAAACTTTACTTCCTGATTTAAAAAACAAAAACAACTTTTGTCTGGAAATTTCTTCTGACTGACAGAACAGCTGATATAAACAAAAGACTCGTTCATGTCTGTATCAGCTGTTCTGTCAGTCGTATGTTCACCGTCTCAAATAAAGTTACTGAAATAAAATCCTCCTCATTCGTCATCATCTGATATTTAAAAGCATTCCTGAATCTCAGCTTGTGATTTGAGTCACTGTGCAGCTGCAGGAAGTGATGTAATGAAGCGTCAGCATGCTGCATACATGCCACTCTGATCACGCTGTGCTCCTCCTCCGAGACGTCATGAAGCACCAGGGAGCCGTCAGAGTCGGCGCTGAACATCAGGTCTCCGTCTGAGGAGAAGGCCAGACCGATGACCTGCCCTCGGTGCTGCCTGGGGGGAACAGAACCGGGTCAGAACCGGGTCAGAACCGGGACGGAACCGGGATGGAACCATAACAGAACCATAACAGAACTGTGATGGAACCGGGACGGAACCATAACAGACCCGTAACAGAACCGTAACAGAACCGTAACAGAACCGTAACGGAACCGTGATGGAACCGTAACAGAACCGTAACAGAACCGTAACAGAACCGTAACGGAACCGTGATGGAACCGTAACAGAACCGAACCGTAACGGAACCGTAACAGAACCGTAACGGAACCATAACGGAACCATAACAGAACCGTAACAGAACCGTAACAGAACCGTAACGGAACCGTAACAGAACCGAACCGTAACGGAACCGTAACAGAACCGTAACGGAACCGTGATGGAACCGTAACAGAACCGAACCGTAACGGAACCGTAACAGAACCATAACGGAACCATAACGGAACCATAACAGAACCGTAACAGAACCGTGATGGAACCATAACAGAACCGTAACAGAACCGTAACGGAACCGTAACAGAACCGAACCGTAACGGAACCATAACAGAACCATAACGGAACCATAACAGAACCGTAACGGAACCATAACGGAACCGTAACGGAACCGTAACGGAACCGTAACGGAACCGTAACAGAACCGTGATGGAACCGTAACGGAACTATAACAGAACCATAACAGAACCGTAACAGAACCGTAACGGAACCATAACGGAACCATAACGGAACCGTAACGGAACCGTAACAGAACCGTGATGGAACCGTAACGGAACCGTGATGGAACCGTAACGGAACTATAACAGAACCATAACAGAACCGTAACAGAACCGTAACGGAACCATAACGGAACCATAACGGAACCGTAACAGAACCGTAACAGAACCGTAACAGAACCGTAACGGAACCATAACGGAACCATAACGGAACCGTAACAGAACCGTAACAGAACCGTAACAGAACCGTAACGGAACCGTAACGGAACCG
Source organism: Poecilia mexicana (assembly GCF_051168715.1). Lineage (NCBI taxonomy): Eukaryota > Metazoa > Chordata > Actinopteri > Cyprinodontiformes > Poeciliidae > Poecilia > Poecilia mexicana. The sequence goes on from NW_028263388.1 coordinate 1,951,184, forward strand.
TAACAGAACCGAACCGTAACGGAACCATAACAGAACCATAACGGAACCATAACAGAACCGTAACGGAACCATAACGGAACCGTAACGGAACCATAACGGAACCGTAACGGAACCGTAACGGAACCGTAACAGAACCGTGATGGAACCGTAACGGAACTATAACAGAACCATAACAGAACCGTAACAGAACCGTAACGGAACCATAACGGAACCATAACGGAACCGTAACGGAACCGTAACGGAACCGTAACGGAACCGTAACAGAACCGTAACGGAACCGTAACGGAACCGTAACGGAACCGTAACAGAACCGTAACAGAACCGTGATGGAACCGTAACGGAACTGTAACAGAACCATAACAGAACCGTAACAGAACCGTAACAGAACCGTAACGGAACCGTAACAGAACCGTAACAGAACCGTGATGGAACCGTAACGGAACTGTAACAGAACCATAACAGAACCGTAACGGAACCGTAACAGAACCGTAACGGAACCGTAACGGAACCGTAACAGAACCGTAACAGAACCGTGATGGAACCGTAACAGAACTGTGATGGAACCGGGACGGAACCATAACAGAACCGTAACGGAACCATAACGGAACCATAACGGAACCATAACGGAACCGTAACGGAACCGTAACAGAACCGTGATGGAACCATAACAGAACCGTAACAGAACCGTAACGGAACCGTAACGGAACCGTAACAGAACTGTGATGGAACCGGGACGGAACCGGGACGGAACCATAACGGAACCGTAACGGAACCAGGACGCCGTCCGTCTGAGCCAGCTGCCGGCAGCAGACGTGGGAACGCTGCCTACTTGTGCTCGGCCAGCAGCCTGGCGCTGGAAATGTCAAACACTCTGACGGATCCGGAGCAGAAGCCGCAGGCGAAGGTCGGCTCGTGTGGATGAAACGCCACGGAGCAAGGTTTGTCCATCGACGCGAAATCATACAACTACAGGGAGAAAAACACACAGAGCCCAGCTGATGAGAGGTTAGGACAGAACCATGGCCTAGTCAAAACACGTTACTACATTTTTTACACAAAGTCATATTTCATTAGTTTTAGTTAATTATAATAACTTTGGTCTGTGGTAGTCACAGTTTTCAGTGTCCAGACGTGTGGAGATCGGTGTGTTTACCGGAGTTTCCTGATATTTTCATGACTGTAAGTTGAAAACCAAAACTTTAGATCCGGCGCCGGCTGACCTGCTGTAAGGAATCCATGTGCCAGACGCGCAGCGTCCCGTCGGCCGAGGCGGTGGTCAGGTGGCGCCGGATGCCGTCCATGCTGAAGCCCAGCACGTCGTCGGTGTGCGACCTCATCAGGGTGCTGTAGCCGCGGCTGCTCACGTCGAGGTAGCCCAGGTTTCCGGTGAAGGTGGCAGCCAGAACCTGCAGGCTGTCGGACGACACCGACACCACGGCCACCGGGCCTTCGTGCTCTGGAAGACAACAAACCGGCGAGGTTTTACCGAAACGCTTCACGTTCAGAAAACCCAACAGAGGAACTTTTATCATCAGTTTTAGTTCATCCAAGTTTACAGGGAGATTCTTCTGTCATTTTCATTAAAAATCAGCAATAATCTAAAATCCTGGACATCCGTCGTCATGACGATTTAAACTGTCAGATCCAACTGCTTTTAATGATTTCATAATAAATTTCATTTTAAATCTAAAATTTGAGGTTGATTCTATGAAATGCAGCTGAGTTTTCATAGAGTTTCTTTTCACTGAGTTTTTCTGTGCTGCAGTCAGGAATCTCTTGAAAAACAAGTTTTTAACCTCAAAGGGTTTTTTGTCCTGATAAAATAAAGGCTGGAAAATAAACAAATGAGAAATTTATGCATATGTATTTCATGGACTATTTGTTTATTTAATTTTGCCACCTTTAGCCCTCCATACATGATGATTTCTTTCACCGATATATTGAATCAAACATTGATTTTGAATCAAATCCTGAGATAGTAAAATATCCCCACCTATAATGATAAGAGTCACCTGAACTATGGATGGACCGATATGAAAATTTGGGCCAATATCAATATTGTACGATAACCAATATTTACCGATATTTATTTCTCTACTGTTTTGACACCTTTGGAAAAACGACCAGAAATTGGCAGCAACAAGATGGAAATAAATATCAGTCATTTTTAATCAGCCCAGTTTTAATCATCGGGCCAATATGTTAAAAATGACTAATATCAGCCGATACCAATATGTTAAAAATGACTAATATCAGCCGATACCGATATGTTAAAAAGACTAATATCAGCCGATACCGATATGTTAAAAATGACTAATATCAGCCGATGCCGATATGTTAAAAATTACTAATATCAGCCGATACCGATATGTTAAAATGACTGACATCAGCCGATACCCATATGTTAAAAAATGACTGACATCAGCCGATACTGATATGTTAAAATGACTAATATCAGCCGATACCGATATGTTAAAAAATGACTGACATCAGCCGATACCCATATGTTAAAAAATGACTGACATCAGCCGATACTGATATGTTAAAAATGACTTATATCAGCCGATACTGATATGTTAAAATGACTAATATCAGCCGATACCGATATGTTAAAAAATGACTGACATCAGCCGATACCGATATGTTAAAAATGACTTATATCAGCCGATACTGATATGTTAAAATGACTAATATCAGCCGATACCGATGTTGGTGCCGATTTATTGTGCATCCCAAACCAGAACCGTCTTAATGTCTGAAACTGGGTCGACCTTTCAATTGAACTTGTCATGAAGATGTAATGTCAATCGTTTGTCCTCAGGGTGAAAAGACTGCCTGCAGAGTTGGACCCGTGGGGATCGGTTCGCTCATGCGGGCAGAACCTTTCCTGCCCCCCGCTGTGCCTACCCGCCTCCAAAATGACTGCAGAGAAATCGAGGGTCCAGAGCCGCAGGAAGCCGTCCTCGGTGCCGGTGGCGCAGAACGACGAACACACGCTGATGCTGTTGATGGGAATCCCTGGACCTGAGATACAAACACCACATACGGAGCTACTTTAGTGTCTTTATAAAAAAAGGCTTTCCAGTAAAATGTGCCTACAAATGTTACAACTTTTATCTTTTTTTCTTTTTATTACAATTGGTCAATAAATAAATAAATAAATTTATATATTTGATATATTTAAAAATATATATCAAAAACAAGAAATTTTGTAGATTTTGCCTGGTATTTTTTTTTACTAAAACGTCTGTAAATTTGCTGTAATTTACTTCACTGCACATTGTTTTTTTGCACATGTAATGTGGATCTGTGGTTTAAAAAAGTTTGTAGTTTTACTTGTTGTATTTCTAAAAGGTTTATCTGATGTAAAATGCAACAAAATTCCGGCAAATATTCCAAATTATTTTAAGTTTAATCCATATTTTCTCTGAAACTACAGCAGCTGCTGTGATACTTGGACATAGACAGACGTTATTGTCATTCAATTGTACATTTAAAATACACAGAGGAAAATTTTCCTGCAAGGACACAATAATAATAACATAAGTAAGTAAAAGTATCAAAACAAATATATACGATAATAATATTAATGGGATATTTACACCTGTGGTGGAGTTTGTATTTACTGAAACAGAGTTTGTAATCTCTGAGAAAAGCTAAATTAGATGTATACATTTGTTTAAACACAGGAGGCCCTGCGGGGTTTAACCCACCGGTGTTGAACGTCCATTTCTCCCTGCGTTCTGCATGCCGCTGCTGTGCAGGCATCAACCGCCTCACGTTTTTAACCGTCACTCTGCTGTAGTCGATCTCCAAAACATGGCCGCTCTGCGTGCTGGCGAATCTGAGCGAGGAACAACAAAACGCCGTCAGTGGGAAAACCCGAGTGACCCGAAAGAAAAACAGCAAAGTCACTCACAGCGTTCGGTCGTCGAGCTGCTGGTCAGCGGCGCCGCCCTCCTGGAACGCCACGTCTGTGAAGTCCAGGGAGTGAAACTCTCCCAGGTAGACCGGGCAGGACCGCAGCGAGCCGTTCCGGACCCGCCACAGACGGACGTTCTCTCGGCCGCACGACACCATCCTGACGACGCAGCAGCTCAGGTCGGCACATCAACTCAACACAGCGACTCAAACGTGCAACTCAGTGCTGAGGTAACAAACGTTCCCTAAGTTACTGCGATAAACGACCAGACTGTAGATTTTAGACCATTTTCTAGTCAAACGATGCAGGAACACATTCTCATCATTAAACTTTAACATTTGACCTGGAAGACATTTAAAATATCCAAAAATAAACAAAACAACATATAAAATGTATTATAAAGACTCTGCAAACACAAGAAACAGAAAAATAAGAAATAATACAAAACGAAATTATTGAGTTTGTTTTAATTATTCATGTGATTAATAGCTTAATTGATTTACTGCAGCAGGTTTCGCTCCATCCCAGCTAGTAACTGAAAGCGTTTATTCTTTATATCAAGGTTTTATTTTACTGGGTTTTATTCACTTTATGTCATTCTGTAGCATAAATGGAAAGAACAAAAAAATTAAACATTATTTATAGACACGTTGCAATGTGACGCTAAAGATCCCGATCGCTAGTGAAGACTAGCATTGGTTTTATCTGTTATCAACATAACGAGCTAAATCTTAAATGTACGCCTGATATATAAAAGAAAAATGGACCCAGTGCTTTGCTACTAATTGTCACCACGACAACAGCTAGATAACGAGGTCAGGAAAACGTTTTAATTAAGGAAAACATAGTGAAGGAAGAAGGAAAGTAAGTCAGCTATGCTAGCTTGACTATGACGATTGTAACATGTAGATGTGCTGCAGAATTTGTTGTGTTTCGGTGCAGCAGCAGCGGGAACAAGCCGTTTACCTCGTCTCATCGAAGGAAGTGACCTTCATGGTGACGATGTCCACATCTGTGTGCGCTTTGGCCAAGATGGTTCCCTCCCCGCCGTTAGCAGCGTTTAGCGTGTTCCACACCACCACCATCTAAAAAACACAATTATACCAAAACGCAAACCAGTCGACGTCATCGGCGGCTAGCACTTAGCGTTCATCAGACATAAAAAACCAAAGTTTTACCTTAGAAGAAGTAAAAAGTATCCACCAAGAAATTACTCAAATAAGAGGGAAAGTAAAGTGGAAATGTTGGTATTTTAAGATCCAAAATGACAATAATTCATTTAAGAAACAAAAAATAACTAAATAAGACAAAAGACGATATTTTCAAATCAGTTTCTTTCTATAAAAAACTGATGAAACTTTAACAGAAACTGCAGGTGAGTCTGTCTGGTTTTTGGTTAAAACATGTTTGTTTTTCATTCAGTGGGAAGAAAATCCAGAAATTTAACTCAAGAGGAGAGATTCTTCATAATGACATGACTCAAGTAAAAGTAGCTAATTTCTACTCGCCTCTCACTGAGAAGCTCTTTGACGGTTGGACAGGAACCAGTATTATTTTATTTAGTCTATTATTTTCAAGCCTTTTTGCAGCAGCCATGTTGCTGTTAATATCGTCAGTTTATTTTTCCTTGCAGCTTTTTCTAAATGCAGAAATAATCCAGCTGCTCACCGTTTTGTTGTGTCTGTCCTTCCCCACGCCACAGAGGATGCCGCCTCCAGAGGAGAAACTTAGGGCAGAGCGAGGTCAGTGAGAGGAAGACAAAGGAAGCCGAAGCCGTTCGGGTCTGAACTCACCTGAGACAGGACAGAGAATGAGAGTGAGCCCTGAACATGGACAGGCAGCTTCCTCCGCTGTAGTCCCACAGCCGCACCACGCTGTTGCTGCCGCTCTGGGCCGACGCCAGCAGGGTCGTACTGCCGTTAAAGGTCAGCGCAGAAATCTGCAAACAGGAGAGACAGGAAGTCAGCCCGTCCACACCGTTAGGTATCCATCCATACAGATTTAACAACATTCACCCCAAAAAAGAGATTCATTACAAAGTTACCTTTCTTTATTTCCAAAAAAAATTATAAATTCCCTTGGAAAATTTATCTGCGTTTTTACAAAAAGACAGATTAGCAACAACTACCAAATAAAAGAGACAAATCTGGAAACTTTTATTCTATTATACTTTTCGCAAAAAAGGAATAAATTTAGCAACTTTTTCTTAAAAAAAAAGACTTTTGACATTCAAAAAGGCAACCAGCATCAAATCTAATGACATTTTTCCACCAAAAAAGCAACTGGTGACCAATTTAGCAACTTTTCTGCAAAAGTGACTAGCTGGAAATCTTGTGACTTTTCTCCAAAACTCGAGTAGCGAGCAACAAATTTAAAAACGTTTTTGCAAAAGCAAAATTGATAGGAGACAAATCTATAAATGTTGTTAAATACTAACGCAGGGTCGAGCTACATAGCATTAGCTGAGCTTTACCATTGGAACCAATAGGAAAATTCACCTGCAGTGCCACCGTCCAACCAGAAGAGGGCAGCACCGAGGCAGTTTTAGGGCAAATATTGCAGATTTAAACCAATTTACCCAGAACACAGGAGCCTTCAGGACCAGTCCAGCCCAACTGGGAACAGAAAGCTGGTTTGGGGTTTAGCTAAAATGAAGCACCTTATCTGTGTGGCCGATGAAGAATCTTTGCTCGCTGGACAGGATCTTCATAGCAACGATGATCGCGTGGCACGGATAAACCACTTCCTCCCCTGATTTGGTCCACAGGGCCTGCAGGACGGAAAGGTTCTGCTACTAAACCTCTAAATTAAGTCAGATTTCATCTGAAGAGCGATTATCGTACATATCTGGTGGTGGCTCCTCCGAAGCCGATGATCCGGCTGAGCTGCAGGATCGGGTCGGGCAGGAGCTTCCAACGCGGAGCGCAGCAGGAAAAGATGCATTACATTAAACAGTTCATCATCCAGTCACTAAGGAAGTGTTTCTGCACCCAACATACCTGCTGCTTGCTCTCTTTGAACGAGGCCACAGGAAGCGACGCTGAGGAGCCAAACACCTGGAGAGCAAGTCCAGATGTTTAATCACAACAGACAGCAGCCAAACAATGAGACTGGGAGTATTTGTTCCCTCATATTGTCTATTTACATCACTGCAGATTTCCTTGATGTTTTAGATTTGATTTAGTCCAGGAATGTCAAACTCACTTTTATTTTGGGAAATATTGAGATTATGAACGTGATGATAAAACCCAAACCTGTAAATCGGAGCGAACAGGCGCCTCTGCACTCGACGGCAGAGTTAAATCACATCAATACACATTGATGCAATTTGGCAGAATACCTATGGAAGAATATTACTGCCACTGAAAAAGATTCTCACTTTAATCCTCTGAAGTCACAATTCTGAAAAATGTAAGAACTTTCTCAGAATTCTGAAAGTTTTATCTCAAATTCTGAATTTTTCTCAGAATCGATCTTTTTCCCCAGAATTCTTATTTTTACAAAAATCTTTTTTCTCCATTATTGCAACTGTTGATTTTAGGATTAGGGTTAGGAAAAAAGTCAAAATTCTAAGAAAAATTCAGATTTTTATTCCTGTGCTCTTAATCCTGTCCCCAAAAAACTGTTTTTAAGCATAGATCAGTTATTTCCAGGTTCTATTCTCCTGTTCGTCTGGGCCACATAAAGCCTTAAGGCGGGCCGGCTTTGGCCCGCGCGCCTCGTGTTTGGCAGCTGCGGTCCAGCCGCTGGCAGCACCTCGTCTCCGCTGCTGTCTCCGTGCGTGCTGAGAGCATCTTGCGGATGCGCGTACACATGAACTCCTGCCTCCGTCACGTCAGACGGACTCAACTCGGGAACGCTGGACGCCACAGACGTTCGGTTCCTCGGGAGCTGAGAAGACGAAACGAAGAATGCAACAAGTTTTAGATTCTTTTCTTGTCTGAAACATAAAAACTAAATGTAAGGATCTGAATCTGTTTTTACGAGTCTGGAGGCGGCGATCGGCTGACAGGGAGAACCTCGGTGTTGAACCGGGCCGCTGGTTCTGGCGGAGCGAGGCTCGTCTGTCTCGTCTGAAGGTCTTCCTGGAGAGAAATGAACTGGAAATCAGTGACTGAAAAATAATTACTTTATGAGTTTTTACAGTTATTACAATAAAAGTATAAATATCATCTTTCCTGTGGACTGAACACTGGATGCATTTATCCGTCTGCACAAGAACCCGTTTCAGGAGAAATGAAAACCCGGGTCCAGCTGAAATGAGGCTTTTTGTTCAGGAAAACAAACCTCAGCGCCAACAATGAACTCATTATTCCAATTTGTGCTTTGAGTAATTTTGTCAGCGTAAACAGCATCACCTCGCAACATTTAGTTATTACCAGACAAATGGAAAACAGCACAGAGACGTTTCTGTCAGAACATTTTCTGATCCAATTGGAGCTGCAGAGTCGGATGGCCGGGTCCAGAAAAAACAAGCAACTCCTCTGGAGAGAAACTGGTTCCAGGAAAACTACGGCTGCCACCGTTTCTGATCGCGTCACACGTCGGTCTGTTAGAGGCAGAAAAGCTTTTCTGAGTCTGAGGCTCGTTTTGTGAAATAACGTTAACTTACCAGCCTCTGGATCCGGTTTCTGAATGGAGTCAAAGGGAAGTTTAGTCCCATCAGAGGGAAACCTGTAGAGCAAAACAACGTAAACATTTTAATTCCTTCTGCAGTCTAAATATGAGCAGCTCAGCTACTGGTGTCATATAAACCTTTTTAAAGGCGACCTGTTATGCTACCTTTAGCGGGTTAGGATCGGTCTGTGGCCTATACAAAACATGTTCATTACACTAATAATTATTAGATAATCACATTTCAGCTCAGAATGAGCTGCTTTAAGGTGTCCTGTCACTTTAAATCCAAATAAGCTGCTGCTGCCCCAACTCAACGTTTATGTGAAAATGTAAACAGATGCGCAGTTATACAACAGTATGTCTTTGAAAAGCAGAAGTGGCGTCTCCTGCACATCCAACCAGAACGCAGCAGGTGGTTTCTGGATGATAAGTCAACAACAAAACACTCGTCTTTCCCAGCAGCCATTGTACAGCAGGAAAAGCCAGCTGACCAAACATGCTGGAGCTCAGATTGGCTAGGCTTCTCTGGGGTTGCTAGGTAACGGTGCATTGCCCCTTGAGAGGTTTTTGAAGTGGCTCATTTTCCAGATTTTCCAAGCAGAGAGACCAAAGTGGAAGAACAAAAATGAATTTTTCCCAACACGATGATGGTGACTGAATTTCTAAAACGTTTTCTAATCCAGCCACAAACCGACACACTGGACAGGTGGCGGCAAGAAGCTGGAGTCGAACCCGCAGCTTTCCGCCGAGCCACAGCCGTGGTTTTGGTGAAAGCACTTCAGAGTTTCGTACTTGACGTGATCGTAAAAGTCATTCCAGGAGCCTCCTTTCGGCACCGGGAAGGACATCTCTCTGGGAATCGGACCCGTTCCCCGGCAGGCGGACAGACCTCGGAGCTTCGCCTCGCTGAAGGTCACTGCTGTGGAGGAAAAAGAAGAAAGTTCTGGTTGGTGAACTGCAGTTTTCAGGCTGATCACCGATTTTTACAAAGCCTGAACTTCTGATTCTGATATATTAGTTTTTTAAATGCCTATCTGGTGCTTTAAGATGACATTTTGAAGCATCACATTAGAAACTGTTGATGGAAACGTTAATATTACAAATAATTTTCTAAATTTTGCAAAAAACTAATGTGCTCTGTGCCTTACCAAAGGCACCAAATCCAGAAAATTTCCAAGTTCAGACTTCGAGCTGAGAGGGGAGGATTCTTCATTTTTCTGAGATGTGCTCCATGCTAGTTAGCAAACGCTACTTCCTGTTTCCTACAGTCGAGCGTCGCGTTAGCAGAACCTGGCTGTGAAATTTTAAAAGTCTGCATGACATTTGATGGAAACAAAGCTAGTAAACATGTTTCCATCAACGGTTTTATGCCTATTTTGATGCATCGGATTAGAAAGGATTATTGGTGGCAAAATTTAAAATATCCAATTTTCACACATTCGCTGAATAAGTTGTGACCTTTCCCAACCACTGGTGGTTGAACAAACGTTTCTAATAACAGAAAAAAGTTGCAGGTTAAGATTTTTCTAGATGGACGATCAGGCTGGTTTCACAGGGCCGACGGTATTCAGTATGTCTTAGAAAAGTTTTTTCTGATTTTCACTCCGAGTTCCTGACACACGAAAGGAACCGTTCCCTCGGACAGGAACCGTTCCCTCGGCGGTTTGGTTCTCACCCGGGTCCAGCAGCAGGTCGCTGGTGAACATGTTTTTCACGGCCATGTTGGCGCAGAGCTTGACGCTCTTCAGGTGAGCGTGGTGCCGGTTGAGGTAGAAGGTGAGCGTGAAGCACAGGTCGATCATCAGGCAGGTCCAACGTACCGAGTCCGGAGCCGGACCCACCAGACCTGCAGCACACGACAGACACTGCAGAAACAAACCGGACCTGCAACTGGAACCCACTGAGCTCAATGCTTTCTGCTTCATGAAATATTCACATTTCATCGATGTCAACAACAAAATATATGTTCTACTGAGATTGTTTGTGATAGAAACACACTAAGCAGTGCATGCTGCATCGTGAAGGGGAAGCATAACTGTGTCATTTTCAAAGATTATTTACAAATAAAACTCTAAAAGTGTGTCAGACATCTGTTCTCTCTCTCCGTTACGCCAACAACCCAAAATTAAATCCACTGTAGTTTATTTTCTGACATGAGGTGAAAAACTAACACTTCACATCAGGGCTGAAACAGCAATAGTCAACTAATTTAATAATCAAATAATCATTAACTGGAGAATACAGACTCAAAAAAACACAATCCAGCAGACAAAACGTGCTGGAGTTCTGGGTTGCTAGGCAACAGGCTGGGCTTAGCTGGGTTGCTAGGTAACAGGCTGGGCTTAGCTGGGTTGCTAGGTAACAGGACAATGTGCCTGTGGAATGTGACGTAATGTAACGGCTCATTTTCCAGACACCAAAAAACATGAACCTATAGCAAAAAAGCGGCTGGGTGTCTTTTTGTCTTTTTTAAGAGCTTGGAAAACGAAAGGTTTCCTGTAAGCGATCTTTAACGAAACCTTTAAGGTGTGAACATGAAGTTTACCTTGCCTCGCTGATCTCGAGGTTTTTTCGTAAACCGAATCCTTCGCAGCTCCACAAAGGAAGGGAAACTGGAGCCAAGTAGCCGTGGACTTGAACTCCTTGAACATGTTGGAAAAGGAGATCCGGACCACCTGGCCCTCCTGCAGCACACAGCGACCAGAACACGAGTTAGATCCACATCCAAACCCGGACTGAACCGCCACGGTTGGCTGCGGTACCTCCACGGCGACGTCCAGGTGGACCATAAAGTATTTTCCAGGCGTGGGTCTGAACAGAAGGTAGAAATATCGACCGGTCAGGCCCAGAGACTGGTGGCTGCTTTTGGGAACCAGGATGTAGCTGTTAGTGGGAACTGGACCTTTGATAGAAAACACCGGACACCTCAGAGTCCGGTCCTGCAAAACAGTCAAACAAACACAAACCCGAGTTTCATCTGAGGGATTATCATAACGCATCTTTTTAATTTTTACAGTAAAGTCGACTAAAAGCTAAAGACTAGAGCTAAAGCTAAAGCTAACAATGCTCTTGCATGAGATTTAGAGACCAAACAAGCTGAATATAGTGTGGGAGTCCATTTTCAGCTCTTTTGTTTTATTTATTTGATTTTTAAACTTTTTTAACCTTTACACACACAAGTAAAAAACAAAACAAAACCAGACAAAGCAACACATACATATTTAAATTCCTGTCAATGGCAAGAACACAAAGTTTAGGTAGAAACTCAAATTTTTACTTTCACATCAATCAAACTTTATTGTACAGGTTTAACAAGTGATTTTTATAATTTTTTTAATGAGAGAGTGAAAAAGACACTGAAGCTTTGATTCAAATAGAGCTGCAGCTAATTATTTCAGCTAGCACATATTCTGAAGATTAATCAGGAACAAAAGGCATATTCCGCAGATTTATCATTTAACTGAAAGTCTTTTTTCCTACAATATTAGAAATTAAACTATATAAGTAAACAATTACATTTCTTTTTAAATAAGAAAATAAACATTTTTTTTAATTGCAAATCAGTAGTCCTTTTATGAACGCTTGATTATTTTCATCAAAGGATGAATCTACAGCTAAAAAAAAATCCCTTCCTGCTGGACTGAAGATCATTGAAGTGCAGGAATGATCTGAACATTAATTATTGATTAACTGATTAATAACTAGTACAGTGGGGTTTTTTTTAACTGAATTTTAACCAAGTGAAGATATAAATGCCACTTTAGACGACATCATGGCAGGTTTATAGCTTCGTAAATGGAAAATATTAAGTACAACACAACAAATATTTCCTTTACTGAGATTTCTATTATTTCATTTTTATCTCATAATAAATCTTAGGGACACCCATCCATTATATTTGACAAAGTTTGTAGAAGAAAACTCTTATTTTCGTTGCTGAGAATATACTAAAATTTTACAGACTTTAAAAAATTGGAAAATAATAATCCTAAAAACGTTAAATGACTGTAAACATTAAGGAAAAAATATTTTTGTTTTATTTATTCTTGTTCAGGTAAAAGAAAAATAATTTGCAATGATATTTTTGAGTTTTGTAATTGGGTTGGGGGAAAGAAAATTTTGGTTTCTGAATAATTTCAACTTTGGGATTTTGGCCCTCTGTGCAAAAAACTCTGGACACAATTGTTGCTTTTAAAAAAAAAAGATTATATTAAATAATTTCATGCTGGATAGAAAAACACGGTTAGCAAAATTAATTAAAAATGACCTATAAATGAATGCAAACTGTACAGATTTTGATTTTATTTAGATTTATTTACCATAGCAGACGACACATCTCCAGCTTTGGCCGACCTTCTCCATTTCTCAACTTTAACATGTTTGAAAATGTTCACGTAAGGATGCTGCCAACCTGCACGAATCACAGCCAGAACATCAGACAGGGCAGATTTTACGAGCTTATACAGCTAAATTAGCGACATTAAACAAGCCCAGCAGACGTGTTTTTACCTGAGGAATGACGTGTTTTAGCCTTACCTGTTGAGGCCATTGAAAGATGCTGCAAATCAACAGTCAACCTGTTGACTTTTAGCTAGCAAACAAACAGCCGGTCAATAGAAGAAGCGGGGGAAAAGCTCATTCTCCTGTTAGCCCACCAAATGATAATGTTTCTGATTCATGTTTTTATAAAAATGAACATATTTCCATCTTTTCTGACGCGGTGGGAGCGCTTCGGGTAACTTTTCTTTACTGGTTTCAGCGTTTATTTCTCTCTTCCCGCTTCAGCCTGCGCCGTCTCCAACGACAACAATGTTAGCTTGACGTCATGACGCAGCGCCGAAGGGAACTCTGGGTAGTGAAGTTTATAAAGACCAAACACCAATCACGTTTCAAGACACAAAAATGATATTAAAGTAAGAGGAGCAGCACCGCTTCAACTTATTTTTCTTAAGTAAAAGTGAAAAGTATTCATCCAACTAATTACTGAAGTAAAAGTAAAAAAGTATTTGGTAAAATTTGTACTCTGAATAACTGATCAGAACATCTCAAATTAACAAAAATAAATAAAGACTTAAATAAGAATTTTAAATATAAGATATCGAATATGAAATGCTTACAGGTATGCATATTTACGTTAGAATATAGTACATCAAAACATATGCCGAAAAATAATGTTTTCAGTCTGAGTCTGTGTTAACAGCATGTGGCAGCAACTCCACAGGGTCTTTCAGGTGAACGAGGAAGGACACCTGCATTTCTGCAGATGATTCTTCCTTCTCCTTCTCAACCCTGAGCTGCATGGTCTTTTCTTCGGTTGCTGCTGGTGGTGATTGCTTCAACAAATCATCAGCTTGTGGAGGAGTTGTCCAAATGTCGCATCCAACAGTCTGTGAGTTCCCAGGGTTTGGGGATCTGTCTGTCTTTGCTCTGGTTGCTGACATGGGGGATCTGTTGTGATCCGGAACGGTGGCGATGGAGAAAGTCTCACCTCGAGATTCAAGCACCGCTAGTCACTGTGCATGGCGTAAGATCTCCGTCTCTGTCCTCCAGCTGCGAAGCTTCCTCCTCAGCTCTGTCTGCACCTGCAGCCGGAGAAAAAGGAAACTAACAAAAGACTGACAGGAAATTCACTTTTCCAAATGTTTCATCATTTTAAAGAGTATGCCTTTTAAAAAATAACAAAAGCGATTAGTTATGGCAAAATAAAGCACAAAGCGAAAGATTAGATCAGATTAATGTAATGGTAAAAATACTTTTTTCAGTTATTTATTATTACTATTATTATTACTATTAATTATTTCAAAAACACTAGCAAAAATGCTGAAGTGTTAGTCATGCTGCATAAAAAACACCATATTTTACAATTATAAAGCAGAAATCTGATATGAACAGTAAAAGTCTCAGACCTCCTTATTAGCATAGCAGTAGAGAACTGCCACCAGTAACCCCTGCAAAGAAACAAAATCTTTAAAAATCTTGTTTTTTTCCGTGGAGAAAAAAAAATTAAGAAAAAAATAAAACATTAAATTTGGTTTGTTGCATCTCCACCTTTCCTGTTGAGCTGCACTTACCTGAAATGAACTGATGAAAAGAGTGAAAAACACTTTAATGTAGCGCAGCAGCCCTGTGGTCTGCTCATCTGTGGCGAAAATAAAAATCACCTCATGGACCCCGAACAGAGGGATGAGGGTGAGGGTAGCTTTGGCCAGTCTGGAGGAACAAACCAACACAAACTTCAACTTCCTTTGTTCTGAAATTCATCCGATTGTTTTGCAGGAGATAAAGTATGACTGCGTCTACTTGCCGTAGTTTGTAATCTGGATATTGACTGTGGATGTTGGCCCGTAGTTTGGAAAATATCACCCCCAGGATCTTCATGAAAATCAGGAAGTTGATCTGTTGGTTGGAAAATAACGACATGATCTGCATTCAGCAGCACATTCATTATGGTACATTTTACAGCTGTGAACCTTTACACTTTGGAACATTAAAACCACAAACTGTGTGTTTTGTTGAGATTTTAAGAGACAATTCAAAACTCAAAAACTTTTTCTAGTATTTTTCCGGCTTTGTTCTGCTACTATTATGACTTTATTGTAATAATGTTATGAGTTTATTCTGGTAGTTTATTAAAAAGCCTTACTCCGTTGCACTTTTGTAATTCACTGTCTGTTTCAATTAACCATAAAATTATGCAAATTGAAATTGCGAAAATAAATTTGCTTAAAGGAAACATGCCAATTTTGGTCAAGTTAAATAAATAAATAAGTTAATTAAATTAATTAATAAATAAATAAATGTTTTTGGTCGCGGCGGTTTTTTTTGGCCGTACACTGAAACAATTTTTCGCGTCACGAGTCATGTGATCAACAGCCGGACGTTACTAAAACAATGTCATATTTATTATTATTAAAGATCCTTTATGTAATGTTATTTATTTTAAATAAAGTAAAAAAATCCGTCTGTGCCATGATTTTTAATCACATTTGTTTAAATGACAAGCTTATTGCTGTGGGATTTTAATATAATTTCTTATTTAATGAAAACACTACAATTGAGAAATTGTGGGTTTTTTACTAGTCGAATATTGACAAAGGTTTGTAATGGAAACGCAGCTAATGAAAGAATGAATAAAGTCGGACAACAACAGATTCAGTTCATATAATAATAAATAAAAACAACCACATCGTTACTAGAGAGGCTAAGAGGACGGGGAAGCGAATGATCCACCAGTAGTTCATGTTCTCATTCACGGCCCAACATCTGGAAAGGAAACAATCATTAGCTTTCCTCCTTATCTGAGGCTCAGAGCTGAGGAAGACTCCGTCACTCACTCTTTGTTTTCCTTCAGGACCTTCATCACCGCCCAGGGAACCACAAACAGCAGAGGGGTGCCTGAACATGACATCAAAGACCACCAAAAAATGAACAAAGTAAGGAAGTAAACAGCAAAGACGGTGGATAAATGTTTCCATGGTTTCCTTGCTCCGACTCCTCTGAGGTAAGCGTGTCGCTCGGCGGCGCTCATTTGCATTTAGAGTGTTGGATCTCATTGTAAATGTACTTTAGATGAGAGGTGGGCATGAGAAGAAGATTGCAACAGATGGTGAAGTGGAACGTTTTCGCTCCATGAAGTCAAGTTTATTTAGAATATTTCAGTCCAAAGTGCTTCATAGCATAAAAACATAAATCACCAATTATGAAGCAAGCAATAAAGACTAAACATTGTCAAATTCTATCATCTAATATTTTGACCAATTTTCCAATTATGATTAATCAAATCCTAAACTGGTGGGTTTTTAGCCTTGATTTAAAGGAACAGTGTAAGGACTGTAGAACTGGAGTGGAGTTCTTCTTCTTCAGCATTTTAGTAATTATTTTATTCAGACCTGCAAAGACACTTTTGCAGTAATCAATGCTACTAAAGATAAACACAGAGAAGCTGCTGAGACGTCAGTCCTCTAATCCTGGAGATGTTCTTCAGGGGATTGAAGGCCGACTTTGTAACTGTCTTTATGTGGCCCTGAAGGTTCAGGTCAGAGTTCATCACTGTATCTAGAGTTCATCCTGATTTCTAGTTTCCAGCTGTAATAACTGAAGCTGATCTGACTCTAGATCTGTGACTCTAGATCTGTGACTCTAGATCTGTGACTCTAGATCCCTCCTCTTTAGGTCCAAAGATAATAACTTCAGTTTTGTTTCTGTTCAGTTGGAGAACGTTTTGGAACATCCACACATTTATCTGTCCAGTGCCGAGTTACCTGATGACATCATAATGCAGAGTGTTCCACCTGGTAGCTAATCTTACTACTAGTTATAACCTGAGCTAGCGTTAGCATGTAGATATTGAACAGAAGGGGCCCCAGCTTGAGCCTTGGGGAACCCCATGTGCTTCCTGCCCTCTTCAGTGAGAAGTTTCCTACTAACAGAGAAATCCCTGTTCTCTAAGTAAGATTCGAACCAATAAAAAGTTCTCATGTGATGGGAACTTTGTAGCTGACAGCCATCTTGGTAGGCAGTTGCAATGGAGTTTCTATGACAACAATAAACAACCCAAAAGCTTAGAACTAGCTCTCACCTTGCTCCTATCCAACTTAAAAACAATATTACAACAGTTATTCGATTAAAATTTTGAATACTCTTCTATCTTTTTCCTGGTCCATTTATGCTTTGCACTGCACTTGCCTACCAAGATGGCGGTTCAGTGGTGCAGATCACTTCCGGTCCAGACTCGTGGAGACTTTCCTACCCAGTTCTCCAGTCACATCAGTAATGTTTAAAGATCTTTTTTTTGGTCATTACTTCATCATTATTATTGTGTTGTATTCGTTTCTATAACTCTTGGCAGTATTATTGTTATCTCGTCCTTTTTAGCAACTTATAATGTGGAATATATAGCTGTAAGAGAAAGGAGAGAGTAACTGTGGAAAAATGTCACTATTTGTTGTTAAAATTAAGTAAAAACTCAGTGAAACAAAAGATAATAATAATATATTGGGGTACCCACCCCAGCCCAGGCAGAGGTACGGCAGGTATTTGTTGCTGTCGATGAACACGCAGGAAATGAGAACAGAGTACAAATATATGGCCTCTCCAAAGAACCAGTAGTGGTTGGCCAAGACGCAGTACTGCATCATAACCTGTGCGACACGGCAGCCGATGGCAGCCTGGAGGCGGGAAAACAGGAAAATGACCTGCTGGGTTTGGGTTTAGTGGAGCGGCCTTCGCCCCGACTGTCATCATGAAACGTCAACAAAGCTTCTGGGACCAACCTGGTGGCTCAGCATCTCGGTGACGTCGGCGTGTCTGACGATTTCTCTCCCCAAGTGGCGGTCCAGCATCGAGTCCTTAACGATGACCGCCACGGCTCGCAGGATGAAGGACAGAAACAGGTTGGCGTGGATGTAGTTTCTGGTGCAGTGGAGTTTCCTGAAATCATCGTTTAGCTTTTAGATTAAGCAGACAGGTGAAGGAAACACCAGCTTTCTGACTGAGAAACCATGTGAGGCACATTGTTCAAACTTCGTGCATTTTTGCTTTTTCAACAGACAACCTGGCAGTTAGCATCCGATTTCAAACATCAACTTTAATATTTATCTTCCTAACTAAGTGCCAGAAAACTGAATATTTAATTAGTTATATACATGCCAACTAAACACAACTAATAACTAAACATTTGTCTTCAACCTAAACATTTAGTTTAGCAAGCCAAATATTTAGGCTTCAAACTAAACATTTATTTTGAAGTTTGAAGCTAAATATTTTGATACAAACTAAGTTGATATTTGGTTTCCTACCAACTAAAAGTGTTGGTAACATTTTTAGTTGTAAGCTATAAATTTAGTTTGCTAACTAAATATTTAGTTTGTAGCTAAAAATATATCTACAAACTAAATAAGCCAAGTACTTAGCTTGCTAGTTAAATATGAAGTTGTCAGGTAGATTTTTTTAGGTTGTAATCTAAATATTTAGTTTGAAACTGAATGAATAACATGGTGAAAACATGACTATAAACTAACACCTCATTTTTTTCGTCTATGGCTGTTAATGTTTGACTGTTTAACTTTAAACATGTGAGCTAACGTGTCTCATTTAGCTCAAAGGAAGGGAGAAAGGTGTGCTGGGTGTTTACTCAGCTGCAGAGTTCAGTAAAATAAAAGCCTGCAGCGACAGCTCACCTGAAGCTCAGGACAATGATCAGAGCCATGATGAGTGTCGACAAGGACAGCGAGTATCCCACGGTGTACAGGGTCCTGAAGCCCACCATCAGCTGCTTCGCCCACAGCTGTGAGGACAAAAACACCTTTAATAAGAATCAAACTGAGTCACTAATATCTGAAACAGTAAACAGTAAACCCAGAACCCAGAAGGCCCTGCTTTTATTTCATAATGAATGCAATTCGCCTGCTGAAGTGCTGCTTGTTCTTCCTTCTTGTCTTGGGAAATCGCAGAAGTAATTCTCTGTGAACCCTTGTTATGTAAATGTATCATTAAAGTTGGTAAAGGAGAGTGATGGTGACTGCAGCCGAACCTCCTGGGACGCCGCCTCTTCCTCCTCCTCACACTCGCTGATGTCCCTCCACACATGGCCGCCTTCGTCTGTCTCCCAGAGTCCGTCGGACCCACAACGCCTACGCACCGATCCCTGAGACACTGGGAGAGGAATAAATCAGGAAGCATTCATCATCTGGACATTCGCTGCATATAGATGGAGCCTGGAAGGGCAAAAATACAGCAAGCAAACCAAGTTTAGAGACAGCAGATGTCTTAGTTCATTTGGAAATACTATAAAATATACTACAGACACCATCCCTGCATGTCCATTAGACATGGGTCTGGACAATAAATCAATAACAATATATATCGTGATAGACACATGATCAATCAATAGATAAGACATCTGATAGAATATTCTATAAACCTGGAATATTCCAGATTGGTGGAATCTACTGACTCAATCCCTCTCTGGTTGCCTAGCAACCTGTTGATAAGAAGCAGTTTCAAGTTCCCCCAAACTTCGGTTACCTAGCAACAACCTGCTGAATAACTGGAGCAGTTTCAAGTTTCCCCTCTTTGCCTCATAACTGCTAGAAAATAAAAAACAAAATGGAGGGGAAACTGGGTAAAACTGGGAAGGTCACGCCACCAGTTTGGCTGTAGTTCAAATATTTAAAACAAAAAAAACTCATCAACAATTATTGATGTCAACTGATATGAAGCGCTTATATTGTATTAAGTTTTGAAGAACTTAACACAAGTTTTTCACAAACTCGTATAAGGGCCTGACGATATTGCTGAAAAACTGTTTTGCGTCCGGCTCTAGTTAGAAATGAAGCTACAGCTAGCTGATGCATTAAAGGAGCGGTATTATGAGTTTTCCATTTTATAGCACAATCGCATAACTATGTTACCTTCAGGTGTTAAAAAAATGCTATATATATCAAATAGGACTTAAAAGAAACTTAACTTCGTAATATAACGCCTTGAAATTGGGCCTCTGTCTCTTTAAGAAACTCCTGCTCTTTCTGAAGCTCCGCCTCCAGGAAGTTGTCCCAACATGGCTCCTCTATTAACCCTTTAACGGTTTTACCAGCGTTGCTCTGAGCAGCAGCTCCTATAATGAGCTCAGCAGCTGTTTGCTAATTGCTGCTGGCTAGTCTGAAGGAGCTGAGAGGGGGAGGGGCTTCGGCTGGAAGGCGGGGCTAGGTCCACCCAGGCGTTTTGAACAGCTGAATGGTTACCATGCAGATCAAAGGATTTCTCAATCATGGAAGACTCCAGGTTTGCTTTTGATGAAGGAAAAACATTAAAACATGATGGAAAGATAAAACTATAGGTTTCACAGAATACTGGCCCTTTAAGAATCATGTTTCAAAAGAACAGAGAAGTTTCTGACTGAAAGACTTCATTTGATCCACTGATGTGCTCTTTCCTCACAAACTGACACGACATGAGGTCTGAATGCTTTCTGCTGTTTTCATAAAAACACAAAACGTTTCTATGAACAACAATTTATACTCAATAAACTCTGAAGAGTTTTATTTTCCTATCAGTGATCCTGCAGAACTCAGCCTGATTATTCACAGCGGTTCTCACAGCAAACGTCCATTTTGAGGCGTTTTTATGGTAAGAATTCATCTTTCAGATAAAAGTTTTGCTCTAAAGCATCAACTGCACCAGTTACTGTGCTACAAAATAGAAAAAGGTCATAAATGTCCAAATATTTGGGATTTATGTGAATAAATCATGACAGATTGCCGTCGAATCGTTGACTTGCAATGACTTGATAGAAATCTGCCACATTTCCTTTGATAGAAATTTTTAAAGAAGTAAATTGATTAATAAACTGAAACTGATGCACAGATTGATGACCAGGATGTAACTGGAACTGATTCATCTGACTGGAGATCTGATGTGATTAGATAAAAAAAAAAAAAAATCAGAAATTTCCTTGTTTTTAAAAAAAATAAATAAATAATTAAATTATCTAAAAAAATTATTTTTCTAGCTATTTTGTGACTTTTCGAACTCAGACATTTCTGAGCTTTTTCTATAAAATTTTAAGTTTTTCAAACTCAAATTTCCTTGTTCTTTCTACAAAATTTCTGAGATTAATCTGAAAATTCTTACTTTTCTCAAGCAAATTTTCAGCTTCTCAAACGTAAACATTTTCTTGTTTTTTTTTCTAAAAAAGTTTCGATTTTTATTTTCTGGAAATTTCCTCTTTTCTTTTCCGTCTATGTTGGCTCTAATTCGGCCTCACAGAACTGACTGAGTTCCTTCGGCTCTGAGCTGAACGTGTGCAATAAAAATGATTTGCAGTTTGGTGCAAACTGAAGCTGCAAGGTGTTTTCTTACCTGTGCAAAAAAATCCTTACCACTCTTCAAAGATAATACCTGATGGAGAAACAAACTGAAGTATGACACAGTCAAAGTGAGACAGCGGTCAGATGAGAGACCTTTGTGAAACCAGGGCAGGTAGAAAGGACAGGAAACGTTGACCATGAAGCCTGCAGCAGCGTCAGGCCAGCAGGCGTATCTGTCAAACGTCCGGTTGCAGAACAAACCCACTGGGAAGGCAAAGAAGAAAACTGAATGAGGAGAAACAAACATTTCCTAACATAAAGCCCATCAATCTTCAGAAAGGATAATAACCCGTAAAACTAAAGTTTACACTGCAAAAACACAAAACCTTACAGTGTTTTAGTGTAGTTTCTACTGCAAAAATCTTATTACACGTGAAATAAGACAAATTTCCAGTGTGTTTTAAGTCAATAATTTCTTCATATTGAAAATTTCTAGTCCCACTGGCCGATTATTTTCTTATGGAAAATATAAGTAAAATAATAAGATAGTAACTCAGAACGTCCTGACATCCTGTGAAACCAAATGAAAATGTTTTACAACAAGACTTGAGTTTGTGGAGCCATGTAGCCATTCAGTTACCCAAAAAGAAATTGGTTTGTTTTTTGAATCCTAACTTTTTAATCGCTGTTTGAATCAACAGATCCGTTCGTACCTTGAGGCGGCGGCTCGTTTTGCATCATTTTGATGCAGTCCTGCTTGTACTGGAGCCACTTCAGGTAAGTCTCCTCTAAAACCTTCCCGCTTCCCGTCTCCAGCTGCAAAAAGCAGAGAGATCACAACACCAACACGGAGGGATCTGCAGACGTAAGCCATGTGTTTTTATGGGCGCTAACCTCCAGCAGAACGAAGAGCAGCAGAAGAACCAAAGCTTTTACGATGCGCGTCTTTCCCATCACGCCGAACAGGACGCCGTCTCTTTAAAAACAAAAACCTCCCATCAGACAGTAACTGGCCGCTGCTGCAGGTCAGTTAAATCTGTATGTGGACAAAAGAAAATCCATCCATCGCTGCCGATTATTATTCTCAATGTCCAAACTTTTTGCCATGACGACCAAAATCGTCAAATTAAAGCCACTTTCAGGTCGCAGAAAGTATTTTAAAACAAACGCTTTGGAACTTTGTTTCCTTTTTTTAAGGTTTATCTGCTCATTAATAATCCAAATTGAAATTTAAATCATTGTAGGCATAAAAAGTATTTCCACAGGTTATCATAAGTCAGGCACACGGTTTCTAACTTGGGGTGAATTTTTTAGGTCAGTGTTTGTGGTTCTAGTTACTCCAAAGCCAAGACGATCGCAGAAACGTTGCAAATTAACGGGAATCTGTTTTTTTTTGTACCTCTTTTTTCTTCTTTGAAGAAAATGTCACTTATCTGTAGAAAATGTCACTTATCTGTAGAAAATGTTGCTTGACCACCGATGTTTGCATTGAGGTCAGGGGCCGCACAAAATCCCCCAGGGGGCCGCAAATGGCCCCCAGGCCGCACTTTGGAAACCCCTGGACTAAAACAAGCTCAATAATTAACATTTGAATGATTTATTGTTTTTCTCTTTCTACCAGAAACTGGATGACAAAAGTCTTCAGTCTGCTGTTTTGGTCTCAACTAAACCTTTTTTGTTTCCAGAGATTTATAATTTATTTCATTAGTTTTTTCTGTTTTATTTATTTTGGATATTTAAAATGTCTTCCAGTTCCAGTGTTAAATGATCATCAGAATTTGAAGTTTATTGATTTTTGAGAATATGTTCTTGCATTATTATGTCATTATTACCATTGTATAAATGAAATTGTCTCACAACAACAAAATTATTGTTTATCATAATAACTTCTGGGACAGTTTTTCGTCCAGAAAAATCTGCTGTGGCGTCAGGCCTGAATGTTTCCTCAAGATTTTAACTGGGTCAGAAAAGCACAGGTGGGTTATAAAAAGCCTCTTTAATGCAGTCAGTGGCTCTGTGAGCGCTGAGAGCATAATTCAGAACAATCTAGATTGTAATATAGATGTCAGTTTCTTCCTAATATGCTGATAGCAATGAAGAGCCTGAGGAAGGCGCTTCAGGAGAAATAATAATAAAATACTTTATTTGAAGGAGGTTGAAATTTAGCAATTATTTGACCAATTCTGGGGAAAATTTGATTTGATTGTGTTAATTTTCTGTGATTGCTGAGAGATTAATGTGATTTGGCAGCACACAGATAAAAACAGCTTTGACTGGATTGATTAAGTAACATTTGATAAAATAATATTAATATTTATCAAGTAATTAATAATATTTGATTATTTAAGCACTCAACAGTTATAGATTGTGTTCCTCTGGAGGCCCAGTGAGAAGCTATGGCGGGCCGGATGTGGCCCTCGCGCCTCCAGTTTGTGACGCAAAGCATAAAAGATGCTAATGAAGATTCAACATTAATTTTTAATCTTAAAAAGAAGAAAAATCTTTTATTCCCACTGAAATGGAACATCATCTGAAGCAGCAGTCATTTTTTGATGTTGCTCAAATTAGACATACAAACTTATAATCAAGCAGTTTTTTTTGTTTGTTTGTCTTAATAATTTTGATGGACACCAAACGACACTTTCAAGAAAAGTGCCTTCCATCTTCACATTCTCCCTCACAAGATAAGACTGCTGCTTATTTGTGGACGATGAAAAGCAGCAATTTGTGACGCTTGTGAAAGGAGAGCAGCACAATGCATCAGGATGATGCGCAGCGCTGCTGAGCGACACGCCACAGATGAACCCAAAGCGACGAGGGGCCGACTGCAGCCTCCCCAATGACTGTCACAACAGTGACTTGTTTGTTTCCTCCAGGTTGTTGGCATTCTGAAAATCACTGCCTGCCGCAGAACGAGGAGCGAGTGAAGCTTTCCGGACGCCTGGAGACTGAAGCTGTTCACATCAGACGAAATCAGTTTGACGAAAATATCATAGTAACCAGACAAGATAATGTCCAGGTTTCATTTAAACACAATCACATTAATAACAGTGGAGGGTCAGAGGAGGCAGAGCAGCGAAACCTGAACTCCAGTAAGAGGAGCACGACTTCAACCTGTTGTTACGCAAGTAAAAGTAAAAAGTATTTGGTAAAAAGTCATTTAATATTTTAAAATTACACCATAACCCTACTCTAAATATAAAGTTTGGTGGAAATTTTGGTATTTTAAGAATTAAAATGACATTTTAATTGATTGACATTTGAATGATTCATATAAGTAACAGAAAATAACAAAATCATGCAAAATAAAATTTTTCCAAATCAGTTTTTGTTTCTATAAAAAAATTATGAAAGTTTAACAGAAACTGCAGGTGTGAGTCTGTCTGGTGAGTTTTTGGTTAAATGTGTTTGTTTTTCATTCAGAATCCAGAAATTTTACTCACGTAAAAGTAAAAATACATTTTAACAAAAATACTCCTAAAAGTTACTCGAGTAAATGTAACTAGTTACTATCCAACTCTGCGGAGGGACAGTCTGCTAATCGCATGTTTAGCATGTTAGCACACTGCCACCTGCAGGTGGGAGTTGGCAACACTTAAATCCGATGTTTGACTTTTTTATGGAAAATTTGCAATAATCTCACAATTAATAATTAGCTCTAAAAAATCCAGAGATATGCTGACTTTGCGAGAATCTCTGCAACTGATTTAACATTTACAGCTAAAATTGCTTTGATTTCATATTTGACTATTAAAATCATATTTGGACAGACAGCTGTTATCTTGAAGGTTTTACTATGTGTCCCTCTGGATTGTTGGGCCACACAGGAAGCTCTGGCGGGCCAGAGTTGGCCCCCACACCTCAGTTTGACACGTTTTCTACACATTTAGGTGATTAGAAATTCTACACCTCCAAAAACTAAATGAAAACATAAAATATAAACATGATTTCTTATCCTTTAGGCGTGAGTACACGTCTCCTGCTCTTCTACCTGGATCTCAGTTGTAAATCCTGCTGCCCTGCAGTGAAACGATACTGAAATACTGGAAGAAACAAGCAAACTTTGTTCATCTCTATTCTAATCAGCAGGAACAGAACATATTGGAAGAGCATTTCCAGTAGAAACTGAACCCCATGCAAGTTCTGCAAACTGATTGTTTTCATAAAATGTTTGGCAAATAACTTAAGATTTAGCTGCATTTTTAACCACATCTAGAAAATTGTAAATTTTTTTTCAAGATATATTTCATAACAGGACTAATTAACTCCCTTTATCTCCACCTGTTTAACGTAGACAGGGTTAAAACAAACCAGTCAGAAGGTATTTTATGGTATCTTACTGCTTGTTGTGGATCAGATGCTGCTTCAGCGTGAGAATCCAGCTGCAGCAGAGCGTCGGTGCAGCTCCGCTTCCCGTGATGATCTGAGGGGCAGAGCTCTGCCTCAGCCTCACGATCTCCACACAGCCGTGTTTATATGGAGCTACATTGGGGCCATAAAGTTTATTCAAGAGAAAGAAAAACATGAAACTGAAAAAAATTAAAACTGAAAAAAAAGTTTTAAATATCTATTTTATTCATTCTACCATGAATAAAATGTTTGAGTTCATGTTTAAGTTAAAGGGGCGGTGTTCTGTAAAATTTACTTTCCATCATGTTTTAATGTTTTTTTCTTCATTAAAATAAACCTGGGGTGTTACTTTGATTCTTTCATGTTTGACAAATCCTTTAATCTCCATGGCAACCATTCAGATGCAAAATGCCTGGGTGGACGTAGCCCCGCCTTCCAGGCGCAGCTCCTCCCCCTCGCAGCTCCTTCAGACTAGCCAGCAGCAATTAGCAAACAGCTGCTGAGCTCGTTACAGGAGCTGCTGCTCAGAGCAACGATGGTAAAAACTTTTTTAAAGGGTTAAGAGAGGAGCCATGTTGGCATGACTTCCTGGAGGCGGAGCTTCAGGAAGAGCAGGAGTTCTTAAAGAGACAGAGGCCCAATTTCACAGCCTAATTAGGAAGTCAAATTTATTTTAAGTCACATTTGACGTATGTAATTTTTATAACAGTAACATAGTTACTTGATTATGTTATAAAAATCGCACTATGTGCCTTGAAAACATATAATACTGCTCCATTAAGTTATTTTACTTGATTTAATGTTTATAACTGCTAAAAAAAAAACAAAACAAAAAAAAAAAAAAAAAACGAGGACAGAAAACTGAATAAAACAGGAAAAGTCACATCATCAGTCCGACAGTATTTCAGATATTTAAAACAAAAAACTAATCAATAATTGTAATTGTTGATATTATTTCGTGTTATGTTTTTCAGCCATATTGTCCAGCTCTTGTATCAATGTATGTTTTTCTTTTTCATCTAATTATATTCAGAAATAGCCTGGAAGTAAAAGAAAAAACATCTATTTTGAAATGTTATGTTGGTAATTAAGAGGAAAGTGACAAATTTTGGTGGATGAATCTGCTTGGCTTACATCCACCAGCGAAGCAGATTCTGTCTTCGCTGGTGGATGTAAACAACACATTTTATCCTAAAGTCACTCCGGTTAGAGACGGCAGGCTGACACATAAAAGGGTGATTACTAAAAGAAATCCATTTGTAATGAACGGTTAGACCAGAGCTGTTAAACATTCAAAATGAGACAGAATCGTTAGACGGCAGTTTAAACTGGATGTGTAAAATAAAACAAAAAGTTAATAATTAAACGGCAAACAATATAAAACATGACTGGTGCACATGTTACCATAAGGCTTAGCTATGCTGCGTTCAAGCTTGTTGTGGTTTTATATTATTCATTTTGATTGTAGATATCACCTAAAACAGCTCATATTCAAGCTCAGCCATAATTTATTTTCTACATTTCCATGGTGTTTATTCTCTTATATATGGAAACTTCTCCCAAAAATAAGACAGACTTATCCACACTTCTCTATTTCTTTTAAGTATGAAAAATATAATATTATTCTGACTTTTAGCATCTAAATTGACCTAAATCAGGCAAAATTTGATCTGATTTATTGTCACAGAACCAGAAAAAAAAATCTGGTTTTATCCGTTTTGCTAAAGTTTAAATCATCCCAGCTATAATTTCACCAAAGATCCTGGTGTAATTTGTGAGCTCATTGAGGTTGGAGCCTCCAAACAGACTGGATGGCCTAAATGAGCGTTAAGGGGAGATGATGACCATCATTGTCCTGGAAGGAAACTGCAATGCCAGCCAGACGCTACTTTATTCAGCTCCAGTTAAGATAATGTACATTCATTTCCACACAAAGAAGGAAAGGAAATTGGTATTGATTCATTAATTCAGAGGAGAAAAATGTTCCTCTTTAGAGCAGAATAATGAATCATCCATTTATTGAGGCTGAAAAAATAATGTTAAGAAAAAAAACACTGAAATTATAATTGCTATATTATTCTTTTACAAAAAACATGAAAACATCCTTTCAGATGGGGAATATAATTTTGTTTATCTCAAATAATTTGCTCTACATTAGTTTATTCACAACCCAATCAAATAAAATGAATAAAAATAAAACCTGGTCAGATTTATGAAAACTGTTTCTCTCTGAATCCTCTGAAAGTATAATTCATATTTTATAATCCAGTTGGTAAACAGCTCACAGGGAGGCTTAACTTGAGGCCCGGGGGCCAAATCCAGCCCGCCACGGCTGATTATGTGGCCCTCTAGACTCCACAACCTTCAACATGACAGCTGTGCTCACGATGCTGAAATACTTTTTTTTTAAATTTTCAATAAAATCGAAGCAGTTTTTATTTTCATATTTAAGCACAAATTTTGCAAAATTGGCTGTAAATATTTATAAATTAGCACCAAAAACTCAGCAATTTTGATGGCAAATATTAAAAAAATAATCCTGCAGGGATATTCCTGGAAAAGATGTTAATTTAACTTTAAAATTAAAATGAGTTTGACACCCCTGGGTAATGGTAAGGTTTTTAACTCAAGGTGCGGGGGCCAAATCTGGCCTGCCGTAGCTCCTCATGTGGCCCTCTAGACTCCAGAGCAAAACAAAACCTTCAGGATAACAGCTGCTTTCTTAAATATTATTTAATATGTTTTTTACTGACTTTATTGCAAATTGTATGTAAAAATGGTCAAAAACATTGGGGTTAAATGATGTTACCTCCAACCAGCAGGTGGCACCATTTCTTACTTTTACTATAACTCAGCTTTACTCAGTTATAGTCCGTGATTAATTCATTGAATAACAAAAAGTCAAATTTACCTTCATAAATAAGCACCAATATTGCAAAATTCAATGCAAAAATTTCTAAATTAGCACCAAAAAAATTCTGTAATTTCTATGGTAAATATTATAAAAATAATGATGAAATTGTGGAGGGATTTCTCAGGAAAATACGTTAAGTTTTATTTAACCTTATGCGGAACGTATGGAATATGGAGACAGATATTTATTAATATTTTAGCGGTTTATTAATGAGTTTTATGAACGTATTCTGGTAACCGGCCCTTTAAGAACATTAGTCTTCTTAACAGGCCTTGGGTTAAGCTGAGGAGGAAACGCAGGAAGTTGTTTGTTCAATCCATGACGTTCAGGTCAGCTGCAGAATCAGATTTAATCATAATTAATGACTAAAATTGTACAGTAATTCCTGCTCTGACAGCTTAAAGTGCGATAATTTATCCTCTCTTAGTCACATCCTTTTTATTGTTTCCCAAGTTTCGTTATTCTTGCACTCGAGTTATGAAGCACAGTAGCCAGGCAATTTCATATATAAATAATAAAAAAATAAAACCAGGGCTGGGTTTATGATTTTAAGGCTTTTCCACATTATTCAGCTCCTGGATCTTTAGAGGTAAACAAGCCTGAAGTAGTTTGTGCACAAACTGTCTTCTAACATTCAATGCTCCTCTGCTTTAGTCCTGATTTCCTTTTCCTTTAGGCATGAAGCTTCGACGCCAAACATACCCTGGATCAATAATGGACAAGCGGGAGCAGAAAGGCTGACATGGATTTATTCTCACCTTCATTTGCAGAAAATGGATTTTCAATATTTTGCTCTTGTGGAAAATCTCTGAATTCGTAGCAGTAAAAGTAAAGAACAATCAAACAGTAAATGCCTTCATTTATACGTATGCTTGGTGCAACTAGTATAGGACTATAAATACGACTAAATTATGTGTTAAATAAACAGTTTTTTCATTTTTAAAATGACTGAATAAAATGTTCAGGGAAATGTTTACATTAGAAGTGTCAGGTTTGACCTGGATTTCCACCAACTCTGACGAGTTTCCCTGATCCTGAAGAAGAAAAGCAAAAAATAGATTAAAAAAAAAACAAAACACAGGTGCTAATGTAAGAAATACATGCAAAAATATATGAATTGTTCTGAGAGCGTTCTCACATCCTCTCTGTGGATGTGAGAAAGCAGGTTAGCGATTTAGTATTAGCTAAGTACCAGTTTGTTATCACACAATAGCATTAGCTTCGACTCAATACCGTGTTATCAGGCTTTAGCATTAGCTTCCACTAAATCCTAAGTTGATGCAGCCAACTTCTCTGAAATACTATATTAGTATAGAGATTTGTCATTGTTTCAAAATATAATGTTGATGTAGCGCTCTAACGTTAGCAGTTTGTAATTAGTGCTGAGAGTTAGCACAGCTAGTTAGCATGCACAACACTACAGAGATCCTTAGGCACACATTTGGACTGTTCCTCCATCTATCCATCAACATTCTTTGATAAACCAAAATACATTTACATGCAAATTTGTTTATTTGAAAAAAACAACAACAACAATAAAATAAACATTAAGACATCATTTAAACTCAAGTTGACACTTAGACCAGCTCAATATGGTGTTTATGACATTAAATCCCAACTAATGTAGATATTTATGCATGAGGATACAAAATGTGAAGTTTGAATTCCTTAATAAGGAACTATAATGGTTAAGGTCGTAGTTTTTGTCGTGTATATCAGAGCCAGAAGAAAAACTGCAGCTGAAACCTTTTCCCCCGATCGCTCAGTGAACAGTCAGGCTGTGAAACCACTGGAGACTTTCCTTAAGTAACATGGAAAAGGACATCAATGCTAACATCACTTCCACTTTTCACACAAGAGGGATTAATGCTATTCAGAGTCAGCCTCGTGTTTTCTTACCTGAGGTTTGCATCTGAGCTGATAAGAGGTTTAAGAGGCTTGGTCGAGTTCCTGCAGCTTCCGGCTCTGATGCTAACAGGGATAAAGCTGCTAGCATAAATACACTCAGGTTGGAAACTAACACTTGATTAAATGTCTGCAACGTTTTTCCAGTCACCTCCGACTGCATAAAAATTACATTTTCTTCAATAAATGAACATTAAAGTAAAAATAAAAACTACTCACTCACTGCCCAAACGTGTTTGTACGTGCGGGGTTGTGGCGCTAACCCATTAGCGTTAGCTACGTTTCCATTTCAAATGTGTGAAAAACCTTGTCAGTAATCCACTAATAAAGAAAAAATACAACTTCACAGTTGCATTGTTTCCATTCAACAAGAAATAAAATTAAAATCACACGTGAATAAGTTTGTTTACACGATAAGTTATTAAAAACCTGCTTCTTCTTCTCCTGTCACTTCCTGTCGTCTTCTTCTTCTTCTTCGTCTGTTCCGCCAGTAGGAACCATAGGGTGCGTTCACACTCCAGCCTGAAGTGACTCAATTCCGATTTTTTGGCAATTCCGATTTTTTTGCCGGGCCGTTCACGCTGCCAGTAAATGCGACCTGTATGCGTTCTGCAGTGTAAACGGGCAAACGACCTGAAAGTGTCCCGCATGCGCAGTAGAGGGCGCCATAGCGTCAGCATCTCAGTGTTCTGCCAACCGCCATAAAAAGAAGTGCTCAGTGTTTGCGGAAGTAAACATGGAGGCTAACGGTGGAGCTTAGCTTACATATTTGAAGTTGTTGTCCGGCCGGAGCAGCATATTAACAACTTCATCCTCATATAGTCCATCATGGTTGTTGTTTTTATTCCCACTTGCGCGTATCAGGACGCAGAATAGTGAGATTTGTTGAGAAACTGATGTTCAGTTCGGATGAATGCGGCCTGGACGTTAGGTCGCATTTGAATCGGATACGTATCGGATATGGGTCACATTCGAAAAAGAATCCGACCTGTGCTGTTCACACTGCCATGAAAAGATCGGATACAGGTCGCATTACGTCAAAAAAATCGGAATTGGGTCACTTCAGGCTGCAGTGTGAACGCACCCATAGACATCCAGTTGTTGACTAATGTGGTGAGAAAACCACATGGAACAACAAGGCGAACCCAAGTGGAAAACGTTTTCAGAAAATAATAAAATACCCCAAATATTAAAAGTGCATCTAATACCACCTGTAGTCTGTGGCTCCTCTGTTTCTCTAATAACACGATTGTTTCACGCTTTGACAGAAATAAATGCAGTAAACATTCTGGCTTTCTCTGACAGATTTTATTTCTTTTCCTCAGATTTTAAGAAGCAGTTATACATAAATAATAACTATTTTTAGCTTAATGTGGCAATTTACATCTATAATACACAAAACATACAGTATGTATAAAAAATATTAACGTCCAATTTATGAAAACATCTTTTATAGGTTGATGTTTATTTGGTTTCTGAATCAGCCGTCAGTAAGAGAAAACATGGAGATCAATAACGATTAAAAGGTTATTGGTAAGTTTGTACATGGATAGTTTGACTAAATAAAATCTCCAGTTTTCTGCTCTTGGTTAGATATCCACCACGCAGCCGGGAGCGCTGGCTTTTATGGCGTCGGATATGACCTTTGCCCCAGATTCACCGATTCCATTTCCCTGCAAACTGGAGGAAAAAAAACTTTATTGTTTCTGAGAACAACTGGAGAACATTCCTGTCAAAACATCACATACATTTATTTTTTTAGAAAAACAAGGAAATGTCTGAATTTTAAAGTTAATAATTTTAGGAAACACTCAAACATTTTTAGATTAATCTCAGAAATCAGAAAAAACATGAACATTTCTGAGTTTGAGTTTAATGGCCGTAATGCGCCATCGCTGCGATTACATGGGAGAAAAAACTCACTTGATGTAAGCCAGCTGGTGGTTCCCCTTTAGAGCCGTAGCAATAAATATGGCTCCATCCATTCCCAAGGAGTTTTCCTGCAGACTGAGAGATAACATTAAGTTTACTTTAGTTCACTTTTGCAAGATTTCCTCTCATTTCACTGCCAAATATAGAAAAAATTGTTGTGAATATTTCTACAAAATCTGTGATTTTGATTGCCAAAAAAAATCAAGAAAACAATTGTCAAATCGTGGAGGGATGTTTCTGGAAAAGATGTTTGGTGTTATTTAATATTAAGAAGAACTTATTGAATGCAGAGACAGATATTTAAATAATCTCCATTGGTTCCTAGTGAAGTATGTTCATATTTGTAAGAAAGAAAAATCATACATTTCTAATTCACCACCGTGTTAATGGTTTAAGAGATGAAATAAAAGAGCATAAATTACAAAAGAGGGTCCGGATTTGAACAGTTCAGACTTACTTTAATGATTTAAGGCTCCTGTTGGATTTCAGAGAGTTGGCCAAAGCTTTGGCTCCTTCCATTCCCACCGCATTCCCACGCAGACTGCAGAAAACACAGAAAATTAACTCAACAGATACATAAAAAAGGATATAAATTGTGTCTGCATCTCCTCCTCATGACACCTGGAGGGTATTCTGAAGTTAGCACATTAGCATTAGCTTCCACTAAATATCATGAATGCTAAGGCTAGTTAGCCACTGATGACGGAGGATAAATGGTTTTCCTGTTACGGTTTGTTGTTTTTCCACCGTTGGCACATTTAGCAGCGAGTTCATGACAGTGACTGACAGCGCTAAGCCCCGCCTCCTGGCTCTGATTGGTTGTTTTTGTCGACGTCTTCAGACAGCAACAGAAACTAAGAGAGGAAGTGGAGGAGTTGGATCTTTTTCCCAGGTTATCGGTCTCAAGACAGTTTGAATAAATATATATAAAAAATATTTTTTATAAAAGTTACATCTTGGAGGTTTAACGTCTGAAATTTGAGAATAAAAATAATTAAAAGCAGGTAGTAAATGATGTAATAGTACAGAAAAAGTGTGTGAAGAATTTAGTGCTAATGATCCAGATTTAATCTACATGGAAATAAAAATTTAATCCAGACAGTTTCACTTCCCACTTGGAAATTTAATCCAAGTTTTGCTGCATGTCGTCTGAAGACTAAAAAATAAAGATGACAAGAAATCAAAGAAAAAAAACTGCTTTGCTGATTCAAGAGTCGAAATGAAAGAACGACAGATGAAAGAAAGACTCACTCCAGTGTTTGGAGCGTCTGATTGGAGGTCAGAGCTTCGGCCATCGCTACGGCGCCGCTCGTCCCCGCCGACACGCCCTGCAGACTGAGGGAGCAGGAAGCATCTGTCAGACATGACGCTGCTTTTCATCGCTAATAAAAAACTGTCACACCAACCATAAGGTTCGCAGAGACGCATTGACCTTCAGAGCTTCAGCAAGGTGAATCACTCCTTCGTTCCCGATGGTGTTTTCTTGTAAACTGGAACCAAAGATGAAAACACGAGGGTTTGTAGTTAAAAACCCGATTAGCAGAAAGACGCGCTAAGCAACAATTCTTCTCAAACTCAAGTCGGTACGAGCGTCTTCTCAGAGCTTCTGCTGGGAAGTTTAGAGAATAGTTAGCATTTAGTGTCAACTGAAATATTTATCTCCAAGCTAGCTAAATGCCCAGTTAGCTCTAAGTTAGCAAACTATTTAGCTTCAGAACAAGTATTAGTAGCAACACATTTAGCTAGTAAGCTATAGTTGGAAGCTAAATATTCAGTTTCAACCTAAATAGTTACATCTGAGCTAGTTCAATGTTCTGTTAGCTTTAAGCTAGCTAAATATTTAAGTTACAAATTAACATTTAAATAGTTCTCAGCCAACTACTTAATTATAACCTACCTAAATATTTATTTGGTAAGCTACAGACTGCAGATAAACATTTAGTTAGCAAGCTAAGTGAATTTGCATATTTGCTAAATATTGAGCTCAGCTAGATAGCTTCAAATTAAATATTAGCTTCTAACCAAATATTTATTTTGAAGCATTAGAATGAAAGCATGACTTGTAAACATGGATATTTTTCTGTAAGCTGGTCTCACTCCAGGAGCTGGATGGTGGTGTTGGAGAGCAGCGCCTGGGCCAGAGCTTTGGTCGCCGTCGACTTTATGAAGTTCCACTGGAGGCTGAGAAGGAGAAACATGAGGAGAAATTCAGGGTTTAGTTTATGTAGAAATGAGGAGCAAATCAGTGTTTCTGTAGAAATCTTCAAACTTATAGAGCGCATCTTATCCGTGTGTATTTTTTAATCATGGTAGCTTGGTGCTCTTGGGGCCCCCTGCTGGTGCAGAGGCTCTAATCATCTGCTTATTGGACGTCACTTACATTTAAATTTAAATACACGCCACAATGTTCAATCTTATTTTAAAATGCATCATTTTTCTTCCACTTTGGGCATTAAAATGAAACAACTGGAGTGAATACTTTTCCACGCCCTGGTACGCTGACGTTTTAGAGACATTTTTTATTTCAGATGTGGGTCTAAGCTTTGACTGGGGGTAAAAAGTTTGAATAAACATGAGATTTATGTGTTGCTTGTTTTGCAAACTGAACTTACTGCAGAGACGTGAGTCCTTGATTAAACCTGATTGCTCCAGCGATGGCTTGAACCCCGTCGTCGTGCAGCAGGTTAGCTGTGAGACTGGGATGCACACACACACACACACACACACACACAGATTCATGACTGATGCAATGAGACGAGATGAAAAAGAGAAATCCAGTGTTTCTGATTAATCTGTGTGTTTTTATTGGTTTTTCCCTTTTTGAGTCTTTTTCATGTTTTTCTATATTTGACCTTAATTAGATAAAAGCAGTGGATGACTGAAAGAGCTGCGGTGGATTTTCTGTGAAGTCTGCCTGCAGTTTGGGAGCCATGTAAGGACTCACTCGAGGTTTTGCAGAGAGTTGTTCTCCTGCAGAGCGTGAGCCATGTTCCTGGCTCCCTCCACCCCGATGGAGTTCTCCCTCAAACTGCAACAAAAAACAAGATTGGCTTCACTGTAGCATCCAAATGATCAGAAATAAACCAGATCTGCAACAAATTATTACTGTAGTCGTTCATTATTCTGACGATTAATCAGTTAATCGTCAGAATAATCAACTATTCTTAAGAATAATTGATTATTTGTCAGAACAATCATATTATTCTGATTATAAATAGGATAGAAAATTGTCACATTCTGCTGATTTTTCATTCAACTACTTGAGATTAATTTACATAATACATAAAAAATACAAATAATTAAATCCTCTCTCTTCTTCTGACAATTATTTGATGAATTGATTAATTTGATAACATTTTTCATTTAACCCCTGAAGCTCCTTTTGTACAGTTTCAAAAATAAATAAAAAATACAAACAATTAAATTCCCTTTTAAGGAAGAAAATGTTTTATGTTTTATTGCCTAAAATGCAAAAACAGCATTTCTGTTTAGTGCAGAAAAGTTATTTCTGTTCGACAGTCCAGATCTGATGTGGGGATTGGTTTAGATCAAATCATCAATAACTGGAAGAAAAAGCTGCTTTTTCTCATAATTTGAACCTGGTGAAGCAGATACTACCACCTGAAAATATTTTACAAAGATTAGTTTTTATCACAAATGAAAAATGTTGATTTTTTAATGTAGTGTTAGTTTAATTTATTCCTCTGAGGGTTTTGCTCTTTCAGCAAACGGCCTTAATTTGAGTCTGTAGTTAACAATTAACCGATTAGTAAATTAGTTAAGGATTGTTACAACAATCGATTAATCGTGATTAATGGTTCCAGCTGTAAATTAAACCCAGTTCTCACTTCAGAGAGACGAGTCCCCGGTTGAGCCTCAGCGCTTTGGTCAGGCCCGTCATTCCCTTGTTGCTGATCGAGTTACTCTGAAGTCTGTGGAAGAGAAAAAGTTGATAAAGCTGCTGTTAATGCAGCTTCTCTGGTTCTACTAGCAGAAGGTATTTTTGCCTGTCAGGACACTGACTGGAGCGACTGCAGCGTGTGGTTGAAAGTCAGAGCTTCAGCCAGAGCCACGGTTCCTTTGTCCCCCAGCTGGTTACTGCAGAGTCTGCACAGCGGAGGGAATAAATTCACTTATCAGGGGAGAAAATGAGCTCTTCTGCTGCTATGAAAGAGAAAATATTCTTAGACCTTGTGTGAATGGGGGACACATTGCTGCAGAACATCAGCCTTATTGGGCCTTTTACGTTAAAAATACACAAAATGAATTACCGACATGCTAAAGGCTGAAAGATAATGTTTTTTTGTTTTTGAATGACTCAGAAACAGAACAAAGTCTGAAAGAAATGAGGAGATAAAGATCAAATCTAGTTTATTTTTCTCTTCTTTTCTCTCCTCTGGTTTCCCAAAACTCTTTAAGACACAGAAAGAGTTTTATTATTTTCAGCCTGGTTCCAGTTTCCTTATT
Source organism: Poecilia mexicana (assembly GCF_051168715.1). Lineage (NCBI taxonomy): Eukaryota > Metazoa > Chordata > Actinopteri > Cyprinodontiformes > Poeciliidae > Poecilia > Poecilia mexicana. The sequence goes on from NW_028263388.1 coordinate 1,988,097, forward strand.
AATTAGCAAAATGCTTCATGCAGGGAGAAAATGTAGATATTCATCATTCAGTCTGGATGTTCAGTGAAACAACACAGTCTGTCAAGCAACCCTGAAAAGAAATCAAACTCATTTCCATCCTCAGGAATTTAAAATAGATGTTAAACATTAAAATGTTAAACATTTGTTGTGTAGCAGGATTTCATGTAATAAAATTACCAAATAAATGTTAGTCTAAATAAATCATCATTTGTGATAAAGTTGTTTTCATTTTGGGGTTTTAATGATGCACAGAATGATTCTTGATAAGTTTAGCTAAATAAACAGAACCTGTTGGGAGCGTCCGCTAATGCGCTAATACTGAAGCTAATTTTTCATTTAGCACTTTTGCTAGCTTTGAAAACGTTTAGCACACTTAGCTTTCCCTAAATTATTATTTCCATATAAGTTCTGAAGCGGTAATTCATTTGTAAATATTCAGTTGAATAAAGTTCGATATTTGTTTTGAAAGTTTAAAAATTCTCCAAATATTTAGACGTTTATATACACGCTCTTATTTTGAAGTGCAGGAAAACTGTTTATGCAGCAGTTTGGCTTCCTCAATAATTTATGTGAAACAAGAGACGAATAAAACACGAACAGCAGAGAACAAGATATAAACATAAATTCAGTATATAAGGGCGTTAAGACCATGTAAAAAATGTCAAAATTAAATTGGTGCTCGATGGTTGTAGTTTTTCAAGAGCAGATATAATTTTAATTGAATTTAGCGCGTTAGCACTAGCTTCCAATACATACCGTGTTGCTGTAGCGCGTTAGCACTAGCTTCCGATACATACCGTGTTGCTGTAGCGCGTTAGCACTAGCTTCCGATACATACCGTGTTGCTGTAGCGCGTTAGCACTAGCTTCCGATACATACCGTGTTGCTGTAGCGCGTTAGCACTAGCTTCCGATACATACCGTGTTGCTGTAGCGCGTTAGTACTAGCTTCCGATACATACCGTGTTGCTGTAGCGCGTTAGCACTAGCTTCCGATACATACCGTGTTGCTGTAGCGCGTTAGCACTAGCTTCCGATACATACTGTGTTGCTGTAGCGCATTAGCACTAGCTTCCGATACATACCGTGTTGCTGTAGCGCGTTAGCATTAGCTTCCGATACATACCGTGTTGCTGTAGCGCGTTAGCATTAGCTTCCGATACATACCGCGTTGCTGTAGCGCGTTAGCATTAGCTTCCGTTACATACCGTGTTGCTATAGCGCATTAGCTTCCGATACATACCGTGTTGCTATAGCGCGTTAGCTACTGTTTATGGTCAGTACTTTAGGGTTAGCATAGCCAGTTAGCGGTGTCCTCCACTCAAACCAAATTGCAAACATAACAAATGCAGGCTGTTTATGGAGTAAATGTAATTAAAGTGTCAACAGTTTTAGCCTCAGATTAAATCCATTTGAATATTTTTCCTCTTGTTTCTTTCAGTAAAATGTTCGATTAGAGCTGGATGACAACAGCAGATACCTGTCTGGTTTTGATAGATTTGATTGAATTTAGTGTGTTAGCATTAGCTTCTGCTACATTCGGTGATTAGAAAAGTAATTTTATTAACGAATATATCTAAGTTAAAGTATCAATTGTCATATTTAACAGGCTGCAGAGTTTACTGACATTCATGTAGTGATGTCTGGATGAAAACTTGGTGGCTCAGGATGAATAAATAAATTAAAATGAGTGAAATTAAAAATATTAGCTGCTTACATCAGCTTTGTAAGAGTTCGGTTTGTCTTCAGCGCCTCTGCGATCCTCTTGGCTCCTCCTGCGCCAACTGTATTTTTCCGCATGCTGAAAAAGCAAATCAGAAAGAGAACATGCTGCACATTTCACATGAAAACTACCAGAAATAAACCGTAAGCAGGTGGAAACTGACTTCAGAGACACGAGTTTGCGGTTGGACTGCAGGACGTCTGCGATGGCCTGAGCTCCTTCTTCTCCGATGGAGTTATTCTGCAGGCTGACGATGGAAGCAAAGTTACAAACACGGAACATTTAAAGGTGTAAATGTAGAAAAACCTTTTACAGTTATACTCACTTGATTGATACCAAAGCTTGGTTCATTTTCAGAGCCTCTGCCAGAAACTTTGCCCCTTTGGATCCAATGCTGTTGTTCTTTAAGCTGAATTTAAAATAAAGTTATATCAGACTGAAAGAGGACGGATGCAGATCCACGGCTCTCTCATCCAGAAACAAACTAAAAGCCGTTTATCCTAAAATCACCTCATAATTATGTGCTGCTTGCAGTTAAACCCAAACTGCTTCACACTGTTTGGACATTTAAAATGGTTTTTATTTAACGAAAACGTTTGTTTCTAATTGGACAAAAAGACAAAAATCTCATAAAAGATACAAAAACAATGTAAATATTCTAATATATTCTATTAAACTATGATATGTCTAAAGTTATTCATCGCATTTATAATCAATCAAAACATTTTTACTGCTATAATATTATTAAAATCCTGTTTTTAAGCTACTGAGAATCTTTTCCATGTTTTATCTTGACTCTCTTTTCATCACTTTCATCTTTAACTGCTTCCACAAAGGGATTCTCTAACTTTGACTGGGCCACTTAAAAACATTAAAATTAACTTATTTCAGGAGAAAATTGTTGGTAAAACAAAATATCCTTGGGGTATGAATTGTCTTTTATTTAGTAAAATAGTAATAAAATAAATTTATATTTGCAGTTTATGTTTAGCAAATTGTAAAATAAAAACCCTTCAAGCTGTATGGATATTTGTTCATATAAATATCCTCCAATATACTGGAGCTTTACCAATAAAGACACATTTTTTCCATCACTTCAATAGAAGATTTAAAACCGAACAGGTTTGGTTCCTCCATGACAGAATGATTGTTCCTGAAGCATCGATAAAAGTCTCACTTGATGGTGGTCAGGGTTCGGTTCACCAGCAGGGCTCGGCTCAGGGCTTTGGCTCCTTTGTTGCTGATGACGTTGTCGGACAAACTGAGGGCAAGAACAAAACAAGCTGCATTTATTCCTGTCTCATAATCAGACAGGTGTGTGTTTAGCAGAGATGTTCAGGCAGGTGTGTGTTTAGCAGAGATGTTCAGACAGGTGTGTGTTTAGCAGAGATGTTCAGACAGGTGTGTGTTTAGCAGAGATGTTCAGGCAGGTGTGTGTTTCTAGCAGAGATGTTCAGGCAGGTGTGTGTTTCTAGCAGAGATGTTCAGGCAGGTGTGTGTTTAGCAGAGATGTTCAGGCAGGTGTGTGTTTCTAGCAGAGATGTTCAGACAGGTGTGTGTTTAGCAGAGATGTTCAGACAGGTGTGTGTTTAGCAGAGATGTTCAGGCAGGTGTGTGTTTAGCAGAGATGTTCAGGCAGGTGTGTGTTTAGCAGAGATGTTCAGACAGGTGTGTGTTTAGCAGAGATGTTCAGACAGGTGTGTGTTTAGCAGAGATGTTCAGGCAGGTGTGTGTTTAGCAGAGATGTTCAGGCAGGTGTGTGTTTCTAGCAGAGATGTTCAGGCAGGTGTGTGTTTAGCAGAGATGTTCAGGCAGGTGTGTGTTTAGCAGAGATGTTCAGGCAGGTGACTTTCTGGCTCCAGCAGTAAAACTTGTCCAGGTTTGGTCCCACCTTATTTTCCGGATGTGGCAGTCTTTGGCGCTCAGGAGGCTCCCGAGCAGCTCCATGACGTCGTCCTTGAAGTTGTTATTCTCCAGCCTGTTCGACAGAAAACATTCACTGTAAAACTGCGCAGACTGGAATTACGAAAACAAATGTGCTAATTGCAACCGAGGCCATTTCTAAAGGTTTTCACGTCAGGATGAGGTGGTTTTTCACATATTTAAATAGTGTTTTTTTTGTTAGAAATCTGTCCGAAAGGTTTTGTGAACCTCTGTGATGTCAGAACTGACCTGAGATGGGTGCAGTACAGCAGCTGTGGGAGTAAACTTTTCACCGTTGGGTAGTTCAGACATCCCGTCAGGTTGGTTTGCTCACTGCACTCTGGAGAGACGTGCAGCAGGAAGCCCAGCACCACGCAGTGCGGCCGCGTCAGCTTCCCAGCCAAGCTGCCCTGCCGCAGGTCCTCCTCTACGCTCCGGAGCAGCTCGCCGTGTTGCAGCTCTTGTAAGCAGTAGGCCAGGTTGACGGCTCGGAGGGACACCACCGAACCCACGCTGGACAGGAGGCTGTGTAAAAACCCGCCAGCCCAAACCTTCTGGCTGCCATCGTCTTTCCCGAGAGCCAGGAGCCCAGCCAGAGGTTTCATCGTTGTTGGGCACAGCAAGCCTGTCAGGAAGCGCACAAACAGATCCAGGTGGCCGTCTTCGGCTTGCTGCGAGTGTTGGAAGGCGCTTCTGAAGTGGTTCTGGAACCCGATCTTGGGCCAGGACATGGTGCTCTCTGAGAACAGGTCAAAGATGGCCCGCTTGGAGGAAACATGATAAAACGTAGCTGCAAGAAACTCCTGCAGGGTCAGGTGTGTAAATCTGTAAGTGGTGTGTATGGTGGACTCCGTCCGGACCAGAACTCCAACTCCAAGGCTGCACTGAGTTTGCAGTAAGTCTATCCCGTAGGCCCTGAGGTCCTGCTCGCTGAACGTGTACTTGTGCTTCAGGAGGCTGTAGAAGGCCAGGCGTCCCAGGTTGCCCAGCAGTTTGCGGTTGGTCGCATGATGCTGCTCAGACTTTACAGGCTCCCTGCCTCTTGGTTCCCCTACTTCTGCTTTCATGGAGCAGAAATGGGCGTACAGCTCAGTGCAGGTCTTAGGCAGGCTCTCCTGTGTCCCGCTCTGCATGATGTACAGCAACGTCTCTGCTAGCATCCAGCAAATGCATGGTATGTAGCACATCACCATTAGGATCTTATGGGCCTCCAAGTGTGCCCATATTCTGGTGGCGAAGTCGTTCTCGGAGAAGTGGTGGTTCAGAAAGACCTGGATGTCCGCTGGGCTGAATCCTGGGATCTCCGTGACCCGGTCCACCAATCCGCCCGGGATCAGGGAGGCGACTCCTGGCCTCGACGTCACCCACACCGATACGTCTGGGAGCAGATTCCCTCGGATGATGTTCGTCACCAGGTCGTCAATGGAAACTTCCTTCTTCGGGTCGTTGCAAGGAGCCGCGTCAGAGAAATTCAAAGTGCTGCGAAATTCGTCCAAACCGTCGAAGATGAGCAGCGTCCTGCAGGCGTCGTTTAGGACCAAACCGGGTGCCGGCAGATGAGGGAAAGTCATTTTCAACAGCCTCTCTGCAGAAAGTTTCTCCAGACCGTTGAGCTCGCACAACGTGAAGGGCAAGACAAAGTGTATATCCGGACACATGGTCCCTTGGCACCATTGTCTGATGAAGTGTCTCACCCAGGTTGTCTTGCCAATACCAGCCACTCCGACTGTGAGCGTCACCCTGGGAGGCAAGCTGACCCTTGTGAGGGGCTCAAAGAGCTTGGCGAGGCCCAGCTGCCTCAGATGGTTCCTCCTCCCTCCTCGAGTCACTCCCACCTGCATCAGATCGTGCTCCTTTTGCTGGAAGTCGGAGAGTCCATCCACCATCAGTAAACTCCTTGAGGAGATGTTCAGTTTGGGGCAGCTGACTGAGTCTCTGTCTCTGTGCTTCTCATATTGCTGCAGCAGCACCTCTTTGTGCTTCTTCACCATGGCGTCTAAGGAGGAAGGATCCAAGAGCAAACATTTTTCATTACACACTTCTCAGCCTCTTTGGTGCAATTCTCAAAACTACTTGCTCAATCTTCAAATCATTGCATCACAAAAAAACATTTTCTTATTCCTTTGATAAGCTTGCAGAAGCTTTTCTACATTATCCAAGTGATTATGAACAATTCTCTGCTTTCTCCTACATTTCAGTTGCTCAATTCTTTCGACCTCCACAACATTTAAGCACAAGTTTGTTGCATAAGTCCTAACATGCAAAATGTTTGGACAAGTTGTCACAACATGCCAGTCATGTTTCTGTACATTTCCGTCAGACTTTTCTCTCCATCAGTCCTGAACTGGTGCGTTGCTCCCATGTGACCGCAGGTCATTTTGTGAAGCATTTTAGATGAACCAGTTTTCTGAAATGGCTCAGAGGTACCATGAACAACCAACTGCCAACAATACAGAGTCTTTTCCTTTCTGCATCACAAATTACAGTAAAAAAGTAACAACTTATAACAGTCAACTAGACTTTAGCCATCGTTTACCGTCAGTTTCCGCTTTACTGTCAGCATGACTAATCAAATGGACTGTCTGATCCAAACACTTGTCATTCTGAGGAACTGAAATGTTCATTGGCAGATTTTTAATTCAGAGAAACAAACTGGGTTTTTCAGGTAATTTGTATAAATTGCTTTGAGGAACTCAGTTTTGCTAATGTTGAAAATGACTGAAGAATCGCACCAAAGCGACTGAGAAAAACTGTAATAAGACGTTAAAGGAAGCGATCCTTCCAGAAAGCCTCTTACCGTAGCTTAAGATGAGCTGGGCCACCTCCGAGTCTGAGCTCTCTATGAAGGCCTGCAGCGCGTCCGAGCTCTGGCTCTCCTTTGCAGCGGTGATGGAGGTGAGCATATTGACCTGGTCCTGCAGCTGGCCCGCTGCCTTAATGCTCGTCTCTTCGGCTGACGTCAAGACGTTCACGTTTCTGAGGTGCTGAAGTATTTCCTCCAGGAAGGAATGTGAGACGAAGCTCAGCAGCTGGTCTTTGTGCTTCTGGATCCAATGAAGCTCTAAAGCAAAAACAAAACACGACTTAGTTCACTGTAAAACCTGTCAGAAACTCTGAAATGGTAAAAACTGATCAAGCTAAATACCTTCTAATGAACACTGAAAACCACCTCGCAAAACTGTTCAAATCTTTTAGCCGTCGTGGGAATCGCTAATTAAAAAGCTAGCCATGCTAACTCTAAAGCGCTAGATGCTAAAGCGCTACAACAACATGCTATCTAGCAGAAGATAATGCTAAAGCACTAAATGTCCACAATTTGCCAATAATTGAACAACATATCGCCCTCAACTGGGTCACGTTCGCTATTACAAATGAACGGCTTCAGGAAGTGATTCTCTTGAACAGATCTTTGACTCACGGTTTCAGTTTATAGGTTTTGAGTTTTGCTAACTGTTACATAAATGTATGACTGTGTTTTTTATTGATTACAATTCTTTCAATGAAGTTATAAAGAAAAAGAATCGAAGAGCACGTGAGAAGAGGAAACGGAACTGCTGTGCAGTCTTCACCCCTTTCAAAATAAGAGCATGAGGATTTCTAACAGTTGCTAATCAAAACCTCAACACAGATGTCAAACTTTATTCAACTTAAAATTAATTTAAGAGAAGCTAAGAGCGCTAAACGTTTTCAAAGTTAGCATAAAATGCTAAATGAAATATTAGCTGGTCTATTAAAGGAAAAGGTAATTTTATTTATATAGCACATTTTCAGCAACAAGCCAATTCAAAGTGCTTTACAGGAATACTTTTCTGTAATTGTTTTGCATAGTTAAAGGGATAAACAGGGACAGAAAATGGACGATTTCTTACATCATTGAGGTTATTATGATTTAACGAGGGGATTCAGGTTTTGTTTGAGCCTTTTTACATCATTTAAAAGTTATATTCGTGAGGATTTTGGGTTTTCTCTGTGTTTATGTTGGTTTCTGTGTCTACTGAGTCTCCGTGTTGTCCCGTCTTCCCCTTGATTGCTCCCAGCTGTGTGACGTTTCCCTGATTATCCTCATCCCACCTGTGTTCCTGTTCGGGTTCTGGTCGGGTTCTGGTTCTGGTTGGGTTCTGGTCGGGTCGGACTCTGGTTCTGGTCGGGTTCTGGTCTGGTCGGGTTCTGGTCTGGTTCTGGTTCTGGTCGGGTTCTGGTCTGGTTCTGGTCGGGTTCTGGTCTGGTCGGGTCGGGTTCTGGTCGGGTTCTGGTCTGGTCGGGTCGGGTTCTGGTCTGGTTCTGGTTCTGGTCGGGTTCTGGTTCTGGTTGGACTCTGGTTCTGGTCGGGTCGGACTCTGGTTCTGGTCTGGTTCTGGTTCTGGTTGGACTCTGGTTCTGATCGGGTCGGACTCTGGTTCTGCTCGGGTCTCCATTTTAACAACATGATGCAGAATCACTTTGTTGATGCTTCTGATAATCCATAAAATGTTTTATTCACATTAAAGATTAATTTCTGAATCCAGAGAGAGAGAGATTACTGTGAAACCTTTAAATCCATTTCAGTAAGAACCAAAATAAATCCTGATATTTTTCTAAATAAAAGTCGACTTTTTGTCTCTAATTAAATCATAAACTTTCTGTTCTGTCGTGAGATCCAACAGTAAAGGTTTTGTTCTCTTTGCTATATTATTATAGATATTAAATAAAATAAACGGTCCTTAATAAACGATAAAATCTGCTGAGATTATTCAAACTGAATCAGAACAAAAAACCTCAGAGAGTTCATTTGTTTTCATAATAAATAAAAGTTTCTAGTTGATATAAAGTCACTTCTGTTTTATCTCCAGGTTTCATTTGCTGCTGGTTAATAATAATAAAATAAAGACGGCAGCCGGCGGTGACAATGAGGTTCTTACGCTGCGTCTCTGTGTGCGCGGCGGCGCAGCAGGAAGTGGACTGCAGGTCCAGGTAGCAGTCGTCCTGCCACATGATGCGTTTGCTGCGATCCATGAGCGAGTCGTAGTGCTGCTTCCTGTCCATCACAGCAGGAGGAAGCCTGACCCGCTCAGAGCCGCTGCTGCTGCGAGGAATCCACCATGAGACACAATAAAACCGTATATAACACAATAAAACCGTATTTAACACAATAAAACAATATTTAACTGTCTGAAATATGAAACAATAACAGCCTGAGAATGGAAGGTCTACAGATCTAATAAATATCTTCAAGGAAATAAATTTTACTCTTAGAAAAACTAATCAAAACTATTCAAAGAAAAACAACAAAAGGAGAAATATAATTAAAGAATAAAAAGAAAACAGAAAAACTAAGAAAAAGTCAGTAATAGAAAAAATGTAAGAAGAAAGATAAAAAGAAAAAACAAGAAAAAAACAAAAAGAATTAATAAAAAAAGCAAACAGAAAAGAGAACAAAGAAAAACAATAAAATCTAAAAACAAGACAGAAAAACAAAGAAAATAAAATAAAGAAAAAACAAAGAAATGTAGAATACAAATCCAAAAAAGAAGAAAAAGAAACATATAGAAAGACAATAAAATAGAAAACAATATTAAAATGTAATAATAAAAGACAGAAAACAAGGAGAAACGTAAAATAAAAAATAACAATCCAACTTGATTCTTTGAAAAATCTGATTATGTCTTGCAAAAATGTGTAGAAACTTTATAAGTTTATACAAAATAATTTAAAAAATGCATAAATATGATAAATAGACACAGCAGAAAAAAACTGATTATGTGATTTTTAAATTCTTGATTAATGTGGGGTCTAAAAGTTATAAAACTAATCACAACTTTTCCAAATAGAACATTAATGTCGGTCCAGTAACACATTTCCTAGTGAGCAGAGCTGAATGGTTTTTACTCTGTTTTTATAGTTTTTTATTCAGTTTTTAATTGTTTTTTATTCTGTTTTTATTCTGTTTTTATTGTATTTTTATTCTGTTTTTATTTGTTTTTATTGTTTTTATTTTGCTCCAAACCTTCCTGAACTCTGCAGATCATCGTTTTTCTGGGCTGAGCTGCAGGAAGTTGCGAAGCGTCGTTCTAAATATTTCTGATGCTTGACCTCGTTTCTCTCTGAGGTAATGCTGATTCAGGTTTCTCGGTCCTGCGGCTTTATACGCGGCCAGCTGTCAGACCGTTGCCATGGAAACGAGGCGTCTGTTTCGCCGTGTTGCCGTTGCTAGGGGCAACCAAAGATCGTCTGTGAGTAAAGATCATGGAGTCGAACATTTTGTTCAGTTTCATATCAGTTTCATATCAGTCGACGTCGATAATTATTGATTAGTTTTTTTATGAGCTGGTGGTCTGATCTTTCCTGATTTATCCAGTTTTGTCTCCACACCATTTTTTATTATTATTTTAGGAAGTTTTGAGGCAAAACCTGAAACTGCTGCTGTTACCCAGCAGGTTGTTAGTTAATAACTAAATAATTTCCATTTTTATGATTAATATTTCTTCTCTTTCTACCAAAAACTGGATGATAAAAGTCTCCAGCCTGGTATTTTGGCCTCAACCAGCTCTTATTTTGAAGGATAATTGTGCTTTCAGAGACTTTATAATTCGTTTTATTTGTTGTTTTTACTTATTTTGGATATTTAAAATGTTTTCCAGTTCCAGTGTTAAATGTTCATTTAAAGTTTATTAATATTTTAGAATGTGTTCCTGCATTATTATGACATTATTATCGTTATATTATTTGAAAATTGTCCCAAAACAACAATAATATCGCTTATTGTGATAACTTCTGGGACAATTTATCGTCCAGCAGAATTTATTTATTTATTATATATTTATTATTCACCAGCAGGTGTTTATACAACAAACATTAAAGAGTGACAAAAAACAAAAAGAGGTTTTGATCTACAAAATAATTATCCAGATAATAGAACGAAAAACAGTAACAGAAATAAAATAACCAAGCAAAAAAACAAACAAGTAGGAATACGTTAAAAAGGATCAAAAACAAAACGCAGGACATGGTCAACTGTCACAACAAAATGAAATTAACATGTTAATTAGGATAAAGTTTTTTCTTTTAATTGTGGCAGTTATTTTCTAATTTCAATTATTTCTTTGTTCTCTAATTAACTAATTTAGCATCAGATATTTGGGAAAAAGTAGAGAAGGGAGGGAGAAAAGAAAGCAAACAAAAAGAGAATAAATAAATAAAAGTATAAGCCAGAACAAAGAATAAACAAAGATAAGGATGAAACTCTGAGTCTTATCATTTCTCATTTCCCTCCTTCGTGGTTTTTGCTTCCGCCATGAAATTAACTCACCGGCAACGAAAGGTCGTCTAAAAATACTTTATCTAAACAATCGAGTGGTTTGTATGTGTTGCTGATTTTTGCATCTGATCTGGTCCAGCAGAATTTATTGCAACACTCAGTAACATTTACTTCTGTAACTTTTTGGAAAAAAGTTTATTTAGCACTGCACTTTAAGCAGAGGTTTGCACAAAAATAACAATTTGCACACGAGAAGTTTTAATTGTATTGAATATTTTTAGTAATTAGCATGTAGCCTTTTGTTCTGCAGCTGCTCCTCATTGAGAAGTGAGCTGGTTCCCTGTGAAGGGAGGATAAATGTTACTGGTGGGAAAACTGAGCAAATGTTTGTGCATAATCTGTTAAGTGTGGAGTGCTAATATGAAGTGACTCCAGTTTGTTCTGTTTCCTCTCCAGGGTGTTTGGACAAATACTTCCTCATGAGGGAGAAGAATCGTTTATGGGTTTTTGTGGCGTTTCATTTGGTGTAAGATAAAACATTAAATATTTATAAAAAGTAAATGGAAATGTTTGTATTTAGTAAAAGGTATTTTATTGAAATAGGTGGAGGTGGGTGAACTGAGATCTCCTTTTAATTGGAGGCGGTTTGGTTCGTCAGCCTGCAGTTTCACCTGTGAGATGATTTGATGCTGTGAGAATAAATTCACTGCTGCAGGGACTCGGCCTAACAGGAGCCGTTTCTGTGTGTACTTTATATATTCTAATTTATTTGGGTAAATGTATTGTGTTTGAGGGAGTAATTTGATTTATTTACTTGTTTTAATCATCTCATCTCTTTGAGGTCACCTGGCCATGTGTTGCCATGGTGACAAGGACCTGCTGTTTTCAATCAGCCTCACTGGGAAAATCCATTTTCTGAGAGGGAGGAGAGATGGACTTTTGATTTTGTTTGGATCCAGATCGGGTTTTTTTGTTTCTAGTTTTGTTTGAGTTAAATGTAACTGTGTAGATGTTTTTTTTTTAGGAATAGTTTAGTACAAATGTTTGTTCCTTCTTTCTGGAAATGTGAATGTCTCCACCCTCTAATTGGGAGCCAATCCCTTAACAACCAGGTGGTTCAGATGAAGCAGAGATTCTCCCTCCTCTTGTTTGACTGACATGATTTGCTGTAAACTGGACTGAAGCGTGTGAAGCTGGAGATAAAAGAAAACATATTGAGCGCTCTAAAACTGCTGGTTCCAGTCGGGTTTCTTTTTGATGGCAAACTGACACTCTGCCTCAGCTCGTCTTCCTCACTGTAGAATCCAGCCGCAAAGCGCCGCCGTTACATGCTAATAAACACCATAAAACTTTCACGTTTCACAGTATTCACATTGTTGTGTGTAAAATGCATCGTTTTACTGAAATAAAGCAGTATATTAATAAAACAGAGGATTACAGTGTTTTATAGTGTTTGAGGTTTTACTCAGCAGACCTTCCTCTGTGGTTCTTCGCTCATCAGAATCGTCACACAAAAGGAAACCAAAGAAAGAGTCAAAGTTTAAGACAAGAAGGAAACGGCTTCGGCTCCTCTAGACGGCTGAAATTCAAACAGAAATCAAGAAAAAATACAGACAAGTCAAGAAAAGAGGAGAAAAAAACAGTAGGAGGGGAAATACACTGCAAAACGCTAAATCCTACCAAGTGTTGTTGGTCCAGTTTCTGGTGCAAATATCTCCATACACCTCAAATAAGACAAAACTAAAAAGTAACTTTTTATTTTGCAAAATATAGGAGCTTGTTTAGAGTCAACAATTTCTTAATATTGATAAAATGGGAAACATATCTTACCATGAGTGAACTAGAGCTTTTCTATTTCTATTAATGATTTATTGACTCTAAACAAGCTCATATAACCTGCTGAAAAGTTACCAGTAAGTTATATTTTAAAGTGTACCGAGATATTTGGACCAGAAACAGTTGGTAAGATTTTGTTTTTTTGCAGTGTGTCCGTTTATTTAACTCTGTTCTAAGCTTGCAGGGAAATCTACCAGAGTTTGGTTTAGTATTTTAAAATCCAAAAGTAAATCTACAAAGTATTTTTGTTTAGTTTCTACAGCAAATATATTAGCACACTTTAAGTGCAACAAAGCTAACTTAAAACAAAACAGCAAGATATAGGAGCTTGTTTTAAGTAAATAATTCATTAATATTGATTTTAAAAAAGTACTGATCCATTGGCAGATTATTTTATAGCAATACATTTTCCCATGTTACTTTTTCATCAGTATTAACTATTGACTTAAAACAAGTTCCTATATCTTGATGAAAAGTTACTTTAAGTTAGTTTAGTCTAATTAAGTGTAATAAGATGCTTGCAGTAGAAACTAGACCAGAAATAGTTTGTAAAGTTTTGCGTTTTTGCAGAGGGAGGCCATTGCACCATGCACGTCGTCGTTAAAACAAACGGTACAGAAACGTTTAGGAGAATTAACCTTAAGGCCAAAAACTGAGTGACTCACCATGACTTTAATCAAGTTTCCTGGAAATGTGAGGAGAATCCTGATCCTTCAAGCAGAAACTCCATGAAACAAACAGCAGAAACTTTGAAAACGTCTGAACTGAGCAGCAGCTCAGGGTAAAGTCAGCAGCTCTGCAGCATCTTCCTGTCTCTCTGGCTTCCTGTGCTGCGGTGAGAGCAGGTTCAACCGTGAAACTAGAGAGAGAGAAAACACGCTGTGTATCTGCTCAGGCCTCACGACACGATCCCAGAGCTTAACCGCGCTTCAGCTGCATGTTACCCGGCTACAGCCGGCGCGAAACCGCAGCTCAGAGCCGCCATGACGCAAAGCTGAGGTTTTAGGACTCAATTAACACATTTTAAAAATTCAAAGGAAATTTAAATATATATATATATATATATATATATATATATATATATATATATATGCAGGAAAAAATATATTTTATTCATAATTTACAACATTGACTTTTTCATGAAAACGCAGAATAGAGTTCAGCATAAAATATTCAATTACACTTTTTATATTAGCACAAAAAATGTGAGGATCTGTTGATTTTGAGTTAGCAGTTGTCACTTGTGCATCAGATTAACAGCTGTACCGGAAACGCAACACAAAGGTTCCGGTAGGAACCTTAGTATGTAAAAAAAAAAAAAAACTTTTAAAACTTGCAACCCTAACAAATAAAATTTATGTAACATGTTAAAGTCTTTGCTCTATTCTTTTTTGTTTTTTACAAATGATTATGTAACAAACCAATAAATTTTATTTAGTTTTCCTTAGGCGTAAACTAAACTCTTCAAAATGAACGGAAATAAAAAATTTTAAATGTATAATTTATTAATTTCAGTTTCTGAACTGAATTCCTGCATCTGTAATTCAGAAGAAAAATCCAACTGTTGCAAAAAGACGACAGAACAAGTGAAGGTATTTCAGTTTAATATGTGAAACACTGGAGAGGAAATGAACACTTAATGTGTTGATAATGAAAAAAACAAAAATTTTCCAGTGCTTTTAGTGACATGGAGAAATTTTCTGCTGCAGGGAGTCAATTTATTCAATGTCTGAAAAACAACAGCTTATAATGACTGTTTAGGGCTGAATGAACAAATAATTAAAAAATTCAAATCTGCAGAAAATCAGAAACATTTTAAAAAGAAAATGTTCATAATTTACAACATCCACTGTTCCATGAAAAAGCAGAATAAAGTTTACCAGAAAATATTCTATTATACACAAAATAATGACGGCTGCATGCTGCAGAAGTGGCCTGACTTGTAATAATTTCCCAGGTTTAGCAGAGGAAGCAGCAGAACTCAGAGGAACCTTAAAGACATTCAGAACAGATTTCAGTAAAATAAAATAAATGCACAGATTTCAGTTTTTCAGGCAAACATTGAACATTTCTGAGGATCTCATTAGATGAGGACAGAGCTGTAGTGCACATGTAAGTAAGAGATCAGCTGATTGGACGATAAGTTTCTGAGTAGAAATGCACCGATTGCAGCTGCTGGGCCGGTCCGATTTTTGATTTCTGTAAAATTAAGAATTACATAAATCCAGATTTCCCTACAAAAGCTACAAAATGTCTGACTGAATTCAACATTTAAATACATATGTGAAGAACTGAATATTGTTATCGGTTGCTGTTATGCTTTACATATCAAATTTAACTGTGTAATTCAACACAAGCTAAGAGGGGGAGGAGCTGCGCCAGGGGGGCGGGGCTAGGTCCACCCAGGTGTTTTGGACTGCTTACTGGTTGCCATGGAGATTAAAGGATTTCTCAATCATCAAGGCAACACTCCAGGTTTGTTTTGATGAGGGAATAACTGCAACATGATGGAAACATTAAAAAGTTGATTTTAGATGATACTGTAACTTTGATTAGTGGCTTTAAAACAGTTTGCTGGTTCAAACAGCAACAACAGGTTTCATGCAGGGAAACTATTGTGTCCTTCTGAGACTCAACAAGGACAATAAAGGTTATTTAATTTCCCTTTGCAACCAATAAAGGTTATTTAATTTCCCTTTGAAACCAATAAAGGTCATGAGCTTTGGGTCATGACCAAAAGAACGAGGTCACGGATACAAGCGGCCGAAATGGGCTTCCTCCGCAGGGTGGCTGGGCTCTCCCTTAGAGAGAGAAGCTCGGCCATCTGGGAGGGACTCAGTAGAGCCGCTGCTCCTCCACGTCGAGAGGAGCCAGTTGAGTCTCGGGCATCTGGTCAGGATGCCTCCTGGACGCCTCCCTGGTGAGGAGTTCATGTCCCACCGGGAGGAGGGGAGACCCAGGACACGCTGGAGGGACGATGTCTCTCAGCTGGCCTGGGAACGACTTGGGGTTCCTGGAGGAGCTGGAAGAGGCTGGAGAGGGAAGACTGGGCCTCCCTTCTGAAGCTGCTCCCCCTGTGACCCGACCCCAGATAAGCGGCAGAAAATGGATGGATGGATGAATCAATGAAGTTATTTTTAAATTAAATTTGAAATGTTGCAATTTCACCAACTCAAATTTAAGACTTTTTAAGATCATTGGGAATGAAATTTAAGACTTGTACAAAAGATGATAAATTGCTGATGAATTTGCACGTACCCATTACATACTTGAAAAGCTTGCTAGCTGGCTAGCTAGCCCCAAAAGGTATATTAGCAGCTAGTTATCTTTAGCCACAGAATGCAATGAAGATGTCCGCATACAACTCAAACTTTAGCCTGACAGAAAAATCCTCAAAAATAAAAAAACTATATATGAGATAAATAGGCTTTAGAGAGCTGTCCTTCCGGTCTGGAAGTCTGCCCCCTGCTGGGCAGAGTGTTTATATCTCCGGGTTTTCTGTTTGTTGTAAACAGAAATACGAAAAACTTGTTCACCCAATTTTTGTATTTAAAAAGCAAAAAAGATTAATGATTCATAAAGATTCCTCTGTGATCAAAGTTCAAATTACTGAAGTTTGAAGGAAATTTCCACTTCAGCATGAAACCTTCCTATCGGCCGATTCCGATAATCAGCAGAGCAATCGGTGCATCCCAATGAAAAACACCAGGGATTCAGTTCTCAAGAGAAAAACAATGTAATTTCCCAACATTCCTCATTTAGGATCATTTTTCTTCAAATTCTCAATTAGGAAAGTGTAAACAATTCGCTTTAAGCAAGCACACAAAGAGTGGTTACAGGCACATTTGACCATTAGAAGCCATTCACATTTAAGGGACAAACGACCTAAAATAAAACCGTTTTAAGAACAAGGATTATTTAGGAGCTTCCTGCAAAAATGATCCAAAGTAAAGTTGCTTTGATTTAAAAAGTGGAACAAACAAGTCAACAAATGAGTATTTAGGACTCAAGTAATAAGAAAAAGCGTTCCCTCTTCTTTCTGAATTTCCCTTACAGTCGATAACCAGCAGTTTCAAAGAGTCGCACATCCGTCTTTAGAAAACTACGTTATTATCTGGAGCCAGAAACGCTGCATAGCGCTGCGCGGCTCCCTCCTGGACATTTACAAAGTCTTTTCCATCGGAGATCCGCCTGCAGCGTCCCCGCTCACAAATACCTGAAAACATCCTCCGACCGCCTCAGAACACGCCGGTTATAGATCCGACAGGCCCTCGGCGTGTTCGCTCAGCTCCATGGTGTAGTAGTCCAACGGACGCCTGCAGACACAGCAGCAGAAAAATAATAATAAAAACAACGGCAGAAAAACAAACAAAAAAAAAAAAGAGCAGAAAAATTTAAATAACAAAACAGCGGAAAAACAAAAAAAAGCATAAAAATTGAAAACAGCCTTAGAAATAAAAAAACAAAATTAAAAAACTGCATTAAAAAATGTCAGCTCAGACTAGATGAGCAAACGTCGCATGTCACTGACCTTTGACCTTTAAATGCTAATATTTGATCATAACCTCTACAAGTTTATCTCTGAATGCAACATTTAAAACCCAAATAAAACACGTTTTCACTGCTAAAGTTACAAATAAAGACAATTTTGTAGATTTTTTTAGATAAAATTCTACAGAAGAAAAATTGTTGCAAACATTTTAGGTTTTAAAATCAGTTGATGTAGGATTTTGAAATCATCTTTGATTCTTTTGCAGCTAAAGTCAATTTTTTTAAAGGAACATTTCAATTTAATTTTCCTTATTTTCTTTATAAAAAGAACAAGCAGGCAGCAGGTGGTTTAATCTGATATTTTATTGGAGGGGAAATGGAAAACTTGCTTATAAGATCACAAAACGTCGTCTTCAGTTAATTTATTCTTTTATTTACTGATTTATTCTGTTTGTTTTTCTCCCTTTCTTCCATGTTAGATTTTACAAAATGGACTCAAAAAGTCCAAATGACAAGATCATTAGAACCATTAATTGGGCATTAATTGGATCCTCACCTCCTCCTGTAGAGGTATGTGAACAGAGCCGCTCCGAGTCCGAGCAGCAGCAGAACGGCGACGATCAGTCCGATCTGCAAACCCAGAGCCGACGCTGCAACGCAAACCAAACTCTGAGAAACTTCCAGCAGATTCACAGATTAAACAGTCACTTTAAAGGACTTTGTTCTAAACATGTGAGGAAACAAATCAGAAACTTAAAGAACTTGTTTATTTCTCTATCTAAGAATATTAACGGAAAGTTGTGTGGAAGGAAAAATTGAGCTTCAGGACATACAAATACTTTCCAGTCGATTCAAAGATTTACGCTTAGAAGAATAGTCTGTGGACTTTGTTCTAAATTTATGAGGTAAATATATATATTTTTTTATTAACTTAAATAAACTGGAAGTTCATAGAATACTGTATCCAAGAATAGAGACGGAAAGTTGTGGGGAAGGAAAAAGTGCAGATTTTCAATAAAAAAAAACTTTTCTGGTTTGTGGGCTTTTCTAATTTTAGGAGAAAGTTTTTTTTATAAACTTAAACTAGTGACTCACAGATTGCTGTATCCAAGCATGGTGATGGAAAGTTAAGTGGAAGGAAGAAGTGAGGTGCAGGAGTACAGAACCAGTTACGAGTATTTACTCTGGTTGGTTTTCAGAATCTATTTGTTCATGAAAATAACAGAAACAGTGTGAAGATTTTTGCAACAAATTATTTTTTCTTTTCAAAGAAAATTAAAAACTTTTTGATATTTCAGGAATTATTGCTCATGGAAAATTTGACAGCACATACATGCTGCAGGTTTGGACACATTTTACTATAAAATGTGATGATATTCACGAGTTTTCACACAAAAATCCTGATGCTAAACTATATTTTCCTGCCTAATAACAGGTTTACTGTGTTTCTGTGGAATCGGAGCCGAACTAATTTAGTGATTCAACCGATTAGCAGCGGTTTGTGTGAATAAGCGCAGCGTTCTGAGTTTCGCCGTCCTGACCTGCTCCGGTGTAGCGGCCGGTGCTGGGAGGAGAGCAGGCCTCCACCCGAGCAGCAGAGGAATCCGAGCTGGCCGTCTGGATGATGAGCGCCCTCTGGTGGTCAGACAACGCCTGGATGTCGCCCTGCACCCGCAGCCATCCGGACACGCAGGAAACGTTGGTGCCTGCAGCAAAACGGGGGAACAAACTGAGTTTGAACACGAAACGGGAAGAAATCTGAGCTTAGCTGCGACTTTCTGCCAAACGAGGCTAAAAGTTAAAAACTGGACGGATCCGTTTTGCCTCAGTCCCGAACGGAGTGAATTTATGTCTGAGGCTCTTTGATTGTTCAGGATATAAGAGGCTGTTTGGACTTTTTAGTAACTTTAACTTAATAACAAGTGAGGTTGCAACAGATGATTATTCTAAAAATAGATTAATCGATGATTATTATGTCGATCAATCAATTATGCTGACGATTAAACTTTTCATTTTAAAAAACTGTAATTCTGCAAATTTCTCATTGAACCACTTAATCCTCCGCTGTTAAATGCTAAAAATACATTTAAAATATGCAAATAAATAATTTTTAAAAATCTGAAGATAAACATTTTATTGCCTGAAATGCAGCAGCAGTATTTTCTTTTTGTTTTTTACAGAACTTGAATCGGGTTCAGCTGCGCCACTTCAGGAGCTTAAAGGACAAGAATTACAGATTAAAAACAATAAATGTAAAAAGAGGTTCTGAATTGTAAATGTTTATTTTGTTAATAGATGGTTTTCGATTAAAATGTGATTAATTTCAATTAATTAAATTACAGACCCTGCAATAAACTCGATTAAAAACCTGAATTGATTCCCATCAGTAACTTAAATTAAAGTGCAAAAGGTTCACCTGTGAAAGTTTGCAGATGCAGTGAGTGACCTTCTGGAGACCCAAACCTAATCACAACTTTATCATTTAGACTTTATTTCACAATATTACAACTTTATTTTCAGAATACCGTGACTTTAAAAGAAGGAACGGATGGAAGCGACGACCCCTGACCTTGCAGATAGAGAGCTGAGATGCCGCAGTCGCACCTCTGCTCCAGGTAATCCGCCACTTCCGCCATCTTTGCTCCCTGAATCAAACCGCTGCAGTCTGGGACAAACAGAGGAAACTTCTGTCAAGGTTCATTTACGGTTTAATCATTTTAGGAGAAGAAGAAGTAGATAAAGGAGATGCAGAAGTTTGGGTTTCTTAATTAAAAAACATTGTTTATAAAAGTTTTTCCTGCTTGAATTCATTTTAATATTATTTAGTCTTTAAAATACTAATTTGCACATAACATTTGTGTCCATCTGATGACACCATTTTTAAATATTGCACCAGGTGTTAAGATGAATCAGTTGCTCAGCGCCTGGCATTTTCATCAGACTTCTCTCACTCCTAAAGGTTTTATGCGTTTTCCAGTCACATGGTGCCATTTTATAGCACAACCTATTTTTAGCTTCAGTTATAAAATAATACATATATCAAATGTGACTTAAAAGAAATTTTACTTCCAGATTCAACGTCTTGAAATTGGGCCTCTGTCTCTTTAAGAAGTCCCTGCTCTTCCTGAAGCTCCGCCTCCAGGAAGTCGTCCCAACATGGCTCCTCTATTAACCCTTTAATGTTTTTACCAGCGCTGCTCTGAAGAGCAGCTGCTATAATGAGCTCCGGTGTTTGCTAATTGCTGCTGGCTAGTCTGAAGGAGCTGGGTGGGGAGGAGCTGCGCCTTGGAGGCGGGGCTAGGTCCACCCAGGCGTTTGAACACCTGAATGGTTGCCATGGAGATTTAACTCTTCTCAAACATGAATGAAAGAATCAAAGTAGCTGGTTTGTTTTGATGACGGAAACATAAAAAAGTTTTCTACCTCTGAATCTGCAAATTTAATCAGTTCATGCTCCTCATTTCTGCTCACTTAGCCTTTCAGCGCTCCAGTGAAATCTGTGTGTAAACGGCGGCTACCTCCCGGCTGCTCCTGCCAGCTGCTGGCCGGCGGTCCGAGGCAGAGGTCGATTTGACTGGAGTAGGCGGAGCTTGGACAGATGTTGTTGCTATGCGGCGTTGGAGACGAGCTGGTCCACGACGACGGGCTGCGGACCTGACAGCAGGAGCAGCGGCTGAGCGACACGGGACCGTTCCCCACGGACCTGCACAAGCAACCAACACACACACACAGAAACACACACACACACAGAAACACACACACACAGGAACACACACAGGAACACACACACACAGAAACACACACACACACACAGGAACACACACACACACACAGAAACACACACACACACAGGAACACACACACACACAGAAACACACACACACAGAAACACACACAGGAACACACACACACAGGAACACCCAGGAGCACACACACAGGAACACACACAGGAACACACACACACACAGGAACACACACACACACACACACACACACACACACACACACACACACACACACACACACACACAGGTTTTCATTCAGTCAGAGGCCTCCTGGCAGAGCTGCATCTTAATATAATTTGTTAAAATTCGTATTAGAGCTGAAATGATTAATCTGACTGGTCTTGATTAATTGATTACTGATCTGTAAATATTTTCTCGTCAGTTTTAGCTTCACCTGGTTCACATTCTGTAAAAAACATCCCAAATTAAAGCTAATTAAACACCTTTTGCTGTTCAATTATTGATCAGTTAACCCAAACATAATCAGTCCGACCCGGTACTGATGCAAGTCCAGAAGGAAGAGCTGAAGATTTTTAACTGCAGATACTCACTAAAGCAAAGTTGTTATTGCATTCTAGGCAATAAAATGTCTATTTTCTTATGTAAAATTAATTGAATTATTTGCATAATTTAATGTATTTCAAATACATACAAAAGTTCAAATTAAAAATTTGTGGAATGTGACAATTTACATATCCGATTAATTGATTAATCAGTTATTAAAAATAATCGTTAGTTGCAGCCCTGGTTAACGTAGAGCTGCAGCTACCCAGGAAAAACCTGGTTTCTGGTTGATATGAGCTCTTAGTACAAATCTATACTGCATTAATATGTTAAAGTTTTAATAGTTTTGTTAACTGATGCATGTCATTGTTTATTTCTGGACTTTTCTCCAGGTTGGTTCTGAAAAAGCTGCCACCTGCTCTCCAATGGGCCGGTCACGTTAGTTTTATCACGTTATCGCGATAAACAATAATATTATTATTGTTTTGAGACCATTTTTAAGTCATATAATTGTAACGGCAATAATAGAAAACACATTCTCAAAGATCAATAAACTTTAAATTCTAATGACATTTAACACTGGAGCTGGAGGACATTTAAAATATCCAAAATAAATAAACAAAATAACAAAAGCAACAAATAAAATGAAAACAAATTTGTCCTTCAAAAAAAGGAGCATTTTGAGACCAAAAAACCAGATTGAAGAGTTTTTATCATCCAATTTTCAATAGAAATTGATAAAATCATGCAAACAGAAATTATTTAGCTCATTTTAATGTATCATGCATTTAATGATTTATTGCTTATTGGAGCAGTCTTGCTCTCCACACGTATAATCTTGGATAAAAGCAGAAATGTGCTCATTTCTAACCAATAAACGCGGGTAAACGCCATCTCTAATGTTGACATTAAAACATTTGCCACCTGAGAGACGGCAGGACTTGTCGCCCCCTGGTGGTGGACAGGGAGGCGAGCAGCCGCTGGTTCTCGCTGAACACCAGCACGTCTCTGAGGCTGGAGTTGGTCAGCGCCGTGCCGGCCCTGCAGACGCTGAACAGGTCGTAGCAGAGGACCGCGGCTCCTCCCGCCGGCACCGAGGTTCCCTCAGGAAAGGCCTGATCTGCGCCACAAAGACACAGAAAGTACCAGTAATTTACCGGATTAGAGACCCAAATTATCCATTAGTGAGTTAATCTGTCAACTACTGATTAACTCATAAGCAGCTATTTTCTTACAGGTTTTCTCTTGTAACAAGAGCGACGAACGTCTTTCCATCATATAAAGGCAACATGTTCAAAATATGCTAAATAATAATAAAAAAACAATTAAATGTTAACATTATTTTTTTGTCAGCTGTATTAAATACTGACAGAAAATGGATCCGTGGTTTTCTAACTTTATTAAACTCAGATATATAAAATACACCAATAAATGAAGCTCTACGGTTGTTGAAGTGCAACAAAGTTGTAGATTGAAATCAAAGTAAAATTTCCTCAAAAAAGCTAAAAACCCCCACCCCCAAAAACCGGACTCTGTCCATCTTGTGTCCATTGGCTCCGCTTGAGGACGTGGCGCCCTCTGCTGGATGGCGGCCAAACTACGACAATAAAAGAACCACTAAGCTGGCGGTGTCCAAACGTTTAGTCATTAAGACGAAAACTATTAAGTTGAAAGACCTCCAGGGAAATTTTTTAAATTAACACTGTAAAGATTTATTCCTCAAGACATTTGTTATGTTTTATCTATTACATAGTACAGTAATTAGTATTTTAATAACGCAAAGCAGTCTAATTCATGGAGAAACTGAATCTGTAAATCGTTTTTGAGCTGAAATAGCAAAGTGTAATCAATTAAAAACAGAAACACTGTTAACAAAAGGAAATAAAAGGAAAATTTCAATTTCATCGCAAATTCAACAAAATCATCCAGACAAGTGGAGCTGGGGCCACTTCGGTCTAAGCGCCATGAGTTGATCAACTGTAACTAATTTTAGTCTAATAAACCATTTATTGAGAGTGAAGGATAAACCTGCGTCATGGCCATGTCCAACGACATAGAAGCCGTCCTGGCCGATGACTCCTCGTAACGGGAGGGCGATGGCGGTCCCGCCGACGTCCTGGTCGAACACGGAGAGCACCAGGCCCCGCAGGTCGGTCAGGGGCGGCCCCTGCAGCTCCACGAAGCCCGCCTGCTGGCTGTGGTTGCTCCAGCGCGCGCTCGACACCTCGCTGATGACGACGCCTTCCGGCGCCGGAGGAGGACGGGGGCAGATGTTCTCCCGCAGAGGAGTGGGTGGAGCCACCTGCTCGGATCGAACCAGGTGAGTTAGAGGAGAGAAACAACGGTCCATGTTTCACAGAGAAGACGTCTGTAAAAAACTGAGACACATAAATTTGACCCTTATGGATTTATTCTGCTTCTAACTTTTGGGCACAGTTAAATATTTATCTTATTCTGACTTTTTGTCTGTTAAGCTCAAGACCTTATTCTGGTATTATTTTGGCTTTATTCTCATAACATTATGACTTTTATGTTGTACAGCTTTATTCTTGCTGTATCACCTTATATTAATTTTTCTTGTAATATAATATCTGAAGGAGCTGAGTGGGGGCGGAGCTGTGCCTCGAAGGCGGGGCTACGTCCCCCCAGGCGGTTTGAACAGCTGAATGGTTGCCATGGAGATTAAAGGATTTCTCAAACATGAATGACAGAATCAATCGAGGTTTGTTTTTGATGAGGGAAAAACATTAGAACATGTAAAGATCAAAAGAACATTTCAGTCCGCTTTGTGTTTTTACTGTTCTCACCGAGAAGGCCGACAGGTCCAACGGGTAGAGGCCTCCACAGCGGCTGAGTGCCTCATCGCCGGGCAGAACATCGGGATCCTCCAGCAGCGGCAGCTGCCCCGGGGTCAGCGCCTTGCTCAGCTCCTGCGCCTCCATGTCCGACCCCCTCTGCCGGTACACCACGGCGTCCAGCAGGCCCCGGGTCGGGATCCCCCTCTGGACCGCCGACGGCGGGCCGGACAGGCTGCGGTACAGCGCCACGGCGTCCGGCCCGTTCTGGATGGTGTTGGGAGGAAGGCGGAGCGACGGCGCCGGCGCCAGCCTGTCGCTGCCCAGCAGGAAGTAACCCTTGGCGGTGGTGAAGTGGCCGCTCAGGCTGATCTCCCGGTACGGCTTGTTGTTGTGCGCGCTGAAGAGCAGAATCCAGACGCCCTGCAGCGAGGCCCGCAGGCCCGACGGGTGCCACAGCTCGATGTACTCCCCGTCCTCGGCCGCGCCCGGCGTGTCCGTGTTCAGCTCATTGATCAGGAAGTCGCCGCTGCTGCCCGGCGGCAGGTGAGGCGGCGAATCCGTTCCGCCAGGGATCACTGGTCGACAACGAGAACTTTTACCTGAGAGAAGCTGGCTCACAAAAACAAAACTGATGTTTGTGTAGCAAACAGTTTCATTTCTGCTGCTTTTGAAGAGCCAGTCACAAAGTGCGACTTGGACCTAAGAAACATGATAAACTGGAGTAACGAGGAATAACTAGAGACAAGAAACAAGCGTAACTGGAAACAATGGGAAGGACTGAACTAAAATAAAGCAGAAACAGAAACGATCCCGAAAGGAGCCCAGAGAAATCAAACCGCAAAACAACCAGGACATAATATATCAAATATGACTTAACTGTGTTTGTCCCGCTTCTGTTTTGAAGATATTCATGAAAAAATTCAGCCGGCCAATTCACATTACCCAAATCAAACAAACTGGTGTCCAGCGTTTTTGCAGCAAAAATATTTTGTTGCTTTCTTTTCTGAGGTATTAAAGTTTCTGGAGGTCATAGAAGGTCAACCACATTTCCATCCATCCATCCATTTTCCTTCACCCTTGTCCCTCAGTGGGGTCGGGAGGGGTGCTGGTGCCCATCTCCAGCTCACGTTCCGGGCGAGAGGCGGGGTACACCCTGGACAGGTCGCCAGTCTGTCGCAGGTCAACCACATTTATGAAATAAAAAAGGGAGTCAAGCAACTCTGCAGCTCAGACATTTTGAGATTAATCTCAGAAATTTTCTAGAAGAAAATTAAACATTTCTGAGTTTCAAAAGTCAAAAGTTTTAAAATTTTCAGACTCAGAAATTTCCAGAAAATTTCTGAGTTTAATCTAAAAATGTCTGTGGTTGTGGTGAAAATCATTTTTCTTGCATATTTTTTATGTTTGGAGCTCAGAAATGTTCTTGTTTTTTTGTTGAAAATGTGTAAACAGTATTGGCTTAAGGAACAAACTAATTTTACTGAGCGTACATCCTGGTACTTCCTGCTTTATCTCCGGCCATCACACAGCTGACGTGTGGATTAGTGCTGCTGAAAATGATCCACCATCATTAACAGGAATTTATCCATCATTAACGGTACGGCAGGAAAAGATCTAGCAACTTCAAACCAGTAAACAAAACCAGTTAAAACATGCTGTTAAGCTAACAGCAAACTGATTAAATACCTTAGAGAGGTGGAGAGTCATTATCGCCTTTTATTTCTGGTGTTATGTAAAGCACCAGCAACAGGCGGTTATATAAGCCCACCAGTTTGCCCTGTTTGCCCTGAGGGACATAAACACACCCGGCAGATGGCTGGAATCTACCAGATCACGGCCTGTTCGCGCCGTTTCCACCCAGAGAAACGCTCCCACAGCCGGAGGAGAGGCATGGAGAGGCTCAGGAGGAGCTCTGCCCCCCGGGGCATCTGGGCGAACAATGAGAACACGGCTCAGGGCGGCTCTGCATTTCCACCAGATCAGCAGACTGCACCAGACAAACTCCAAGGATACCTGTCTGTTTCTGTCCAGCAATACACAATGACCCACGCCATCTTGGTAGGCGAAATGCGCAGCGGGCCTCTGGCTTCCAGACCAACAAAAAGAAAACATCTCTTAACAAAAATGGCTGCTGTCAGGATCAACCCATATGAGACGGAGAAGGAAAATAACTCAGGCGATGTGAACGAGCTGCCTCCGATCTCATGCTACGATAACGTTAGCTACCTAGTGAACAGGAAGAGTGGGAACAACATGGAGGAGCTTCAACTGAAATCCATAAACCAATGTTTCAACAGATTTCTAAAGAACTCTTTTTTTAAAATCTCTTTCTCACTGTTTATTACATGTTGTTTTTATTTTAATTATGTAAAGCACTTTGAAATGATTTGCTGCTGAAATGTGCTATACAAATAAAATTTGACTGACTGACTGACTGACTGACTGACTGACTGACTGACTGACTGACTGACTGACTGACTGACTGACTGACTGACTGACTGACTGACTGACTGACTGACTGACTGACTGACTGACTGACTGACTGACTGATTGATTGATTGATTGATTGATTGATTGATTGATTTGTGTAAATAAGTTTCTGGTGACTGGCATATCAAGTATATTTAGTATCAAACACACAGGCTACATGTCCACTAGCAGATAAAAGCTACATTAGCCAAGCTAATTTGCTGCTTTGGCAGAAAGTACTCTAGTAAATATCACTGATGTTTATCTTGGTACTCTAAAACTGTAATCGAGTAACAGTTGTAATGTGTTGTTCATACTTTAAAAGACTTGATAAAAGACTTTTTAAAGCATCGTTATTACTTTAACAGCAAGAAGTTGCTGTGTTAGTCTGAGTCTTTTATTTTGAAATGTTTTTGAGTCATTTCCTGGTTAGCTACTGAATGATCAACCAATTTGCTACATTAGCATTGAAGAAGCCTCCATCACTGATGGTGCAGCAACATTTACGGTACAAAGAAAAAAAGGAACAGTAAAGACCGAGGTAAAAAAGCACAGCGAGAATACCTCGACTGGCTAACTGTTAGCAGCTAACACGGCTAAAGTTAGCCGCTAAAGTTAGCCTCCAGAGTTAGCCTCTCTGCTTCATGGTGTCCTGCTGGTGCTAAACTAAAGGCCTTTTTCCATCTTTTTAATAGGATCAGGGCTACAAATATGTATCTGAAATATGTAGAGATTCTTTAAAGTAATATACTCATAAATGCTGTTTAGAGGAGAACTTTCCCGCCTTTTTAAGGGTTAGAACGGCTTTAGATTTAGACGAATTACAAAAGGCAACATAAGGCCAAATATGAATACAGATTCATTAAAACACAGATTGTAATTGATGATTATTATTCCTAATAATAATGTCTGAAGCAGCAAAGCAAGCATAACAGTGAGGTTGGAGAAAAAAACAATAATCCCACAAGATAAACCAAAATTCCTCCATTTCATAAAACAACTTGTTTTTGTTCCGCATTTTCTCTCCTTCATTGCTCTCAGTGGTTAATTTGCTCTGCAGCATTCACCACACAGTTTCAGTTCTTTAAGTGAATGAATCTGTTTAAATGAGAACCATTTACTGAAAAAAAATAACATCAAGGTCACCAGAAAGTAAAAACTAAATGTTCCTTTTTTACTGTTGATTTCACATGTAAGCAAACAACTTCACCCAAACATCTCAGAGATCATTTGGTTTCACTTCCTGTTTATGACACAGGAATTTAAAAATAACAGGATTTATGCTCAGCATTTTGACTGAAACCTGATGCCAAGCTGTTTCTGTTACAACCCAGATTAACTTGGTTTTACTTAATACATGAACTTTTTGTTGTATGACTTTATTCTCATATTTTCTCAGCCTGGTTCTGACACTTCGCCTTTAGAAAAGATTTTACTTTTACTCAGGTTATTTTCTGATAACCTGAAGAACATAAATGCTAGTGTCTGTGTTCAGTGACTAAAAAGCAACAACAGAAGGAGTCTAAATGAAACCGCAGTGAGATGCAAACACTTACAGATGGTGTGGGGGCAGATTTTGGGCCAGGGGCATTTGTTGGGCAGCCCGGGAGTCTGTGGCGCCTCCCAGAAGGTGCCGGGATCTCTGGCCCAGGTAGCCACACCGCAGCGACTCAGGTAGAAGCCGCCCTCTCGCAAACTGGAATCAGAAACGAAACAAGACTGGATTTGTTTATCTGTTGGCAGGGAAATAACAGCTGTGAAAGCAAAACAGGGCTTGAACTACATCATCAGTAATACAAAATGAAGTAGTGTAAGCAGCTAAAGTGCAACTTTATTTTTACTTTACTGTGAAAGCTTAGCCCCGCCCCAATTTAGAAAATTCCCAAAGTGGGCGGAGCCAAAGGGTACTGAGGGGCGTGGCCAAGAACTGTTACCAACTTAGTAACTTCATATTCTCAGATCCTGATTGTTTCTTTTCTTTTCTTTTCTTTTTTTTAAAGCGACTAGAGACAAATGTGACAACTTTTTTTTCCTGTTTCTGGAGATTTGCTTCAAACAAAATATTGCAGAATTCAACAGGTTTTCATGAAAATGTCACAAAGTGCTACAAAACATACAGAAAGCCTCAATAAGGGCCAATTTAGACAATGTATCTGCAAAAGAGATATGATTTAGGGCTTAGCTACTCGTTAAACTTTAAAATATTAGGTGAAAAGTAATATATGTGGCTAATATTTAGGTTTCTAAAGTTAGACTCCAACAAAACCTTTTGTTCACATAGAGCTGTTATACATGACATTGTAGATTAAAAAGAGGAGTGAATATCTGTACGAAAAACTCGGAATTTTTACATTAATCACAAAACAAATTCTAGAAAAAATTTGGAAATCTTTGAGTTTGAAAAGTTGAAAATTAACAAGAAAAGAACTCTGAAATTTTAAGATTAATCTCAGAAAAATTCTGGGAAAAACTTGGAAATTTTGGGGTTTGAAAAGTAAAAAAAAATTGCAAGAAAAAAAGTCTATATTTTAAAACTGTCCAGGTTTTTAAAAGAAATATTCTTAGATTATTTTTTTTTAATTTCTTGCATTTTTCTTACTTTCTGAGTCTCAAAAGTAAAATATAAATATACTTTTCCACTCAGTAATGTCCAAGGTTTTTCTAGAAAATTTCTGACATTAACCTAAAACTTTTTTTCTTGCTGAGTTTTTATTTTTCAATCTCAGAAAGTTCAAAGTTTTGTCCTCCTTTAATTTTTCTATCCACAAAGGCCCTGACACGCCGTCGTAGTTATCGACTGATAAAAGTATTTTCAGAAGGTTTCAGTGAGCGGAGGCCATTTCCTTCCACCGCTGACATCATAAAATGAAGAGGAACTAAAGTCACACGCCAACCGCGTCACCGTTCCTCAACTGAATAAAAAAACCCACACCTCAAAACTAACCAGAGGAAAGTTTGAGCTGAACTCATTTATGAGGCAGAAAGGCTCATGGGAGCTGCTGACGGTCTGACCTGGTGCTGAGCTGGTAGGGCAGCCTGCCGGGGATCAGCGTCTCCGTCAGGTTGGAGCTCGGCTTGTTTCCAGGCCCGGCGAACACGAACGCATCGAGAGGCTGCGTCTGCCTCAGCGGACTCCCCACCGGGAAGTCTGCAGCTCTGCCGCTGTAAATAGCCACAGCGCCAGACTCATCGCCTGAAGAGAAGCAGAAACAGAAATTACAAAATCAGCCAAAGAGAAACAGATGAACAAGTCTGTTTCCGTCTGTTTCTGAGACTTAAAGTGATTTAGTTAAGAAGCCAGAGAAAATGCTGGAGTGATCTGAGCGTTTTTGGTTTAGAACATGGCTGCCCCTCCCCAACCTGCTGCTGCACATCGCCAATATGCTTACTGGAAATGTAGCTGTATGGAGATATTTCCAGTCACTGAGGATGCGAAAATGAAAACAGCGCCACCTATCTTTGTTAAAGCTGCAGTAACTTTTATAAAAAAATATTTTTTTTACATATTTGTTAAACTGTCCCAGATAAAAGCTACATTAGCTAAGCTAATTTTGCTAGCTTGGCAGTAAGTACTAAAGTAAATATCACTGACATTTGTCTTAGTATTACAGAGGTGCTGGAGTATTTAGAAATTATAATCAAGTAATAGTTATAATGTACTTATATTGTTTATAAGATAGGAACAAGGTGACAGCTAGTACTAAGCTCGCAGCTTCTTTATTGTTGCCATAGCAACTCGTAGCCACTGCCTACCAAGATGGCCGTCAGTTACAAGGTTTCAGGAATGTGACGTCACATGTACATGGAACTAACCTTTCATGTATTTCTTGTTGACGGTCATAAAGTTGAGTCCATTCCTGGAGGTGTCCACGTCCATGCTAACGCTAACCTTGTCCGTTTTCCCATCCCACACCACCAGAACCACGGGCCCTGCAGCCGAGGCATCTGTCAGCTCCACCGACCCGTCCACCTGTCCGCTGCCCAGCTTCAGCTCGTTAATGAAGGGACTGGTTAGCGGCGCGGCCGGCGGGGTGCAGTTGTTCGGCTGACCTGGGGACGGCACCGACACCCGGAAGCCCCATTGGTCGTCCGACAGCAGGCACCTTTCGATCGACTCGTCCGACTCGTGCGCCGCTTCGTCTTCAACAAACGCCGGTTCTCCGGGCGTCAGAACCTCCGCCAGGAACTCGGCTCCTCCGGAGCGCCGCGTCATGTAGACCACGGCGTCCACCAGCCCCACCGCCGTGACGTTCATCTTCTCCAGGTAGCGGGCGGCGGCGGTGCGGTAGAGGACCACGGCGTCCGGGCCGTTCTGGACCGTGTTTGGGGGAAGGAGGATGGCCGGCTTGGGCATCAGGTCCAAGGAGCCGACCAGGAAGAATCCTCTGTCGTCCGTGCTGTGGTCCTTCAGGTCCAGAACCTTGTAGGCTACGTTCCCTTTGCCGTTATAAAACACCAGGGTGTAGCCATCCAGGGAGGCTCGCTGTCCACTGGTGTGGTACAGCTCCACGAACTCGGTGGTGTCCAGTCCGGGATTATCAGCGTTGATCTCGCTGATGATGAGGCAAGAGTCTGCACCGACCATCACCAGCAGGCAGAAACAAATCGATAAAGTAACAAACATCTTCTACAAGTTTTCTGGAAAACTTCGACGGCACAGCAGCTTCTGGAAAACAGAACAAGAATCATCTAAAACTTAAAGAGTAAACTGAAGAAATGCTGTTATTTGTTTTAAAAGGTGACAATAAAAGGAACCGGACACGAAATAAACACCAAGTTCAACCAAGAAAAAAACAAAAAAACAAATTTAGTTTGTTTGTTGAAATTGCAGGAAACAGGCGGACCGCGTTGGGTCTGCTGGAAATGAGAAAACTGGAAAAGGATCTTTTTATTTTTCCCTGTAAGTTAACAAGTGAGTCAATTCTAATCGTTGTTGAAAGGAATCAATACACAGATACTAGAGTTGACCCTGTTTTTTTTTTTTTTTGCATGTTCTTTTATATATATATATATATATATATATATATACATATTTTTTTTTTAATTGTATTCTGATGATTTATTGCTTATTGCTAAAGCTATATATATGCATGTTTTTTACAGTTTGTGGTTATTTACTGCTCTGTGTTCTTCTATCAGCAACTGTTTGCATTCTCCGTCAATTAATCGTTGCTAAATGAATTAACATTATTTCAATCGTTTCACCCCTATTTATCAGCACATTACTTGAAAATGATCTCAAAGCAACATTATCGTTTATCGCAATAATTACTGGGACAATTTATCGTCCAGCAAATTTGTTGTTGCAGCTTTCACACGATCTCTGCATCATTTGAAAGGTATTTTTTAAATAAAAATCTAGAACATAATATTGGTAAAATAGGTGTATTAACATAAAGAACGACTCTTTGTGTGTTTTTTGTTCCCATTGACAGTGGAAATCCGCATCTGATCCATGAGTCACGAAACGTTGCGAAACACATTGGCAGGAAAATGGAAACTTTGCCTGAAATATGGAAAAGCTTCAGATGTGATCAATGAAGGAAATGCTCACGCAGACTGAAAAAAAGTTGCATGCAAGCTCATTTTTACACAAGATGAGACTAAATCTCCTACATTTGGATTTTTATTGTCCCTTCATGAGGTTTTATTGGTTTAAAGGCGGAAAATCGTTGCTATTTGGGAAGCTGTGGTCCCATTCTGGCTCGGAATGATCTGCCACCTCCAACAGTTATTCCAGTCACGGTCAGGCTGCTGCTATGCATGCATCTTTCCGTCGAAAAAAAAAGCCTGTCAATCTGCTGTGAAACCCTGCAAACAAGCCTCTGTTACCGCGCTGCGACTTACCGGGACTCCTCCGGTTCGGTGTCGGCTCCTAAACATCCGAACTTTATTCTCTGGGAGGGAAAATGGAGGCAGGCTGGAGGGAATAAAGTGGTAAAGTTTGTTTTCTGCTCTCCGCCGCTCCCGTCATTCACAAAGCTCCACTTTCTCTCTCCCCCCGTTCAGCTCCGTGCTGTGGGCGGTCACAGTGACAGACACAAGGGAGAGCTTTTTCTGTTTTCCTGGGGCTCAGATTCCCACAAACCGACACCAAAAAAACAAAAACAAAACAAACAAAAAAAGCCACGAGAAAAAAAAGCAACAAAAACCGCAGGATAAAGTTTGCAGATTGAATCTGGGACGTGAAAATGTGTCTGCGAGTTCATCCCCAGACGCCTTGGACCTGAAGGGGCCCCTGACCCCACTGCGAGGAAAAGTCCCGCCCATCATGCGTGACACATCAGTGTGAAGAGACTTGATTCACATCCGTATTCACACTCACGCAACTTTTTCACGTCTTCACATCTTATGGAGAGACATTTGGTCCAATATTATAGCAAGTAGCAGAATTTGAAGAATTTTGCAGAATTTTTTTCATGTTTTCAGAAAACGAATGCATTGAATTTCCATAACAGAATGACAATAAAATAGGATTACCATTTTTATTCACTCAGACATTTTCCAAAAGACTTTGAAATTTCTGAGTTCTAAGAGTTGTACATTTATGATAAAAAAAATCTCAGAAATATTTTTGGAAAAACAAAGGAAATTCTGTGTGAGGGATTCACCCCCCCCCCTAACAGGAGCTGTTTCTGTGTGTACTTTATATATTCTAATTTATTTGGGTAAATGTATTGTGTTTGAGGAAGTAACTTGATTTATTTACTTGTTTAAATCATCTTCTCATCTCTTTGAGGTCACCGGGTCATGTGTTGCCATGGAAACGCGCCCATGCAACTGTAAACATTTTTTTAGGAATAGTTTAGTATAAATGTTCTTTCTTCCTGGAAATGTAAATGTCTCCACCCCTTTAATTAGTCCTGGTGGGAGCCAATCCCTTAAAAGCCAGGTGGTTCAGATGAGCGGCAGATTCTCCCTCCTCTTGTTTGACTGCAGGACATGCTGAAAAATGAACTGAAGCATGTGAAGCTGGAGATAAAGAAAAAGTTGAGAGCTCTTAAACTGCTGGCCCCAGTCTGGTCTTTGGTTGCAAACTAACAAGCTCCAAAAGTAAAAAATTTGGAAGAAAAAATCTGACATTTTGCGATTAATTTCAGAAATCTTCCTTTAAAAAACTTGAAAATTCTCTGACATTAAAAAGTTGAAAATTTGCAACAAAAGACTCAGAAATTCTAAGATTAATCTCAGAAATTTTTAAGGAAAAAAACAAGAAAATACTGAGGTAGAAATATTGAAGAATTGAGAGAAAACACAACTTTCTAGATTAATTTAAAAAAAACTTGGAAATTTCTGAGCTCAATAAAGTAGAACATTTTTACTTCTGAAACTGAAAATTTCCAACTTTTTTCTAGAAAATATGTAAAATTAATGTCTATTTTTTTTTTTTAGATTTTTTTCAGAAATTTTTGCCTAAATGAGTTTTATTCAATCGATCCCTGATTGGTACCATACATTCCCCAAAAATATATATTTAAAGTTGAAAGTCTGTGGAGAGAAAATTGTTCCAATATTTTTACAAGCAAAAATGACAGTTCAAATTTTTAATTTGAAAAGGAAAAAAAAAGTATTTCAAAAATGAAACTTTTTCAGTAAAAAACAAGTTTTGAGACTAATTTACAAAGTGTATGCAACAGTTGAACCTACATTTGTGTTATTTTCTTCAGAGGTTTTCTGAAGAGAAACATGAAATATTCACACCATGAAATGATAAATAACAGGGTAACCAAAGCACAGCCATGTGGGACTCCTTATGTAAGAAACTGATCAGAGATCTTCATATCGCCTGATCTGAGTCCAGTTTCTGAGCACAAGATTTTAGAATTAAAGATTAAATTTATTAAAAACCAAACAGAATATCACAGACATTGTTGCTTTTCATCACATTTAACTGCTAATTCATTGTCACTTCAATGATAATGTGCTTTTATTCTTCTATTTAAAGGAAGGTGACACATTATTCACAACTTTTTAAGTTACAAAACGTTCAGAGCTCATTTGGATTCAGTTCCCTTTTACTCTCATGCCCCTTATAAAAACTTAACAGAAAATAGAAAACAAATTTAATCAAAAATAGTCATAATTTTCTAGTTAAAGTTAAAGGACTTAGTGGTATATTATTATTTGCTTTCTAGCTCTGGAACAAGTTAATCTGCAAAAGAACAAGAAGAATGCATCAGGTGGAAAATATTCTCTGAGCTGTCAACTGTTGAAAACTGTTCAGTTTTACAAAAAACCCTCATAAAACAAGTTTAAATGGTAAAAATACAAATATTAGTGTTAAAGGCATTAATGCCTTGAACACAGTAAATGACAGAAAAAGACAAGAGAAGCTCTGAATGCATCCAGAAATACGTTTGGATTCAGGATGATAGAAACGAGGCTGCGCTCCCTGGTGGCAGAAAGAGGAAACTGCCAGCAACCAGATTATAGGTTCCGGGTTTCTGTTATAAAAAGGAAACTTTATCAATCAGCGCATCAGTTGTTTTTTAATGAAGGTGAAATAAAACAGGCAGCACATTAAACAGAAAATGGAGCTCCAACTTAATTATTTGTATTTTTTTTACTTAATTTGTTACATGGAGTCGAATTAAGTTTGTCAAATTTAACTTATTCACGTTTGACAACTTATTAAACTTAATATATTTGATTGTATAAACTTAACTTCATTACTTGTAACATTTTTTTTAAGTTTGATCACCTGTTTCCTTTTTTCGGTGTATCGTGAAGCATGGCGGTGGCTCAGTGATGCTTTGCTTTCTCTGCTTGTGGATAAAAATATGAATTCATAAAAATATCAGGAAATTGCATTCAAAATAATTGGAGTGCTATTTACTTAGCAAAATCAAGTTTTTACACACAAATTGCAATCTTCACTTGAAAAATATAATTTAATTTGGTATTAAAACTTAATTGTGGATTCTACTTGCAGATTTGCACAAAATGTACTCTTGTTCTACTGGTGAATTGTATTTAACTCTATGTTTTTATTGTAAAAAGTTATTTTTGCAACCTAAATCAAATCACTACTATCATATTTTATTGTTAGTCTATTTTCAGTATATACGATTTATTTAATAAAACACAAATAATCTGTGAGAAATTTGAGCTGATCTGTTTGGATCTTCCAACAGAAAATAATCCTGAGAATAACTCAAAAGTAAACAAATCCCAGAGGATATAGGTGGCCACCGCAATGCCTGACTGCAATGTATTTCCAGTTTTTCAACAGATCAGCAGATCAATGCAATAAAAGTGTAAGTTTATTGCAAATTTTCTGCAAAAATGGTAAAAAAAAAAAAAAAAAAAAAAAAAAGACAAAAAAAAACCCCATTGGGTTTATGTGATGCTAACTCCCACCTGCAGAGGGCACTGTCACCATGCTGCTGCCTCATCATTACTGATGTCACGTTATGTATCGTCTCGGTCTCGGTTTGGTTTGAATGAATAATGTGAACACCAAGCAGACCGGAGGCCTCTCCAAAAGCAGGAAGTGGACTACCATGCAAGGCATTCTGGGTAAATACAACCAAAACAAACGCGCTAGCCGAGCACTAGCTGGAAAAAAGGCTCGAGAAATCCTCCATCTTGACCTCCGATGATAGTCCGTTTTTGTTTACATTTCGTAGGAAGGAGGAAGTTGCTCTCAGTGTCTTCAGAGGTTTTTGTCGTTTCCTTCAGTGTTTCTTGGTACAGCGCCCCCACAGGTCAGGAGGGGAACAAAATTCTGTTTTTTTCATTAATAATGACAACAATAATAATAATATATTAAATAAAAAAAAATATATTTATTAGATTTATTCCAGTTGGACAGCTGCAGTGTTTGCATGTCATTTGAAACCAAAAATAATAATTTATGGCTAAATTATTATTTAATTTAGTAATAAAGTAAGTGTTTTTGTGTTTGATATGATGTAAAGCACTTTGAAATGGCTTGCTGCTGAAATATGCTATACAAATAAAATTTGATTGATTAATAATAAATAATGTATTACTTATGTTTTTAAGTAATAATCAATAATAATAATTTTTCTATATATTTTTTAGAATAACAGAGATATGATTTTTTATTTAAACACGTTTATTTTTCAATAAATATACATTATAACATCAGACTTTACCATAAGAGTCACATAAAACATATTTTAAGAAGGAAAGAAAGAAACTAGGAAAGAAAGAAAAAAGAGAAAGGAAGAAAGAAGGATTAGGAAAGAGATTATTTTCTGTAACATGTTTCTAAGGGTTCGATTGCAGCCATCTTTGGTCGCCACCAGATGGCGCTCAGAGCACAGGGTTTGATTGATTTACTCCTTTCCGCCGGGGAAGAAGAGCTCCGTTTCCCCGGAGTGAAGCTGTTTGCTGGTGATTTTTATTCCGGACCGAAATCCGCTGTGTGTTTGACAGTGCTTTGTTTATTTTGACACAGAAAAAGGTCAGACAAAATGTTAATGACGTGAATATTTTTGCTTTCACACAACATAAACAGCTCAGAGCGGGAAATTGTATTTCTGTCATTTTGTTTTTCTGTTGACAGAGTTTATCTAAATCTTTGCCCGCCTTGTTTTGATGAGTCACGGTTTGATGTCTGAGTGTTAAACACTTTTATTTTCACAAGTTGGTCATTTAAAAAAAAACAATCTGGACTATTTCAGATAAATTACACGTTAGTCAAGGGAAGCCGAACCTCAAAGTCTGGTGTTGGACGGATGTGCCGCCATGACATCTTCACGTTCGCGGTCCGTCACGGCGGTGACAATGATTGGACCCGAACGCTGAGTCATTTTCCGGGCAGAGAGGGAAGCCAGCATCGTTTCTGACTCAGCCGTCAGATGAGTCTGAAGGTCTTTGCTGGATGTTTTCATCAGAGAGGGGACGTTGGGTTGATTCACAGTGGCGACCCCAATTGGGGGGGATGAGAGGGCCACAGCCCCCTGGAACAAAGCTGCCCACCCCACTGGGCCCCCAGAGAATCAATTTTATCAACTAAAATGTAAAGCTCAATAAATGAATAACTACATAAAATTGGTATAAATATTTTTTCTTTTTTTTAGGTATTCATTTTTATGTATTTATTGGGTATGTGTGCATATTTTTTTTTACTAAATGGACAGTAGACATGTCCTTTGAAAGACCTAAATCCTGTTCTTATAACTGATAAAAGGTTCAAATCAGCCTAAAAGGATTTAAAACTAGATGGCTTTATTTTAATATAGCAAATGTTGCAACAACATCCCCTTCCTACAATAAAACAAAGGTAAGGTAAGGTAATTTTATTTATATAGCACATTTTCAGCAACAAAGCAATTCAAAGTGCTTTACATGAGTTGAAAGGAAATACAAACAAAATAACAAACCAAAGGAAAGAAAAATGAGGAAAGAAAACTAATGTTGTTCTAAAGTATGTAAACTAAGTGCTCCTGTGCAGGGTATCTAATTCCATTTCTAAATCGTGAGTAGTCTACAGTTTCTGATAAAATAAGCTAAAGAGTGACTGGTCTAATTCCTTTTCTGGGTTAAAAGTAATATAAACTAAGCAGTGACTGTTCCTATTAAGTATTTCTGGATTCCAAGTTTGTAAATAGTGCGTACTCCACAATTTCTGATATTACTAATAAACTAAAATAATCCTTTTCTGGGTTAAAATAATTTGGATGACTTTATTTGCCTGGTTTTAGTTTTCTTTGCACATCCCTGGTTTAGAGTATAATTTTCCTCAGAATGTGAAATTTATTTAGTTCCTTTCAAACATCTTTCTGAAAATGTTTAGTTTGTGTGGGAAAAGGCCATTTAAATACTTTTTAGTGTTCAGGACCGCCACCAGTTTTATGTCTGAAATGCAAAGAGGGACTGAAGCTATTTAAGAGGCAGGAAGCATGCAGACGACAGAAGAAGAAAAAAAACAGAGTGGGAAACCTTGGAGACGAAGACACTAAACAAACTGGAAACCAGACTGAATTACCAGGACATCAGCTGCATAACAAGGAGGGAATCAAAGAGTATATAATTACTGGGAGGGTTAATTAGGGAAGTGAATGGAGGGAAATTAATGAGAACAAGAAAACAAGTGGTGACACGACAATCTGGAGTCAAGATAAGGACAGCAGAGTACAGACTGTTCAAATAAAAACTTGTGGCATGCATATTCATTAGTTCTTTCGACTCAGATTGCTGTGATATCACAGCTGGATGACTTTGAGGAACCGGTGTTGCACATCTAGAAACTGAAAAATGCCCATTCTTCTCCTGAGTTATTGTGTTAACTGTGGGATTAATTGTTTTTAAGGGATTATGTTTGCCTAAATTTGTTGTAATTTTCATATTAACCTAAAAGTTGTTTGTGATGTCTAAAAACTCATAACAATTTCAAAAATTTTATATTTTTATTATATTTTTTACTTGTGCAATGCATGCTGGGTCGATAACAGGTTACAGCAAACTGGAGAATTTAAGCAAAACACAAGAAGTCAAGATCATGTTGGCTAATATGGCAACAAAAATGTCTGGATTCAAAGTTTAATGAACCGTTAAAGACGAGATATCTGGAAACAAGCTAACATGATGGCTTGTGATTTAACTGTTTACAAAGATGGCTGGTTAACACTGTTAGCGACGATACTTTTCGGTCTGGGTTAGCACTTCCTAGCAGATAGCCGCACCTGAATCGATCTCTGGTCCACTTGGTGTTCACATATGCATTTGAACCGCACCAGAGTTCAGTTCAACCAAACGGAGACGGGAGTTTGTGGTTTTTTGGTCTGTTTTTTTAATTAGCATTCACACCTCCCCAAACGAACCAAACCGGTCCTTCTGGTCCCAATTTGAGTCCGAGGTTTGTAGGCACCAGATTGGAAGTGAACTCTGGTTCAGTTCAAATGCAGATATGAACGCCAAATGGACCAGAGACCACTCCAAAAGCAAGGAAGCAGACAACAGTGCAGTGCATTCTGGGTAAATACAACCAAAACAAGTGCGTTAGCTTGTGGTGTTTAGCCAAAAGCTAAAGAGAAATCCTCCAACTGCTGAAATCTGACGCCACTTCATTTTTGTTTCCATTTGGTGAAGAAGGAAGTTGCAAAGAGTCTTCAGAGGTTTTCATGTTGTTTTCTTCAATGATTCTTGATGCAGCGCCCCCACAGGCGAGGAGGGGAACAGGTTGGTGTAACTCAGAGCCACAGCAGCTGGAAATGGAGCAGATGCTGCAACTCTGGTCCCAATAAAACCGAGTCTACCGAACTATCAGGTGGGAAAAACAAGAGAAATACACTGAGAATACCTAAAATTAAACAAATTTCTGTGCACAGAAGAGAAATGAACCAAACAAAACTAAGATCAAATCAAACAAACATGAAAAGTCCTCACATAGGTGACCATCTCAGGCTGCATGATAATCCAGAGCATGTAATCTGCGGCTGTGTCACAGTAAACAGCTTAGCATGCTTCTGACCCTAAAAGCTTCCCTGGTGGGCCTCTAGCTAATTTTTCACCTCATTAGCCTGGGCAGATGTAAAAACTGGGACACTGAGGACAAAGGAGGCCTGTGTTCACATCCCCGGCAGGAAGGAACGGGCTGGTGGGAAGGATGCAGGCGGCGCCGCATCATCGGAACGCGCTGGTACGCCACGCTTCTCGCAGGCTTCAAGACGATTAGTGACACGAACAGAAAGGGCAGCGATTCACCGCGTAGTGATTCACCGCGGAGCGATTCACCGCGAAGCGATTCACCATGTAGTGATTCACCACAAAGCGATTCACCATGGTGGTATATTTCACCAATGTGAGGAATTATTTAACTGCACATATGAGGACAGGGGGAAGGGGCAGCTATGACAGAGGATTAGGGCCATTGGGGGAAACAATTGTTCTCAGAATTCTTACTTTTCTCAGAAATTTGAATTTTCTCTGAATAATGACTTTTCCTTGGAATTCTGACTTTTTTTTTTAAGAATTCAAACGATTTTTTTCCCAGAATTTTTTCTTTTTTTCCTGAAAATTCTGACTTTTTCAGAGTCTACTTCTTTCCTCAGAATAATAACTTTTTCTTGGAATTCTGTCTTTTCTCAATGTCTTTTCAGAATTTTGATGTTAAAGTCAAAATGTGACTTTTTTTTAATTCTCAAATTTTCTAAAAATTGGACCTTTTTCTCGGAATAATCCCTTTTCCTCATAATTCTGACCTTTTCCAGAATTTAACTTTTGAATTATTTTTAGTTCAGAATAGATTTCCCCCCCCATAAATCTGATTTATCCCCAGAATTCTGGCTTTTCTCAGAATTTATTTTATTTTTCCCCCCTCAGAGTAATTCCCTCTGAATTCTCTCTGGGCACTCTCCCACCTCTGAGTGTCTGACGTTGATGGATCATGTTGGGGAATCTGGATTCTGTTTCCCTTCCTTTTTTTTTGCTCCTTCAGAAACAGAGGAAGCTTTCTGCTCCTCCAAAATCATCCGGGTATTCTTATCAGGATTCAACGCGCATCTCCCTGCATCTCATCACCACGTTTGTTTATGACCATAAGAATCGGGTAAAAGGTCCAGCATTCATGGGCAGATCTGATATTTCGGGATTAGGATTTAGTTCCTTCCAGCACATCTGGGTTAGCGGACCAGATGCGCGTTGGATTATTGACCTAAAGTGGCGCTTCCACCGTAAAAGCCGCACGTGTTTCCGTGTTTATATTTACATCCTGACCGGAAAGAGTTAACCGCCATGATGTGAGAGAGAGAGAAAGAGAGAGAGAGAGCGGGAACTCGGCCAGAAGAAGCCTGTGTTGCCGAGTTCCCATGGCAACCAGCTACTGTAGCGTACCTGACCTACATATAAGGTGGATGTGGACAAACATGGCGGCCGTCAGCGGCGCAGGAAGAAACGTTTTCCAGATGGTGACGGACCGAACCGACTCTGCTGCTCCACAGAACAGATACCGGAACCGAATGACGGAAAAACCTGACTGGTTTTCACACTTTTAGGCTTCCGTTGAATGGCGGCCGATTATAAACAGTCAAAAACTGAGGAAAAATGGGGCTTCATGTTTTTAAAGCTTAAATGTCAATTTTAAAATAAACACCTACTTTACAAACTATATATTCATAAGCAAAGTATTTAGTTAGCTAGCTAAATATATGGTTTGAAGCTAAATATTTGGTCCATAAACTTCATTTTTAGTGCCATCCTAAATATTTAGTTTCAAAATTAAATATTTAGTACCAAACTAGATATTAGTTAATAAGCTAAATATTTAGTTTAAAGCAAAAATATTTAGTAACCAAGATAAATAATCAGCTTAAATTGTCATGTTGAGATTAATTTGTCGAACCCACATGCGCAGAACACACTCTGGAGACGGGTAATGGTTATGGTGATTTATTAAATACAGTGCTAACAGGTATGTACAAGGTGGTCCGGAACTGGCGCTCGTCTGCGTGGTTCTGGATCTCTGGGTGGAGATAAGACAGGTAAGAGGGGTTCAGTGATCGTGGGATTGCAGTCCAGCCAGAGACCTACTTGCCGGTGAGCTCGTCTGAGCACGGAGAGGTGAACCGCTAGGATCCGGAACTGCAGGCTGGAACGAGGGCGTGAGTTTCCCTAGAGGGCGGACAGGTGAGTGGAGGGAGATCTCATACAGGTGCCGGAAGGGATCCGCTTGACCAGGGATCTGCCGCCGACAGAACTCAGGGCTGGTCTCGGGGACGTGGCCACCAACGGGTAAACTCCGCGGGGTCTCGAGGATCTTAGGTAATCTGACCAGGTTCGTAGAAGTTCGAAGACACTCAGGGTTTCACGGAACGACAACCATCACAGGCTAACACTCTGGCACTGGAGTGTCGGCGGCTCCGTCCTGATAAACCCCTCCAAACGATAGTAAGTGGCAGCAGGTGTGCAGCTCCAGGTTCACGCCCTCCAGAAGGTCCCAGGATGCCCCCTGGTGGAGAAACTAGAGACGCCCCAAC
The DNA here is from genome assembly GCF_051168715.1 of Poecilia mexicana. Lineage (NCBI taxonomy): Eukaryota > Metazoa > Chordata > Actinopteri > Cyprinodontiformes > Poeciliidae > Poecilia > Poecilia mexicana. The sequence goes on from NW_028263388.1 coordinate 2,030,827, forward strand.
CAGCCTTCCCCAGATCCTAACATAAATATTTAACAACCAAGCTAAATATTTATTTTTAAAATAAATATCTAGTTTGAAGCTAAATATTAAGCCACCATGCTAAATATTTATCCAGCTTAATGTTTGGCTCCAAACAAGATATCAATTAGCTATTTAGTTTGAACCTAAATATTTAGTGAGTAAACTAAATGCTTAGCTCCAAAAGCTATAATTGATCTACAAACTTGATATTTAGCATAAATCTGAATATTGTCTTAAACATTTATGCATTTTATTCTTTAATATTCCACTGATAGTTGGTTTGTTTATTGCTCAGAAAAACTGAGATTTAAGATTAATTTCCAGCGTGAAAATATGTCTATTTATTCTTTCGAAAAATATTAAATTAATTATTTTAGGAATGATAAAGTAAAAATACATTTGTTTGAGACATTTCACTCTGTTGTCTGTCTGCTGATTCACAAATATAGATAAAATAAAATAATCCATCCAACATAATGTAGATGTTCACATCAGTCCTCTTTCTACTTTTTCTGCTTACAGATAAAATCAAACAGGAAATCTCAGTTTGCTGAGAACAATTTCACAGCTGTGCACATTAAGAGGCAGGAAGTCCAGACCATTTGACGCCGTTAGCGCAGCATGAAATGCATCATCTTGGGTGAACAGCGGAGCATCTTCTGCACGGGAAGAAGAAAATGGCCCCCAGCTGTGGCTGCAAATAAAAACCAGAAAACAGCATGATGAAGCTGCGGTCCAGTTGACCAACAACCATCCAGGAAGAGATATTCATCTCACTGCTTTGCATATAATGTCACCTGCAGCTGAGTGAAACTGATTTTATTGGACGTTACAGAAATCTCTGTCCAACTCAGGGAAACAATCTGAACTTGTTTTGATTCAATAATTACTTAATATTTGTGGAAAAATATTAGTTCCACTGGCAGATAATTTCACTTATAACATGGGAAAAAATTTATTTCCAATCAATATTAAGGAATTATTGACTTTAAAAAGCTCCTGTAACTTACTGAAAAGTTAGTTTTGTCTTATTTTTAGTAAGACTTAGTAAGATTTTGTGTTTTTGCAGAATAACCAAATTAGTTCATCTCATTTCATGCTATGCAGACGCTCTGTCTGTACTGATGAAGATTCACTCACAGCATTCATCCTCCCTCTATCCTAATGTTTAGTTTTAGTTTCTGCTCTGTCGTCTCAGACCTCATGCTGAGCCTGGTTCTGGTTCTGCTGGAGGTTTCTTCCTGTTCAAGGGGAGTTTTTCCTCTCCACTGTCACTTCATGCATGCTCAGTATGAAGGATTGCTGTAAAACAACTCGTCTGCTTTGATCTATCCTAACCTGTTCAAGGACACATTATGGGTCACCTTTAAAGATCTGAACTCGGCTCCTGTTCTCCACGTCTTCCTTGAGTTCTGTTTGATCCGAAGCAGCCATTACCTTTCATCTTCATCCCGCTGCTCCTCTTCCCTCAGCTTCATCGATTCTGCCTAGACAGGGCACGGGACGGCGCTCCCCGCGGGGCAGTCTGGGTAATAAATCTCCCTCCTGTCTGCATGTAGAGAGGCTCCTCATGGGAAGATCTCAGCCTACTTTCCATCCAGGCTAAAATATCCGCAGAATGAAAAGGAAAAGTGGGCCAAAAAAAGGAGCATGGAGGTGAAACTGAGTAATGAGTGACTTTGCTAAAATCTGGTCGGGTCTTTCATCTGAATCAGGCTCAGATGATGTCTCATTTCTATGTCTCATTTCTGCCAATGACAAGGCACAGAAACTTCTGAATGACTTCTTTTCAGAAAATGTTTTTCTTTGAGGCAAAATAAAACAATAGATCATAAATGAACTGAACCGTTCCCAGACTGTTTGTGGCTGAAGCACCAGAGTTTCTCTTTGCCCTTTAATTTTCTATGAGGTTTTCAATCTTCAGATTTCTTCTCTTTGTTTTTGGGTTCTTTGAAACAAGTTTTATCTGCCAAATACACAAAACAAGCAGAAGAAAAAGTTCCTTTGGTGGAAAGAATCAGCCATTTAAGATCAATTCAGAGTCTGATTTTTACTTATTTTGGTTTTAAAGATGCAGTATTCCGTAAAATTTACAGTTTTTATCTTTCCATCATGTTTTTATGTTTTTCCCTCATCAAAAACAAACCTGGAGTTTTGCCTCCAGGTTTGAGAAATCCTTTAATCTCCATGGCAACCATTCAGCTGATAAAACGCCTGGGTGGACCTAGCCCCGCCTTCGAGCCGCAGCTCCTCCCATTCTAAGATCCTTCAGACTAGCCAGCAGCAGTTAGCAAACAGCTGCTGAGCTCATTATAGGAGCTGCTGCTCAGAGCATCGCTGGTAAAACGTTAAAGGGTTAATAGAGGAGCCATGTTGGGACGACTTCCTGGAGGCGGAGCTTCAGGAAGAGCAGGAGCTTCTTAAAGAGACAGATGCCCAATTTCAAGGCGTTAAATCAGGAACCATAAATTTCTTTAAGACTAATGTGATATAGATATAGAATTTTTATAACTACTAAAGTTAATATGGTTATGCTATAAAATGTCTTCATGTCCCTGTAAAATACATAATACTGCTGCTTTAAATATTTCTAAGGGTCACTGACATGTGAGAAAATAATTTGTCAGCTGATTATTGTTGGTAATGACGGAGGAAGAAGGTTTGAAGAGGTTCTATGTGTCTTTTGCATTCCTTGTTCCGGTGAGATTTTATACTTCTATCATGTTCAAAATAAACAAAGATAAATAAAATAAGTTATCCATCAACATCAGCAGGAGTTTTGTGTTGCAAATTATTTAAAAGAATAAAGTAAAAATGCACTGAAACGTGTTTTATCTGGGGAACTTTATGCTCACAAACAACGTCCACAACCACCTGAACAGAGGATTGGGTTGATCTGACATTTGAAGGCCAGATTTTCTTTTCTGCAAACGTTTTACTCTGATCAGGTGGGTCAGAAGAAATCATCAATTCATCCAAATTATACTTTTGTATTTTCATGATAGATGATCTTTAGGAAAAATAAGAGCGCTCAATCCATCATTTCCTGTCTCAACAACAGGTGACATCTATTTGACAAATTCCTGTTAGAAAGGAATTGTTTTCAACCAATTTCCCATTTCCACAACGCTGGCAGAACCAATCTGAGGCTCCATCGTTACTCCTGGTAACTGACTTTCTGTTTGACGGCGACCTGCCTCTAAGGGAAGCCGTCAGAAAAGTGACTTTAAAAATTAACACTGGAAAACAGTGGAAAGGTCGACAGTGAACTATTTGTTTTGTTTTGCTGTCAGGTGTCGCCGTTTTTGTGGCAGTAAATTCTGATGAAATTTGGACATTCGGCTCTCAGACTTACTGCCGTGTGTGTGTGTGTGTGTTTTGTTCTGTTGTTTATGTTAACTCTTAATCTTAAATGATGAAGCTGGCAGACAAACCCAGAAAGACATCTGCTCTTTAGCTTTATTACATAATTTCTCTGATGCAAATCTTCCGGGTCAATAAAATAATTGATGAAAGATGTATAAGGTCATTACTGGAGAAGGGAAGGAGCCTGTAGCCAGGATTAGCGCGCTATCGCTAACACAGTTACTGGAATGAGACTTAAGGGTCCTGATGACAGAGATTGTGTTCAACATGCCACAAATTCTCGTTTTTTTCTTTTCCTTTCAGCATTTCTGGTAAAAAGAGAGAGAGTGATTTTTGTGAATGTCTCCTGGGACAAAACACGACAGCTGTGGCGATAATTAGGTCATGAAAATAAAGTCAGAGCACAATCACGTCTCGTCTGGGATTTGTGAGGAATGCGATGATGTGCAGCATGCAAAATCAAAAGTGATGGTAAGATTTCGCTTCGGGCCGTTAAACTGCCAAAGCTCTGTCACATCGGGTTGCAGTGAATCGTGTTTTTCCCTCTGATGACGGCGCCGTTTGTAGAGTTAAACAGTAAAACATCAACAGCAATAATTTGGTTTATCTGGTCAGTCAGAAAAAAATGGGTGTTATTCCAAACTAAATATTTAGTTTACCATATAAATATTTAGCTTCCAAATTAAATATGTAGTGAGAAGACCGGCCTACTCACAAAATATTTTAGGTTGCTAGCTAAAGTTTTAGCTTGCTAACTACATAAATAAATACATTAAGCATTTAGTTTGGAAAGTAAATGTTTAGTTTGGAAAATGAATATTTAAAGTGGAGCTAAATACTTAGTTTGTAAATTAACAAGCAAGCAAGCAAACTAAATAAATAGGTTGCTAGCTACATATTTAGCTTTCTAAGTATTTAGCTATAGTGCTAAATACTTGGTATAAGTATTTTACTTGTAACGTATTTTACTTAGAACATAAATATTTCATTGGACTAAATATTTAATTTGAAGCTACATTTAGTTTGTAAATTAACAACAATAGGCTAGAAGGCTAGCATGCTAACTAAATATTTATGTTGCTAACTAAATATTTAGCTAACAAGCAAAAATATTTAATTAGCAGGTTAGCATGCTAACTAAATATTTAGCTTGGTAGCTATAATTAAAGTTGCTGACGTTAGCAACTTAGGTCCAACGTAAAAATAAATATTTAGTTAAACTAAATATTTAATTTGGAGTTATAAATTTACACTGTTATCTAAATATTTTGCTATTCAGTTTGGAACTATGACATTAGTATGACTTTGAAAACTGAACACCCGTTTGTTTTTTTCTCTGACAGACTGAATAAACCAGAATTATTGCTGTTAATATTTCACTGTGTAACTTTACGAAAAGAAGGGGGACGTGCAGAGGGAGTCGTTGTGGCTTTCAGCCATATTTTTCCATTTTCACCTTCCATGTCGGCTCTGAATGTGTCATCATAATTAAAAATGGGATTTATCGTCCGGAGAGCAACAACTTCTCAGGCCTCATTAACATTTAATGTTTATTTTCCGGAAATTACATAAGATAATACGCCACTTTGGATGTAAAATGCCACAAACAACGTAAGGTAACAAACTTGACTCGTGCTTTTTTTCTGGACGGTTCACTTCCTCTGTGGGTTAACGTCTCCAGTGTTCCCATTTAGTCCCCCAGCTGCCCACTGGGACTGGCACCGAGTCTGCAGAGGCCATGCTGATGCGCCACGTATGAGACGGCAACACAATTAGCCCAAAACGCCTCGTTCCTCCCAGAGGTGTCTCTTCCCTCAGCCTTTCATGCCATTGGAGTTATTTTTGACTTCCTGGCTAATGGCAGCATCCTCTGGGGGAACAAATGAAGACAACCCGCTTTGTGGGAGCCTTTTGTTGAAACGTTGAACTATTTTGTTTTCATTTTTACCTGAAGCTAAACATGATCCGATCGATAAATTGTTGCAGGTTTAAAACATGAAAAAGGTTTTGCAGGTTCCAGATTAAAGAAAAAGAAAAAAAAAACATGTTAATTTTTTCAGGTTGATTCAAATTATTCTATATTTTTGTGTCGCTTTGGTTCACTTTTGTTTTATTTTGAAAGGTTTACTAAACTGTATTGCCCAAATCTTCATTTTTTAAATATTTTTTATTTTTGAAACATTGCACTGTGAAAGTTGTTTTTAAATCGATATTTATTGCCTGAAATGACAAAACAAAAATCGCTTCAAGGGCCTCAAACAATCCCTGGGCCGCCCTTTGGACACCCCTGACTTAGACCAGCATTTTTTCAAATTGTGCCCCCTACTGGCCTGGAAGGTACTGCATGTAAACAACTGTTCGTTTATCGGGAAATGAACTCAAAGTGTGACACTACAGCTAGCTTTCCAAAGAAATAGTAATGAATAAGTGGCTTAAAACCAGGAGCCAGTTGATAGTTAGGAGGGAAATAATCGTGGCGGATGCATCCCAGAACAGAAAACTAAAAAGTTATTTTTTCTGGAGCTGAATTATGATGCTTTTCTCACGTCAGCAACGTAAAAGTCGGATAAAATGCAACATGACCATTCAGACTGCACACTATATGCAAACTGAAAACTATTCAATATGATTTATTACACCTGTTGCAACAAGCAATAAATCAGTTAATCACATAATAAATTAAACTGATCAATAATTTCTATTTGCATAATTGATCATTTTTCTCTTTCTACCAAAAACTGGATGATAAAAGTCTCAATTAACTCTTACTTTGAAGGACAATTTCATTTACAGAGGCTTTGTAGTTCATTTTATTTGTTGTTTCTGTTGTTTTGTTTATTTATTTTGATATTTAAAATGTCTTCCAGCTCCAGTGTTAAATGTTCACCAGAATTTACAGTTTATTAATCTCTGAGAATGTGTTCTTGCTTTGTTAAGCCATTATATGACTGGAAAATGGTGTCAAAACAACATTATCGTTTAACGCGATAAGTTCTGGGACGATTCATCGTCCAGAAAAGTTTGTTATTGCTACAGGCCGACGATTTAGTTCCACAAATCGGATTTTTAGGGGTGAAAATATCGGATTTGGGTCGCATTCCCCTGTTATGTCATAGGTTGTGGTTATTGGTGAGGATATGTGATAAATATTGAGATGTAAATACTTTATAAGTTTCCTGTTGTCGTTTCCATGGTAACCTGAGCGGTGACAGGTTATTCAACTAGAGCTGCCTAATGAGTTGTGTAAGTTTAATCATGTTGAAGATGCTTAGAGAGTTTTGTTCAGAGTGAAGGTGGTTTTACATCGAGAAGTTTCTGACTGACTGAAACGTTTTGGTGTTTTTGGTTTCTGGATGTTTGGCTTTCTGATCATTTCACCACCCAACATGGGGAAAGCCGCCCTTCCTGTTCACGCTGTTCATGTTTGATTAAGATCATTGCAGAACATCTTCACACGTTCTGCTTGCGTGACGCTGCTGATTATTTATTTACAGGTTTACTAAAACAGCAACTGTCCCAGCAGAGGAAGCCAGCCGCTTCATGTCTGCTTTTAGCAGGAGGAGGAGGCTTTTACAAAAATATTTCCTTTAAACGTCAAACCAAGAGTCATATTTGCACTCAGTTCACCGCTTGTCTGTATTTTGTGGAAATTCATCTGCTCACATTGCATGAATTCAACTATGTGTATATGTGTCATTTGTACAGTTACATACTAAAAAAAAATATTGCAATATTTTGATGAAGCCTCAGAGAAAAAAATGTCAGGATGAAAAGTCATATTTTCACCATGTTACTGATCTGTCATAGCAAGTTAAATACTTAGTAATATACTTAGCAAGCTTAATATTTAGTTAACAAATTATAGATTTATCAAGCAATTTATTTAGTTAGTAAGTTAAATATTTAGCTAGCAACATAAATATTTAGGTAGCAACCTAATTTAGCTAGAAACTAATTATTTAGCTGGGAACCTAAATATTCAGTCAGCAAGCTTAATATTTAGCTCGCAGCCTAAATATTTAATATTTAGTTAGTAAGCTTAATCTTAGCTAGCAACCAAAATATTTATCTTGTGGGTTAATTTACGCTTCCAAAGTCGACCTGAGTCGCTGGGAAAGAGATTATTACTGCGCTAAAAGGAGTTAGTTAGCCATCAGTGAAGATATTCAAGCCTGGAATAAAATCTCAAGGCTAAACATGCAGCTGCAGCTCAGACGTCCCAACGCCAACGGAGCATCCCCGGTCCAGATTTCTGAGGGTTCATGAATGATCAGGACCAACAGGAAGAACCCGAAGAACAGAGTAAAAACATCTTTGTTGTTTTGCTTAAATGTCTATTTATTCAATAATTAAGCTGAACTGAATTGAACATTTTCCTGATTTCGACTAAAATTTGATTAATTAATCACAGACGGCGCAATAAAGTCACTTAAAAATAATTGTTTAATAATTATCTTGTAAATTACCTGAGTAGAAAACATCTGGATCGCATAATCGGGTCCGAGTGAGAAAAAAATTTCCCCATTCAGCTGTAAATGCATTTATGTTTCACCTGTGAACGACCCGGAGCAGCACTCTGTGTGTGTGTGTGTGTGTGTGTGTGTGTGTGTGTGTGTGTGTGTGTGTGTGTGTGTGTGTGTGTGTGTGTGTGTGTGTGTGTGTGTGTGTGTGTGTGTGTGTGTGTGTGTGTGTGTGTGTGTGTGTCATTACGTCACCGCTGATCTCTCCAGGCAGGTTCACATCTGGTTTGTTCCCTCGGTGGTTCCTGAAAATGGGTCAGCCAGGACCGGGGAAGATGGAGAGCGACGCCGAGCAGCACAGCTGTCCGCCGCACAGACACATCTGGGAAATCAATCGTCCTGGACGCTGAGCGACAGACACACATTCAGGCGTGCGTGTGTGTGTGTGTGTGTGTTCAGAGCTGAATGCTTAATAGGAAGCAGAATCCATTACTGCTTACTCACCTTCAGGATTACGTCTTCATAATGGCCTCGCTCAGCCGCCTAACTTAATTAATTTGGCTCTTCTTGAATTTGCATATAGACTAAAATGTGCAGTCAATATTTACATCCCCTGCTGTGTCAAACTGCAGGCACAGGGGCCGAATCCGGCCCGCCGGAGCTTCTTCTGCGGCCCTCTGGACTCCAGAGATAAACATGAACACAACCTTCTAGACAACTGTGCGCTTAAACATTATTTTATCAAATTAAAATGGTTTTTATCTGTTTACTACCAATTTATATCAGTCAGTCCCTCCTGTTGCTCATGGTTACAACAATGAAATTTACACAAAGTCAACGGATCCCTGCATTTTTCCCGCTAATGCATCATTGTGAGTTTGTTAGGGCGAAGCTAACAAAACAATAAAAAAATTAATATTACAAGAATAAAGTCATAAAATTACAAGAATTAAGTAACAATATTAAAGAAATTAAGTCAGAAAATACAAAAATAAAGTTCAAATAATAAGAATAAAGTAATACTTTTTCTAGAATAAAGTCAAAATAATTGGGTATATCCTTCATACTCCGTCGTGATTTATTGGAAATTTTCCACAAAAATGGTCAAAATATTGAGTTAAGGTGATACCAACTCCCACCTGTAGGGGGCAGCATTTCTGACTTGTACTCAAGAGCTGCCTCAGTCTTTCTTACTGTCCATAATAATGGACTACAATCCATCATCATAAAATAATAAAAAGTCACATTTACCGTCATAATTGAACACAAAAGTTTCTAAATTAGTTCAGCAAACACTTTGATTTTTATTAAAAAAAAATTACAAAAACAATCAAAATCTCAGAGGGACTGAAAAAATGTTCAATGTTATTTAATTTTAATATTTTAACAGTTTGTTAAACTAATTAACAAACTGTTTTATCAATGCATTCTGGCACAACAGGCCCTTTAAGAGCATTTATAGCTGTGATTTGTCCCAAAATGACAGTGAGTTTGCGTGAAGCGACGCGCAGCGGCGTCTTCCCTGTCGCGACTCTGCAGACATGTGTTTCCGTATTTATAGCGGCTCGTCCAGGAAGTGACAGATGGCTCTTCCTCACAGCTTTTCCTTCGCATGCCTGACAGAAAACACGCTGCTGCTGCTGCTGGGAAAACACAGGAAGCAGAACATGCAGCACAACCAAACACAAACATTCAGGTTTATTTTAGACCTAAGATGGACTGGAAGCTCATTTTGTAAAGAAATAAAGAGCTTAGGTGAATCAGAGAGCCCCTGTTCTCCGTCCCTGGTGAGAGGATGTGGAGTATTTCTGGTTTTCTTTTAATAACTGATGGGTTAGAGGAGATCTGCTGTTGGCAGACCGGAGCATCTCTGACGCTGGTCGTGATGTAAAAGCCTCTGCAGATCCAGCATCTCTTAGCACCAGAAACTCACTGCAGGGTTGCCAGGTTGGACGGTTTCCACCCAATCGGGCTGTTAAGATTTACGTGGCTTTTCAAAAATGTCTGGCGGGTTTTTAGAAAGCATTGATTGGAAAATTCTGTCGAAATAGTATGACAAAGTATTAGGGACACACAAATAATGATTTTTAAAAATCCGAGTTTAAAATCATAAAAAGAGAATAAAGTTGAAATCTTAGGAGAATAAAGTCAAAACAGTGAATGAAAAAAGTCGTAATCTTATGAGAATAAAGTCGTACAAGTCAAAATAATGCATCAATACATTTGAAGTATTGTGAGACAAAAGATGGATGAGAATAAAAGCAAAATAATCTGTAAAGTCACAGTATAATGAGAATAAAGTTGTGCAAGAAAAACATTGATATATTACAAGAATAAAGTAATAAAATTACCATTTAATTCTGATAATATGACATTCTCTAAATGTCATAATTGGACGACAGCCCAGGGCATTCTGGGTAAAATACAGCCAAAGCTAACGTGCTAGCCTAGCGTTAGCAGCAGAAATGGCTCCTGGTCTTTAGCCTAAAGAGAAATCCTCCAGCCGCTAAAATCTGACGCCTCCATCTTGTTTCCATCTGGTGAAGAAGGAAGTTGCTCTCAGCTCTTTGCTGCGCTGGTTTTTTTGGAGTTGGTGGATTTTATGTTGCGTTTGGGCTGGCAGCCTTTCGCCTGACAGTCTTAAATAACAAGCAGCAGGTTAATAAATGAATGTTTCTATTTTTGCAGTTTCAGGTCTATTAACTCACTCAGAGGACGGATCTTCTCCGTTGCTGTTTTCCTTTTAGATAAGATGAGCAATTAATGAGAGGCGAGTCCCAGAGCCGCAATGACTGAGCATCATCCAGTCGGGGCGCAGCTCGCCCTCAGCAACATGGCTGCTTATGTGACGATGCCCTCCTAATGTCATCTACTTCCAGGAACTGTGTAATATGTGGCAACAAATTTGTTTTCTGCGTATTGGGTGACAGAGGGAGTTACGCAAACAAAGTCTGGAGCAAAATGCTCATTATAAACCGCTCAAAATATGCAGTAAGCCGAGCCAACATGCTTTAGTCAGACGGTTTTGTTTTTACATCAAGTCTTTCAGAAAAATTACTGTTTCTTCAACTTTTCCACTTTGTCACCATGAACTTCTATGGAGCTACTTTGGTGCCCAGAAGTTTGTTGAAACCTTGAGTTTGAAAAGAAGTTTTTCAAAATCTTTATTTTCAGTTTACTTTCTTCTTTTTTTCCCCCAAAACTTTTACTTCAGTTTCAAATCTTTTTCTTTTAGTTTGTAAATTATAAAATCTCTTCATTAATGTAATAAACCCTCCGCTGTGTAAAATTAAAACGGAAAGTGAGATAAGTGTGTCGGGATTCTCTGAACATAAATTATGTTCACATATTCAGAATCTGATTAAACTATTTCTCAAAACTCTCTGCACTCGTTTCCTTTCCTTCCTTAACTTCCCGTCTTCCCCACAAAGCTCCTGAAACCCAAACGAATCTCCCAAACGGGTCCGACGTCGACGGGTCCATGTGAGTAGGTCGCATCGTCCCCAGGAGGGAAACAAGATGGGAGCAAAGCATGATGGGAAACAGACGAAGAGAGGGAATGTGGCACAGCAAGACGACGGCTGATTTACCACAACAAGCATTTCTAATTAAAGTCCTGGTCAGAAAGCAGCTGCTAAAAACAGCGAAACACCCTGAACTGATCAGGAGCTGCGGTCAGATGGGGATTATACACTGAAAAACATTTCTGTTGGAATAAAAGGCCATAAATCTGCAGATACACTGTGAACATGAAAACATTGGAGGCAGAAAGCAAAACTCTGGAGTCACGAACCTGAGCTGATGAGACGCATCGTAAAAAAACTGCCGAGTCATCTTTATTATTTTCTGATATTTATGCAGGAAGAAAAAAACAATTAGCTGCATTTAAAACACAATTTCAGGCTAAATATTTAATTAGCTGCCAAACCATATGTTTAGTAATCTAATTATTCAGCACACAGCTAAATAAGCTAAGTTCTTTAGCGAGCTAAATATGTAGTTTATTGACTACATATTTAGCTCACTAACTAAATATTTAATTTGAATCTAAACATATTTCAACTAAATTAATTAACAAGCTAAAAATATTTAACTTTAAACACTTTTCTACAAGATAAATATTTAGTTAGCTATTTAGTTCAGAGCTAAATATGTAGCTTATTAAGCTAGCTCTGAACTAAATGTTGAGCTGGTGAAGTTGGTACTTTCATCCTGAACACTTTAACGATCCGTTTAGAGAAATTTCCTCCTGATTGCTGCGAACTGGATGCAATCTTCTGGGTCTTTTATAAAACTTTCATTCAGTTTGAATAATGAACCGATTCCCTGTCACCGTTTTGAATCCGTCTGTGATTGGATTGATTACATTCGCGTAAATTAATTGGATGTTTTGCTGCCTTGTATTTGTTGTGAACTGAGCCGATTTGAATTAGACCCAAAAGGCTGATGTTGACATCTACCTGAACCAGCAAATGAAGCTTTGTCTGCAATATTTTCCACCTTTAATCAAAATCATGTTGCGCTCGGTGTGATTTTGCTCAGGCGCAATGATTTTAGCCGATAACGAGGCTGCTGATGGCAGAAACGGCGCGGCGGGGCGCCTCGACATCAGCCTGAGGACTTTCATGAAGGCAGCATGAAAACACAATTATCAGATTTCCTGAACTGTCCTGGGCTAATCAGCGGAGCGGCAAGCAGCTCCCAGCGCCTCAGACTGACGGCTGGGATTAAAACCAGACAACACAGGAGATAAGAAAACATTATGAAGACGTCGAATGCTAATGTAGCATGTTCCTAAAGAGACACTCATTTACTCCTGTTAGGAAAGAAACAGAACGCCTTTCAAAAAGTATCCATGCCCATTCATTTTTTATTTTTGAACATTTTATTCTTCTAGTAACTTCAGATTTTAATGCATGTTACTTGTGCAAAATTGTAAAGTTACACAGTTAAAAATTAACAGCAATGTTTTGGCTTATTTAGCCCAAAATAAGAGGTAAAGTTTCAAGCTAAATATTTAGTTGGCGAGCTAGACACAAACCAATCTGAGAGCTTATTTTGCTCAGAATGGACAAACGTCAACATTTCCCAAAGTAAACGCCTGAAGGGGTGTGAATACTTTTCCAAGCAGATTTATGCGAAGCAGCAAGATGGCCGACCGTTTGGTCATCGGCTGCTGCATGAATAAAACACGCGGCTGTGTCTGAGTGGATGAGGGAAAGCAGCAATTAGAGGACAAATGTTGATAAAGTGTGCAGCGATGCTATCAGAGAGAAAAGCTGAGCTGTAATTATGATGAAAGTTATCGGCCGTGTGTCTGTCAGAGCCGCCGCTCCTGCGTTATCATCGCAGCAGTCAGGGGAACCAATCTGAGCGGGGCAGAAACGAGTCTCACAGCAGACAATACTTCTGATTACCTTCATCACGCCGCTCTCTTCCAGAGCAGGCGCCGCCGCCGCGCAGGGGGAGACGACGCGTTCAGGCGCATTCAGTTTGCTGCTAGGCAACCCGGCTGCAGATCCGCAGCGCCGCAGCTTTCACCCTTCACCTTATCGATGCTGTTTCACAAGGCTTAAACGGGACATAAAAATCACTTTTTACATGTTTTTATTTTTCCATTTGAGTTTCTACTGACTCTAAAAACAGCCAAACACTTAAAAAAACAGATCTAGCTTTTCTTGGCAGTAAATTAATGCCTTTTGGTGTCTGGAAAATGAGACGTTTCAAAAACCTCTCAAATGTCGAGTCACAATTGACAGGCACTGCACAGTTACCTAGCAACCCCAGCCTAGCTCAGCCCGTTACCTAGCAACTCAAGAAGAACTCCAGCATATTTGGTCAGCTGGCTTTACCGCGCTGTACCATGACAAGTATTACAGACATACTAACAAAAAATAAAAAATACAAAACTAATCTTACGATATTAAAGTTGAATTAAATCAAGAATAGTCATAATATGAAAATAAAGTCGCAGTAGCACGACTTTATTCACATATTGAGATTTTTCTCAAACAAATATTGTTGTAATATGGCTATTCTCATAATACTATAACTTGATTCTCATAGTCATTATGAGAATAGAGTACTGCAAGTGACTTGTAGTACTCGTACGAGTGACTACGTCATTCTATTCACGTATTTCGACTTTATTCTCATAATTTTGTTTTTCTTAACTTGGCACTGATACTCTGTCATACAGTACAATGGCTGCTGGAAAAGACAAAGTGTTTTGTTGCTGTCTTAACATCCAGAAACCACTTGGTGCATCCTTGTTGGTTTTACAGTTGGCTCCACTTCTGCTTTTCAAAGATGCATGATTGTATAATTGCACATCTGTTTGCAGCGATTTTCAAGTGCGAGTTGGAGGGGGAGTGGCCAGCAGCAGCTTATTTGGATTTAAAGTGACAGGATGCCCTAAAACAGCTCAAAATAAGCAGAATGATATTGTTAAAAAAAATAATGAACATGCTTTGAATAGACCATTGATCTATCCCAACGTGTTAAAAGAAGCATACTAGGTCACCGTTAAGTTAAGGGCTTGTGGTTGTCCGAACTCCAGCGCCTGTCCTTAACGCCAGTTTTCCTCAGTTTGTTCAGACGTGTGCTCGCTCCGCCGAGGCTCCGGTGGGAGCCCTCAAACAGGCCAAAGTACTTTAAGAATGATTAAAGTTTAAAATGCTTTCTGTCGGGCTGCAAACCGGCTTTTAAAAACACGCTGACGCTCTGGGAAATCCAATCAAAGGAATCGCCAGCAGCGTTGCATAACGAGCTGAAAACAGAAATATTGTGACTGAATCACGGGGATGTGAACCTAAAAAGCAGAGGGGGTCGCTTCAGAAAAGCTGCTGTGGTTTTTATTTCCATTCTGCTCTCTGCAGGATTCTCAGGTTGCATTTTTCTGGCCTCCTGGGATCCGAATGTACGGCCAGATCGAAAACAGATTGCAGTAGGTGGAGTTGCATCTCTTTCCAAACTCTTCTTCTCGTGTAACTGGCAGCCTGGACAACTTATGCAATCAATAGGTGAAAGGTTTTGTTCTCATTGTTCTCCAGTACTGGAGAAAAATCCAGGCAGAATATTATATAACACAGCATGATGCACACAGGACTTTGTCACAAAGTTGTCATTATGGATGTTTTTACCTCACAGATTTGCTCTTTTTTGTCAAATTTAAAGGTTTTATATGAATAGTTATATTTTAAATCCAAACCATCCCAAACAGGTGAGAAAACAGTGATTCCCTCCATGTTAAATCTTAAATTAAATGTGATTAACTTTATTTTTGTTGCGTTTCAGTAGTAATCTGACAGCTGCTCGGTAAATCAATAAATCACTTCTCTGACTGACGTCATGATGAAAGATCTGAAACAGCATCAGAGTCTGATCTAAACGCTACATCAGCCGTTTTTTCCAGATAAACTTTATAAATTGGTTCCTAAGAGTCACTTAAGAATCAATTTATACAGTGTAGATGTTAATTTGTGTAGTTCTGCAATATTTTACCTAAAATCAAATCAGTTATCATAAAAGTCTCCAATAACAGGAAACACGAGATGGAATTGTGACTTTAGCAGAAAATCCTGAAGGAACTTATTTTACTACTCTTTGTCCCGAGGCGCACCGGAAGGGGCGGCACCAGGATCCGCCAGGGCCCAGCGCACCTTGGCTGTATGAGCAGCCTGTCGTTTTTCTGTTTTGTGCTCAATAAAGAGCGTAATCATGATGGAGTCCGTGTCTCCTGGTTTTTGTAGCGGCGAGCCGGGTCATAACACGATCTTAAGCTTTTTTTAAGAAGACTTGATGGTTTTGCAGTGGCCTAGTCAAAGTCCAGACATAAACCTGACTGAGCTGCTGTGGAATTAAGGACCAGAGTGATGTGACAGAGCCGTCACACCAGGAGACGTTCAACCTGTCACTGGATTTAGGAGGTGATTCCTCGTCCACACGACACCAGGTTGTTTAGCTTTTTCCCCATTTAATAAATAAATCATCAAACTTCACTCTGAATTTCCTCAGGTTAAAGGAAAAAACTGTTTAATGTTGCAGGAATTTAATAAGCGATGAAGATATTTGATTCGATGAGGAAGATGGTTTGATTTAGGAAGCTGTTCTTTATGAACATGACATCCCTCATTTTAGCTCCACTTTCAAAACAACAAAAAAACTTTAGGAAATCTCGTCACGCTGAGATAATTACACCAATAAACTCGCTGTTCTGACAAACTGGGCTTGGAGGAAATTGGGACTTGGGATTAAAGCTTTTAGGGCAATTTTCAACCATGTCTGATTGGTTTTCAGCGGTGGACGCTTGCTGTCGTTTAAATAACAGCAGTGGCGTCGTCTGTAATGACGGGACTGAACCTCTGCATGCTCCATGTGTCTGGGAGAGACGTGCTGCTCTGCCGATGAGACATTCTTCAAAAAAATGCTTTTTGAAGTGTTCAGGATAATAGTTTGGTCTCATTTCCCAATATGTGAGCTAATTAACTCCTTGAATCAATTAATTTTACACAAAACCAAAGCTAAAGTTGTTACATTTTTTTATTGCTCTGAATCTAACATTTGACTCAGAGCAAAAAACAAAAACATATTTAGAACATGTTGGGCTAAATATGTTGACAGAACTCAAAATTACTTCAAAAATTATGTATATTTACTATATGCTTTAGCCTGATTAAGAATTAAAAAATAAACTAGAAAATTCCTGCAGAAATTTTAAGGGGCATGCCAAAGTGTGCCCGTCGGTTTGGACCCAGCGTTCCGATGCTAAAAATTAGCCTTAATGCTAAATAAAGCTTCAATGTAGTCAATAACCTGTGGAGAGTCAGAAGCATGTGGAATAAGCTGTACTTGTACCATTCAGTATGTTGCATACGGTAAAATTAGCCAAAATGCTAATAATAGCATGAATGGTATCAGTAGAATGTGGGGTATCACTACCATGTTGTCACCCATTGACTCAGTCCAATCAGTACTCTAAACATGGCTAATAAGTAAATAAATTGGCTAAAAGCTTATTTTAGGTAAAATGTTAATGCGTGCAAGGAAGTGCACTAGTGGGTGGCAGTGAAATGCTAATGTTTGTGCTGATGTCAATGAACTGCCTTGCTGTGCAAGGCAGTTCACTATCCTGAGAAAAAAAACATAAAAAAAGATTTATATGATTGCACCGCCTATGGCGGTGCACTTTCGTGAGTTTTATTTTGAAACTTTCAGTAAACTTAATTTTCATAACCACACTAATCCAATGTGTAACAGTGGTTTCGTTAATCTACCTGTATAATGCCCAAAGCAGGAAGTAGTTCTAACTGCCAGCTCAGCCCTCTTCTGTAATAATGGACTCTTTGCACCTCAGCTTCCGCGTTTGGGGAAAAGCGGCTCGATTGTTTCCGATCTATTGAAAATGGCCTTTTTCAATAGGTGCTTTCAGGGCTTGGCCAAGGTTTGTACATCGATCCGAAGCCCCAACAAGTAAGCTGGAGAAAGGTTTTAAGATGTTTGCCTCGTTATACATTTAGTGATACGAAGGTGAGTTTTTTTTTTTTTTTTTATAAATTTTATTTTAAGTTTTCAAAGTTTAGAACATACAGTTAAACAGACAGAACAAAACAAAGCCCAGATGCACAGGTCAAGGCATAAAACATTGCGGTTGACATATATACCCACACAGCACATACACAGTCACATACAAGGGTACACATACATAGGGGGGCGGCAGAGGGGAGAGACCATAGAAGGGTTTGATCAGCTTAGTCTGGTCTTCGCAAAGTGTTCCAAGAAGGGATTCCAGTAACATGAAAAAGTGTCTTTAGAGCCTTTCCGAAGTCTCTCCATTTGTATCATGGACATCATGTCCGTCACCCACAGGTGGAAGGAAGGAGGAACAGAAGACCTCCAGTTTCTTTAGATTAGTACGAAGGTGAGTTTTACTTAAACTTTGTGGCTAACATTAACGTTAGCTTATGCTAGTAGGCAATATTCTCGGACATTGTTCTTGTAAAATGTGCTATTTAAGTATCTAAACATTCTAACGGACAATGTATTTATCTAATTTTCTAGTATATTATGTGTGTTTATTGTCGTTAGTGTCACAGACTAACGGGAGGTTCCGGTTCGGGCTTTTTACTTCCGAAGCCTGACGGAGCTCAACAAGCCTCATAGCTTGACAGTAGCGCAGCTCTGGTGTCAGAGATCTGGTTCAGCTGTTCAGGTTCAAAGTTGCTGCTTTTAGAAAAATATGACCGTGTTGCTTCATGTCTCCATGTTATTTCGTTTTATTACCTTTGCATGTTTCTTGTTCAGAGCTCAGCTAGGACGGTGTTTACAGCAGTATGTACAGGCGGATCAGTCGCTCGGCTGTCTGGCTCTGGTCTGCTCTCTCGTTCCCATAAACTCTTTCAGGCTGAATATAGAAGTGATTCCATGGAAATAACTCAGGGAGGCTCCTTTATTTACCATCCGTATCCCCGGTAGTTTTAGGCTGATCCGGAGTGAAGTGAAGGCTGCAAACTTTGTGTTGTGCAGCGTTAGCTTTAATTGGTAGTGACAAATATTTACAAGCCACCATCTTCTTAATTCAGGATTGCTTGGAAATTAATGAAAACTTAAAAGCCCATTATATTAGGAAGACAACAACCTTCGTAGTATTGCGTTTTTTGCATGTGAAATACGACTTAGTCTTTTCTACCAGTCATGGTAACTCAAAGCGGAAACAAGTGAGCCGCATTGGCTCCTGGAGATGTAACGTCAACGCCGTAGGTGCAAAGAGCCCATTGAGTGTTCTGCCATGTTGTAGTTCTCACCTTCTGCTCTGCCCTCTGTATTAAAGTGTTCCGCCATATTTAGAACTACAGAGTCTGGCCGTTTCTCAATATGCATTCTTGTCTGTACTTGTGTTCTCGCGTCCTCGTGAAACGTCATCCACAGCGGCCAAAGTACTGTTCCAATTCAAAGTACACATCCAAGCAAGAACGCTCAAAGTACCCGGATGTGTTCTTGCTCCGCCCATTTTATCGAGGATGCATCGATGCATCCTTCTGCGGACTTGAGGCAGCAAGATATCCCACAATGCAATGCGCCACCAGCGGTGGTAAATATAGGTCAGTACAGAAACGTATTGCATTTTTACCACCATTAATTGCCACGAAAACTCATTTAAATTTCTTTTTAGGCGAGAAAGTAGACCTTACAGCTTCGTCTATCCATTCAGTTCATCCAGAATATTCTTACTTTAATAATTGCTACGGAGTTTTTCGGAGTAGCATAGCTCCGCTAACAGACCGGAGGAGCTGCCAGTTTAACGGGCGGTTGGAACGTGTTTTCCCCGCTAACCGCAGCCTGTTTTCAGCAAGTGACTGTTGTTTTCCGCTGCTTATTATCTGTTCTATTTTTTATATTTATTTAGTTAATATTGGTATTTTATAAATTGTGTTGACACAGACTTTCAAAATCAATTAGTTTCACTCGGTAATTAACTGTTTTGGGGCATTTAAATTCGTAGTAAGAAAAATATTTTAATACAATGTCCCTTCATGATCAGAGAATCATACTTTAATTTGTAAATAAAAAAAACACATTTCCCTTGGATTGGTATTTCATGTATGAGAGTGAACTCTTATTTTTCATCGTTTTATGCAGGCAGCTCTTCAGGTGAGCAGACTGCAGCTCCAGGTTTACTTCCAGCTTCCCAAAAACTCCTGGAGGTTCTCTTCATCCCGTGTCCTGCCGATGTTCTCTTCACTGTCTCTTCATCTTCTTAGAAGAAAAAAAAGACTATTAAATTATGGTAATATTTGCTTTTGACAGTCACTGAATTTCCTGGAGTTATTGACTGATTATCTGCTTGTTTTTGTTTATTTATTTTTTTGTTATTCTAATAAACATATTCCTACAAAAATTATGTTTCTCTTTCTATGCTGGTATCTTACTAGAGTATACTTGATTATGATAACAAAGTAAACATAAGTTTGTTAATAAGTGTTTAGTAGTTATTATAAAATAACCATCCAGTTGTGTAACAGGAACTCTGGCCAGATGCAGGTTGGTAAAACATTAAATATAAAATAATTGTTTTAACTTTCCCTGTTTATGAATCCCTGGCAAACCTGGGGAAAAAGGAAGAAATCAGTTAACTGCATGACAGGCTGGCCACCATCTATTATGATTTTTCATTTGAAATAAATATTTTATAAGCAAATAATGTGATGAAGGTGGCAAACAAGATTGAAGCTTCACTGGTAACAGAAGTCTGAAAAAATAATTTGAGGTGATATATTGTTTTTTATTAAGCTTTTTTCAATCAGTAATAAAAAAACTTAATCCCGTTAATTTAAAGGTGTTTAGTTAGAAATTACTTTTCCTTAATTATGTATATTTGATATCTATTAATATTTGTCCCAATTATAAAATTATCCAGTCCCAATTGTTAATTTGTTCAGTTTAACACAGGAATCATCCTGTGTTAAATTGAATTTATTGAAATTTACGCTAGTTGATTGACGTCATCAAGAACGCCCTGTTCCAATTGGCGAACTAGCATACTGCGTCCTTGTGAACTCGGTAAGAACGGACTTTCAACTGTTCTTGCGGGTACGTACTTGCCAAGAACTCAAGAACGTACTTGCGTTCTTGAGTATTGAGAAACGGCCTTTGTAGTCCAAACCAGCAGCTGTGCCTTCCTCTGTATTCTGTTGCTATAGCGATGAATCTGTTGTGTGTGTCAGAGACTTTATCTAACTTTATGAGACACCCAGTCAGTTTTAATGAAAAAAGCAGTCCGAACAACTGCTTCCCGTTCAGGATCCGTAAGGCCGATCCAAAAACCGTTTGAAGCATATGTGAGGGCTATTTGTCATCTCATTTAGTACCGTGATTCATATCTGTAGCTCATTCACAGTAATTGCAGTGATGAGAGAAAAATGGTGCGCTGAGCTCAGAAATTTTTCAGAAAAGTCTGAAAATTAATGGTGGAGTGCCTGAAGGTACCCTGTCACTTGATTTTGCTCTGAAGCACCTTGACAGAAAACTGTCAGCCCTAGAGAAATTTCGAAAACATTTTACCGGAGCAGGCATGCGTATCAATGTCATGACCGAGTTTCATATCGATAGACCAATTTTTGCACCCATGAGAGCAATTTCAAAATTATTTTGGGGTCAAAAATCCACTCTCACTCTAAAAAAGCGGCAGTTGGTTTCAGTTACACTCTGCGTTTCGGCAGTTGGAAATTTCGCTCGTTTTTAGCTTTTTACGTCGCCGTCGTAACTCCGATCCCCAATAAAAATAATGGGCTCTTTGCACCTAAGGCGTTGACGTCACATCTCCAGGAGCCAATGCGGCTCACTTTTTTCCGCTTTGAGTTACCATGACTGGTAGAAAAGACCAAGTCGTATTTCAGATGCAAATAAACAATACTATTAACATTGTTGTCTTCCTAATATAATGGGCTTTTAAGTTTTCGTTAATTTCCAAGCGATCCTGAATTAAGAAGATGGCTTGTAAATATCTGTCGCTACCAGCTAACGCCGCACAGCAAAGTTTGCAGCCTTCACTTCACTCCGGATCAGCCTAAAACTACCGGGGATACGGATGGTAAATAAAGGAGCCTCCCTGAGTTATTTCCATGGAATCACTTCTATATTCAGCCTGAAAGAGTTTATGGGAACGAGAGAGCAGACCAGAGCCAGACAGCCGAGCGACTGATCCGCCTGTACATACTGCTGTAAACACCGTCCTATCTGAGCTCTTCACAAGAAACATGCAACGGTAATAAAACGAAATAACACGGAGACATGAAGCAACACGGTCATATTTTTCTAAAAGCAGCAACTTTGAACCTGAACAGCTGAACCAGATCTCTGACACCAGAGCTGCGCTACTGTCAAGCTATGAGGCTTGTTGAGCTCCGTCAGGCTTCGGAAGTAAAAAGCCCGAACCGTAACCGAACCCGTTAGTCTGTGACACTAACGACAATAAACACACATAATATACTTGAAAATTAGATAAATACATTGTCCGTTAGAATGTTTAGATACTTAAATAGCACATTTTACAAGAACAATGTCCGAGAATATTGCCTACTAGCATAAGCTAACGTTAATGTTAGCCACAAAGTTTAAGTAAAACTCACCTTCGTGTCAGTGAATGTATAACGAGGCGAACATCTTAAAACCTTTCTCCAGCTTACTTTTTGGGGCTTCTGATCGATGTACAAACCTTGGCCAAGCACTGCAAGCACCTAATGTAAATGATATTTGTATTGGATCGGAAACAATCGAGCCGCTTTACCCCGAACGCGGAAGATGAGGTGCTAAGAGCCCATAGCTCCCTTCTCGGCATCGAGCCGCAGGATTTGATACCACTTTTGTGGGATTTCTCGCAGCAGTACGAGCTGCATTAACGGTAATGGAAGAATATAGATATATATAAATAAATAAATAAAGAGACATTCTATTGGGTGTAGAACAGTAGGTGCCTGCCATGCAATGCATGGAGGCAGTGACTGACCTGCTAAGCAGGTCAGTCACTGCTCTACCTATGCATTGCTATGGGCAGGCCCCAAGAATAACTAGAGAAATAGCTGTTCCTAGCGAAACAGCCATGAGAATGCATATTTGCAGAATGACTGCAGCAGAAATGCAACAAAAAGTAGAGAAAAGCGTAAGAAGTAGGAAAAAGCAGAAGAAACTGCAATAGTTGAAACAGTGAAATTGAAATAGTTGAAATAGTTGAACAGTGAAACGTAGCAAACAGCAGAAATTAGCAGAAGCACAAATTAGTACAGATCCAGAAATATTTGAAGGAGTGAAACTTAACATAAAGGGCCAAAGAAGCATATTTTCAGAATGATTGATGGAGAAATACAAGAAACTTGAGAACAAAAAGTAAGAAGTTGGGAAAAAGCATAAGAAAGCTACAGTCATATATTGTAAAAATCCTTTGTCCAGTAGTGAAACTTAGCAAAGGTGTTGCAGAATTCAGCTGAAGAAGCAGAAGTTTGTGTGCAACATGAATTATTTGAAAAAGTCAAAAAGTGAAACAGAGCATAAGACCATAGTTAGCTAAATTATGGTCTATATATATATATATATATATATATATATATATATATATATATATATATATATATATATATGAGGCCCTCATCCTGGCCGCCCAGGAACAGGCCCTAAACACCAGAGCAATAGAAGCTCAGATCTACCACACCAGACAAGACCCAAGGTGTAGGTTGTGCAAGGAGGCCTCTGAGACAGTCCAGCACATAACAGCAGGGTGCAAGATGCTGGCAGGGAAAGCGTACATGGAACGACATAACCAAGTGGCGGGCATAGTGTACAGGAACATCTGTGCAGAATATGGACTGGAAGCCCCGAGGTCAAAATGGGGGACACCCCCAAAGGTGGTGGAGAATGACCGAGCTAAGATCCTGTGGGACTTCCAGATCCAGACAGACAAGATGGTAATGGCGAACCAACCGGACATTGTGGTGGTGGATAAAGAACAGAGGAAAGCCGTTGTGGTGGATGTAGCAATACCAAGTGACCACAACATCAGGAAAAAGGAGCATGAGAAACTGGAGAAATACCAGGGCCTCAGAGAGGAACTGGAGAAGGCCTGGAAGGTGAAGACCACAGTGGTGCCTGTGGTCATCGGGGCCCTCGGGGCAGTCACCCCCAAACTGGAGCAGTGGCTCAAACAGATCCCAGGAACAACATCAGACAGCTCAGTCCAGAAATGTGCAGTTCTAGGCACAGCCAAGATACTGCGCAGAACCCTCAAGCTCCCAGGCCTCTGGTAGAGGACCCGAGCTCAGAGGATGAAAGAGACCACCCACGGAGGGTGAGAGGGGAATTTTTTATTTTTATAAATAATCAGTCAGATGAGGCAGGAGAGCCAGAGCCACACCTGTCATCATGGAAAAATAATATATAACAGTAAAATCATTTATAAAGATTTTTTCACCCTGTGGTTTGTACTATAAAGTCCCTATTTTTCATTTAACTAAAATATGATGATGTTTTTTCTTCAAAATCGCTGAATTTTCCCATAGAAATGCTTGGTAGCGAAGCCGGTGATGCAGCACCGAGCTGAGCCTCAGCTGTGATTGCGCAACCTCTCGCTAAGAGCACCGGTTGCCATTCTATGAGAGCGTGCTCCTCCTGTCTGTACGTCGCCAATAAAATGGTTAAAAACATGTATGAACTGATTTTCCATAATTTAGCTTATGTTTTTAATGTACTGTGTTTTTATTGTCACCAACTGAGTGTGTAACGTGATTTGTGTGATGAGGAGCGATCATAAACGGCAGAGAACAGATGCGGAGTGAGGCAGGCAGTTCTCGTGTCTCATCGCTGGGGGCGCTCATGAACCCAGACATTGTGACTCCACAACTGCAGAGTAAGAGACTGTAACAGCGAGCTAGCCATGCAGTAGCTGCGCTGATACAGAGAGCGAGAAAGACGTGGTTTTGAGTTGTAGTCTCACGGTTTCTCCCTTTGCTTTTAAGCAAAAGAATAGCCTTTTTGCTATGCGTGAAATTTCCTTATGTAAACAATAACATGCAGGGTCTAGATTTATAAATCTGATTATAATTAAGTCAGTGCCTCACCAGCTATGAACCTCACCGCACGTAATAGGGTTAGCAAAACAGCCATGAGCATGCGTATTTGCAGAATGTCTGCTGCAGAAATGCAAGAAAATGTAGAGAAAAGCTTGAAGTTGAAGAAAGCAGAAGAAACTGAAATAGTTGAACAGTGAAACATAGCAAACAGCAGAAATTATCTGAAGCACAAATTAGTACAGATCCAGAAATATTTGAAGGAGTGAAACTTAGTATAAAGGGCCAAAGAAGCATGTTTGCATAATGATTGATGGAGAAATATAAGAAACATGAGAACAAAAATAAGAAGTAGGAAAAAAGCATAAGAAAACGACAGTCATACATTGTAGAAATAATTTGTCAAGTAGTGAAACTTAGTAAAGGTGTACCAGAATTCAGCAGAAGAAACAGAAGTTTGTGGGCAACCTGAATTATTTGAAAAAGTCAAAAAGTGAAACAGAGCTTAAGAAAGGGCATAAATAGTACAGAAAGAAATTAGTGCAAAAACAGAAATAGTTGAAACTATTGAACAGTGAAACAGCAATAAGCTTAAATTAAGGGAAGCAGAAAAACCAAAAATATTTGAAGGAGTAAAACAGCAAAATCAAAAGCAAAAAGGGTCAGAAGAGGCAGAACATTTTGATATATTAATTGCTAAAATTGATTAAAGATAGCAGAAGACCTTAGAAGATATTAAAACCTGTAGAAGTATAAGGCATACAGAAAATTAGACTTGCAGAATGCATAGAAACGGATAAAAACAGAGCACAAGAGAAAACTACATTGAAAGAATAGGATAAAGTGTGTCATGGCTTTACTCCAGAGGAGTATGACAGAAAACAGTAAGACCTGTAGCAATAATAGTAATAATTCCATAAAGTAGACACTCGTAGCTACATTTTAATGCATAAATTATTTCTCTACAGTGAAATATGTATGAACAGCATCAATTTGTTTGTCAAAAAGCAGAAAAAGTTAAAAAACGGCAGTTACTAGAGTGGACACTCTAGTAACTGCCGTCAGTTAGTGAATTCCACCATGTATTTCAATGGGGCAACAAATTTGCACAAAAGGGCAATTATTTCAAAAAGTGCAATAGTGAAGTTTACCAAAAGTCATAGCACCATTCTCCTGAAGGAGCTGAACGTTTTGATATATGAATTAGTACAATTAGTGAAAGATAGTGGAAGTAGTTAAAGGACGAAAAACGTACGGAAGACAGGATAATAATAAAGAAAAAACAGAAACACTAGCAGTGAGAATGCAGTGAATGCATTCTCACTGATTAGAATAATTTACTTCTTCAGGAATTGACATACCTGTATTGTGGTAAATGCAGGTATTTACCTGCATTTACCACAGGTAAATGTTCGGTGAATCCTGGCACCGAACATGTGTCACAGTCATTTGTTGGCCAATGGCCAGTTCAGTCAGGGTTGCCTCCCTCCAAAGGGATATTGACATTGTGCAGCTGCCCTGTAATTCAAGAATTATTGCCGAATTAGAGATTTATCCAAGAGTTCTCAAAAAGTCAACAAACAAAACCCACCAATCTACCTTTTCTGACCACACGCTGCACAATTAACATGCAAGCTGGTTCATGACACAAAAGCTGGTTTTGTGTCATGAACTTGACACACACACACACGTGTGTATATATATATATATATATATATATATATATATATATATATATATACACACACACATATACATACATACATATATATATATATATATATATGTGTGTGTTCATTTTTCCTGATGTGACCAGCCTGACTGCAGCAAACTGAGAAGTACAAAGAAAAGTACTTTTAGAGTTCACAGATTGTTCTGTAATGGGGCCTTTCATGTTATCTTGTACCCAGTTGAGATTTACAGTTAGCAAATTAAGTCCTCTCTTATGGAAAAAATTATAAAAAATATAAGAAAAATCATACTTCCACAATTTCACCTTGCACTGTCATCAGCCCTTTAACCTCCGGTGCTTTCTCCAGAAGCGTCAGTGGTGCTGGTGGGTTGATAATGGCCTCTGCTTTCTGGAGAATGTCTGATGTGCAATGCACTTTGGGTCCTTTGTAAAACTGTGTGGCCGGCGTCACATTGAGCATGAGGGGGGGCTCTGACCCCCTGAGGGTGTAACCCCTCATAACATACGGTTGTCCTTCAAAGAAGATTTTTGAGTATTTCTCAAAAATGACTAATTTGGCAACTGTTTTGCCATCATCAGTTACAGTTATAATTTGGTTTTTCTTTTTTTGTAGGGCCTTTGCTCTTCCATCTGTTACAGCCCAGCTAATCACTCTCTCTTCTTCTCTTATTTTTATTATGCATATGTTTAAAGGTGGTGGTCTGTAGAATGGTGATTGTTGACGGTTTGTTATGTTAGAGCCATCCTTGGGGGAAATAAAGGACAGAAACAAAATGTCAATATTACAAACCCCATCAACAGTCAACAGTGTCACCTCCTCAGCCCCACACTTTAATGGGGCAAAGGACACACATTAAAGCGAAGAAGCTGTTTACCACCCAATAAACAGCAGGTTGAACCATAATCTTAACCGGCTGTTCACCTGCAAACGACTATTCAACGGCTGGCAAACCGTTTTTTTCCCAAAGTCACAGTTAGGCTTCGCCCAACGACTGTTAATAAACGGGCATTCTGTTTAACTGTTGGGTAGTTTAACCTCCGCCCAACGGATGCTTTAACGGCAAGTTAAAACCGGTGGTGTCGCCATTGTAACTTACGTACCATTAAAATGTTCAAGTTATACATTTCCACAAATGTAGAAGTTAGTTATTGGATTTATTAATAATAATATTATTATTATTATTATTATTTAATGCTTTTATCTGGGACCACCGACTTAAAAGCGCCCATTAAATCTCACCTGGGTGGGCCGACAGACCTAAACATTAAAGGCTGTTTGCTACAACTCAACGGGCTAGCCCGCTAAACTACCCTCCCATTGGACCCAGGTGGGCGGCTCCCGATTCCACAAGTAGAAAAAAATCTATACTGAAATCTCCAAAACTTTAAACAGATTTTTTTTAAATTTCTAAGAGAAAAAAGTACAAAGTGATCAGCCAAAACAAATCCAATAACTGAATTTTTACACTTTACACGAAACAATAATCAATAATAAATACAATTGTAACATTTTACTTCCGATTCTATGTTAATTTGTTATTGAATTTACCTGCAGCTCGAAACATATGAGCATAGAAATTAACGTAGAAATTAAGAATTTTAACAAAACTTACTTCTCTTGTCTTCACGCTGAAAATGGCCAACGGCGATTTGGATGGAATGTATTTATACATGCAGTGCTCACGAGCGTCTTCACAGCCAGCCAAATAAGGAATACAACATTTACAGTCAGTAGCCAGATTCGATTCCCAGTAGTGATTAATTAAAATTTTTAATGTCACAAGGAGAAAGTATTAATCGCTCCTGAAAATATCTGTAAATATTTTTGGAACACATAAATCAAGGGAAGTTTTCAAATTATAAACATTCTTTTATTGTCATCATTTATTCACGTTGTTTCCACATATCAACTGCAGTCCTCCCTCTCCAATGTCCACCGGACTCTCGGTTGCTGTCAGCTGTTCTTTGTTTGGGATTTCCTTCAGTGCTTATGACTCTGTGATTTCTGATTGGCTGCGTGCAACAGACAGGAGAAGGCAACAGTGATATATTGAGAGGGATGTATTTGTGGTAAAATTATTGTTTGATACTTTCCATGATTTATTTTCCATTCATTCTTATATCTGCTCTGATGCTTCTCTTCCCCACATCAACATCCAGAGGCTCCCAGAGAGCAGGAGAAATGTTAATGGTTTTGTCATTTTCAAGAAGAATCTCTCGCTTGTTTGGGTTGTCAGTATCCATTTTGACAGTAATCACATATTTTATATATCTATCCACCTTATTCCTTGTCCCCATGAAGCTTTGTGTAATTTATGGGCACAACTTCTGCCGCAAACCGGAACCGCCATTTCTTTATATGTTAGCAACTCGTTAACCGGCTTTTGTCAGGCTTTTTTAGGCTACGAAATATGTGGGAACACCAGCTGTCAAAGCTTAAATGTGAAAGCTGAAATAGCTAGTCCTATTCTATTGGGATTAATATTCTATTGGGCAGTGACTGACCTGACCTATTAGAATTTTTAAACAAAAAAAGGAAAACGTTTGAATTCCTGTATTTTCAGATTTTCATTGAATCAAAATTAAAACCCGTGAGTCACTGCTCTCCCTATGCATTGCTATGGGCAGGCCCCAATAAACAAAATTGTATCTTTTTGTTTTGCAGTTGGGGGCCACAAATGGCCCTCGAGCCGCACGTTGGACATCCTTGATGCCAGACTCATGATGCAGGTAGGTAACATAGACTAGAGTTTCTAAACAAAGACATTAAGTCAAAAGTTCCTGAGGCTAACATTAAGCATAAAAACATCTGGATTGAGGCAAACTGCCAAAAGGTTTTCATGAGCCGTTAAACCCGAGATATCTGTTGAAACAAGCTAACGTGCTCTGCGTCTGAGTTCCTGTTTGCTATGTTAGCTGGAGCTAACGCCATTAGCAGGAGCTAACGCGAAATCAAAACAATTGGAATATAGTAATGGTTATTTAATGAGACAACACACCATTCTGAAATATTTGAGAAATATTTTGACCCCGGCGCTTACCGTAAATAGCTTGAGTTAGCTCTTCGCTGCTAACTCCGTCTGCGTTAGCATTTCCTAGCCGCAGCAGCGGCTTTTTCGGCCGACTCTTCATCCGTTTGGTCCTTATTTTCATTCCTCTCGTCCATTCTGCATTCTTAACACGATCCAGTTCAAATTGAAAGTACTAAACGTCATTCATTTCGCAAAAATTATAATAATTATTATTGTTGTGGCTGGACGAAGCTAGCGCTGTAGCGCCTAGCATACATCATCTACCCAGGATGCATCGCAGCGTAAGCAACATGGCGCCGTTGTTAACAAGACGTGTTGATTCTTGTTGCATTTTACGGATCCAACATTTTAGCATTAATGTGCAAGTTTACTGTTGTCATTTTTTATTCTATTTGTGAATAAAAAATGTTTCTGTGCTGCTAGATAATAAAACTGTTAAGCTACAAAAATGGCCAACTTCAGGTTCATTTGAAGACTGTTTTTTAATATATAAATTTAGGTGTCACAAAACGGCAAAATTGCTCTGTAAATGTTATAAATGTTAAATTAAAAAAACAATTTACAAAGTGTTTTGAGTCATTTTTGTTGTGCTGCTTACGGAGGATTAATCCTGCTTTTAATCATCTGAAAATGTATTAATTTGACTTATTTATGTTTGTGAGAGTCTGTTTGCCTCTGTTTAATTAACAACAAAGCTTCCCGCTGCTGAAGGTTTTTCTCCTCCTGTTTCTTCTCAGTAATTAACTGGCTGCTCCATGGCTTTGGAAATAACTATTTCTTTGGGATTCTTTTAAACAAAGACTTTGTTTTCACCTCTGCCAGGAAGTATCATCATTTCATCTAATCAAAGTGAATTAATCAAAGTGTCTTTATCAGTCCACCTATATTATAAATGTGTTTGCTTTGATGATGTGTAGAAACTAAGCTGAGCTATATTAATTATATTAAATAATGCTTGCTGGCCTGTATTTTCACAATTAAATGAGCTACATTTTCTTCTTTTCTATGCAGCTTTGACTAAAATAAGTCGTCACTTCATTTCCTCTTCTATCACCAACACAAAGCGCTCAGATTGGCACATTTAGCCGCATGAAAAACGTCCTGCGAGCTGCCGGGTTTGCAGAGCATCTCATCTTTTTTCATGATGCATTATCTTTGACAGCGAGTGGAAGCTCTCTCAGCAGGCCTCCTGCTCGCTTCCTCAAATCATCTTTGCTCCGCCGTTTTTATTTTTTAACGACAGAACATGCAGTCATATCCTGTCACCAGCCATGCTGTTTAATTGAGATTACCCTGGGAACAGAAGCATGTGTTTACACCAGATGCAATAAAAAATTAAATAAAAAACACTTGACACTGTGAGGAACTTGTTTTAATCACTTCAACAACACGGTGAAACTTCTAGGCTGTTTTCATTTTTCTTTTCTTTCATTCATGGCGGCGAGCGGAGGATGAGTCAGGCTGTCGCGGCGCCAAAAACCTGCAGAACGTCTGAATGTTTTCACCTCATGTTTATTTCCAGACACATCCGAGTCCGTCGCCTTCTCTGCACCGCAGGGCTGCAAGGTTCTGACGAAACTCAAAATGTTGTGGCATCAATACAGATTAGGGCTGAAACTAAAGATTATTCCAGTAATCAATTGCTCTGGCAATTAATCGACTGTTTTGGTGATTGACTGTTCTAACAAATCTGAATTACAAACACCTAGCCAGTAAGCTAAATATTTATCTGACTTGGTAAATATTTAAGCTTGTAAACTAAATATTTAGCTTGATTATTAAATATTACTAAGTGCTAAATATTTAGTAAACATATCCAGCTTTCTGGATAGTTAGTAAGCTACATATCAAGTTAAATATTTAGTTTGTAAACTAAACATTTAGCTTTATAATTCAATGTTTAGTAAGTAAACTAAATATTTAATTTACTTGCTAAATATTTCATGTGTATCAAGTTTTCTAACTAAAAATTTAGTTATCAAGCTAAATATGTAGTTTGTAATCATATTTAATTAATATGTAAATATTTAATTAGCTTGCTAATTAAATATTTAATAAGCAATATAAATATTTAATTTACTTACTAAATGTTTAGTAAGTATATTTACCTTGCTAATAGACTAAACCACATTAAATATTCAGTTTTAAACTGTGACGTGTATAAGTCAATGAATACCACTATTTTTCTTTGCACTCAACCTTCTGTTTAGTTTGAAAACTAAAAAATTAGTTACAAAGCCAGATATTTAGTTCACACTGAAAATATTTTATTTACTAAATATTTACTAAGTGTATTTAGCTTGCTAGCTAAAGACAGCTGTAAACTAAATATTTAGTTTGCTAATGAAATATTTAGTTTGAATCTGACATTTATAAGTGAATGCCACCATTTTTCCTTCCACTCAACATTCTATGAATGCAGCATTTAGCTTTTTTAGAATATCCACAAAAAGCTAGATCTGAATAAAAGCTAATTAAGCATGATGCAGCCTCTGCCATGTTTTATCACAGTTTGTATTTTACTAATGTTTTTGCAGCAAACACACATTTCTTTGGCCGTCGGGTTCAGAGCAGAACATATTCTACTACATGACTATAAGACATTTTAGCTCAATTGTTTTTTTGTAAACTGAATGTCTTAGTCTAGACATGATATGTTTGTCATATTATAATACATTTAGAAAAAAAGCATTTTAATTAAATAATTTCCCATTTTTTGACAGTTGCTAACACATTGCTACAGAGATTTAAGATCAATGGAGGTAAAATGCAAAGACCAGCAGGGAAGAAAACACCTGAAGCTGTTTTTAGCTAACCTCCTACTTGACTGTTTTCTCAATAATATAAAATCTATATCTCTCAGCAGGGGCAGTAAATGCGCCTCAGACTAATCAGAAAACTGACTGCAGGGTGGTCGCCAATATGGCTGCTCTGGACGCATCGATTGGGTGTTTCAGACCGCATGGCCAGCTGCTAAATGTCAGAGCTATTAGGGAAGGCAGCCTGAGCCCGGCGCTCTCAAAGAAACAACATCCTGCTCGCTTTGTTTCTATTTAGAAACTCAAAATGATTAATTTTCTGAGGTAAATCACCAGGAGAACATCTTCCTGTTCGTCCAGTCAGAAAACGGATCGGACGTCTGTCTCCTCGCTGTACATCTTGTTCCTGTTCCTGGTGACAGAAACTCATTACTGCAGATTGAAAGTACAGACACTTTGATTATGAGCGATGTTAGCGTAGCGTAGCAGCTTTAATATTATCTGATAATCTATACCAGGATCCAGCAGGGAGCCGTGCTGCTCACGAGCACAGCAAGAAGATAATTGGTTGTAATTACTAGGTTTTGTTCTCCCTCCATATTATTGTGTTGCATCACATTTTCTCTGGCTTTCCTCATCGTTCCTTTTTAGTCTCTGTTCTGTTGTTATTTTAGTCTTTAAATAGTTTCATGTTTTATTCTGAGGTTCAGTTTGGGCTCCTTTTAACGTCATACAGTTGAATGAGTCGAGTTTCAGCTGCTCTCTGTTCAGCAGCTCCATTATAACAGGAGAACAAGCATACTTAGTTTTCTAACTAAATACTTAGCTTAAAGCTAAATATTTAGTTAGAAAACTAAATACCCACTTTAGAGCAAAAATATTTAGAAAACTAAATACTGGGCTCTAAACAAAATATTTAGCAAGTGAGATAAGCTAAATATTTAGTCTATAAACTAAATATTTAGCTTGCTTGCTAAATATGTAGTTTACAAATACTAAATATATTTAGCTTGTTGTGTAGTTAAGATAAATATTTAGATTGCTAGCTAAATATGTGGTTTGTAAACTAAATGTTTAGCTAGTTAGCAAGCTAAATGTTCAGTTTGCAGCTAAATATTTAGCCTGGGAATTTATTTGGTCCTTTTGTAACTAAATAAGCTAAATTATTGCTGTTTTTTTTTTTTTGTTTTTTTTGTCCAGTGTTGAGAAAATAAATTTAAAATAAGCTAGTTTTAAAACTTAACATGTCTTGACTCAAATGGCCTAATTGTGGTCTTGAAATTAGTAATGTATTCTGGCCTATTGACCTTTATGTTACCTGTAGTTACAGCAGATGGTTTGCTAGGATCGTTTGAACTGCAACAATACAATACAGTAGAAGTTGTAGCTTTTCACACTCGTCTGTGAAAAGCCGTAAACACAACAGGGGTTCCTGGCTTCAGATAAAGGGTCAGAGATAGCTCCTGGTTGGATGAGCAAAGATACGCCTTATTTGAATAAATTAAAGATAAGAATACGCCTTTACTATAAAACTTTCCACATGGAGTAACAAATCAGATTTACTCTTGCAATTCTCCAAAGATGTCTTTGGACATCTTTGCTTTTCTTTCTTTCCTTCTTTTTCCAAGTCTGTCAGGTAAACGAATGTATGTCTCTGTTGTTCTGCAGTTTCTGTTGTAATTTTATGCGTTGTCTTCTATTGGATTAAATTCTGTGACGTCAACACGCATTGCTGTTTTCTTCTGAGTGACTACACGCGGCCCGCCGGGAGGACCTGGGATCCAAGACGAAGAGAGAGCCAGACTTTTTCCAAAGTCAACTAATTTAGATATTCTTCCTTAACACCAGTTTGTGTCTTAATTTACATTTGTTGACGTAGCAACAGCAGGAAGATTGAAGGTTACAGTCCCATCTCTGGATCTTCCTGCCTGTACTTTTCCTTCTGCTGATTTTACATCCTCTCATTAATTTGAACGAATCTCCAGAGTTTCTGAAGTGATCTCAAGTTGCCATGTGAACACAGCAGCTCATCTTCGGGCTCTGCATCGTTTTGACGTTTCTCTGCAGCATCGCAGCTTGTTGATACGGCAGAACGTTGGTGGAGTCTCTCCTCAGGCTCTGGGCGTGGAGACACTGAAGCATGGCGGATGGCAGATGTTAGTGGGTGGCACACGCAGGTCTCATGACGGCACATGTTCAGGCTCCAAAACATGCAGGGAGAATTTCATTTCTGAATTCTGTGAAACGGAGGAAACTAGAGGACTGGAACGAAACAGTCCTGCATGATGGGAAAAATCTGAATTCAAGCAGCAAAACAGAAATTAGAGGCAAAACCTTCTATGGATTTTATGTGATGGACCATCTGGTTGATTATTTCATCAATACATCCATTGTTTATCCTTACAGGTTCATCACAGAGCTGGACAAATATTCTTCACATTTCAAATAAAAATAGAAAAAAACATGAACTTGTATTCCACCCCTTTACTTTGATACACTTCAAATAATATTAACACAAGAAAGCAGCTGTTGTAAAAGAAACTATTTCCTAAGTTAACACCTTGAAATGTGAAAGCTCCTGCTCTCTCTGAAGCTCCGCCCCCAGGAAGTCGTCCCAACATGGCTCCTCTGTAGAGCTTTGGAACGTGACGTCACTGCTGTAGACGGAGGGATACCAGCGCCATCTTTGGTGTCCACAAACATAGCCGACAAAAACCAACATTCTTTTTTAATCCAAGTTACCTAAAATAATTCAGCTATGGTAGAACTTGCTGCGTTATTGAATGTAATGTCCGATCACACAACTGAAACGGTAAAAAGATGGAAAACGGACTTTCGTTTCACTATTTTCCTGCTTGGAAACAACGAGAGGAGGCTAAGCTAAGCTATCGGAGCTAACGAAAAGAAAACGAATGTTCTGGTATCAGTGGTTGAGACGTCCTGATGTTACCTTCTCCAACATCACCAGATGCCTACAAGTTTGCTCCAGACATTTTCATTCTGGCGAGTGTCTAAATTCGCTTTGTTGGTTTTGTGTCATAATTTTTTGCTATGATTAAAGTAAACAATTATATAATCAGATATCTGCTTGTTACATGTAATATAACAACCAAACTGCCAGGACACTCGGTGTCTGAGTGTTGCTTTATTTTGTTCATGTTCATCTTCATAAATACGTCCACCGCCACATCATGACAAACCAGGTGAAAGAGCCATCTTTAAACATTTAATGTGTAATTAAACAATAAAGGTAACAAGTAAATTTTATGACACAGATCACACTTTAAGTAAATATTTGTTGTATTTAACATATTCCAGGTAAGTGAATATGTAATAGATCCTGTTCTAGAATTTTATGTAATTGAACATTACAGGTAACAAATGTGATGATCGCCTGAGGTAATACATTTTATGAACTTTTTAAAAAATATTTTTTAAATATAATTTTGGTTAAAAAACTAAAAAAAAGGGGTCAAAATGGAATAAAAATATTCCTCATCTATATAGTTTAGTAGAATAATTTTGAGTCAACAGGCCACATGACCTGGAAGCTATTGAAGAAAAACCCAAATTTTGACAAAAAAAAAATTGTTAAAAAAGGAAAATGACTTAAAATGGAAAACAAATGACTGCGCCTCACCTATACAGACTAGTAGAAAGATTACAAAGTGATTGAGGATATAGGTCAGATGACCTGGAAGCTATTGAAGAAAACATTTATTAAAATTATTTAAAATATATGACTTTAAAATTTAATAGAGGATATTGTGTCTCATGTAAAAGCACAAATTAGCACTGACGGTTACAATTCAAGGCATTTATTAACATTTGTTTGACAGGAGTGTTTGGTTCTGTAATTTGTTGACAGTCCCTAAGTGAACCTTCGGGCGCTGCGGCCGGGAGCGGTGGAGAACCGCTGACCGAAATTAGCATTCATAAATCGGATCAACCTTTAGCTAAACGCCCCTTACTCCGCGGAGCTCGAATATCCAATATCCAACTTGAAAACAACTTCACTGCGGTCGGTAACGCAAAGAAAACACCGGTGTTCTGACTAGTTTGTTTTGGTCTGTGGACACCAAAGATGGCGCTGAGCGACGTAAACGTCATACGCTGTGACGTCAGCTCCAAAGCTCTATTAACCCTTTAATGTTTTTACAGGCGTCGCTGAGCAGCAGCTCCTATAATGAGCTCAGCAGCTGTTTGCTAATTGCTGCTGGCTAGTCTAGAGGAGCTGAGAGGGGAGGAGCTGACCCTCAGAGGTGGGGCTAGGTCCTCCCAGGCATTTTGAACAGCTGAATGTAAAATACATAACATACTGCCCCTTTAATGAAACACTGATTGCTCTTCCTCTGTACTTAATATTAAATAGATCCTGTATTAAATATCGGTTTAGTTGTTATGTCTGGTAAGTGCATGTAGGTGGATAAGGAGTGGGAATATTGGTAAGTTTATACTTCCACCCACTCTATTACATAAAGCAAAAGTTTTGACATTATGTTACATGCTGTAAATATTTTTGTGCATATTTAAAAAATAAACACTAGATTTTAAATTAAATCTCAATACAAGTGTTCAGCATTACGTGGGAAACTCTTCAGTAGGTTGTGATTTATAATTCAGGGTCTTATGGTGGGCCATCTTCCTGCTCCACAAACTATTTTTTTTTCTTTGCGCTGGAGACAAAAACACCCTCTGCGGCACAAAGAGCAGCATATTTCTGCAGCACAAAATGACAACAAAACACAGGAAACATCGAGTCCTCGCCCGGCAGAGAATACGTGGGACGCCGTTTCTAAAACGAGACCCAGAATCTCACAGCTCCTCTAAATTAAGGAGAAAAACAGGGAGAGAAAGAGAGAGGAAGGGAGAGGGATCATCTCCGTTGCCGCAGCAACCGTGGCAGACGACCACGCTCTGTCTGAGAGTTTATACGCCTCAACATTTTTCTTACATGCCACAAGAAAGAAAAAACTGCAATCTGAACGGCGCCAACGCAGATGTAGGCTAAACATAGCTGCATTAAACCGGAGAGGATTTGATGCATGTAGTGCTTTACCACAAAAACACGATTCCCCTCGTTACAAACCCGTTCACTGAGTTTACAACTTTTCCTTACAAAACCATTCAGCTGTTTTAAAATAAAAAGTATGAATAGAAGAAACAGAAATAAAACTCCACGGCCCAGCTAGCATTAATGAAGTGATTCATTCATCTGTAGGTGCAGAGGCAGGAAACTGGTGACGCAGGAGGGTTAATATTGGACTCCCTGCGGTGCCAAAATAGGCAGAAAAGATGTGCAACGTGTGGGCGAAGATGATCAAAACTTCTGTTTCTATCAATACCAACACAAGCTTGGTGCATTTTTAGAAAGTCTGGGGAGATTCTGAGTTTAAAATAGAAATACTTCGCTGCTACTAGAAACAAGGAGGGGAAAAACTGAGGACAAAAAATTAAATAAACTGGATGAAAACATGAAAATGCTGCCAAGAAGAATGAAGAGGAGATTCACCTAAAAAAATCCTCAAAAAGGACCAAGTGGAAGATGAAGTAATGCTTCACAAATAATCCTTGGGCTTCATCAAAAATATGTTGACCTTAAGAAAAAGAATTGCAAGAAATAAAATTCAAAAATCGAATCAAACGAGAAACATGTTACTTCCCTTAAACAAGAATGGTTACACACTTAGCACTCATCCAGAAAAAACCTTTAAAATAAATTCATCTTTTGTTGCAATTATAAAATAAACAATATAATGTTTTAATTTAAATAATTTGTTCATTTATGTTGTTGAGGACAAACTCTAGGAAAGATCTGCCTTTAAATAAATGTTTGTTTTAACCTGAAATGAAGATGTTGAGAAGAAGAGACGTGAAACAGCCAACTTCATATGGAGGTTCACAAGACACAGCTTTTATTTTGGTAGTCCACTTCCGGTTTTTGCAAATGAATTTACATATTAGCTAGCTCTGACTCTAAGATAATATCTAGCTTCCAACTTAATATTTAACTTGTTTATTAAATATTCATTTTGGAGCTAAATATTAATTAGGGTTACTTTAACACTAGTTAACACTAATTGGTGTTAAATATTTAGTTTGTAGGCTAAGTATCTAGCTCTAAGTATTTATATGGCCAGTTAAATATCTAGCTTATAGCTTCATAAATGAATGGAAAAAGATGATAAAAATATAACTTTGAAAAATAAACACCCCTTTTTTTCTGCTAACGGCTACAAACCTCAAAATATTGCTGTTAATTTTTGGCTGTGTAACTTTACAAACAGCACCACAATACTTTTATTACTGTTATTGAGTAAAATAGGCTGAAATAAATCTACTTTTACTTAAGTAACATTTGGCCATCTGGTTAGCTTTGTCTGAGTTTGAAAAGTCAAACATTTAGAAAGAAATGCACAAATGCTGAGATTAGTTCCAGAAATATTCAAGAAAAATTGTGCAAAAGTTGAAAATTTCATTTTTTTTTCTAGCAAACATTCAAATTTTGGAGATAAGAAATATCCTGTCTTTCTAGAAAATTTCTGAGATGAATTTCAAAAATTTTCAAATTTCCCAGTTTTGAAATTCTGAAATTATTTTTTTCTATAAAAGTTCTCAGATTAACCTAAAATCTTCTGAGTTTTTTTTTTGTTTGGCAGAAAGTTACTCCTTTTCTGGTAGCATTAGCTAATACACCATCATACACATAACTTTAAAATTAACTTACATTTTGCATTATTTAACGGCCTTACTGTTAAACCTACATTATTTAATCCAAACTGTTTTTGCTTTTACAGATGTCATATAGCAGATAATGTTTTTTTTCCATTTTTAACTCATCCCCCGGAAGCCTCCAGTCACCTCGTGTGGCCCTCATCAGCGGTGCAGAGAGCGGGGATTTAACGGCCGGTCTCACGGAGACAGCTGCTTCCACAGGGATCCCACTACATGGACCACCAGCCGCAGGCTTAACGTCCAGCTTTCTCCGTTGCTGCTGGGAAGCAATTAGGTTTTAGCTGGCAGTCTTTTAAAAGCTGCGGCTAAGAAATAATCCACCAGCAGCAGCAGCGATTCGGGTCACTTCCGCCCAATCAGATGAACGTGACTCTGGCGTTACCTGACATGGCGGTCCTGTTGTCGCAGGTGACAATCTTGACACATAACTGGCGGTGAAATAAAATCCCCAGAGTTGTGAAACCTGCTGTATCATTTTTGGCTCCACATAAGCAGAACATTGCCACCAGGCTGCTGTAGATAGCGAAAGGCAGAGATATCACAAAGGACACAAACATGGAGTGTCATGGCTGACCTTTCCTTTCTCTGCCACTGTCTGAACCCATTAGCTTTGCTCGGTAGCAGACACACCAGCGCTTCCTCTTCCGCTCTCTAAACCCGCCATAACTTTTTCTCTCTGCGGTACCATTTTTTAATCTTACACAGTAAATATAAATGTTTCGCTTGTCAATTAAACAGTTGCAAACTAGTTATTTAGCTTCAAACTAGCTAGCAAGCCAAAAATCTAGTTTGATTTTAAATATTTATTCCAGGGCTAAATATCTACCTAGCTATGGGCTACATATTTAGCTAACATGAAAATTCACTTGCCAATAACCAAAAGTGGAGTACCAAAATAAAAGCTCTTTTCCAAATTTCTATATAACTTCTGCCTTCACATTGCTCATTATATTTCAGCTTAAATTAAAAGATGAGACATTTTAAAGATTCAGACATTTACCAAAAATCAGCAGTGATGCGTCACCAATGAAGGATTCGTCGTTGGCCCAGCTTTTATGTTAATAGTCCACTTCCACTTGTCAGCACGTATATTAGCTCAATATTTAGCTCTGAGCTAGCTAAAGTGGAGACAAATATATTAACGTCACCCATATTTAGCTGTGAGATAGCTAAATATTTAGATTGTAAGTTAGCTCTGCCTATCTGAGTTAAATATTTAGTTTGGAGCTAAATATCTTTCTTACTAAATATTTATGGAGCTAAATATATTTAGCAAAAATATTTAGCTGGCTAAAGAAATACTTAGTTTGCTAATTAAATGTTTACATTGAAATTGTGACATTTATAAATGAATGAATAACAGTCAAAATATGACTGAAAAATTTATCCTATTTTTTATTTTTCTTTCTTTTGACAGGCTAAATAGCCTAAATTACTGTATTGCTGTTATTTTTTGACTGTGTCTTTACGAACGGTTCCCTGTGGCTCCTTCTCTCTGGTACATTAGCTGACAGGCAGCAGGAAGAGGGAAGGGCTGACGATGACGGCTCCCAACCCCGGCGCCATATTCTGTTCGTCCTTGAACCTCTTTGCTGTAAGAGGACAGCAGATAACTCCTATCTAC
This sequence comes from Poecilia mexicana, assembly GCF_051168715.1. Taxonomy (NCBI): domain Eukaryota; kingdom Metazoa; phylum Chordata; class Actinopteri; order Cyprinodontiformes; family Poeciliidae; genus Poecilia; species Poecilia mexicana. The sequence continues at coordinate 2,071,070 of NW_028263388.1, forward strand.
AGATGTGTTAATTGGTCTTCGGCGCCATTACACCAGTCTGGAGGCTCGGTGGCGGAACAGACGAGGAGCTAACGCCTTGGGAAATCACATGTGATCCAAGCTGACCTTCATCTAATGGGACGGGAACTTCACAAGGCTCGGCTGAGACTTTGCAGGGGGAAAAAAAGAAAGTCAGCATTTGCAAACATGCCTCAGAAATGCCCAGAAGCAATAGGATGTGGTGCATAAATTTATTTCTACATATATTAACATTTTGTTTCTACCTCTTTTAAGGACACAGCCTGTACATTTTTATACAAATAGATTCTAAAACTGATTTGAGGGCAGAAAAAATGTCCAACACTGGATCAGGGTACAGAGGATAAAGGGAAGGATAGCCTGACCAGATCTGAAATTAAATTATTTTTATGATTTCCTGCAATAACAGTCCATCAGAAACAATAGTTCACATGTCAACTAATGACAGTCATTTGTTACAAAATGGTATTGATGAAAGCAAAACTAAAACACTGCCTATTGTGTTCAACAGATCAGATATATTAGTATTACAAAATACCTTTAGGTTTGAATGCTGTTTATTGTTGCACTAAAGTAAGACACTCCATATAAAATAATATTTTGTACAAAGTTTGAGATTTTGTAATGGCAGCAAATGAAATAAATGATGTTTTCTTTTTGTAGTCCCAGTTGACAAGCAAACACTGTAAGATCCCAGGGAAACGGGGAGGACCCCGCGCGCCCAAAGGTAACATCCAACATGGCTGCCACACCATAAAACGCAGTGAGACTCCATGTTAGCTCCTCTGAGTCTGAATTTTACACTCCATAGTTTTGGTGAAAATGTTTCTTAAAATTTGAAAGCATAAAATGGAGACAAATACATTATCGCTTTGTAATGCTAACTGTAGTTAGCGCCACCACCATTAGCAAATCCCAAATATTTTTCTGACTTGAGAGCTTTGGTGCGCTCCATTTGTAGATGGAAAACGGAAATATTTCTTAATACAATTACATTTTTCTTGTAGTTTTACAACTTTCATCAGGTAACATTGCGTCATATTCCCATAATATTATGGCTTTATTCTTGTGATTAAAAGGAAAAATCTCTTAAATCGGGCCTAAACTTCTATAGTACAGTATAACTTGTATCAATCTGTGTGAAAATAAAAAGTAGATTAACTGAAATCCAAACCAGGACAGTATGAAGACGCTACACCGTTATAGATCACCCATCTAGATGTTTTGATCAAGGATGGTAGATTTTGCTACATAGACTATGAACTGGAAAAGCCTTCGCTGTTGTAGAAAAAGAGTTCAGCTACATTGAACTACCTGATTATATGGTGCAAATATCAACCTATGTACAACTTAGAGTCATAACTTTCTCTAGCAGTAATTACTAATAAAAAGACGTTGTGCTTTTGAAACTTTAGACACACCGAAGAAGATTTCCCCTTTTTCATCCAGAGTGCGACGTCTCTGTGTTTTTCGCAGAACGAGTCGCTGAGAGTCATTGAAAAGTGCCAGCTGCGTCCTCCAGCCTCCACACGAGTTTCCATCAGTGATTAAACAGGAAGTTTTCCACTGAAGAGTCCTGAGTTGATTCTGAGCGCCGAGTCCGTCTCTCGAGTCTAGACACCGTCATAAAGACACGTCTCATCCAAGGTGCTACATTGAGGGTTTTATCTGTTTTAGTAATTCTTTCCCTTGGATAAATCTGGTTTTATGCACTCAACAGGAAGTCTCAGAAATGGCAGTAAAATGCAGTTACCTTCTATTTAATTAGTTCTTTCTGACTTGTTTACCCAAATTACTCACATTAAATCTCCAATATTTTGTCACGTCAGAACCACAAACTTCAGTGTAGATTTTATGTGAACGATTGGGTGGTGGCAGCATCATGCTTCGGAGATGCTTTTCTTCCTCAACACAAAAACAAAATCTCTAAAAGTGCAAACCTGGTAGGTTTCTTTGAGGTAGGGCTGGGCGATTAATCAGCTAATCAAAAAAAATGTTTTCAAGTTTTAATTGTTGGAAAATTGGGAATTTTTTCCACCATTTGTGTTTCCATAGATCAGAATGATGTCAGCACACCCAGGCAGCCAAATATGTTTTACAACCTTTATTTATTTATCTGGACTTTGAATTCAGGTTTTAGGGTGAGATTATGATTTTCTTTTCCAATTACAGCAATGAAGTCATAGTATTAAGAAAATGCATAAATAATTTCATGAAGAATGTTGAGCGTCTTGTGAAAGTTATACTTTGGTATCGGTTTTAAAAATAAGGAAATATTTCATCTTTCAACAAATTAGCTTCAAATTATCATCAGCAGCTGAACTTTGAAACAATTCTGCAAACAAATGTTTATGTTAAAGAGAAAAACTGACTGAGCTGCTCAGTCAGATTAATTATCTGATTACTTTTTGTCATTTTAAAAATGTTCTGGTAAAATTGCATCTTTATTCTGCTAATATTATTAAACTAAAATTCTCAGTTTAATAATTCATTGTACAGAAGGGATGTTTGAAATAATAAACATAATAGGTCAAATGTTTTTTTTCAGCCACTTGTCATTTGCAGAAATGAAGGAAATATAAAATAGATTAAAATGAGATTTTATTTCTTAATCCAAACTGCCCAGCCTTACTTTGAGTTCACATAAAATCTCAAAGTTTGCAGCTATAAAGTGACTAAATCTGACTTTACTGTTAGATTTTACTGCAGATAAGCAAGCAGTGAAGTTCTGGAACATGGAGTGAAGCTAACTTTAGCGTAATTAGCACCACCACAAAGCTTTTGGGCCGGAAATGTCCGACTGGCAGACCGAGGAGCGCCGCCGCCTGCATGGCTTTTCTGCTCAGGAATCAGTCTTTGGTCACAAATCAACCCCAAATGGAATTGAGTTTCATTGACAGGCTGTCCCAGAGTTCGCCGCTGATTGATGGCGTCCATTTCCCCCAGCGTGGGTTTGGATCCTGAGCTTCTCCTTTAACGTTTCAGTACCTCTGAAGCCATAAAAGGGGGCCCATTACGCAAAGTTCACATTTTACACGTTTTTATTCTTCCATTTGGGTTTCTACTGCTTTTGAAAAAAACAGAACAAGAGCTTTAAAAAAATCAAATAACCGTTTTTCTGGCAATAAGTTCAGGTTTTTTAGTGTTTCAAAAACCTCAATTGTTAAGTCACATTGAAGAGCACTACACCGTTACCTAGCAACCCCAGTCGAGCCCCGTTACCTAGCAACAGATGCTGAGTTCCAGCATGTCTGCTTAGTTGGTTTTACTGCTGTAAAAGTATTTAGTAGCTGACTTAATATCCAGAAACCACTTGCTGTACTCTTGTTGGTTGTGCAGGAGGCTCCTCTTCTGCTTTTCAAAGATGCACTGTTGTATAATTGCGGATCTGTTTGCAGCCATTTTCACGTGAGTGTTGACAAAACAGGATTAGGGAGCTCATTCTGACTAAAATTTCACTGTCCAAAAATGGTTTTGTGCAAAAAAATGTAATAAACATGTTTTGTATAGGCCATATATTTATCCTAACCTGTCAAAGGAAGCATAATAGGTCACCTTTAACGCCTCTTACGACGGTGTTTTAGGGCCATTTAGATAAGAAAAAAAGGAGTACATTTCCATCAAGAAACTCAGAAATTTTGAGTTTTATCTCAGAAAGTTTCTAGAAGAAACTGGGAAATTTCTGAGTTTGGAATTAGAAAATTTGTAAAACAACAAAAACATTAGATTAGTCTGAGATATCTTCATAAAAAAAAAACTTGGAAATTTCCAAGTTTCACAAGTCAAAAATTTTAAGAGTTTTGAAAGTTGAAAATTCAGGTCAGCTCCAATTTTTTCTTGACAATTTCTGAGGTTAATTTCAAAATTTCACTATTTTTTTCTATCATATTTTCAAATTTTGAAACTCACAAATTTCCAAGATTTTTCTACAAAATATATGACACCAATGCCAAACATTCTGAGAAAATGAAAGTTTTGAGGTCCAAAAGTGAAAAATTTGCTAGAAACACCCCCCTCCGCCCCCCCAAAAAAAATTTTTTTTAGATTGACCACAGAAATTTTCTAGGAGAAAGATCAAAATTTCTGAGTGTGAAAAGTTGAAAATTTGCGGCTTTCCAAACATTTTGGAAATGTTTTTTATTTTTGTTTTGCAAATTTTCAACTTTTGGAGCTCACAAAATTTCCAATTTTTTCTACAATATTTATGAAATTATTCTCAAAATTTCTGAGTTATTGCCAGAATTTTAGTCCTTTATCATTATTATTTCTTTTGATCTAAAATGGCCGCTTTACGCCGTCGGACCTACGAGCCGTCATTGCGCTCAAACGCAGATTTCGATGGCGGTCGCCATGACCATCTGGCTCTTGTTCTTGTCTCGGCCCGGGGACTGGTGCTGCCCGGCCTCGTCTCTGGGAGACAGCGGGTCGGACAGGACGCTGCGTTTGAGCGGCGCCGGGCGGAGGCAGGACGTTCCCGGCGGCGTGGACGGCTCCGGGTGTCTGACGGAGGAACGCGAAGACGACGCGGCGCAGCTGCCGGTGCACACTCCGGAGCTGGACCTCTCGCCCCGTTTGGCCCGGTAGGACGCCCGGCGCCGCAGCTCGCTCACCAGCTCGTACTTGATGAAGCAGAAGATGTCCTTGACGCCGCAGCGCTTCTCCGGCTCGGCGGCCAGCAGCCTCTGGAACATGCGCAGGGCGTCGTCGGTGAAGCGGCGCCACTGGGACGGGTAGGTCCCGGCGGGGCAGCCCGCTTTCTGCCAGCGCCGGAACTCCTCGTAGAAGGCGTCGGCCGGCATGGCGGCCTCCCAGGGGAAGTTCCCCGTCAGCATGCAGAAGACCAGCACGCCGAACGCCCACACGTCCATGCTAGTGGTGACCAGGAAGCCCTCGGCGCGGTTGGCCCGGCAGACCTCCGGCGCCGTGTAGGGGATGGTGCCGCTCACCCGCTTCACCCGGCAGCCGACGCGCCGCGTCATGCCGAAATCGGCCAGCTTGATGCGGCGGCACTCGCGGTCGAACAGAAGCACGTTTTCGGGTTTGACGTCCCGATGCACCAGGTTTTTACTGTGCATGAAGTCCAGAGCCAAACCGAGCTGCTGCATGCAGCGCTTCACCATCTCCTCCGGCAGGCCGACCTGCAGGACAGACAGGAAATAAACGTTTCTGACGGTTTCCTCACACACGCTACAGATCACCAAGATATTTTAATATCGGAGAGAAATAACCTCACCAAAAAAACAAAAAACAACAAAAAAACTGTTTTCAAATGAAAAGCTGACCAAGACCTCCTGGCTCAGTTATTCTGTCACCAGAAGACAAACCAGCTTTATTTTGGTAGTTCACTTATCGGCAAGTGAATTTGAATATTAGCTAAATATTTAGCTTTAGGCTAAATGTTTAGTTTGAGGCTAAATATTTAGTGAATAGCTAAATATATAGATTAAACCTTAATAATTAGCTTCCTTGCTAATTATTTTGTTTGGAACTAAAATTTAGTTGTAGGCTAACTATGTAGCTTGCTAGCTAAATATTTACCTAAAAACTAAATATATTAGGTTGCAACATTAAATATTTAGTTTGGATCTAAATATCTAACTTAAAACTAAATATTCTGCTATTGTAACAAAACATTCACAACAACAATGAGGCTAAATAATTAGATTGGTAGTTAAATATTTCCACGTCGGACCAGGTTAATTTGGTTCTTTTCTTCCTTTAATGAGTGAAATTCTCATTTGAACATTTTCTATTTTCCTGGGTTATTTTTTGTCTCATATTGACGATTGCTGAGGATTCTGTTCTTAGCGCTCTATTCTGCAGGGAGGTGACAGAGGGAGGAGAAACTAAATGAAGACGAGGTTTGGAAAAGAACATCGACATGCTGATAAAAGGAATACTAAAATCTAAAATTTCTTTGTAAATTTCCCTGCAATCAGTTTTAGCGCCTCTTTAAAGCGCCCTTGAAGTCCCTGCACTTCAGCTGGAGTGAGACTCAAACCGTGAAATCTGGTGCAGAAGGAAATCCATCCCCAGGAGAGCTTATTAAAACTTCAAACATCATGACCGACTGCAGCGCTTCGTTTCGGCCGGGGTGTCCAAACTTTTCTCACGTTGCTCAAAACTGTCGACTCAAAAGTAATTGTGGCTCAAAGAAACTTAACCAAAAAACAAAAACATCAAGCTAATGAGGGTTGAGTTTTGTAGTTATTTTTTCTTAATGGATATTTATTATTGATCCAATTTATTGTAGGGTCAATTGTAGATAGAAAAAAGGGATAGTAAATTTCTGCCAAAAAACTGAAATCTTTTAGAATTCTGAAATTTTCAAGAAAAAACCTGAAATTTTCATTGTTTCAAAAGTCAAATATTTGAGAGAAAAAAAAACTCAGAAATTTTTAGATTAAACTCAGAAATTTGAAAGAAAAACATTGACATTTCTGAAATCCAAAAGCCAAAAAATCAGAGAGAAAATCCTGGAAATTTCAGTTTAAAAAAACAAAAACAAAATCTGACATTTCAGGAAGATTCTAGGAAAAACTTGGAAAACTCAAACATTTTTAGATTGAACTAAGAAATTTGAATGAAAAATTGTCAAACATCTGAAACTCTTTGAATTTCCAGCGAGTTTTTTGCTGAAAATGTACTCCTTTATTTTCTCGACAACGGCCCACATACGCCGCTGTGGATGTTGGAGGTTTGCTGAATTAGTAGAAAGGTTTCTACTTTTCAGTTTCTTTTGGGCTCAATTGAATAAAATTGTTTTCAGTAATAAGAACAGGATTGGAATCACATTCTTTCAAAATGCTCGCTATATTTAGCCAAGCTTAATAAAAAATAAAAGATGATTTGGGTGCAGAAAATTGGGCTTTTCAGTAAAAGTCTCTGTTTAAACTTGGTTTTACTTTTTGTTAAAGCTCTATTGTAAAAAGACGAATGCTTTCTCAGAAAATTATTTTGGTAATTTAAAATTAAAACTCCATCTGCATCTGGGTCAAATTTATATCATTCTTTTTAATTGTACTTGGGGGCGGGGAGGCCGCACAAAATCAGTACAATGGTCACGAATGGCCCCCGGGCCTCGCTTTGGACACCTCTGAGCCAGGTGAGGCAGGTGGCGACTGGTGGAGAGCGTTGTGCTGGCGCTACCTGCGGCGGTATGATGTCGAAAAGGTCGCCGGCGGGGGCGTACTCCTGCCCGAACACGTAGCTGTCCTCCGTCTCGAACAGAACGTCGAGGACCTTGATGATGAACGGGCTGCAGCTCAGAGAACCCGTCAGGCTGAACTCCCGTAGGAAACTCTTCAGCTTCGTCTTGTTCTTCATCACAAACTTCAGCGCCATTTTGGTGCCTGAAAAACCAGGAGAAATCGTTTCAGATTGGCCTGCTGGATCCCTGCAGAGGAAACGTTAAATGTTGAATGAGAAATGTTGTGAATGAGCAGCTCCTTACATGAGTTTGTTTTATGTGTCTCTTTAAGAAGCTCCTGCTCTTTCTGAAGCTCCGCCTCCAGGAAGTCACCCTTTAATGTTTTTACCAGCGTTGCTCTGAGCAGCAGCAGCTGGTTGCTAATTGCTGCCGGCTAATTTGGAGGAGCTGAGTGGGGGAGGGCGGAGCTAGGTCCACCCAGGCGTTTTGCACAGCTGAATGGTTCCCATGGAGATTAAAGGATTTCTCAACATGAATGAAAGAATCAATTTTCAGGTATTATTTGACTCCTCCATTATTTGTGTTCATAATTGCAGCAGATGTACTTTAGGTCAGTCGATTTTTATTTATCTTAATTTTACTCATCTGTGTCGTCACATTTGTACGACAGCGTACAATGTAGATAGAAAAAATGGAGGAAAACAAATTCTACCAAAAAAAACTCAAAAATATTTACATTAATCTCAGAAATTTTAAATGTTTAAGTCGAAAATTTGCAACTTTTCAAACTCTGAAATTCCAATTTTTTTCTAGAACTTTCCTGAGATCAATGTTTTAAAAAATTCCGAATTCTTTTGGTCGAAATTTACTCCTTATTTTCTATCCACAACTGCCCTAATACGGCGTCATACATTTGACTGACACGCCGATGCATTTCATGTTTACTCACTTTCTGTGTTCATGCCACTAATTTAACCACTTAACTGTCACGAAGAAACACAATCTTCTGAGATTATAGTCAGATTATTATTATTTTTTATTTGTGGCACTGATCGTCTCCCGTAGAGCAGGTCGTAGGGACTCACCCTGCGTGCGGTGAGCCACCAGGTCCACCTTGCCGTACGTCCCCTTTCCCAGCTCCCGGATGTGTTCGTACTGCTTGGCTACGTCCGCGGCGGACAGCGAGGTGATGGCCAGCGCCTGCATGTCCTCCACCGGCACCGCTCCGCAGTAGCTCGGTTTGGACGTGGGCGACCCCCCGCCGCTGCCCGCTCGCCCCGGCCCGGAGGGGGAGAGAGACAGGCTCGCCTTGACGCTCTGCGGCACGCTGGCGGGAAAGGAAAACACGGTTAGAATCGACGTGTCTCCAACATGGCGGCTCTCGGCTTTCATGCTATCGATTCGGGGCGAGCACCGCCATGAGGAGAACTTTCAGTAAATGCATCAGACTTCCTGCTGCGTCCAGACGACTCTGCTAAGCTCTCAGATACTGCAGGCCTCAGACAGCACTTACTGGCAAGCAGCTACGGAAAAATCAATACGCAGAAAGACGAGCAAATGGCAATAAATCCGGAGCTGACAGCTTCATGCACGCTTACAGGAGCAACAACTACATCTGCATTTACAGTGAGGCCTGTAGAAACAGGAGATACTGAAGCTGGAGGTTATAGGTCAGAAAAAATGGCGCTCAAACGATTAATCAGATTAATCGTGATTAATTGATTCTTGGAACTGAACTCTATCAGGACTGTTTATGTTGCTGTTATAGGAAAAAAGGGAAGTTAAACAGCACTCATTTTCGTTATTTTTATTTAGGACTGAAACGATTAGTCCAGTTAATCGTGATTAATCCATTTAATTGTGCATATTACAGAAATAATCTTGACTAACTGAACTCTACCAATACGGCTTATGTTTCTGTTCTCATAGAAAAAAAGGTTAAAAATTTGACAGCAATTATTTTTAGTTAAAACTGAAATAATTAATTAGGTTAATCGTGATTAATCGATTACTGAAATATTCTTCACTGGCTGAATTCTTCCAGGATCGTTTATGTTGCTGTTCTCATGGAACAAGATGGATCAACAACAGTCATTTTCATTATTTTTATCTAGGACTGAAACAATTCATCAATATAATTGTGATTAATCGATTACAGAAATAATCTTGATTTGCTGAACCCAGGACTGTTTTGTTGCTGTTCTAATAGAAAAAAGTTGAAAAGTTCACAATATTTTTAAATTTCTATTTAGAAACTATTAATCAGTTTATTTGTGATTAATCGGTTGTTGAAATAATTGTCACATTTAGTCTCAATCGTTAACTGGAGTATACATATATGCCTCAAAAGGCCATTTTCTGAAAAAATACAGAACAATAAATATGCCAGAACTGTACAAAACATATAAACATTTTGCATTTAAGATAAAAACACTTTTCTGTAAATACCTTTTTCCAAGAACCCCCTAAGTGTTAGTTTTGGCTTCACCCGGCTCAGATCTACTAAAACAATGTTGTTGTTGCATTTTAGGAAATGAAATGTTAATTTTCTTTTTAACAAGGAATTTAATTATTTGTACCTTTCAATGTATTTCTAATATTCTATGAAAAAGGCTGAAGTGGTTAAATGAAAAATCTGTAGAAGGTGCCATTTTTAAATTAGATTAATCGATTAATCATTAGAATAATTGATATATTAATCTGAAATAATCATCAGTTGCTGTTCTAGCAGAACTAAATCAGGAAGCTTCACTTGAAATGAGATTGTTTCTGTCTCAGTTACTGTTTGAACAACAGCGCAACTAAAACAAACGACACACATCCCACTAATGATCTTACCCACTGTCTCCGTCTCCTTAACTCAGCCTCCCTGCACACCCAATCAGATTTAATCATCCAATCATGCACAGCATGCACACACACAATACAAATAGGCTCCAAATCAGCACAAGCCATTCTGCTCATGGCCTTTTTCATCCGTCATTCAGAGCTAAAAGCTTCTCTTTTGTTCCTTTTTCTTTCCCTGCAGCCAATTTCACAGCAGCGCTGCTTTAAACCAGGTTCAAAGAAGAGCGCCGAAAATGTGTCTGCCACTCACTGGGCTCCTCTGGTGGAAAACCATGAATTAACGACGCGCTTTGGAGGTGAATGTAGACGGGAGAACATGGATCAGAAAGTTTGGTTCAGGTTTTTGGTAGGAGGAGATAAAGTCGAGTTGGACCGAATCTCCATGGTTTTGTTATGAAAGGAGGAATCTGGAAACAGGAAGGATTATGGTGTGGCATTAGTGCCAAAATTAAGACTATTGTGCACCCAGTGGCGACTTCTTCCTTGTTGCAGGAAGCTATATCCATTCTGAAGCTACTTGCTGATCTGGTTCATGATTAGTGATCATCCAATGTTGGTAACTCAGCGTTAAGAGGAATGTTAGCTTGCATTAGCTTTGAAGAGGCTGGCAGCTAGCATGCTGAGGGTCGTCCATTATCAAATGTAGGCTGGTCTTACTCTTGGATAGGCTAGTGTTAGCATTGAACAGCTTAGGGTTAGCATAGGCTTGGTTAGCTGCTGTCATGCATATCGTTTCTTTCAGTGTTTCTTGGAGCAGCGCCCAAGAGGGAAATGAATGCGATGCAACAGATGTTAAGATTTTTGTCCCAAATCAAACAGAGTCTACCGGACAATCAGGTGGAAAAGTTTTTAAGCAAGACAAAATTAAAATTAGGTGGAATTAGGCCCGTCACAATAAGAAATAAATCAATTAATCGCACAACTAATTAAAACAAGCTCAATAATTTCCATGTGAATGATTTACCGTTTTTTTATTTCTACCAAAAACTTGTTGATGTGACAGACCAAGGTGGAATTGCCCTTTAGCCATTTAATGAATTTTGGCACTATTACTGCGCCATAGAAGGATGCACTGCAAATCACAACCATGAAGGTGATGACATAAGATGGTGTGGATTTTTCATCCTTCGAGTCTTGGCAGCAGTCCAGACCGATCAGTGGTCCTGGTTGGTGATTAAACGTTAAAACCAGACAGACATGAGTTAGCATGCTAACGATTGAGCATGTTAACATGCTAGCATGTTTCCTGTTAGCGCCCACCTTGCGTGGATCAGAGAGCCGAGTGGAGCGCAGGGCCTGCTCTACTGTCCCTCCACTCAGCTCCAGCTCCTAATCACATTACCCCGCTCCGACAAAAACAATCCCGCCTCCTCCGTTTCCCTGGGAAAAACTGGATTAGGATTCCTGAAATGTGATGAGAAGGTTGGTCGTCTCAGAAACACAGCACAGAGCCTCGGAGGTGTGCCAGTGGAGCTGGGTTATCTGAGGGACGATTGTGTGGAGGCTTTTGGCAGAGAGCGGGTCGGTCCGGCGTATCGGAGGCGCCATCAAAGGCCCTTTGTGCTTTCACCTCTCACAGGAAGCAGCTGCAGGCTGCAGCACAACTGCAGCGTTTGTGGATAACTGCTGCTTCATCCGAAAGAAAAGGTAGCGATCACACGCTCCACATACAGAAGATCCAGTTTTAATACCTGGAGGTCTGAGTCCGACTCAGTCCGACCCGAATATCTACAAACGTTTTAAATCCGCCCACTGAACTCTGGACTGCTGCTCTCTTAGAACAAGGTGGGAAGCTCAACATTACTTTTATCTAGGGCTGAAACGATTAATCGTGATTAATCGATAATTGAGATAATCCTGACTGATCTCTTCCAGGACTGATGAAGTTGCTGTTCTCATGGAGAAAAGGTGGAAAGTTCAACAACTGTTATTTTCATTATTTCTATTTACGGCTGAAACGATTAATTGGATTAACTGTGATCATTAAAGTAATTGTCAACTAAATTAGTAATCAATTAATTGCCAACTGGAGCACACGGACTGAAAAACTTCCTTCTTCACAAAATGTAAGCAAAAATGGAGTGGCAGCAGATTTTAGAGGTTGTAGGATTTCTCTTTTGTGTTCAGCTAAAGACCACGATCCATTTCTCCTGCTAGCGCTAAGCTAGCACATTTGTTTTGGTTGTATTTACCCACAATGCCCTGCGCTGTAGTTCACTTCTTGCTTTTGGAGCGGTCTCCGGTCCACTTGGTCTTTACATATGATTTCAAACCAAACCAGAGTTCACTTCAACCAAACCGAGACCAAAGTTTGGACGACCAGAATTCAATGTTTCTGGTCCAATTAGCATTTAAACCTCCACAATCAAACCAGGACAACCAGAAAGGAGTTGGGTTAAAGCGACAGAACAGGGTTGGTGTTAATGCATCGTAATGTGAGGATGAAATCAGCAGCTACTGATCCATCCCTCTCTTGCCTGTTTCTACAAACACAAAAAGTAAATCGACTGCAGACCCTGGCCACGTCTTTACCCTCTGCTAATAGACTAGCTGTTTTGCTCCGGGCCAAACAGCCATTATTAATGAGGACCGATTTCTCAATTAGCTGTCAAAACGCCCAACATGCTTTGCCTCCAGGTCACAGAGAGAAACCCAAAGAGACCGAAGCCGTTTCTCCCACCGACTGCAAACGGAAACCAAACCTTTGGGCTTCTTCTGTTTCTGTCAGGTTGTTTTAACGTCACTCAGACATGAACCGGCTTCCAACAGAACCAGCCCGTTTCAGCCTGTTAGAGCTGAACTGTTTCCAACTAAAACCTCAGAGAACGTCACGTCCCCGAGAAAAAATAAATACAATTCAGTGTTTTCTCTCTGAATCAGAATTGCTTCAATTGTTTTTGCCCCATCAGGCAAATCTAGTGTTAAAACTCAATTTGGGGCCGAAAATCAGAGGAAGAAACAGTTAAATGAATATTTACATATACTGACAGAAAGTACACCAAGAAGTATTTGGTTATTTAGTTGGATTTTGACAGAATTAGAATTCTGAGATTAAAATGAAAATTCTGTGAAAAACATCAGAATTTTGAGGAAAAGAGTCGGAAAATTTGGAATTCTGAAAAAAAAAAATCTGATTTATTTTTGCTTTCTTAATCCTCTTCCTCATTAAGTTGACATCCTGTGCAGAAACCGGGTTTTCAGTGGGAAACTGATTGTTTCAGTTCTACATGGTGGTTCTGGCGAGCCCATTTATTTTTGTGCGACGCACTAAAGCAACCTGACAGAAACAGATGATGTCTAATGGTCTTTTTTTCTACCGTTTGTCAACCCCACTGAACGAGAAAACCTCCGTCTGCTGCGCCGCTCTCCGAGCGATCGGCCACAGACTCTCGCTTTGACAAATCACCTGCTCTGAGCTCGGCCCGGCTCCCATACGGACCCCTGCTGTTCGCGCTCCAGATTCACCTGGCCTCCTGCTGGTGAATCTGACCAATGAGCCAGGAAGGACGCCGGCCAAGGTGAAACGTCCCCAAACTTTGGAGGCGAAGCAGAAACGTCCGCAGTGACACTGGAAGGACAAACTGAGGCGAGTCGGGCTGGACGGGTTTGGTTCAGCGCTCAGCAGCAACGGCCTACAGAGAAAATCACACGTTTTCATAACATATCCAGTTTTAATCTTTTTTTTCTTGGTTTATTTTATAAAAAGATAAATAAGAATTGACTGAAATAAAACCCAATTTTAAAAAATATTTTCAATCTTCCCTTTTATGAGTTCTACGTATCAACATTTTTCCCTTAATGATAAGAACATATATTCATAATTAAAAATGCAAACAATTGACTTACAATTAATTGTCGATTCATGGTTTATTAGATTAAGATTAATTCCAATAGATGAACTAATAACGTCCATTTAGACCTTCTTGCAGTGATGCAGTTTGGACAGCATCCAGCAGAGGGGGCCGCTCCTTAAGAGGAGTCAGTTGATACAGAAACAAAGATGGCGGAGGGATGCCAGAACAGAAAAGAGAAATGATTCAGAGCCCGGTTAGAGCCATTGTAGATAGAAATTTAAAAAAAAAAAAGATAATTCCACCAAAAGAAACAGAAAAAAAATCAGAATTTTCTTTTTGTTTAAAAAATCAAAAATTTGTTAGACAAAAAAAACTATAAAACTTCACAATATGCTCAACATAAGCTTGATTTTTTTTAGTTTTTGTGTCAGAGTTCTCTTAAAATTACTTCTTCATTCTCCTAAAATAAACAGTTTGTTCTCGTATTATTTCGACTTTATTCTCCTAATACATCAAAATTTTTCTTGATGTATTATGACTTCATAAAACCTGTGGCCTAGTCCTAATATTCTGTCTGTCTGAATAAATATAAGCTGTAAAACAAGATGGCTGCCCTGACATCACTCTGAGCTATGGAAACCAGAGGAATGCCAGATTTTCCAAATATGTAACCTTCAAAAACCAATAAAACACCAACACAGAAGTCATCCAGTTCAATATAAAGTGTGCAAACAAATGATGCTCAGACTTGTCCCCCGTCTTAAACTGAGCTTGGTGGCCCACAGTTATCCATGCACATGTCCACAGCCTTGTTTAATTGGCCAGGTTGCCGTCCCCTCAGTTTGTAATGCAATTAGGAAATGGCATTCAACAGAAACCGGAAAGGTCAACCCGAGACATGGCAGAAAACCTTCTGAGATCCCGTCTCAGGAAGCCGAATCAGTCCCTGCAGAAACACCGGAGAAACGCCGGATCATTAAAACCAGCAGCAAAATTTGCATGAATGTGACCTTCGCAGTGGAGAGGTTTAAAAACGAACATTTAAAATGTAAAAGCGATAACTGCTTCAGGTTTGTGTTCCTGCAATCATAGGAAACATTTTAAACTGAATCCTCTGCTTACTGACATTTTGTCACATTAAAAAGACAAACTTTGAAATATTTCATTTGGATTTTATGTGTAGTTTATACTTCTGAAACAGGAAATGAAATTGGTGCTAGAAGGTTGTGGTGTAAATAGAATGGAAGTTAGCGCTTTAGCATTATCTTCTGCTAAATACGGTGTTGGTATTTAGCTTTAGCATTAGCGGAGCTCAAGTTTATTATTAGTGTTTTAGGGTTAGCGCAGCTAGTCTTTTAGTTAGCGCTACCCACCCCTGATATCTACATTTGTCGGTTTGGTGTCCCACAGGGCTCCGGTCTGGTTACATTGTTACTTTATCTGTTCCCTCTTGGTCCCATATTCTCATCTCTTAGGGATGTTTCCTGCTATGCTGATGACATTCAGTTGTACATTTCTTTTCATTCAGTTGAAATTGGACATTTTATGAATACAATTTGAATGTAATTAAAAGCTGGATGGTTGGAAGCTTTATCCAAATAAATGAAGAAAACATTTAAACAAATCCTTTGGACTTTTGGTTATTCTTTAAGAATATTTCCTACCGTTGCTACGCTGATGATATTCAGTTGAACTTTTTTTCATTCAGTTGATATTGGGCATTTTACTAATGTTTGAATTTAATTAAAGACTTTCTTTATTTAAATTTAGAAAAAAACTAAAGTACTTACTTTTACACCAGAGAAAATCACCATAACAGATGATTTTCT
This sequence comes from Poecilia mexicana, assembly GCF_051168715.1. Lineage (NCBI taxonomy): Eukaryota > Metazoa > Chordata > Actinopteri > Cyprinodontiformes > Poeciliidae > Poecilia > Poecilia mexicana. Next base: position 2,086,708 of record NW_028263388.1, read on the forward strand.
AAATCTTCTGTTAAAAACCTTCTGAAACTGGTAAATCCAAGGATTTTCACTGTCAAAGTTGCACTTTTCAGATTTTCATTGCTAAAGCATTTAGAAATGCCACATATTTTCATTTAACCTTACAGCAAAGAACTATTTTATATTAAAATACATTAAGTTTTGACCAAATATAGAAAACTTAAACCAAATAATCTCAAATAACAGGAAGAAACTTGGGGGGAATCAACCCAACGAGAAAGAAAACAGCTTTTATCCACAGCAACTTCTTAACTTCATGCTTTTTGGAAATGAGGTCATCTTTTACAATCTGATTAGGACTCATGATGAAAGTGCTTTCCATTGATTTGCATCCCACTGCATTTCCTCTGGCACTTTCTATCATCATCAGAGTTTAAAGATTAAAGCTCCCGCTGCAAAAACTTTCCCCTACGGCATCTGATTATGGATGCCAATCATAATAAGTGTCGTCGCCATCATCCTCAGCTAGCTGCAGGACACACTGTTCCCACCGACACCATTATATTCACACAAGCCAGTAACCTCCGCCTGTAGCAGGGAGTCTTCGTCCGAGGAAGATGAGAGGAAGAAATCCAGCGAGGCGCAAACAGAACATGGAGCGCGTCGCTTTGATGCTAAACGCACGGGGGAAATCTGATGCTAATATGAGCTCAGTAAAATGGGGGTGTCGCTAAATGATGCAACGGCGGCATAAGGTGATTAGTTCTGCTGGAAGTGGCCAATGTTGATTCGCTAAGCTGCTCCCTCCTTCACTTTGAAACTGGAACCAGTTACGGATCGGCTCTGAAACCGTCTCAGGAGTGGGCAATTCAATTATCGCCATGACGATAAATTAAATGGATGTAGCAATTACTGAATAGTGAATAAAAATCATTCTTAACGTTGGTGTTTCTTTAAATATTTTGTAATATTGTCTGTGCTAAGCTAATGCTAATGCTGTTTGGGATCCCCTGATGCAAATCTTTATTGGTTTGTTTATCATGAGCAATAATCACATCTGTGGAAATGTGATTTCTGAGACAGACAGTTACCTAAAAAAGGAGAAGTAAATATTTCTTATCACCACTTTTACAACAGTCCCACAACAATTCACTAAAAATATCATCTAAAATACAAAAACATGTTCAAGTCCTGTTTAGTTCATAGGATCATCAATCAGTTCAAACTGAGTAACTAACCGCCAGTCAACTCATTTATTGACATCTAAATTTGTCTTAAGGATTAAATCTTTATGTTTTTGTGTAAATTTTTATACTTTCATGGAAATTAGATAAATATCAGCGCTGTCCTCTGTGGGTTAAACGGTGGTACTGCAGCTGATCTTTCCTATTGGTTCCAATAATCCATGTTTACATCACTCAGTCCTGCATTAGGGTATAAAACAAACCTTCTCACCATTTTATTTCTGCATATTTCAGTTTTCAACACTGTTAGCACTGAGCTAACGTTCACAGTTACTGGCTGGGAACGTCACTCTTCCAAAGGTAATCAACGATTGCAGAAATTAATGCTCCAAATCCTGTAGTAAATACAGTAATAATGTCAAAATGTCATTATTTTTATTTACTGATCTTGTAACGCCACATAATCTGAAGACGTCTAACTAAATTGACAAAATGGTTGAGATTTGCTTTTAAAAACAGCTAAAATGAAGGAACTTTGTAGAAAATTGCATTTTTAAGTCAAGAAAAAGGGCAACGTTTGTTTTCATTCATTATAACTTATTTACATGTTTCCAGGGTTTGTTTATTTCCCTCTGCAAAGTGAATCTGCATTTAAAACAACCAGCGTAAAAAAAAAATCCACCCTTTTATTTTCAAGTAATAATCATAAACATTTTAATTATGCATGTTCATTTCTTTGAGTCATTTGGTTTGGAGGGAAACGGTTTGTTTATTCCAGCTGGAGTGGGTCAATTTCCTCTTTAATAGCATGAAAACTCATTTTTGCTGCTATTTGCAGAGTCTGCCTGAAACATTTACCCCAGCTGCATTTAGAGGAGACAATTTCAGAGAATATGTGAGGAGCATGTTTCCACCAGCAAAACCGCTCATCAGCTGTCGATTCTTACTGGGAAATCATCCTGAAATGTGAATTATTTATGGAGCAACCAGAGGCTGCTTTGAATATGAATTGTTTTGGGCTCTTCAACAAAAAGCAGAAGCAAATAAACACTTCGCTGGTCCCTCTGCCGTGTTTGTGACCCATTAGCAGCCTCCAGGTTTCGCTTTTTGCAGGAATTTTAAAGTCAGATGCTCATTAAGATGCATTAAAAATGAGATTCCACCTGTCTGGTCCATTTTCTGCATCAGCTAACAATAGACATGAGGATTACAGAGCAGAGGGGAAAACAAGTGAGCAGCTGTTCAGGAAAAACGATGCCACCAAAGTCAGATTTTTGCTTTTCAAGTCGTTAAATGTATCAAAATTATGTTTTTTCACCGTTTTATGTCTCTGAATATTGCAACAGATCTGTTTTGGCGTTAACGATTATTTTAGTAATTGATAACTTCATCAATTATGCTGACAATTGATTAATTGCTTAATCGGTTTAAAAAATGGCTCATTTTGCTGAATTTTATTTAATGGCTTGCAGCTTATTGTGTACATTATCCGAAGAAATTAAACAAATAATTAAATTCCTTTTTAAAATAAGAAAACAAGCATTTCAAAAGTTAGTGAAAAGATAAGCCCTTCAGTTAAATTCAACACTGTAGGCCTGAACTGGTTATTATGATTTGAATAATTAATTAATATTTGGGTAGCAAAATGTGTTTAATAGCAGATTTTCTTAATTTGAACTAGGTGAAGGTAAATATATGCAACTTAATGAGTTCTGGGTTGAACTTAGTTACAAACAAAGATGTTTTTTCATATTAAGTCCTAAATATTTACATTTTTTTTTACAGTTTTGGCTCAAGAGCTGCCCTTTTTGGAGTGTCTATGCCAAAGTTAACGATTATTTGACGACTAAATTTAGTTGAAGGTTACTTTAATAATTACAAAGAAGGTTTTTCATTTTAAATGCTAAATATTTGCAGTTTTTGTTCAGTTTTGGTTGAATTACTGCCCTTTATGTTGTAGTTAAGGATTAATTAATGGTTACTTTAATGGTTTCAAACAAAGAAGGTTTTTCACCTAAATGCTAGTTTTATACAGCTTTGCTTAATTACTGGGTCTGTAAAATAAAGTTAACGATTATTCGATTTTAGTAAATTAGCTGACTGTTATTTTAATAAAGATTCATCTGAATAATTATTTCAGCCTTAATTTCTTCAAGTTTAATATCTGGATTGTTTTGGAGCTTAGTCTTGCCTTGATTTTCCGTTGGATTAATTTTTCTCTTTTATAAACTGGAAGAAGAAAACCTGGACTATTTGCTGCACAAAACAGAGTAAATTCGGAATAAAAACAACCGTGAGTGGGTCAAAGGTCATTTGGTTTGGACTGGATTTTCCAGAACCACTTTTTCTGGACCCATTTGGAAGCTCCTCATCGCGTGTTGCTCACCTGCTGGCGACCTGCCTCTCTCCTCCATGGTCCTGCATCTGCTCGGAACCGACTAACCGAATCTTCGCTTTCAAATAGCAAAAATATTTCTCCAGAACAGAGAAGTTGAAGTCCCCGTTTTGTCCGTCAGTTTGACACTTTGCTCGGAGGAATCAGAGCCACATGTGGAGCGTGAGAAGCGGGATGTGGGAGCCGTTAACCGGCCAAGCAGCTGCGGGAGGCTGCGTGTTTATCTCCCGCTCCTCCGGTGGTCCACATGACCCACTTCCACTTCCACACGCAGGAGACGCGGAGAGGAGCCCATTCATTCACGCCGCCGCGGCTCGGATCTCTGAACAAACCTTCAGGTTGAGCCCGGGTCGTCTGTGGCCGTCGGTCCGCCCCGGTCCGTCCGTTCGTCCAGCGGGGCTCGAGAGGCGGGGAGGCGGGTTCAGATGTTCTGCATCTGCTGGACCTACCAGTCATTGTTCACCGGCTCCACCCTGTGGATCACTACAGGCGCTCACGTGTGCTGGGTCCTAGCGCCGGGACACGGACATCCATCCGACAAGACGTTCAACAATCAGCGGCGAACACAAGTGGTGGGTCAGAGGGGGACATGGACCCGGTAAAAAAGGTGCTCCCCCTACTGGCCCCCACAGGGAACTGCATTAATTAGGCATAGTCATCTTCTTCAATTAATACATAATATAAAACCCTACGAATAAATATATTTAGCGCGCGCACACACACACACACATATAAAAAAAAAAATATATATATATATATATATATATATATATATATATATATATATATATATATATATATATATATATATATATATATAAACACACACTTGTACATTTTTACTAAATAAATACACAGTAAAAGAAATACAACAATGTATAAGAACTAGATAGATAGATAGATAGATAGATAGATAGATAGATAGATAGATAGATAGATAGATAGATAGATAGATAGATAGATAGATAGATAGATAGATAGATAGATAGATAGATAGATAGATAGATAGATAGATAGATAGATAGATAGAGCAGTGAGGCATATAAAAGTTTCAGGGTAGTATAGTAACTCTGGAGAATTGGATTAGGCCACCCCTGACCCGGACCAGGCCAGCTACCAATCAGATGCAGGTGCTTTTCAGAGTGGAGCATCATGTGAGGCAGAAGTTTCCTACAGGTTATTCTACAAACAGGAGAGTCATAAATCATCCTGAAGGCAGAGCTCAGTGTGCTTTAACTGGCACAAAGTTTCACACACACACACACACACACACACACACACACACACACACACACACACACACACACACACACACACACACACACACACACACACACACCTGTAAGAGCTGCAGAGACTCCAGGTTTATTTTCTTCTCTTTTCCCAGACAGCAGCTTCTTGTCCCAGTTTTTACTTTTCTATGCCACCAGCTTCCTCCAGCTCTTGCATATAAAGGACGCCCTTGTTTCATCCTCAGATTTATCTCCCAGGTTCTCAGTCTGTGTCCCAGTTGCACCAGAAACTACTAAGACAAAAAAGATTTCCACTATAGACTTATATTATGCTTTTAATTACAGAGAAACAAAATATACAATCATGGATGAAATTGTTGGTACTAGGGATGTAAACAATTAATTGTGAATTAAATTGCCATCCACTGGATTAACTCATAGCGTTCGTTTAGACCTATTTTCACTGTTGTATTTTGGTCTCTGTCCTGAAGAGGGCGCCATTGGTCAGCTTTAAGTGAAACCATACAGACTTAAAGATGGCGGCCATGCAGGACAGGAAAGAGAAACAGTTCAAATTGAGTCCAGTGTTGAGATACAAGATCCATTTTATAGCGTAATCTTCTCCTTTTGTTCAGCAACATATTAGCGTCATTGTGTAATGAGAAAAAATGAGAAAATTTCCACCTAAAAATCTCTGAAATTTTAAGAGTTGAAATTTTTCTCCTTTTGCAACTCTGAAATTTCCAAAAAATTTTCTAGAATATTTCTGAGATTGGTCTAAAAATTCCAGTTTTTTCTTGCAAATTTTCATTTTTTTGAACTCAGAAATTAAAAAAATTCTTAAAGAAAATTTCTGAGAGTAATGTACATTTTTTGAGTTATTTCTTGCAAAATTTTTGACTTTTGAAAATCAGACATTTCAAAAATTTTCAAGGACATTTTTAAATTTGTTTCTATCTTTCATAGCCCTATTTCTCATAAAGTCACACAGTCGAAAACTAACAACAATAATAATAGATAAAATTGGAGGTAAAATTTTCAGTCATACTTTCACCATGTTGTTCATTTGTTTATAAGTGTCACAGTTTCAAACTTTAATTAGCGAATAATTTAGCAAACTATTTATGTCCCTACCTACATTTTTATTTAACAAACTAAATACAATATTTAGTTTGGAAACTAAATATTTATTTAGCAATCTAAATGTTTAATTTGTAAGCTAAAAATTCAGCTTGCTAGCTTATTTAAAATGCAACTTTGAATGGCATAGCAACTGGCTAAGTAACGAAAATTATTGCTGTTGATTTTTGACTGTGATGGCATCCCATAATATTCTATTTGATCACATTCTAACTTGAATCTCAAAGTCTAAACAACAGAGAACTAGCATAAGTTTTCAGCTTCTTCAGGACTACGTTTCCCATAGTTCCACTTTTCGGCGCTGGCTGATGACGCAAAAAGGCTGCTACTGTAACCTTGCTCTGTTGTGTTGTTTTCAGATGTGAGTTTGACGTTAAAACTTTCTTTAGCTGTTCGGGTTTTCGGCGTTTCTCCGCAGCCATGAGCAGATATATTCTACCGATTTCCGTGTTCGGTACGGTGGCCGGAAGTGCCGTTTTAATCAAGTGAGTATCTCAGAATAAAGCGACTGGAACTGTCAGGATTTTACACACAACCTGCTGTCACATTTTATTATTTTAGCTCCTATAGTTTCCCTTTTCTCTGTGTTGTAGCAGAATTAGAAGTTCTGCAGCCACAGAAAGCATTATAATTCAGAAAACTTTTAGGATCAGTAACATTTTGTTTTGTCCAGACACAAATTTACATGTATCCCAAACTTTACTTATCCCAAATGAATATTAGATATTGTAACTAATATCATCTAAGTACCTTTTAAAAGTTGCTGTGGATGTTGACATTGTGGGCAGACAGTATCTCCAGTAGCAGTCAGTCTTGCAGTGAATCTCAGGAGGCTTCTGACTGAAGGCTAATGCTAGCAGCTCACAATTCCACAACATGAAGTCCTGGATTAAACCATAAGGTGTTAGCTGCCTTCTACTATACAAATAAAACTTGGTTGATTAGCTAGTGCTGCTAATCCATGTCCTTTACTTTTGCTGCTCCATTTGGATGCAGTAGGGCATAAGGTCTTTGCCTGTTGTGATGGATGGAAGAGATCATTTGAACTTCCTCCTTTTTGGATTTGGGGTTGAAGTTCAGGTATAATGTGAGCTTTTAAGATGCTAATGGAAATTTCATAAAATTTTTGACTTTTCACACTCAGAAATTTCCCTATGTTCTCCAGAAAATTTCTGATGAATCTAAAAATTTCTCAGTTCTTTGGCAGAAATCTACTCCTCCTTTTTTCTGTCTACAATGGCCTCAACATGCTGTTGTACAAATCACTATGACATAATTTATTACTGTTATTACTATTATCCTATTACTATATATTTTCATATAATAGAGAGGTAAACCACGAAAGATTGAGAAAATGTGCTTTTGAGTGTAAAAGGTGAATTTTAATTGGTTTTCCAGGAACCGTGTGACTGGGGGCCGCTGTCCCAGCAAGGCTAGGATTAAAGGGAAGACCGTCGTGATAACCGGCGCGAACACGGGCATCGGGAAGGAGACGGCGAGAGAGCTGGCCAGCAGAGGTCTGGAGACACAACACTTTTTTATTTATTCTGGGCGTTTCTTGCTAGTAGCTGTGCTTTTAAAAAAATTGTTTTTTTATAAAAAAAAAAAAAAAAAAGGTTTTGACATTTGATCAGGCTTTTTTTCCCCTAATTATTTGGCCGTATCAAAATTGGTGTATCTGAAAACTGCAATGGAGACACTTTTTCATCATCACATTAGTCACCAGAGGTTTGCGACAGTGGATTCTGCCACTGTCGCAAACCATGAGGAAGTCTTTAACAGGAAGTAGTTGAAGGACGATGTTTATTTATGTTTAATGATTTATCATGTGATCAAACTTATTCACATGTGAACTTAATTACGTTTCTTATTTACCAGATATACCGAAATTGCGATTTCTTTTTAATTAGCGGAATATTTGTTTCGAGCTTTACGAACACCGCATTGAATCTGCTGAGAGGGATTTCTTATGGGCTGCTAGCATAGCCGCTAGCATAACCGTTACATGGTCCGTCGTCTTTTTTCGCTCTGTTGGTCATTGTCTCATTGACTGGTCGCGATTCTACTAAAACACGATGAATATTGTTCCATTCACAAGCACATAGCGAATTTATAATAATCGCTGTGGTAAAGGGGAGCTTCAGAAAGCGCGATCCACAATAATGGAAAAGAAGAAGAAACTGCGACTACTTCGCGGTCAAACCGGAAGTCCCAACATTAGTGGAATATTATTGACATTTGTAATGGAAACGCGGCTTTTTCTGGCCTCTTCAGGGGGCCGGATCATTATGGGATGCCGCGACATGGAGAAATGTGAAGAGGCAGCGAGTGAGATCCGAGGGAAGACGCTGAACCCGCATGTTTATGCGTGCCAGCTGGACCTGGCCTCCATGAAGTCCATCCGAGAGTTCGCAGAGAGAATCAATCAAGGTGGAAACCAAACCGAGGTCAGAGCTGGAAACATGAGACAGAGTTTCTAACGAACCTGCTTTTTATTGCAGAGGAGAAGAGCGTGGACATTTTGATAAACAACGCCGGAGTCATGCGGTGTCCGGCGGGGAAGACGGAGGACGGCTTCGACATGCAGCTGGGAGTGAACCATTTAGGTAGTGACCGATAAATGTTTTCATCCAACTGCACCGTCAAAAGCACAAAACAAACGCAGAGAAAGCATTATCAAAGAGTTTTCTAGACATTTTCACTGTTACAAATCTGAAAAGTGTGGCGTGTATTTGTGTTTCTCAGCCACTTGCTGAGAAGAACCAGGGGAGAATTTGCTAACTCCACTAGCCAAAAAGCACACAGTTGCGTAGTAACTTTTACTCAATTACATTTACAAAAGTAAAAAAGTTCAGTGTAATAAAAATACTCCTAAAAGTACATTCTTTCAAAAAAGTTACTCGAATGATTTTACTACAAGTTTTTGCTGGGTGATAAATTGTGCAAGAAGTTACTGCGATAAATGATAATCTTGTTGTTTTGAGACCATTTTACTGTAATATAACGGCTAAAAATGCACGAACATATTCTCAAAGATCAATAAACTTTACATTCTAACAAACATTCTGGAACTGGATGGCAGACTTCTGCTAATGTGCTAATAACAGAATCAATTAGCATTTTTGCTAACTCTGAAAACATTTAGTCCCCTAAATTAAATCACTGGAACATTGACCAACATGTTTGATGTGTATTGCTGATTATTGATTACAGCACACAACAAAATGTAATGTTTGTTTGTTTCTCTAATCTGTGAATGCATCTTGTTTTTTTATTTAATGTGCTGTACAAATAAACATGATTGAACCTGATTGATTGAAACGCTTTAAAAATATCTGAGATAAATCAACAGAACATCAAATAAAATGAATTATAAACAAAATTGTCCTTCAAAAAAGGGCTAGTTGAGACCAAAGCACCAGACTTTAGACTTTTATCAAGCAGCTTCTGGTAAAAAGAGAAAAACAATAAACCATACAAGTGGAAATTATTGTGTTTTAATTTATTATGCATTTTATTGATTTATTGCCTTTTTGCTAGCAATAAAAAAATCTTTCTCTTAAACTGTAAACCTAGTCCAAGCCTCTGACTTCCTCCAGGCCACTTCTTGTTGACGAACCTCCTGCTGAAGAAGCTGAAAGACTCCGCCCCCAGTCGTGTGATCAACCTGTCCTCGCTCGCCCACATTGTTGGAAAGATCGACTTCGACGACCTGAACTGGGAGAGGAAGAAGTTCGACACGAAGCAGGCGTACTGCCAGAGCAAACTCGCCAATATTCTGTTCACCAGGGAGCTCGCCAAGCGGCTAGAAGGCGAGTCCGCCGGCCGCTGCGTTCGGTGTGGGAGGCGGTCCGGCCTGCGATGAGAGCGGTGTTCTAACCTGAGGTGTGTGTGTGTGTGTGTGTGTGTGTGTGTGTGTGTGTGTGTGTGTGTGTGTGTGTGTGTGTGTGTGTGTGTGTGTGTGTGTGTGTGACACAGGCACCGGAGTGACGGTGAACGCCGTGCACCCTGGGGTCGTAGCCACGGACCTTGGCAGACACACCGGCCTGCACCAGTCGCAGTTCTCCACCACCGTCCTCAGTGAGTCTCTGCTGAACTGTTCATTAGGTTTTTAATAGAGAAACATCTGAAAAGTGTGGCATACATCTGTTTTCAGACAATCCGAGAGTCCTAAGTAAAGTGCGCCTCTATATGGATCCTGGGAGCAACTGGAGCAACTTTTCACTGCAGTTTCAACTGAAAATCTAAACAGAAAATTTAATGTCTTTATGCAAGTTCTCATTTGAATTTAGGTCTCAACTAAATTTGTCACTAGTTGCTTATTTTAAAAAGTTGCTAGATTTGTTGCTAATCGTTTTTTGAAAACTTCACTACATTTGACGCTTGTTGCTTTTTGAAAAAAGCGACTAGATTTGTCATTGGTCACTTTAAAAAAAAAGTCACTGTAGTTGTCGTTTGTTGAATTTTTAAAACTGCTCCTGAATTTGTTGCTTGTCTCTGGTGGATCTGAGAAGTTGCTAAATATAGCCACAAAGACGATAAACTGGCAACATTGAACCTGGTATCACCCTCTGCCCCTTCCTACTCTCAGCCACGCCCACATAATCTGTAAACACACCTACATCGTCTCTTAGCCACGCCCACATCGTCTGTAAACACACCTACATCGTCTCTTAGCCACGCCCACATCATCTGTAAACACACCTACATCGTCTCTTAGCCACGCACACATCGTCTCTTAGCCACGCCCACACAATCTCTAAACCACGCCTACACCGTCTCTTAGCCACGCCCACATCGTCTCTAAACCACGCCCACATCATATCTTAGCCCACATTGGTGGAATGTTTTGGAAATTCTCTGTGGGCGGGGCTTAACTTTTATATTGGGTTTAGTTTCCCTTTAAACTGGAAACATTTTAGTTCTCCACTACTTTGCTACTTGATGATATTTCTGATTATAGGTGAAAATAATCAGAGACTATTTGCTGTTAGCCTCCTCTTCTTCGTCCTCTTCCTCAGGCCCGTTCTTCTCCATGCTGGTGAAGAGTCCGGAGCTCGGCGCCCAGCCCAGCGTGTTTCTGGCCGTGGCGGAGGAAATGGCGGGCGTAACGGGTCGCTACTACGACGTGATGACAGAGAAGGAGCCGGCACCGCAGGCGCTGGACGATGCGGCGGCACGGCGGCTGTGGGAGATCAGCAGCAGGCTGGTGGGCCTGCAGGCCGACACGCCGCCTCAAGCCACAACCGGACCCACAGAACCAGAACCAGCTGGAAATTAGCTTCACTTAGAACAAGGGGGTACAAACTGTGGCCCAGGGGCCATTTTGTGGCCATTGGATTAATTCTGCGGCCCCAACTGTAGTTCAAGAACTAAACTTGTTCTTTTTAATCTTTTAAAATGTTAAGTACGATCAAAATTTACCAAAAATTTTACTCATGTAAGAGTAAAACTACTTCAAACGTTAGGGGTAAAGTGGTATTTAAAGTTACCCCTTTAAATAAAAAGGCAAAAAGTTTATTTAAAGATGGTGAATGTTTAAAATAATGTCTTTGTTCAGGGACTCTGTTCTACTGTGTTGGAGTTTCTGTTAAATAAAGTTGGCCTACGGCGCCACCTGTCTGCCAAACATTTACATGCTGCTGCTTAAAAATAAATGACATGAAGCCTCAGCTGTTCAAAACTGGCAATTAATTTCATCATGTTTGGCAAATTTTAGATTAACAAATATATTTTTTTATCATCTTCACCTTTTTTTTACAGTTTTTATTTAGTAAATTGAGCTATGTTTATTATTTGCAACAAAAAGAAACTGAATGTTGTAGGACAGTAATATTTTTAATTTATTCTAATGTTTGTAATGTTTGCTTTTGGGGGGGGTTGTACCATTATTGTAGAAATCTATCCTCAAGGTACATTTTATTTCATATTCTGTTCCTCGTTTTTCTAAGCAACTGTGTTTTTTCAATAAAAATCAAAAATAAATGAGTGAAATATATTTTAGTATATTTTTATTTAGGTTTGTCACCTCATGATGTTTGGATCCTGGTTGTTCATGGAGGGAAAGAAGAATTAAAATGTTGAGAGAAAACAAATTTGAATTCTGCTCCTGTCGTATGGAGCTAAATTGGGGCCATAAAGTTGGTTCAAACGAAAAATGTTCTGAATCTAAAAAATAATTTTGCAACTTGGAAAAAAATAACTTGAATCTGATAAATTATTTTGCAACTTGAAAAAAAAATAACCTGAATCTGATAAGTAGTTTGAACATTTTTTACATGTTTTTTTTTTCAGTTTCTGTTTCAGGTATTTTTTTTTAGTTTAATTCTTTTTAAGATGGCCCCGATTTAGCTCCATGCATCCATAATAGTTTGACTTTTCTTTCAAACTTTGTTCAGTTTCAAATATTTTCTTCAGTCTCAACATACGTTTTCAGTTATAAATGTTTTCTTTAAATCTAAACCGTTTTTCAATTTCAAAATAATTTTCCAGTTTAATTTTCTTTTTCAGCTTCAAATATTTTTTAAATTGTCCGTTAAACATTCTTTTCAGTTTCAAAATCTTTCAGTTTCAAATATTTTATGTTCCATTTTAAAGATATTTTTCTTTTGGAAAAAAACTTTATAGCACCAGTTTAGCTCCATACGGATGAGTCTAAACGCAGCAAATCCAGTTAGGGAACTCCTCATCTTGCTTTTGCTCTCAGACACATCAGAGAGCAAATTATCCTCGGTTTCCGTTTCACTGATCTTATTGTTGTTGCTGAAACTCCCGACGACGGGTCGTTCAGCTCTAACGGAGACTGATGAGCATCGACCGGAAACCGGAAACCCGAATCGGTTGGTTCGGTGTCGTTTTACAGGAGGAGAAACTCTCTGGTGCTGAAGCTGATAGTGCAAATGAAAGAAACAGTCACAGGTTTTCAGTCCAGAGTCAAATCGTCTCAGAGCTTCAGTAAAATATATTTTAATTCTGACTTTTAAAAAAATCAATATACGACGCAGTGTCAGTGATTTTGCAGATAGAAAAAAAGATTTTCGCAAAAAACTATTTTTTTTTATGAATCTCAGAGTTTTATGAAGAAGAATCTTAGATATTTCTGAGAGGGAAAAGTTGAAATTTTGCTCGAAGAAACAGCCATTTCTGAGTCTCAAAAGTCAAATTTTTTGTTTTTTTTGTTTTTTCCAGCTCAGAAAATAAAATATTTTCTAGAAAATTTCTGAGATTAATCTCAATTTTTTTTCTAGCATATTTTTGACGTTCAGAGGTCAGAAATTCACTTTTTTTCTAGAACATTTCTGAGTTTTTATTATCAAATTTTAGGTTCTTCAAACTCATAAATTTTCAAGTTTTGTTTAGCAAATTTATGATTACTCTAGACTTTTTTGGCAGAAATGTACAACTTTTTTTCCTATATGCCCCATAACATATTACAAGAATATATGTGTGTGTGTGTGTGTGTGTGTGTGTGTGTGTGTGTGTGTGTGTGTGTGTGTGTGTGTGTGTGTGTGTGTGTGCGCGTGCGCGTGTGTGTTTTAGGATAGATTTAATACTCCGTCGTAATAATGAGACTTTTATGAACAGAAATAGACAATTACAGGAAAAGACTTCATTACCCAGAATGCATCAGTAGAATTGCGGCGACAGCGTTCAACGTCCAAGGTCCATGTTGTCCTCCTGCAGAGCTTGAGGAACCGATCTGAAGAAGTTCTCTGTGACAAATCTGGGTTTTAGTTTGTTTTTCTTCAGTCACGCTGAACAGAACCAGAATCAGAATCGGAACCAGCTCATTTCTTGCAGCAAAGAACTGACAGAAACGACTTTAACTGGACCGAAGTGAACAGAGTGAGTTAAAAGCTGTTAAATTCACTTAAGTTTAAGTTTACATTTTATAGAGATGTCTGTAACACAACTAGAGAAACGTTTGACTTTGAGGCCAGAATTTAGTAAAAATAAACAACATTAAGTGTTTCTTTGCTTCCCAGTTTGATCCTTTTAAACTCAAACTGGGATGTACTGGAAACCCGAACACAGCAGCAGGGACTTGCAAAGCTTTGGAAAAGTATTCACACCTCTTTTACATTTTGTTGCAGAAAATTCTCTGGATTTCAGGAGAAGTTGTGCGTAATTGTGAATAGGAAGAAAATGGATTCATTATTTTTTTTCTCTATCTTTAGATTTTCATAAAGAAAACAACAGCAAGTATGAAATACTGGAAGCTTGCTCCACAAAGCGGAAGTCCTCCAGACCACTAGGGGGAGTCTGAAGTCAGAAAATACTCAAAGGATGCGTTTATACTACAGCCTGAAGTGACTCAATTCCGATTTTTTTGACGTAATGCGACCTGTATCCGATCTTTTCATGGCAGTGTGAACAGCACAGGTCGGATTCTTTTTCGAATGTGACCCATATCCGATACGTATCCGATTCAAATGTGACCATAACGTCCAGGTCGCATTCATCCGAACTGAACGTCAGTTTCTCAACAAATCTCACTATTCTCGTCCTGATAAGCGCAAGTGGGAATAAAAACAACAACCATGATGGATTGTATGAGGATGAAGTTGTTAATATGCTGCTCCGGCCGGACAACAACTTCAAATATGTAAGCTAAGCTCCACCGTTAGCCTCCATGTTTACTTCCGCAAACACTGAGCACTTCTTCTTTTTATGGCGGTTGGCAGAACACTGAGAATGCTGACGCTATGGCGCCCTCTACTGCGCATGCGGGACACTTTCAGGTCGTTTGCCCGTTTACACTGCAGAACGCATACAGGTCGCATTTACTGGCAGTGTGAACGCCCCGGCAAAAAAATCGGAATTGAGTCACTTCAGGCTGCAGTGTGAACACACCCAAATATGCTGGAGTTCTATAATTTTGTAAAAACACGAAGTATAACACTTTCTTTCTTCCATCTTTCTTCTCATCCCATCTTTCCTCTTTCTGGTATCGTAGGATTTGGTGATCGACTCCCCCTAGTGGTCTGGAGGACTTTGCAGAGCTTGAAAATGCAGTTTTAGCTTTTTGCGTAACTTTTTAAAATTTGTTTTTGTGTATTTTGGAGTTTGAATGATGCGTGTTTTCCTCCCCTTTCACAGTTTGCTGTGTGTTTCCATCTGACACCCTCCATACATTATAAAGTGGTTACAGGTCTAATACGGTGACCTGATTCCTTCTGGGGTTTTTCATCAGTATGGCAGAACACAGAAGAGAAGAGCTTCCTGAAGATGTTGATTCAGACGACTGCTTGGCTTCATACACACACATCTACAGCCCAGATTTACTAAAGTAAACATCAAATATTTATTTGTTTATATCTATACTTGTGATTTCTTGGATAAATGCTGTATTTTCGTTTCACTGCTGAAAAGAGATGCAATGTTTTGTTTTGTTTTAGAGATCAAGTTGCTTTCATCACTGGAGGCGGATCTGGAATCGGACTTCGTATCGCTGAGATCTTCATGAGGTGAAGGATTTCCTGTCTGTTTACTGATTTTAGTTTTAATCTGATGTTAATAAAGGCCGGGAACAAAAAATATTAAAAAGCTAGATATATTATTATTATTATTATTATTATTATTTTAGCACATTGGCACCAGTGGAACTAGTGTTTGTGATTGGTGCTTTAGTTAACACTGCCCGCTAGTGATGATGGGAATCGACATTGTTGAAATTAGCACTTTAGCATTAGCTTCCACTGAATAAAATAGTGGCGTAGCGCTTTAGCTTTAGTGGAGCTAATGATTGGTGCTTTAGGGTTAGCACAGCTAACTTTATTTGTAGTTAGCATTGCCCACTACTGATGTTGGGTGTAAACACCATTGTTGAATTTAGTGATTTAGCATTAGATTCTGCTAAATACAATGGTGGTATAGCACTTTAGCACCGTCTTCAAATAAATATCATGCTGTTATAGACTTTCACATTAGCGTAACTATTGTTTAATGATTTAGAGTTAGTGCAGCTAACATTTTAGCTAGCAATGCCTGCTAGCAATGGTGAGTTGGTAGTTTTTGTTAAATATTTTGTTGATGTAGCACTTTAGCTTAGCTTCTGCTAAATACCATGGTATTGTAGTGCTTTAGCATTAGTTTATGCTAAATGTTGGTGTGGTGTGTTGGGTTTTAGTGAAACTGTTTGTTATTGGTTCTTTGGGCGTAGCTGCACCTGAAGCTTTTTAGCTAGTAGTTCTCACCACTGATTAACAGTTTTTGAATTGTGGGAGGAGCCTCCCCCTCCCCCTTACATTACATCATGTTCTCAGTTCAATAATTATTTATTGTCTTTCTTTTCCAGACATGGTTGTGACACGGTGATCGCTAGCAGGAACCTGGACAAGCTGAAAGAGGTTTTCTAATCATTTGCCCAGTTCTGGTTGAGTGTTATCTATGTGCCATAGCTCTGTGTCGACTTCATGAAGATGTTTTCTAGGCGGCGGTGAAGCTGTCGGCTGCTTCAGGGCGACGCTGCCTCCCTCTGCGGATCGACGTGAGGCAGCCTGATAGCATCGCAGCCGCTGTGGACGAGACGCTGAAGGAGTTTGGCCGTTTAGACATCCTGATCAACAGTACGTGATTTATCCCGCATCGCGTTTCTGTTCGCCTGAATTCCCCCCAAAGTGATACAATTTTAATGAAATGCAGCAGTTATTCAACTGAATGTTCATTTTCTCTCAGTACTCCTTTAAATTATATCAATAAAATAAGCAACATTCTCATTTCAAAACACCCTTTTTGCTAAATTATTAAATAAATACACGTGAACTCAACAAAAAAATGTTTATTGTTTTTAATCTGTTATTCATCCATCAGACTGGTGCAAAGTTCAGTTTTCCAATATTCCAGGATCTTCTGATCATCTATGGAGAATATTTAAGTTGATATAGAGGGCCGAAACTGACATTATTACAAATAAAAGCAGAAGTATATATATTTTATTTTTTCTTTTCCACGCACATTTCTTTTCACCAAGAAATGTTTGTTTTTTTCTATCTCTGTATACGTGCGTTTTCACCAAGAAATGTATATATGGAAAAACGAAATATATATTTATTTCTGCTTTCATTTTTCATTATATCAGTTGTGGTCCTCCATACATAAATCCCTCTTTAGAAACAGTAAAAAAATCTTAACGCAGATGCTGCTGGAAACTTCCTGTGTCCTGCCTCTGCTCTCTCCTTCAACGCTTTCAAAACCGTCCTGGAGATCGACACCCTGGGAACCTTCAACACCAGCAAGGTGGTTTACGAGAAATGGTTCAAGGTACGGGGCTCCATCTGTGTTGTTTTCACAAAAACATTTTTATGCTTCAAAATGTGCTTTAATCTGCAACATTTTACTTTAAATCAATGAAACAATATCTGCCATTATTGGAAAGGAAGTGAACATTTTGACATTTTGACTAGGATCCAGTTTTAAAGACCCTGATGCTGACCAAACGCATGTAAACTTCTGAATTCAAAGACGGTTCCAAAACATTTCTGAAAACAATGTTTTTGCCAATATATCTGGCATTTAGCAAATATAAATAATTTTGTTAATTCTAACAAAGCTAAAACAGGAAAAGCAACTACTTTTCCATTCATCATATAACTGCACAATTTGAAATTTAGAAACAAATTTGTTTAATGGAAACATGCAAATAAAAATAACTTGTTTTTCTATAGAAAGTTTTGACGTATTTCGTTTTGCAATTGGTTTATTTCACAAAACTGCAATGGAAATACTTTTTTTCCTGCATCATGCTAGTCACATGATCAAAAACTAAGTGTTACTACTGGCAGAAACGACAAAGATGACAACAGGAAGTGTTGTAACTGAATTACTTGCATCTTTTAAAGGGACAGTAACATGTAAATTTGACTATTTGAGCTGCTAAAAAAGGGCAGTAGGTTTGCTAAATGTTTTGCAGTGAATTATCCTCCTCATGCTAATGCTAACAAGTGCGGCTTCTTTCCCAGGATCATGGCGGCAACGTGGTGAACGTCTCGGCCACGCTGGCATACCGAGGGCAGGCCCTGCAGGTCCACGCTGGCTCTGCCAAGGCAGCAAACGGTGGGAGCATTCCTGCTTTTATTTCCTGTTTTAATGTGATGAATAAATAAATGACAGGAAGCTGCTGCTGCTGTGTTTTAGATGCTATGACGAAGCACCTGGCGGTGGAGTGGGGGCCCAGCGGAGTGCGGGTCAATGCCGTGGCCCCCGGTCCGATCTCTGGTACCGAGGGTTACCGCAAACTCGGTAAACATTTAACCCATTAGATTAGTGGTAGGACTCAATAAAGATTTTAGTTAATGGCAGTTTTAATCATAAACCCATTTATGGGCAAAATGAGCAACATTTTCAATTTAAAACCCATTTTTGCTGCTAAATTATTAAGTAATTAGACATATGAGCTCAGCAACAGATATTTATTGTTTTTAATCTGTTATTCAGCTGAAATTTCCAACCTGTGAAACTCAGAAATTTAAAAGTCAAAAATTTGTGACTTTTGGAAAATTTTGTTTAGAAAGTTTCTAAAATTACTGTCAATGTTACAGATGTTTTTTCGTATAAATTTTCTAATTTTGTAGCACAGAAACATTTGAGTCTTTTTGTGCAAATCTTTAACTTTTGGAGATCAGAAATCTTGTTTTTTCCAGAATTGTTCTGAGATTAATCTAAAAATGTAAACATATTGTCAAGCAAATGTTTGTCTTAGTTTTTCCTAAAAGAAAAATTTCAAATTAATCTAAAAGTTTCAGAATTTTTAAGATCTTTTAGCAGAAATTTTCTCCTTCTTTTTTCCCCATCAGAGACTCCGTCATAGAAAACATGCCTGACTTGCTTTCCGTTGTTTCCCAGGCGGTCCCGCTGCCGAGGCCGCGGGTTCGTTCCAGGGCGTTCCTGTGCAGCGAGCCGGCAACAAGACGGAGATGGCCCACTGCGCTCTCTTCCTGGCCAGCCGAGCGTCTTCCTACGTGACGGGCGCCATCTTGGTGGCGGACGGCGGGGCGTGGCTGACCTCGCCCAACGACGTCTCGGCGCTGCTGGGTATAGCCGCCTCTAAACGCGCTAAGCTGTGAGTCCTCCTCCTGACCAGGTGTGTAGGAGGAGGTGCAGCTTCTGGAGAAACGCTCCTACGGAGAACGGTTCTGATTCTGCCCAAACAGAAAAACGAACATCTTTTAATTATATTCATTTCGTTCCTTCAGGTTACTGGTCGCCAGAAAAGAGGAAGGGCAAGTAATCAGGAGAAATCAGGACCTTTCTAAAGAAAGAAAATGCAACTTGTGGACAGTGTTTGATGTTTATTATGCATTTTGCTGCTTTAGGTTTCTAGTAGAGAAGAACACAAATAAATTATGTTCGTATCGTTTATAAGGAACTATGACTGCATTAGGATTTAAAAATGAATACATTTCAGCCAAAAAATATGAGATACTTCTTAGAGTTTCAGAATTGAAAATTTGCTTTAAAAAATCTCAAACATTTTGATATTAATTTCTGAAATTTTCTTGAGAAACCTCTGACATTTCCGACTTCAAAAAGTGAAAATAATTGATAGAAAAAGATCTTAGAGATTTTATAGAAAAAACTCAGAAATTTTTTAAAAATTTTTTAGTTTTCAATTTTGAAATGTCAAAAATTTGCAAAGAAAATCTGAAGTTTTTAGATTAATCTCAGACATTTTCTAGAAAATATTAGAGAAAAAACTGAAATTCTGAGATTAATTTCAGAAATATTCTGGAAATTTAAACATTGAAAATTTGTGAGTCCTGAAAAGGTTTTGAGTTTCAAATTTTAAATATTTGCTGCTTTTTAAACTCAGAAATTTCATAGTTCTTTTTTTTTATTATTATTTTTATAACATTTCTGAGCTTACTCTAAAAATTTCTGAGTTTTAAAAGTCAAAAATTTGCTGGAAAGAAACAGAAAACTGAAAAATAAATCCTGGGATTGATCTAAAATTGCAAAAGTTGTTTTCTATTTTTCAAAAAACTCTTAGAAGTCTTGAAACCTTTCAGTGTTTTGGCAGAAATGTACTCCTCTTTTTTCTGTCTACCCAAATACGCCGTTGTATGTAAAGTAACAACCCAGTAGTCAGTACTGTAAAACATTTCCTTTGATTCACTCAGTAATAAAAATCTTTCTATTCAGTTGTTGCTATGACAACTCGCCTTGTCTCCAATCTCTTCAGATTGTTGGGTATAAACTGAAACTTATTCCAAATCATTTTTTTGAAACTGGTAAATAAAAAAAAACAAAACACCAGTATCTATGAAATAGTTTAAAGCTGGAATTTAATTTAAATGGTTTAAAATGTGATTCAGTTTTAATGTGATGCAGTTCTGCTGACAGTCAGAAGGGGGAGCCAGAATGCTGTAAATACATCTATAAGCAGCTCAGTGGCTCATTATGAAACGATGAAATATTGCCCTGTCTTTTTTTTATTATCTTATTGTAAATAAGCTATTGGCTTTGAAGAAAGTCTTGAACAATGATCTGGTTATGATTATATTGACTCAGTGGCGTACCCAGCAAATTTTCAAAGGTCTGGCCAGTAGGGTTTTAAGTTTAAGGCAGCATAGATAGAAAGCAAAAACTTGTGTGTGTGTGTGTGTGTGTGTGTGTGTGTGTGTGTGTGTGTGTGTTTATGAGTGTGTATTAGGGACATTGAAGATGTATTACAAATCACCTTAAAGTAAATTTCTTATTTCATTACTTTCTTATCAGAAATTTTAGTAAATATCTGCTAAAAAAACATTTATGGTAAAAACAACATATTTTCTGAGCCACAAAAGTTGAAATTTTGCTAGAAAATTTTTTGTGACTAATCTCAGAAATTTTCTAGAAAAAAAGGGAAAATCTCGAGTTTCAAAAGTCAAACTTTCCAACATTTGAAGTGTTTTTCTGTGAAATTTTCAACTTCTCAAACTCAGAAATTTGAATAATGAAAGATGCATGAACGCATGAAAGATCTCTTGTAGCCATCTGTATTACAGTGAATTTAATTGGTTTTATTTTAAAAGATTTATTTTATTTTAGTTTTGGAAGAAGATGCGTCCGTATGCCTTTCTATGATCTAAACATGATTCTTAGGGGGCGCTCATATTTGGAGAGGGTGTCATGGCCCCCTTGGGTCCCCACTTGGTATCACCCCTGCCCTAGCCGACCTAAAACAGAACAAACGGTTTAATGCGGTTTAAAGTCTTCCAGTGAGCGGGAAATGTTATATGATTTTTTTTATAAACACTGAATGTAAATATGCGGTTTCCATTGTACATCGGTGTTATGTTTTGTAAACAACTTCCGGTGGAAAGCTGCTATGGAGCCTCACACTGCGGGGTATTTTCTACGCGTGCGTCTGACGTCATCGCTGAGTGAATGCGGCTGGAGGAGGCGGAGGAGGAGGATGGGACACTGCTGATGCTGATGCGAGAGCTTTCTCTGTCTGTGATCAACGTCGGTGGACAGAACCTCGCATCATGGATCTACCTGATCTCATTTGAACACCTTAGTTTTATTTTTCTGGAGAAGGAGAGGCGCTGATCCGGTGAACGACGCCGGATCCGAGGAGGAAATAACGGTTTGGACTCGTCACTCCTCTCTTCTCCTGGCCTGTCTCGGCTGACACAGGTGGACAGAGCGGGGAGGGGAGGTTTAAAAGAAGGAAACGAAAGGAAATGAAGACATAGCGTTGGATTATAACTCCAAAAACGAAATACTGACCATTTTCGTTAATCAGGGCTAAAATGTTAACCTGTTAGCAGGCTAGTGGGCTAATTTGTGTAGCTAGTCGGCTAGCAGCCGCCTCGACCAATGGCCGCGGAGAAGGTAGATGCTCGAAGGAGGAGTTAGAGCCAGTTGTCCGGCATAAACACGGCGGATCCGGGGCTTAACAGCCCCAACAGCTGGAGCTCGTTTCGGCTTTGAGTAGCGCTAATTACCGTTTGAGGTCCAGCCGTTGGTGCTGGTTTCGGCTCGCAGGCCGTGAGGGAAGGAAGCGGTGCTGATGTTGGATGTTTTCTGGCTCAGCAACCATGACAGAAAACCAGGCTGTGAGTGAAAACATGTCTTATGTGTTAAGGTAACGGTTTAGAAGTGTGGGTTTGTTTTTTGTTTTAATTAAACGGAACTGATATTTTGACTTTTATTCACTGGAAATTAAAAGTTTCAACCATTAAAAACATGGCAGTGAATTTGAGAAGCTGCTTCCTAACATAGAGGTTGTGTAGATGGAGCCTACAGTGGTTTCTGGCCCTTTGGGGCATGCTCAGTGGGAGCCAGAGCAGCCATTTCCGCTGGGATTTCAACCAGTGGATCCAGACAGCGGAGATGTTCTGAGTCCCAGCAGTAATGGTCAGACTGGTTTGGACTTCAGGAAAGGTGACTATGACAATGCAACGCCTCAGAAAAGTGTGGAAAAGCCGGTAGCCCTGGAGGACCTCATCACAGTCTCTGCTTTTTCCTGTGAGGATCTGCAGCTGGAAGGAAAACAAGCCAGCGCCTATCTGCAAGGATTGACTTTAACTGAAAGTTTTGAGGAAATCAGCGACAGCACTTTGTCGTGGCTCTTCTCTCCAACTCTGACTGATGTGATGGGGAAGGAGTTGACTTTAAAAGCTGATTCCCATGAGGAATCCAACGCCGTTGCTGATCAGGGCGACCTAATAAGCCTCGGCTCTCCTTTTAACATCTCCAGGAGGAACTCTGGAGAGCCGTTTCTGCTGGTTGACCTCTCTGGGGTCACCCAGGACTCGCCTACCCAGTTAACTGCTCAGATTGCTGCAGAGGAGCCGTCAGCGCTCCCTCCCTCTCAGACTTTGTCACCTGAAACCGGAGACAAAGGTTTATTCCCTGATCAAGTGACTGATCTGCCTTTAACCAGCAGCTCTGCTGAGAGCTGCCATTCGCCGCTTTTGTTGGATTTTGACTGTCCTGCTTCTGTTGTACCAAAAAATGAGGCTCAGTCTGCTGTAATTGGCCATGTTCCTTCAGAGGAGAGGAGTGAAAACGATGAAGACTCTGTGGATTTGATGGAAGACCGAAGCAGTTTCGCTGCTAAAACGCGATCAAACCAGGAGGAAATGGCTCTGGATCTGTGTTTGACTGCTGAGGAGGTTCATGACGATGATGATGATGGTGGTTCAGAGGAGAGGCAGCATCAGGTGGCGTCTTTTGATTTAAACCTTCCTCCTCCTCCGGCGGCAAACGCCAGACAAGACGACGCGTCTTCTCTGAAAGCGGTGTTCGACGCCTTGGACCAAGACGGAGATGGGTTCGTCCGCGTCGAGGAGTTTTTGGAGTTTGCGGCGGCGTACGGGGCAGATCAGGTGAGATGGCCGTTTCTCTGTCCAGGAGCCGCCTCCGATCGGAGCGAAGCGCCGAGTAAAATGATCCACAGATCCATTTATTATTGATTCTCTGAGAGTCCGACTGCAGGAAGGCTGTTTAACTTAAAAACTTCACCAGTTCCTGTCTGGGTTTTAGGCTGTTGCTCAATCAAATGTACACTTCTGAAGCGATTAATTGGATTCATCATGATTAATCGACTAATTTAGTAAGTGATTATTAACTGACGTATACAGACTCAGGCCTTTTGCTGGGGAAAAGCAGCATTCAGAGTAGTAACTGAAAGTTGTTTTGAACATTTGGGTATTTGTCTAAACCTGGACAGTGGCTGATTTTCTGACCTTTTTGTGGATGAGATCGATTTCACATGCAAGAATCGGCCGAACTGAAGGAAATGATTTTTAGTTTAATTTTCCAATCTGCTTGTTTATGTGGCTTTCAGTCAAGAGGCCCAAATTCACTCGCTTTCTCGATTTATAGCAAGTGTTAAACTTTAAATATATGATGAAGCGTTTACCAAAAAGCTTTGGGAAAAGTTTTTTGCTGTCCTATAATATACTATTAGGACAGCATTTAAAATATTTTTTCAGCTTTTTTTAGAGTGGTTGGTTATATTAGCATGGGCTGCTGTGTGATGGCAGACATTGTAAATCAGTTACGTAGTTGACATGTGAAACTAACATTAGCATAGGGCTGAATAACATATGACTATCAATTATTTAGTTTGTGTATATATATATATATATATATATATATATATATATATATATATATATATATATATATATATATATATATATATTATATATTGGCATTTCCTGTTTTTATCCAGTTTTTACTCCGTGTTTTTTATTTTTAAGCAGTTGCTCGTTACCAGCAGGTTGTTGCTAGGCAACCAAAGACAGCAAGTTGATTCCACCAGCCTAGCTAGCTAGCTGTGAGAGGTTGAGCAGCTAAAGCTTTTCCTCTGCCTGCATCTCCCAGAATGCTGTGTGGTTATTGATATCTACTGATATTGATTGCATGTCTATTATTGAGTATTGTCCAGCCCTCCTTTAGCATCTTTATGATGATGTTTGGCATCGACAGTCTGTGTTGAGCTCAGCTAACGGTTGCTAACAGCATCTTCCATGGCTGAAAGAGATTAAAATCAAACGCTCAGTAACGGTGTCCTTACTGAAGAGTGTGTTGTTAACCTGGCATCACTGGCTGAGCTGCAGCTGGTGCTTCAGACTCTGGTCCGTTTTGAACAGGCCTCACCTTGTTGATGTTGGACCCAGTTTGGTCGCGCTGCTAAATCTTTTGAATCCCTCTTCTCTCGGTCGAAGCCCCTGCTGTGGCCCCCGCTGGGCACACGTCTGGCTCCCCGGTTAGAAATGTGAAGGATTAGGACTGAAATGTTTTCTCATGAGTCAGACTGTCCACCAGCTGAAAACCTGTTGACCGATTTAGATACCTTTATTTTGAAGGGCTGATTTTTCCGTATTTCCCCTTATCCACTTGAATGTCAGTATGACGGCCATTTTCCAACGGCCTTTTACACCCTTAAAATGTCTCATTTTCATGACTTGCATGAACTTGATGTTACACCAGGTGTTTTCGACTGTTTTATTTATACAATTTTAAAAAGATATGTACTGAAACTGAGGACTCTGCTGTTTCAGTCCCACATCAGGCCTCAACTGGAGGAGATCATGTGACAGACTGAGGCACAGTCGTCTTAATGGTTAGCATTAGCTTTAGCCTTTTTATATTTACATTTTATTTGTAGCTCTTTACAGAAATCAAGCACTGAAGTACATCAAACAAGCTCAGCGGTTTGGTATTAACTTCTAATATTTCTGTAGCGTTACTTTCTGCAAATATATTTACATGTTTAGTGTTGGCTTCTGATAATATGTTTAGGATTTTAGCATTAGCTTTTGTCATTTTATGTATTTAGCAGATTAGCTTGTAATTGTTTAGCTGTTTATGGTTACCTTCTGCTAATTTAGTTTTCAGTGGTTTAGCTTTAGCATAACTAAGATTCTTCCCTTATGAGTTGGTGGTTAATGGAGCTAACATTAGCTACTGCCTATTTTAGCACAACATGTATTCTCCATTAAAATTGTGGTGGCCATTTTGAAAAATGTCTGCCAGAAAAAGGAAACGCAGGATCAAGAAAATAATTTCTTTGGTTCAGAATATGTAGCTATGATTGACGCCAAACGGATTCGTATAATTTGTGATTTTAGTTCAGAAATTCACTTTCCATGATGACCACAGTGGCCATCTTGAAAGATCTAAACATTATCGGTAAATATGATTTATACAAGTCCAATTATATATGATTTGACACCAAAAGCATTAATCTGTGGTAAATATTACATCTTTGACAAACATGATGCCTGCCATCTTCAGTTACTCAGTAACTAAGTTATTTTTCAAAATAATCAAGTCCCTGAACATTTCTACCAATTTAAGTCGGTTCTTATTTCCACATGTGACGGATTTTGCTTCACATTTAATTTTTTATTTATTTTCCCATTTAAAGTGTAGACAGACTTGAAAATCTGTAGTCTTGCTCTGCTGCAGGTCACATCAGCGTGTCGGCGCTGATCCGACCAGGCTGGCACTTTGCACGCGCAGTGATTGCATCTTTTTGCTGCGGGAAGCAAACGCTTCGCTCCCCTCCTATCAGCTGGGATACGTGTTGACACGGCCTCCATGTCTGACGGGGCTCTGCCCTCGTCTGTCCTTGCACAGCAGTAATCTGGTGATAACCGTTTTGAATATCATGCACGCCTGAGCGAGTCCAATCCACAAAGTGATGGTTTGGACAGCGGCGCTAACAGAACCATTTCAGCACGCGGTCTGGAAAATCACAGGACCAGAAACGAGTGAAAAACCATCCAGACCGAGACGTGACTGTCAGGTTTCCCTGTTCAGGTTAAAATTAAAGATGACGACGATGATGACGCCCGTCTTCCTGCCCAGGAGTTGGATTGTTCTGTTATAAGCTGGAAACGGGTTTGGATTTGGCTATCTTTGCAAATTTCCCAGGAAGCCGCCAGGCTGCAGGGAAACATTCATCTGGTATTTGCATAAATTCGTCCTTTTAGGCCAAACATGCAAATGAGCCTCAGGATGTTACAAAGATGGCAGATATATTTATGCTCACACACGTTACTGTTATTTGGTCTGGATTAGATCCTCATGGTGCAACATGTTGGGCTTTTCCCAAAGACGCATGATTGGGCCTGTTGAAATAAACCAATTAATGGCATCATTTTTATTTCATAAGTTTTTTCTTTTTGCTCTTTCTACCAAAAACTGGGTTAGTCTCCAGTTTGGTGTGTTTTTTAAAGTTATTTCTTTATAATGTTGTTTTTGTTTGTCTTCCAGTTCCAGTGTTGGCTCTTCATTAGAATTTAAAGGCTTTTTATGTATCATGTTATTATGACATTATATCACTTTAAAATGGTCTCGATCACAACTTTATCATTTCTGGGACAATTTACCGTCCAGCAGATTTGACCATCTTTGGCCTCCAGCAGTAAAACTTGTGCTTCAGTTTGAACTTTTTTTTACTGCTATCTCAGGATGTTCAGTATTTTCTGCTCTGAATGTGAAGTAAAATGCAGTTTAGAGAAAACAGTTTTTTTTGTGACCTCATCATTGTGCGTGATGACCTGCTGATGAAAGCTTTGCCTCCAGGGGGGAAAATCCTGCAGCTCTCATCTTATTAGTGAGTTTTTCTGCTGAAGAAACCTTTCTATCCTCGGGTCTCTCCCAGGGTTTGACCCCAGTTCCTCACAAAAGCTGCGGCCGTGTCTCCCTTTGACTCTTCCACCGCTAATCCACAGGGGAATGTCCCGCCGTCTCAAACCGCCGTCGTTGTTTGTTTTTAAATTCCTCCCCTGGAAAAGTTTAAGGTTGTCGCTGCTGCTTTTGTTCCGACCTGCTGGTGGTTTTCTCCGTCTTGTCGGAGCGGGTCAGAAATCCCCGCGGTGGAAGCCCGTCGCCTCAGGTTGCTCGTCTGGGTGAGGTCACGCACAGCGGCGGTCTGAGCCGCGGCGCTCGGGCGCGCCCCGCCACCCATCACACACAAATAGAGGAAACAGAAAAACCACGATGCTGTGCTGCTCCTCTCCCCAGCAGAACCCGCTGCTGCATCCGAGTTCAGCGGAATCGAACGTGTAATTCAGGAACGAGCTGCCATGCGGTTCTCACGGTGCAACATGAACCAAAAATAACCAGTGGTGGGACTGGATTACATTTTTAATCCAGTTTATTTGCAGACTCTGTAATTTATTGACAAAATAAGAAACATTTTCAGTTCAAAAACAAGTTTTGCAACTAAACTGAATAAAAAAAGATCTGAGCTCAACTACAAATATATTTATAGCTTTTAACCTGTAATTTAGGTTATTTAACCATCAGATTGGTGCAAAGTGCTGCTTTAGCCGTTCAGCTTTCAGTGATCGTTCACGGAATGTCTTAAATCCATGTGACCTGTTGACGTTTCATCAGTAAGGAATGCTAGTGGAATTAGCATCACTTACATCTGACGTTTTTGATCATTTTTGTAGGAAAATTTGCAATAAACTCAATTATGCATTTTTTGTGAATTTCCACAAAGGAAATACTGCCGCCTGCAGGTGGGAGTTGGCATCACATAAAACTATTGACAATATTTGTGGAGTTTTCTTTTGTTGTGCATTTATGATGATGAAATCTTTCAATTTTGCAATTATTTTCTCTGTTTTGGGCAAATAGTTTTATTGTACTTTTAAATGGAGAATAAAATGAGTCGAATTAATCAAATGACAAAATTGGTTTAAAGGAAGCTAGATGGAGAAAAAGGATTTCAGTTATAAATATTTGACCCAGTTTATCTGTGGTTCTGCTGACCTTTAGTTTCAGCCCAGATGTAGATTAAACTCTGCTCTGCTGGGACCTGCTGCAGCCGCTGCTGCAGCCGCTGCTGCGTCTCTTAATAACTCTGATGGAGGCCGGCTTCATGCCTGCTCTGTTTAGCATCCTGTGGTTGTGAAAGGAAAACGGTTGTTGAGCCGTTTGCTGCTAAATATAACAGATTATTAAATGAAGTCAGGAGCTTGCCGTGTTCTCGCAGCCGAGGCGTTTCTGGATCGGAACATCATGACTCATCGCCGTGTGGCGAGAAACTGAAAGCTAGACGCTAAGCGCGTTCCCAGTGACCTCAGGCGAGCGTTTCCATCGTCGGGTTCAGCCCAGACAAAACCTCAGTGAGGGTTTCCTGCAGGAAGGAGCACGATGTTTACAGAACCAAACACCGGGTCACTTCCTGTCGCTTACTTGACAAAATCCTTACATTCTTGAATTTCACTGAATTCAAGAAACATCCAGGTTTGGGAAGTGCTTGGTTTCTGTATAAAGTCCTTGAAAGTGCTTGATATTCAGACTGCAGAGTTTTGCTGTGAAATGAATCCAACGTTTGATTAAAAGCCTAAATGTGGAAAACTTTACAGTAGAAATAACATATAAACTGTAAAATACAGTTTTTACTCTCGTCTGGAGTTAAATCAGACTAAACATGTTTTAGATCAGTTAAAATTACCGAAATTATTTTTTTCTAAATGCCAGAAAACTTTGCAATAATGTTTATTTTTATAACTTTCTTTGTATAATGTGTTTATTTAATTTGAGCAGGAAGGTAATTCACCTCAACATGATTTGCTTGAATTGTTTCATTGTAAAATTTATTAATGGTTCTGTGATTTATCGTCTTTATACGTTTAACTGGTCTGAACTGGATGTGGTTCCAGCCCAGATCCGCCATCTTGGTAGGCAAGCGCAGAACAAAGCGAAGATCAACCAACAAAAATAAAGTATATGGAAAATAAACTTCAGGCTTAATGGCTATAACTTAATTTTATTGCTTAAGTTGGAGAGAACCGAGGCGAGAGCTGCTTCTTAGCTGTTGCCATAGCAACTGCCATGATTGGTCGGTTACGGATACCTACCAAGATGGCTGTCGGCACTGTCTTTGTTTTTTTTTTTTGTTGTTTATTTCCAAAGTGTGGTTTTGGAAAAGTTTGAAAACTTGTTGAAAGGTTCTTGGGTTTTCCTGCCGAAACATCGGACCCACACCGTAATCTCTCCGGCTTGTCAGAGTTACTTTGTTGGGATTTTCTGGCCTCTTGAGTCACAGCTCAGCGTTGCTAAGGCGATCAGCTTGTTTTTATTTGTAACCGATATCGGGAGCAAAGGAGAGGAAGGGATGAAGTTCAAGTCGGATATTTTGGACCCAGTTTGGTCGGGATCCTGACCCAGAGATTTGGTTCTTGTGTTCATGAGTCTGTTTAAGGCAGATAGCAGGTCCCCGCTGGCTCCTGTTGGGATTTATTTCCAGCTCCATGTACAGAGCGACTGGTTGCCAGGCAACCGGCGGAGCGATGCAGCATGTAGGTGCGCTTATGTAACCCGTTCCTGCAGCTCCTGCGCTGCACAGCTCCATGCTGAGAGTGAAACCGAGCAGCTTTTCTTCCAGGAACTTTCTCCTAACCTCTGGTTTTCTGCAAACATTTTGAATTTCAGCCTGTTTTTCTCAGTTTAAAGACTTTGCTCTTTGTAGTGCGTAAAAAGCTTTTATGAAGCCACTGTTGCACCCAATTCAGGACAGTTAAACACTTGAAATCTGCAAATGCAGATATTTATTTTCGAAGGGCAGCAGCGTTTTATTGGCCATTTTCTGCCCTGTAATCACATTACGCTGCTGACTCAGTGAAATAATGTGGAGTGAACTCTTTATATCATAAATGTTTCTCACTGAAGTCACAATGCCGGTTATTCATTCACTGGATCCGACAGGAAAACCTTCCCTTGCATCATTTATTACATCATGGTCGAGTTTCTTCTGCTGCCTTGCTGAAAGTAAAATGAATCTTTATTTTTTCCTCTCGTTCAGGTGAAGGACCTGACCAAGTTTTTGGACCCCAGCGGTCTCGGCGTCATCAGTTTTGAAGATTTCCACAGAGGAATCTCTGCGATCAGTAATGGAGGTGAGTCGATGCGTCTCGTTTCCTCAGGTTTAATTTGTTGTTCCAGATTAAGTCTAGGATGTATAAACTCTTCCTCAGATGGTTTTCATCTATAATTCATGGAGTCGTTGCCTGTTTGGATAATTATTCCCTCTGGTTCTGGATGCTGTGCAGCTTTACTGGCAGACAGCTGGTGTGATGTGTAACTATGGCAACACGCTTTTTTTTTTTTTTTTCCATCTAGAAGCAGCTGAGTTGCATCTCAGAAACTCGAATACTACCTGAACTTTGACCCCGAAGCTAACAAGAGTTCAAACTATTTCTTCCATCCATCATAATAAACGAGGATCTTATCCCCTACTCCAACGTCTTTGTGTTGTTTATGTTCATAAAAGTCCCAAAATATTAATCCAGTTAACTTGATAAAGGCCTGAGAGTTTTATATGGAGTACAAAACGTTCAGTAAACAAAATAAAGTCGGTGGCTGTTGAATCTGCAGAAGCCTCTGGCTGAAGGCTGTTACTGTAAGTCGGTCTCAGCACTACCACGAAGGCGAGCTCTGCTAATCCTTGTCATTTGCTCTTGCCGCTCCTCTTTAAGGGAGCGTTCACACCAGCTCCGTTTGGTCGCTCTAATCCAGCTCCAATCCGTTTGTCTAGGAAGTCCGGTTCGGTCGGGACGGATGAACATGAAATCGAACTCTGGTCCTACAAACTCCGGTCTGGGTTTGGTTGAAGTGAACTCTGGTTCAGTTTGGATGCACAAACAGACCAAAGACCGCTCCAAAAGCAGGAAGTGGACTACAGCGCAGGGCATTCTGGGTAAATGCCGCCAAACAAACCTGGCATTAGCAGGAGAAATGTTTGGTGGTTTTTTACCAAAGACAAACCGCTAAAATCTGACGCCTCCATTTTTGTTCACATTTTGTGAAGAAGGAAGCTGCTCAGTGTTTCCTTTAGTGGTTCTTGGTGTTTCACTGAGTCAAAGTTGGGTTTGTTTGACTCGGTGCAGTGAAAGAACAGCAGCAGCTGGAAACATAACAAACGTTATAATTCTGATCTCCAATGGGGATCAGATCCTCCTTCATTATGATGATGGAGAGAAGCTTTGAGTTTCCTCCTCCTCTCTGCATCCCTGAAGCCTCGTTTTCAGGTATTTAAGATGCTGATGAGCTTCTCCCAGGTCCAAAAACGTTACCTTGTTGCCATGGTTACGTTTCATAACAACTGTCCAATGGAGAAAGACTAAAAAAATCCTTCCAGCTTCACAGCATCCAGAACCAAAAGCCATAAGACTGAACAAATCAGAGCTGTGTTGAACATGGACGTCCGGCCCACAGCATGACGCTGCCTCTCTCAGCTCCACCCCTCATTGATTTGTAGGATTGTTTCTGGGTTGAGCGTCTCTGGTTACTGACGGCATGAATAAGTCAGGATGTCTGGAGACACGTGGTCTCATTGGCCGGCTTTCAGAGCGCTTGGACAGGGCGTCCTGTTCGCTTCAATTATTCACCCTCCTCCTCTCCGCTTTCCCTGCGCGGCCCGGTTTCTGGTTCTGACCCGTTCATCTGCTGCTGCTGTAAAATCACGGCTGGGCTTTACGGCCATTTAATGACAGATTCTCATAAAATACGTCCAACGTCAAATTAGTGGTTTGGCCTGTAAAATGTGAAACTAGAGTTGAGTTTCGGTTCAGGATTCCCACACGGCCGATTAACAAAAACCTGTTTAATTTTTATCTGGATCAAACCTCATCTGATCCCCCGGATCGTTTTACTCCCATTGTGTCCAGGATGAAGGGAAAAAGGAGCCAAAACCTGCAGATCCAGCCTGACGTGGCTCCCACCGCTGCAGAGCTTTAATCAGACCTCACAGCCATGAAAACACTTCAATGTCTTCTCAGTGAACTTTATGCAGAAAACTGCAGTTTTGTAATAAAATGTAA
Source organism: Poecilia mexicana (assembly GCF_051168715.1). Classification (NCBI taxonomy): domain Eukaryota; kingdom Metazoa; phylum Chordata; class Actinopteri; order Cyprinodontiformes; family Poeciliidae; genus Poecilia; species Poecilia mexicana. The sequence continues at coordinate 2,118,899 of NW_028263388.1, forward strand.
TCGAATGTTTAACTGAAATCCTAAATTTGTGAAATGTTATTTACAGTTGAAACATTTTTTTTCTCAGTCTGATAAATCAAATTAAACTTTTCTTGTTTTTGGGAAGTTAGAATCACTTTGCTAAAAAAAAGAAACATTTTATTAAGGAATATTTATTATTCCTAACGGCTGAATGACTTATTGATCTGTGCAGTCGAAATAAAGGTTGGCTTATATTTCATGTTAAACATTCCTAGTGATTTTGTTTAAATTGTGGTTTTGTTCTTAGTCGGGTTCATTTCAAAACGTAAAATGTTACATATTTAAAAATACTTTATTGATCCCAAAAAGTAATTAAATGTTGTAATTAATGCCTCGTGACAGCTGAGGGCAGGAAACCTCTCCTGTAGCAGTCTGCATTCCAGCACATTTGAAGAAGCCTCTGACTGAAGACACTCGTTTTTTCCAATAATGATTCAGTCTGAGGTTTCAGATTCATTTTTATGATTCCACTTTACAATAAGGCTCCCGTTATCGACTATAGATGAATTGATAACAGCTATTAACTATTACACTGTTTATAAATCATTAATTACTTGCTATGCATTAAGGGTGAAAATGATTTAAAAAATTACGTTTACAAATGCTTCATATGTTTCCAAGGTAGAATAACTCTAGATAAAATATGTAAATTATTTGGTAAGAAACTGATTCTCATCTTCGTTCTTAACTAATGCATAATAAACGGTTATTAATGATTTATAAAGCGGTAACGTATCTAACCTATTTATTGGCCACCCACAAGGGACACATTATTGTGAAATTGAACCATTTTTAGTTTATTTGTTCCAGCTGCAGGATGTAAAATACTAACAGTAAAAAAACTATTATATTGGAACTGGTGATTAAAAATGAACTGAAGAAGTCAAATCTGCTGCTGGGAAAGTTTGAAAATGTTAGGAAACTGTTAGATTTCTGCAGCAGTGAAATGAAGGAGGCTGTTCGATGAAAGTGTTGCCCCGGGCCGTGGAAATGCTTCGCTCCCCGCCGAGACTGGAATGTCTGGAGCAACGTTAAATATCCTCACTTTGACATCAGACCAGGTCCTGCAGGTGTGCCTGGTTGCTGCCACTGGAACCAGTTCATGTTGCTTCCTCCCAGTAAGGGGCCGTTGGCCGCAGTGGCTGATGGGACGCGGCTCGGGTTCGGCTGCTGCTGCGGGTTTCTGCTGATCTCACAGCTGGCCTCTGGTTCGCCTCAGATGGAGGTCATGTTTACCGTCGCGTCGCGCTGCTGACTGTGAACCTGCCCAACCAGGACATCTGGGGCTGCAGAGCGCTGTAAAAACATTCACACCAATTCAACTTCTTTGTCACGTTGCAAACACAAACCTTTGTGTTTTTATTGTCTTTAACTTGATGAAGCAGCAGAAAGTTGTGCAAAGTTATAAATTAAAATCTCAAAAGTGTGGAGTGCAGTTTCTTAAACAGTTGCAGCCTTTTCTGAGTTTCTCTTTCAGATTTTCACAATCAAAAATCTGTGAACATTAAAACTCAAGTCTTTCCACATATTATTGGTAAAAATCTGATTTAGACTTTGACTAGGCCAGTCTAGCCCATGAATATCTCTTGATTTCATGCAACCTTGTGGCTGTGTGAAATCTTCCCATTTCAGCTTTTTGTTACTGGTTGTGTTGGTTGCTGAGCGATAAATCGGTTTGATCGAGTATTAAAGCTTTCTGTTGATAAAGATTACACTTTTAGAAAATCTGGATTTTCAACCTTTTTTTCCTTTTTTTTTTTTTTGCTGTCATGGTTCAGTGATGTCAGGCTGCCATCTTGTTTTTCTGTTTAGCTGAACTCTAATTCAGGTCAACTTGATGAAGGGATGAAGAACATGTTAATGTTTCTGCAGTGTAAACAGAGGACTCCTGTCCTCATGTTACCTGTTTGCACATCAACAGCCGCTCCTCCATGTTTGCTCGGCTTCTGTTTCTGTTTGTTTCTGTTGCTGCTGCGCACACCAACCCACCTCCCTGCTCTGTTGGCAGGTCCAGAACCGCAGCTCTACAGCTACAACCCAGGGGACGGCGCCGGCGGCTGCCCAGAAGAGTACGACGAGGTGAGATGTCCCTTCCACTTCCTGTTTGGACTAGTTGGTCCCTTCCACTTCCTGTTTGGACTAGTTGGTCCCTTCCACTTCCTGTTTGGACTAGTTGGTCCCTTCCACTTCCTGTTTGGACTAGTTGGCCCCTTCCACTTCCTGTTTGGACTAGTTGGTCCCTTCCACTTCCTGTTTGGACTAGTTGGCCCCTTCCACTTCCTGTTTGGACTAGTTGGCCCCTTCCACTTCCTGTTTGGACTAGTTGGCCCCTTCCACTTCCTGTTTGAAGGGACCCACAGCCTGAACTCCCTCTGTGCTCGGCCGTCGTTGCCGTGCCGACGGCTGCGCAGGCCCACCACCATCCTGGCGGGTTTGGCTTCTGGGCCTCGAGGCGTTGGGTTTCCCTTGACTGAAAATTGACCGGCTGGAATGCGCAGCTGTGTGTGAAGTTGTGCGAGTGTGTGTGAAGTTGTGTGAGTGTGTTTCCAGTTGTGGTCGACATTTCTGGAATTCCTGCCTCCGTTTGGGTTCAGGACTTTGTATATTTAACCTGCGTTGCTGCTGGCCTCTGCAGGACCGACAGTTTCTGCTGCTCTGGGCCTTTTTACTGAGCTGCAGTGTCGGTGCCCCCTGCTGGCCGTGGCTTGAACTACAACTCTTCTGCAAAATGTTCCTGACTCGTCTGGGATCATTTTGAGTTGCAGTTGAATAAGTCTGCTTAATCATTTCAGTCCTTTTACCATTAAAAGTTCATTTTCTTCAGGAGGTCCACACATCAAACATTACACTAAAATTACAATATTACAGATATTACAAAGTAAGTAGGACCGTCATGGTAACAACTTCTCCTGGACGATGAATTGTCTGAGAAGTTATCGCGATAAATGATATTGTTTTAATGGTAATATTGGCATCATAAAGCAAAACATTCTCAAAGATTTAAGTTCAAAGATCAATTAACTTAAAATCCTTGTGAACATTTAACATGTATCCAAAGTAAATGAAACGGAAACAACAAATAAAATGAATTGTGAAAAAAAAGGCTAATTGAGACCAGAGTGAAACTTTTATCATCTGGTTTTTGGCAGAAAGAGAAAAACGATAAAAGTTGCAAATGGAAATTGAGTTTGATTTAATTGATGTATTGCTTATTGTGACAGGCCGAAAATAAGAAATGACAAAGAGCCCAAACAACTAAAATAAAAATGGATGCAGACTCTTCAGTTCAGATTATTACAGCTGGGAAATGTTGGGAATGAAACGCAGAGGGAAGTTTTTTTTCTGGGGAAACGCTCCGGCTGCTGCGCTCGCTGAAACCTGTCGCCTGAGTTTGGAAGAAGTTTGGCCCTGACCTGCGTCCGCCGCCGCCTCGCTTTTTTCCTGTTGGTTTTTTTAATTTGGCCTGAAAGGCGTCTCTCTCAATGGCTGACCTGTTCTGCTGTTTGCTGTGAAAACACGGCGAGCTGAGGGTGTTGGTAGCAGGAACGCCTCGTCAGGTCCTGACAGCTGGCCTGTTGTTTGGACCGTAAGCAGCGTTGTTTTAGTCCTGGATCGCGGCTTAATGATTTCTAGAGCCGGAGGGTTAGGAAGTGGCAGCAGGGCAGACGAGCTGCTCTTCGGACTCGGCTCCAGTCTCCACCCCTCGGCCCAGTCGGCCGCGCTGAGCCGAGCGTCGCCGGGTTATCCGTCTTCTCTGACATCCTCCCTGTGCCACGCTGACGGCGGGAGGCGCAGGAGTTACTGAAGGCGTTTCATGACGACTCTGTGGGTCAAACCGGGTGGACAGGATGGTTCTGGACATGGCGGTCGTCCCTCTGAGCCCCACTGCTCCCAGTGCCTCCAGTAAGCTGGTATGTTGTGGTTTAGCTGGCGGTAGTTAAGGTGTCGCCTTAATGTTGTTGTTTGAACCTGTTGCTTCGAGGTGTTAAGCTTTGCTGATGGTTGGTGAGATTATGAGCTTAACTTGTCTGGATCCACTCTCTCGTTTGCTTTTCTTCACAATCCAAGTGAAAATTAAGTTTATTTTATTTACGTTTATTAAAGGAAGGAGAGTTTTAACTGCAGAAGTGGGGAGAAATGTTTTTACTTGTCCTAGTTCTCTGTTGTCTGGCTGATTAAATACAGATTGTTGAATAAATGCAGGGCTGCAAACTAAAGATTACTTCAGTTATCGATTAATCAATTAAGAAAATATGCACATTTTTCAGATTTTTAATTTTTTTTCCCCACATAAGCCTTTTTATACAATCCTATGAATTTAAAAGATGCACATAAACTCGGTTCCTTTTTCAATTTAGAAATTCTAGAAGTCATTGACGGCGTTTCTTTAGCGAATTCTTTATCGTTTGTTGCAAAGGATTCATCTGCAGCTGAAGATATTTAAACTCCGTCGTTTCTGCTTGACTTATCAAAACGGTGCAGGACTGATCTGTTTTTCTTTTTAAGTTACTAATTGGATACCGAAAGGTGTGTAATATGATGCTTATTTTAACCTTACAGGGTTTTTCTTTATTTTAAATGCAAAATGTTTTTTTTAGTCTATGCACTGCTCTGAATATGAGCTGTACCCTTTGGTGACAATCGATTAGTAAATTAGTTTATTTAAATTATCGATTAATCGTTTCAGCCTTGTATAAAATGCATCCTAATTAAAAACTTTATTTCTTTGTCTGTAGATGAATCGCTCGTCACTTTTGAGCCGATTTAAAGATCGGATGCAGGGTTGGAAGGATTCTTTAATTTTAAAAAAGTGTAAATCTTTATTTCCTTAGTTTCTCTGTTGGGTTTCAAACCGCGCCGGGCTTCAGCTCTAAACGTGGCGATGTGTTTTCTGCAGCAGAACGAGGTGACGGACAGCGCGTACCTGGGCTCAGAGAGCACCTACAGCGAGTGCGAGACGTTCACAGACGAGGACACGGGGGCGCTGGTTCCCCCCGAGATGCACGAGGACGTGGAGACGGACAGCGGCATCGAAGCCACGCTGCACGACCCCGACGACGGGGGAAGCAGGTCTGTAAACGCGCCGTTTTCTGTGATCTGACCCGGCTCTGACCTTTCACACAGCATCACATGACCTCTGGCTTCGGGTCAAACCCAGGCTGCCGGCCGCCATCTTGACTTAATGACCTAAAGTCCTTTGTGTGATTCAGGTTTGGAGAGCAGGTTAAACATTAAAATCTGACTCATTTCCTACAAAAAACCTTTTTAATCAATTGATTATACATTTTTGCTTTTTTTTTTTCTAAAATTTTATTTATTTATTTATTTATTTATTACAAATGACAGGAAATATTTTCCATAATCGTTTGTAACTGTAATCATCCCTCCTGCAGCGTTGGGGCCGGACGGCGATTTTTATTACAGAATATAGTCGTAATGGCAGAATGACGCCAATATCGGTTTAATATTCTGCTGTAGAGAAGCTGTAAAACACACAGGTCAAACAAGATGGCCGCCCTCGGCGTACTGACGTCGCTCTGAACTACGGAAACCCAAGAAGTTCAAAAATGTAATTTTTAAATTTTTGACATTTGATAAATGATTGAATGTCATTAATTTTAATTTATTGATGAAATTTTATCAATCGAATGGACTCGATCACTAACGATCTGACTAACCGTCTCATGGCCTTGGAGCCCCACAGTTCTTCTTTTTTTTAATATTTTGGTTTTTCCTGAACTCGGATCTGACCGCTGCTTTGCTTGGCATCCAGAAGTGATGAGTATTTTTACATTGTTTCGTTGAGCGGGTTGTTTTGTCCAGCAGCAGCAGGAAGTGCAGCGTAGCCTCGGGATCTGCTGACTGGGGAACCGTCTGTCCGGCTTCTTGACAGGGACGCCTTCGGACTTCCCGTTCCACGTGTGAGCCTTGAATTCCAGGAAGTGTTGATTCAGCGTTTTTCTTCCCGTTTTTTCTCTTACTCTGGCAAAAGCTAATCTGATCCCTTCATTCCTCTCCCGCTGACTGAGGCGTTACCTGCTGACTGGAGGCTGGCAGATGAACCGTGTGGCTCTGGCCTTCAGCAGCTCGTTCCTGCAGCCTGTTTGCCGAACGCCGGGCGTGTTGGACCGTCTGAGTTCCTGTTGCACCAGCAGCTGTTTGTAGTTTTATCGGGACATTTTCCACATCCTGTCACCTTACAGACATCAGCGGGGTTCTGCTCTTTGTTTCAGAGCAGAACCAACATTGAGGCATTTATACTCGTATGTCAGAATGGACGTAAAGGTCCAGAAAGCTGCTGAAGGGATGAGCAACGAATTTGGTATTAAAGGGAGCCATTATGCAAAATTTACCGTGTGAGTTTTCCATCAGGTTATTCCCTCATCAGAAACACCTGGGGTGTTGCTTTGACGCTTACCTGAACCTCCGTGGCTGTACAAAACGCCCGAGTGGCCCTAGCCCCGCCTTCGAGACGCAGCTCCTCCTCAGAGGGTCGCTGCTGCTTTCCAGCCACATGCTGCCAATTTATGGCACAATCAAGTTACTGTGTTGCCTTCAAATGCTACAGATATAAAATATGACTAAAATAACGTCCAGATTTAATGCCCTGAAATCGGGCCTCCGTCTCTTTAAAAAGTTTTGCTTTGATTCTTTCATGCATGTTTGAATCTCCCATGGCAACCAGCTGGAGGTGTTGAACACCAGCTGATATAAATGTTCGCCTCTTTTCTTTGATTCATTGGGTAGAAAATCCAGAAATTTTATTCAAGTACAAGTAGAGATACTTAATAAAATTCCTCAGGTAAAGGAAAAGTACAGGTGAGTAACTAAAGTTACTAGTTCCTACCCGACTCTGAAACATTGAACTGATGAAATGAAACTCGTAGTTCAGTCGTGTTTGTTTGGTCAGATGAACCGACGAGTACGACTCTGTTCACTCGGCTCAGGATTAACAATCTAACAGGATTAGTTCCTCCTGCCTGCACACACACACACACACACACACACACGCTCGGACCTCGGCTCGGTCAGCGGTACCGTCTGTCTCTCAGCCTGGAATCTGATTAAGCCAATCGGAGCGGCGTCCTTCATGTGGCGTCTGGTGCGGTCGCCGTTTTGCTTCGCGTGGCGTTGAACCGTAAACTTCAGGATTCCTCTCTGGTTGTCAGGAGTTTTGACCCCCGTCGCCCCCAGGCTTTCTCGCCAGGGCAGCGCCGGGCGTTCAAAGATGCGATCGCGCTCCTCGCCGGCCCTCAGCGTGGGGGACCTCGCCGTGGGGCCCGCTTGCACGGAAACGGGTAAAACGTAAGTCGGTAACTCGTAGTTTTTAGAGCGTTGCGACTCAAATCCGTCTTTTTCTTCCTGCTGACTTAACGTCCTCATCCTGAGGAAAACACTCGTGTTTCCATGAAGTCGACTGTTTCTCCCGTTTGAACATCAGATGGCCTCCTGCTGCCACAGAGGTTGAGATTTACCAAGAGTACAGGAGGAGCCCTTGGGATTAATGTGAATTAGCAGATTAGCTTAACGAGCAGCCGTTGAACTTGACCAGATTGCTGCGGTTCCTGGGGAAAGATTAGTCGTCTGGTTTTACTCTGAAACCTGGCCGGGTTCTGGGCGCTGCACCGGTTTGTTCTTCTCTTTAAACGGAGGCAGGAAGTGTTTTCACCCTTCAGCCTCATTTTGTCGCATTACAGACACAAAATCCAGGCAACAAAAAGCCTTTTATAAATGTGAAGTTTTTGTTTTTAAACTCAGTCTGTAAATTTGTGTTCAGTAAAGAAACTTTTCTCTGCATGTGCAGCCAGAAGATGGCAGTAACTTATTTTACTTCATCATTGGGGGAAATGGATGTAAAACGCTGTGATATTCAGGGTCACTGCTCTTGGAGTTCAGTGAACTTTCTGGATGCTCGACTCGCTGAGAAAAGTTGGTGAAGGAAGAAGAAACATGTTTTAACCAAACCAACGTTGAAGTGAGACCTCGTGTTTATACACCAGCTTTGTTCAGCCTGCATGCTTTCTGATTGGCTCCTCCAGTAAAAACATACCGAAGTAAAGAATTGCACAACTTTTTTACTCAACAGTGTCCAAGTGCTGCTTTGAATCCTCTGTTCCTTTAAATCTGAGCTGCTGTTAGCATCCGGCTAACCATCTTTTATAGGTTTCCTCCTTCCTCTCGATTTGGACCTGAAGTTAACTTTGTGTGGTTCTGGTGTTGCACACATCTCAGTAACCCGATGTGTCGGCGCCCCCTGCAGGTTCTCCCTGAACTCGGAGCTCCACAGCCACTCCCTGGTGACGGTCATCAGCGGAGAGGAGGAGCACTTCGAGGACTTTGGGGAGAGCAACACGTCGGACCTGCTGCTGGAGACCAGCCTGGACGGCTCCATGGGGCAGGGCGACAACGCGCTCGCCCCGCCGCCCGAGCAGATCAACGGCTCCGCCGTCATTTCCCCCAGGTAGGAGCGGTCGCCATGGTAACGCCTCGGTGCCATTTCTAAACGAGACGCTGCAGAAACAATGTTTCCCATCATGCTCTCTGATAAGAGGTGAAACACTGTCGCCGCGTTCGCAGCTGCTTGATTTAACCTTCACAGGAAAAATGTATCGAATGCGTTTTACTCCCACCTGACTCGTCCTCTGATGGATGGAGAGTTACTTGGACTAGTCCATCGAGCTCAAAGGAGCTACTTCAAGAGGTTTAATGTGGGACAGATGGTTCTGACCGGGTCCGGAAAATATTCAGCACAGTTTGTTTCTCCAGCACCAATAGAGACCCACTGAAAGCTAAAACACGCTAACGACGCGTTCAGCTGTCCGGTCCGCCCCGGCTCCGGGTCCGCCCCGCCCCGACCCGGCTATGGTTCCATGTCTGGTCCGGTCCGCCCCGACCCGACTCCTGGTCCGTGTCCGGGTCCAGTCCCAGCTCCGGTTCGGTGAACGCGTAATCAGACCAAAGAATTGAACTCTGGTCCTAAAAGTCTGGGTTTCAGACTTTTAGGATTTTAGAAATCATTACGGATATAAATTTGTTATAAAAGTTTTACTGATTGCACTTTATAAATGAGGTAACTTTGTTATTAAAGGTAAAGTTTAAACAGTGATGATTTCCTGGTTAATGTCAAGTTGTCATAAAGGCATTTTGAATAATGTCAACTTTGTATTAAAGTGTCATAATTTACCGAATGACGCTTTATGACAACAGTCATAAATATTCATGAAGGCTTATTCATGTTTATGACGGGTGTTATGACATGTTTATGACGGGTGTTATGACATGTTTATGACAGTGTCATGACAGTCTTATTCACCCCCCTTCAAATAAAGTGATACCGAACATTTAAATAGCAGGAAGGTGTTTTACTTTAACTCCATTTGACTGGATTATTTCAATGTGAGGAATATTTATTATTCCCATCGGCTCAATAAATTATTGGTCTGTAATGAAAGTGAAGGTTAGATTAACACATTAAACATTATTAAAATTTGTTTTTGACTTTTCAAAACATAAAACTTAGTTAATTGTTCTTGAGTACTAACAAAACGTTAAGTTATTAGTTTATAGTTAGTTTAGTTTGAAAACTAATCATTAAAGCGCTTAAATTTGCTGAAAATGGACAAACCTTGTTTTTTCATTTTTCTTTCTAATATTATATAAAATGAGCTTAAATAAAAAAATCTGCAGAATGTTCCAGCATTTTAAACCAGGATAAATTTAAAATGATCACCAGCTGAATCAGTTTGTTTCTTTATGAAGTGAATTTAGTGAGTTTGATACTAAATGTCCAGCTTCGGTTGGTGAGATAAAACTTCACCCACTCAGTGTGAATGAGTCACTGTGTTTGGAGACAGTCACCCTCACTGCTGTGCATGTGTCCACACACACACACACACACTCCTACCTCTTAGATGCCGCTTAGCAAAGCGTTTCTTCACAGCAGTGACTCAACACTAGAGTCAAAATAATGACAAAAATATGGACTGCAGTAAAAGTATTTTTTGTCTAGTTAAAGTACTGCAGTACTTAGTTTAGTTCAGCATTAGTCTTTAAAAAAACGCAGACACTTTACAGTTTAATGGGTTATTCATTTGTCACAATCTGTAAGGACCACCAGAAGGATAAAAAGGATTATTCTTCTCTTTTTATTAAAGTTACAAAGTTACATACTGCAGCTGTTGTGCAGTCCTCATTACTGCCCACCTAGGACCACAAATGGCCCCTGCGCCTCACTTTGAACACCTTCCTTAGCTGAATCCACTGTTTTTCTCTTGTTTTGTCCAGAACTGAACCACAGCCTCACATCACTTTAACTCTTTAAAGCTCTGCTTTACGGGACTTCCTGTCGCACCTGAACGCATCTTCACCTCCTCCTGTCTGCCACTCACCTGCTCCTCCTCTTCCTCCTCTTTTCTTCTCTCCTGCCTCTCCAGCGCCCCCGCCTGCCTCCCTGACTGTTTCCAGAGCTTCCTCAGGGAGGAGGCGCTGGACTTTTTCTGTAGCCAGTGTCACAGGCAGATCAGTCGCCTGGAGGATCTGTCCACACGCCTCAATTTCCTAGAGATGACTAGGTAACACACTGCAGCTGCTGTTGCTGCAGCTGCTGCTGCAGGAGCTGCTGTTGCTGCAGCTGCTGCTGCAGGAGCTGCTGCTGCTGCAGGAGCTGCTGCTGCTGCAGGAGCTGCTGCTGCTGCAGGAGCTGCTGCTGCTGCAGGAGCTGTTGCTGCTGCAGGAGCTGCTGCTGCTGCAGGAGCTGTTGCTGCTGCTGCTGCTGCTGTTCATGTCTGCGGTGCTGATTAGGTTGCATGTCCCCTCATGTCTGCATGCTAACTGGTAGAAACTCGGTGTGCTGTGCTGAACATCCTCACGTTTATAAAGTTCTGATCCCGTTTTGTTTCCATCCCAGCTTCTTTTTGTGGCTTTAGTTTCATGAGGTAAAAACAAAGTTTACTTTGATGAAAGATGACCGTCAACCGTTGCCGTATGTCTGATTTATTTGAAGTAAAGTTTGTTTTGTTCGTTTCCTTCATGACTGTAAAGGCTGGACAGAACCGGCTGGTTTTGGAGCAGATTTGCTGATTCGGGATCAATTTAGACTCCAGGTTTTTAAACCACCTGGAGAAAAATGTGGAATGAAGCATGAAAAATTAAGAGCAAAATCTGAAAATACAGGTGGACAAACGAAGAAAAATTATGCCTGAATATTTGTTTCCTTCCTGGTTTCCTTTTTGTTGTTTCTGATTTAACCTGCCATGTTTCCTGCTGGTTCTTCAGTTTCATCCAACTTGAACCAGAACGTTTAAGTTGGGAAACTTAAAGAATCTGGACATTAAAACTGTGAAGGAACCCTTGGTAACATGAATCAACAGACCAATCAGGCTTTCAGTTTTATTGATTCGTCATCAGTCCTGATGATGAATCTAAAACTTGTATTTTATGTTTCTGTCATGTGAATCTGCTCCTCCATCAGAGCCTTTAGCCTCGTAAACCTGCGGCGGTTTGTTTGCTGTGAGTCGCTGAGCTTTATTTTGGTGACAGTTTCTCCCCTCACCGTGTTTCCTGTCTCCCTGCAGCGCCGGGAAGCGGCTGTCCAGCAAGAAGGTGGCGAGGTGAGTGAAGCGCTCGCTGTCGGGTTAGCAGCCATCGGCGAGCGCCGCTCTGACTCTCCTGGTTCCCACAGGCATCTGCTGCAGAACAGCTCCATGACTCTGGACACCATGAGCGACCTGACGCGGGACATCCTGGAGCTCGCCGACAACGACATCACAGACAAGGTGACGATAAAAAACATTCGATAATCGATCAATTCCTGGCACCGGGACTGCGAATCAATTCAAAATACTGAAAGATTTTAAAATGCGATTAAGTTGTGTAACTTTACTGCATATCGTGGTCACGCGTACAATTTGAATAATTAAAAAAAATTATTCAGTAAAATCAGACTTTTTAAAAAAATTTCTATGAATGTTTTTCCTTCATCCAAAATAAACCTGGAGTGCTTTGATTCTATCATGCATCATTTAATCTCCATGGCAACCGTTCAGCCGTTAAAACACCTGGGTGGACCTAGCCCCGCCTCCCAGGCGCAGCTCCTCCCCTCTCAGCTCCTCCAGACTAGCCAGCAGCAATTAGCAACCAGCTGCTGAGCAGCAGCGTCACTGTTGCTCAGAGCGACACTGGTAGAAACGTTAAAGGGTTAATAGAGGAGCCATGTTGGCCTCCAGGAGGCAGAGCTTCTTAAACGGGCCCAATTTCAAGGTGATAAATCAGGAAGCAAAATTTCTTTATATTGGATATAAATGACATTTTTATAACAGCTGACGGTAACGCAGGTACCCGATGGTGCTGTAAAATGGCCGCCATGCAATGCTGCCCCTCTGAGGAGGAGCTGCGCCTGGAAGGCGGGGCTAGGTCCACCCAGGCGTTTTGTAGCTGAATGGTTCCCATGGAGATTAAAGGATTTCTCAAACATGCATGAAAGAATCAAGGCGACTCTTTAGGTTTGTTCTTGATGAGGAAAAAACCTTAAAACCTGACAGGAAGTCAAAAAAGTTTATTTTCCATGATGCTTCCCCTGTGAATAAATATTCTATTTTTTTACAGTTTTTTCCACGTAATTTAAGCTGAATTTCTGGACCGATTGAACAGAAAAAGTAGTTTTTGAATTAAAAGTTGGAATAGAATCATCATAAACTGAAGGTTTCATATCTCTAGTTTACATCCAGCGCCCAGTCTCTGGTCCTGACCTCTGACCTTTCCCAGGTGCTGCTCCTGGAGCGGCGCGTGGCGGAGCTGGAGAAGGAGTCGGAGGCGTCGGGCGAGCAGCACGCCCGGCTGCGGCAGGAGAACCTGCAGCTGGTGCACCGGGCCAACGCGCTGGAGGAGCAGCTGAAGGAGCAGGAGCTGCAGGCCGACGAGCAGCTGCAGCAGGAGAACCGCCGCCACAAGGAGGCGCTGTGCAAGCTGGAGCGCGAGAAGGGGCTGGAGCTGGAGAACGCCCAGGCCCGGTGAGGAGACGGGTCACGGCCTGGCGTCAGACCTGCTGCTGAGCCGGGATTATAATCTGGAGTATGGAGAGAAATCAGGGCCATAAACTCAGTTTAAGATTATTTAGGACAACTGTGGAAAAAAAAAACTAAACATTGGAAACTGGAAAGAAAATGGAAAGTAGGAATTAAGATTTGAAAAAGAAAATATTTGAAAAAGCAGTAAAGAACTTTAATCTGAGAAGTTTTTAACGGTTTTTTAGTTTCAAATAAATTTTCATAAAACTTATTTGGAGCATAAACAAAATAAATGTTTTATTTTCAAGACTTAAGAAAATGTAATTTTTTACTTCTGTCTTCATATTTTAAAGCCAAATTAATAGTCTGAGTTTTGTGAAGCAGAAACGTTGGTGAATGACTCCGAGTGTTTGTCGCTCAGGCTGCAGCAGCTGGACGACGAGAACAGCGAGCTGCGGTCCTGCGTTCCCTGCCTCAGAGCAAACATCGAGCGACTAGAGGAGGTGGAACGGTTTCATCTCATTTCTCGTTCTGTTGTCTGATTTCGTTTCCAGTTGCTCATCCTTTCTTTCTGGTTTCCAGGAGAAGCGGAAGCTCCAAGACGAGGTGGAAACTCAGTCCGACCGGCTGAACGAGGAGACGGAGTCCCGCAGGAAGATGGCCGACAAGCTGAGTCACGAGCGCCATCAGAACCAGAAGGAGAAGGAGAGCACCCAGGAGGTGGGCGGGGCCGGAGGGCGGGGCCTTCTGCAGCAGGACTCAGCTGTTGCTAGGCAGATTCTAACGTTTCTCTGGTTCCCCTCAGCTGATCGAAGATCTGCGGAAGCAGCTGGAGCATCTTCAGCTCTACAAGCTGGAGGCCGAGGCCAAGCGGGGCCGAACCCCCGGCGCCGGGCTGCAGGAGTACCAGACCCGGACCCGGGAGGCTGAGCTGGAGCAGGAGATCAAAAGACTCAAACAGGTGAACAAATGTCCCGCTCTGCTGCAGCGTCTTAAAGGGACAGCAACATGGAAAATTAACTTTAATCGTTCCATCGTGTTTTTATGTTTTTCCCTCGTTAAAAACGAGCCTGGAGAAATCCTTTAATCTCCATGGCAACCATTCTGCTGTTAAAATGCCTGGTTGGCCTTAGCCCCACCTTCCAGGCGCAGCTCCTCCCACATCAGCTCCTTCAGACTAGCCAGCAGCAATTAGCAAACAGCTGCTGAGCTCATTATAGGAGCTGCTGCTCAGAGCAACGTTGGTAAAAACGTTAAAGGGTTAATAGAGGAGGCATGTTGGGAAGACTTCCTGGAGGCGGAGCTTCAGAAAGAGCAGGAGATTTAAAGAGACAGAGGCCCAATTTCAGTTGGTGTTAACAGGTTTTAAAATCTGATGGTTTGTTTCCAGGACAACCGAACTCTGAAAGAGCAGAACGACGAGTTGAACGGACAGATCATCAACCTGAGCATCCAGGGAGCCAAGAACCTGATGTCTGCCTCCTTCTCCGATTCCCTGGCCGCTGAGATCAGCTCCGTGTCTCGGGCCGAAGTGAGTTTAAAACAAACCTGAATTAGAAACGGGTCGCTAACCGAATCAAAACGAGTCGGTAAAAACGAACAGAGTGACGACTCGGTTCGCCGTTTACAGTAGAAGTTTGATGTTTAAAAACAAAGATGGAGGAAACTGCTTAGAAGGAAACGGTGACATGTTGAGACGGATTTGTTTTATTCTGGCTGCAATAGAGAGAGAGAGAGCAAGACTTCAGCAGATAACAGGAAGGCTCAATGGAGAACATCAGAGGAAGTTTAGTTTTATAGTTTCGAGCTTTTAACCTCTGTAATAATGATCTACTTACTGTTTGACAAACTCCAGTAAAATTCTGTTGCTGTATGTAGCAACTTTTCAGACAAAAAAAATCAGTTTCATCCAGAACCGGAACCGGCAGGTCAGAAATTTTAAAGATCCGTGATCGACTGTAGATCCTGGATGCATTGGTCTCAAGTTTTTCTGTGTCAGCTTCGTGTTTATGACCAACTTCTGTCCGTCTATCTGCAGCTGATGGAGGCCGTTCACAAACAGGAGGAGATCAACTACCGGCTCCAGGATTACATCGATAAGATCATCGTGGCCATCATGGAGTCCAACCCCTCCATCCTGGAGGTCAAATAGTCCGATTAGGAACGGGCACCGCCGGCTCCATGCTGCAAACTTATTTATATCGAACATCTGGAACCAGGAAAACAAGGGAGGGTGTAAAAATTAATTTATTGGACCTTCTTTCAACACACATGACTCCAGACTGGATTAGAAAACGACGATAAATTTCTAGAGTCCAAGGCTGTCAGTAAAAGATGAGCTTGTTTTCGTTTCTTTTCGGTTTGTGTGGATGTGTGTGTTGGCGCCGTTGGGTTCTGGTGACTTCCATGTATTTGGCTGGAGGAACCCGAGCCCCCCCTGGTGGATGAATGTGGAAATGCAAGCGTAGATTAGATCCTTCTTTACTCCCAATCGGCTTCTAATCGACCTAAAACCGATCCGCCAGTTCTACCAAAACGCCTTAAAGGAGGGTTGATCAAAGTATTTAATTCTGCTGAGCGCACCGCGAGTGACTCGGTCCGACCCGAGGAAACCCAACCCAGGCTGAGTCGTGTTTTCACCAACCGCATGAAGCGCAGGTCGGGTCAGCGACGGTCCGTTTCTATAGCTCAACCCGATGAGGGAGGTTTCTCCTGACCAGAAGCTCCTCCAGGGTTTCCTTTAGAGAGAGAGAGAGAGAGTGTGTGTGTGTGTGTGTGAGAGAAACGTTCCCTTGCTTTTTCTGTGTTTGTGTGAACCAAGATGGCGACACTAAATGCGGTGAAAAGCATAAAACAATCATTCCTGTAGGGGAGAAAACTAACAAGATGAAAGAAGTGATTTATTGTTTGGTTTATGTTTACAATGAAACAGGGTCCTGGATGTCAGGTGGGCTGGAGCAGCACTACAAACATTTAAAGGGCCAGCTGCGCAAAATAAGCACTTCCTCTTTCTCTCTGTCCGCAACGATTCAGGATAAATCCAGAGAACTCCCCCCCAGAAACTAATCCCAACGAGTTAGCCATTAGCCGTTAACCTCCAAAAACATCAGTTTGGTTTATGTGAATCTTATTAACCTTTAAACAGTAATTTACAGAGACAGATCATTGGAGGCTGGAGGCGGTGCGCCACTAAAAGTCTTCCTGTCTGAAAAATGTGAAGCTAATGGCTACTACGAAAAGAATTAGCAGGTAACCTCCAAAGATTAATCAAATTCACAAAAATCACATTGATAATTTGAACAGAGATGATCATTGTTTGCATGGAGGCTGGAGGCAGTGCACCACCAATAGTCTTCCTGTGTGAAACGCCTATGAAGAATGGAAAAACAGAAGCATTTATAGTCGGGATTGTGTTTTTTTGTTTTGTTTTTTAAAGCAATGCAAGAAGCTAAACATTTATATAAATTGATTTGTTTGTGTGTCTGTTACTTGTTATGATCAGTGTGTTTCACACAGGAAGATTATTGGAGACACACCACCTCTTTAGTTCTCCATCTACAAACTCAGCAGTTTTTGTTTAAAAAGAAAAAAAGCTTAACTCAATGTAACGGTTAGCTTGAGGCTAAAGCTAACTCTGGATTTACTCTGAATTAGGACTCCAAGTGAGCATGACACTGTAGGGTAGGATATTGACTGCTCATAGCCCTTCATCAGGACCTCAGTTCAGTAATTCTGCGCTGTCCCTTTAAATGAATCCCGACCATCCCAGTACAGCCCGCCTGATCCCAGCGTCGTCTTGCTGAGTGAAGCAGGAAAGTTCAACGTTTTTACTGCAACTATGAAATGCCGGCATTTTGACAAGTTGTATGTTAAGAATTTAGCGGATGTTTTGCACTATGATTTGTTTTTTTTGTTGTTTTTGGAAGTGGGATGAAATGTTATGAAGGGATAATTTGTAGGAATCTGTTGAAGAGGGAAAAGTATCACACTACGACGCCATGTTGAGTCGAACCATCGATGATTCTGCAGCGTTTCTTTAAATGCAACTCCGAGCATCAAGCTTGGAGATTTCAGACGTTTTTTGTAGCAATAATGCAGGAAATTAATGGAGGTGATTCTTCTTTTCTTCTGCTGGATGAAGACATCATGAACTGATTCTGGACTCCAACGCCGACCTGGATGTGGATTTATATCACGACCTTTGACACCAGTACGTCTAAGATTTCCTCGTTTTTTCACTCTGTTCGCCTCTTTCTCACTGCTCTTCACTCGCCACTCCATGAAGGAAAAGACAAAAAAACAAAACAATGGCCTTGGATGTAAATGTCTTGTAAAGTTTTTTTCTACACTCATTCTAGATTCTAGGTATTTTTCTAGTCGCAGCAGAGGAACGGAGGTCGCCTGTAGCATGTAGCGTGTACAGTTTCCGTCGGGGTTCTTCGTCTCACGCCGGTATTTATTCGTCGACGGCTCACACCGACCTGTTCTGCTGAAACAAATACGTTTGTGCTTTATTGAATTCACATTTATTGACACCGATAACACGGCGGGAGAGTTTATTTGCGAGGTAAGAGTTAGCTGAGCTGCACAAGATGGCCGCCTGAGGTCGGCGCGCTCTTCCGTGAAGTTCTTCCTGTTGTCTTCCCGGAGGGAGTCGGGTCCTGCATGGATGCCCAGAGTTCTTGTACGTCTCTGATCCACCATCAGTAAGATGACATTTTAAAACCTCCTGGCTTTCACAAGGGTGAAAAAAGGTTTAAAGTTGAATAATTCCTGATTTCTTTGAGTGAAAATACGACGTAGACGCATCTAGGTGTTTTATTATGCCTGTATTTTTTTCTTTTTGTAGATTAGATTTGCACTTTGACCTGATCCATCATCTTATTTCCTGGTTTTAAAATTACCAAAGACTGATTCTGTTCTCAATTTTTTCTGAAAGAAACTGACATGGTAGCAGAGCCAGTCCAAAAAAATCTGCGGCCTTTGACAGAACTTGATTTTGGGCCCCCAAACTACCATCAGTTACAAAAAATATATAAATTAAAGCAGTTTTTTCTTCTAATGCTACTTCTAAGATGTTAGCCTCTTAAACCAAAAATAATTTGCTCGTCTGTTGCCTCTAAGGTGCTAAGCTGGTGCTCAGTTTGCTTCTACCTTGGTCCGGCTCTGCCTGTAGTCTAAACACTGTCTCTCTCTGAACCTGATGATGACCCCTGGGTAAAGTCAGTTGGTTTTAAGTTATGCGTTAAACATCTGAGCTGTAAATATAAATATTTTTGCGGACTTCTTTCCCGTTTCCTTCAAACGTGTCTGAAGGTTTGCTGAAGGTGTCGCCATCAGTCGTGTTCAGCTTGTGTGACGGAGAAGGACGGGAAGCAAATACTGTAGAAAAGAGAATCTGTAAGAAGTAAATTTATTCCTATTTTCAAAGATAAATGTATAATTAATGTATAAATTATAACAGTATTGGGTACAGCTGTATAATATTTTTGGAGCTCCCTACAAATGATTTACTCCTAATTGTTACTGGGGAAATATGTCATTTATTGTAAGAGAATTTAAAGGTAAAAAGTGGAAGTAAGAATAGAATAAATAAATGGAATAAAATAAACTGTTTTGTTTTTATTTAAGCACTTAAAAAAATCTGCAACATCTTTGTCATAATTTGACATTTATGCATTTAATCTGATTAACACCAACAATCACTTTACTGACTAGACATTAAGCCTCTAGTGCCACCTGCTGGTTGGAAATATTTACTGCACTTTATGTTTTTACAGATTTTAAAATGAAAGCCACATATTGGTGTGAAAGATTAGTTCAGATTAATTGGAGGTAATAAAAGTTTTTAATGCACACTGACTAGATAGTCCAGCAAAGAGAAATGTTTCAGTTTTCCTCAGTAAAAATGCAGCAAGTCACCTCAGTTTATATTTTGGCAATAAAGTTAAAAAAAAAAAAAAAGACTTATTGAGAGAGAATCAGGATTCTGCAGCTCCAGAGCCACAAGTGGCCTTTTGACTCGCTTAATTTAAAATAATAAAGATAACTTTTTGTATTTTTAGTTTTCCTTCCATTTGTTCTGGTCGCACTTTGCCAGCACTTGTAAATTCGGTCTAGGATCACAACTGCCAAAAGCTAAAATAGGTCTTTTTTTTTAATAAAAGGGTAAATATTTTTTACTATTGTGATTACATTGTCTTCAATCTACATTATTGCCAAATGAGTTAAGTTAAAATGAAGATAGAGACCCAAATAACTTTTCTCATAATTATTCCCCCTACACGTTTCCAAACAAACAATGCAGACGCACTAATTTATTTAAAAAAACATTTACAAAACAATTAAGTCATGAAAAACTACAAGCGACGAAATCATAACCATCACGGTACAACTGGACACCCGGAACCAAAGTTACAGCTGTTGCACTCTCCGGGCGTGTTTTGATGAAGGACGCCGGAGAATCAAATGCTGTCGATATTTCACGTTTTTCCACAATATTTCCATTGAAGCTTCAAATGTTAGCTGTTGATAAAATGTTGTAGTTGTAGTTCTATGACTGGACGAGTTGGTGGATGTTTAATTAGATACATTTTGCACGTTTTTAGAAAGTTGAGTTGACGAAGCTAAAGTTAAACTGATCATTTACTGAAATCAGCATCATAGGATTCCGAGAATAATCAAGAATAATCACACCGAAGCATCTTTTCCTGAATTAGTGGGGAAACTTTTTTGTATTATTTTTATGGATTCATTTCTCAGCAAGATGTTAAGTTAGGTGTTGTTAATCTTCATATAAATGGAGTCGGGTTCGATAAGTTCGGAGGTTCGGCTGAAAGTGGCCCAGTGCTTCCGGACGCTCTCCTCCTCCGCGGATCATACAGACGTTTTTGACGCCCTGGAAACGCTAAACTCCTATTTAGATGACGGGGCTGAAAGCAGCAGGTGCACCGCGGCGGAGCGGGAGGAGTTCCGGAGGACCCACTACAGCCGAACCCTGCGGGTTCTGGTCGGACAGCTCCAGGCTGACTGGACCCACAGCCTGTCCGCCGCCCAGCGCTCCCAGCTGTGGGACCCGCTGTTCCTGAAGGGGCCGCCGGATCAGGCGCTGCTGGTGCTGATGGAGGCCGTGACCCAGCTCCGGTGAGACGAGCTAATGATCTGTTTTTTATCTAAAATATTAATAACTACGACGACATATCAGGGACACGAAGGAAGAGCAATAAACTAAACTTTTGAGCTAAATCTCAAACATGCTCTTCTAGAAAACATAAAATTTCAGAGATTGAAAAGTCAGATATTTGCTAGAAAAGAAAAAGAAAAAAATCGGAGATCGATCTCAGACATTTTTAATGAATTCATTTTTCTGAGTTTGAAAAGTGGATTCATGATACTCAAAAATGTCCTTTTTTTATTTTATTTTTTTTGTTGTTTCAGAGTTTTGCCTTTTCTATGTACTTTAGGCACTGCAAAATGCAAAGAAAGGAAAGGGTATTTTAAATCCTACATTAAAATGAGCCGGATAATTTACAGTCTGATATTTCTTGAAGGGTAATTTTGTTTAAAGACTAGATAATCCATTATTTATGGTTCAGGTCTTTTGTAGTTTTTATTTCCATTTTTACGTATAGATTTTGGTTGTTTTATTTTGGATATTTCCTTCCCTGAAGGAAACATAGTTACTTGATTATAGTATAAAATGTAAATATGTGCCTAGAAAAACTTCATACTGTACCTTTAAGAAATCTGCCAGTCCCAGTGTAAATTTTTCTGTTCTGTACAAAACTAAAGTTAATTGATCTTTCATAGCCATTATTATAAGCCATTATTATTGTATTAGTTGAAAATTGCATCAAAACGACAATATTATCGTTTATTGCAATAATGTCTGGGACAGTTTATCGTCCAGACCTGGCTGATGAAGTCCTCTGTCCGCTCCCTGCAGGCCCAGCGCGGGTCTGGACCGCCTGGTCAGCGTTACGGAGCGCTTCCTGCAGAGCGGCCGCCTGGCGGACCTGCTGTGGTCCTTCTGCCTCGGTTCGGTGCCGTCGGACTCGGCCCAGCTCAGAGAGACGTTGCTAGCCCGGTTAGCCGCTCTGCCGGACCTCACCGCCAACAGGCTGCACCCAAACAACCGGCCGCTGTTCACACCCCAGCGGTTCTACCCGCTACTGGCCTCGGAGATGCTGGCCGTTCTGGAGAGGACCTGCCGCGCCCTCAGAGGTGACGCCATTTTAGCTAGCGGAGATTGTTTGGCGCCACTTTAGCTAGCGGAGATTGGCGTTGGCGCCACTTTAGCTAGCGGAGATTGGCGTTGGCGCCACTTTAGCTAGCGGAGATTGGCGTTGGCGCCACTTTACCTAGCGGAGATTAGCTAGCGGAGATTGGCGTTGGCGCCATTTTAGCTAGCGGAGATTGGCGTTGGCGCCATATTAGCTAGCAGGTTGTTGCTAGGACACCGGAGCCGAGTTCATTAGTAACTAGTAGTTAGATTTACTTACAGTATTATAGTTTACTTTTAGGAGTATTTTTGCTGCGCTGTACCTTTTACTTTTACTTGAATAATTTTATTATCAAGTATTGCTACTCTTACTTGAGTAAAATTTCTGGATTCTCTAAATGAAAAACAAACATGTTTTAACCAAATATTCACCTGCAGTTTTTTATTAAAGTTTAATACATGTTTTATTGAAAGAAACTGATTTAGAAAAATTTTCTTTTGCCTGATTTTGTTATTTTTTTGTTCCTTATTTGAATGATTGTCATTTTGATCCTTAAATACTAAAATTTCTGCTGAACTTTATATTTTGGTCCATCTGATTATGTAAATTTAATATTTAAAATTTACAGTTATTGTTTGACAATATTACAGAAATATTTAATCATTTTCCTGTTTAGTAGTTGTTACATTCATTTAGCGTAAACGTTGCCTCACCTGATTTTAGTTGGCAGTTAGGTAATTATGACTTTATGAATCTGATGTTGATGTCATAATATGCTTCCATATGTTTTTATATTAATCCCATCAGATGTGTTATATTTATTGTTATTGATTGTCCATCTCTATGTTCACTCAGCTGTTCTGATGTCTTCCACAGATGGGGTCGATTGCTCTTTGACATTCGTAGCTCAGACACTTGGGAAAGTTTGCCTCCAAGGTCACAGCGGTGAGTTTAAAACAAGGACAGGCTGACAGATTTAATGGCAGCGAATAGATGTGAAAAATGGCTTCCTGGGGAAAAATATGGCATCATAAAGAGATGACTGGATTTCTGGACAAAGACTAGAGTTCATATTCAGCAAAAGAGACTAAAAAGAACCAAACAATGTTTCTTTTGCTCAAACCCAATTTTGGCAAAATCCGGTTTCTTTTGTCTGTATCCTATTAACCCAAATATGAATTTTATTTTAGTTTTTTTTCATGCCATCTTGTTAGCCCAATGCAGCCCAATGCATAGCGAACCCATGGAGACCAACAAAAATAAAATATGTGGACAATGTGTAAGAGAAAGATGCATGAACAAAATGGCTGCTGTCGGTGAACTGTGGAAGTGAACCGCTGACACTCTGAGCTCCACGTTCTGCTCTAGAGCGCCCCCTGCGGTAAACCCCGTCCTGCTGTGTCTGTGCAGGCCCGGTTCTGGCCGTGATGGCGCCCCGCCTGGCTGTCTGCACGCGCTCAGACATGGTGTGGCAGAGGGTGAGCTGGAAGCTCCTGCAGGACGTCCCGGAGCGCTGCATGGAGAGCGTGCTGACCGGCCTGCTTCAGGCGGCCGACAGGTGAGCCGTCCAGACAGGTGAACAGGCACCAGGTGAGGGCAGGTTCTGATTCTGTCTTCGGTCCATTTCCAGCCCGGACGCCTTCAGCCGCATCACTGGAAATCTGGTGCTAACCAATAAAAAGGCTCAGTTTGTGCTGACTCATAAAGTACTGCTGCTGCAGTACAAGTACCAGGTAGTTCAGCAGTGAATATATGTGTTTATATAACCTGTTGTTGTTTTTAACGGTGTTTTGTTTCCAGACTCGCGTCCTGAGGACTGTCCTCGGCTACCTGGCCTCAGACCGGGATCGCAGGCCACTCCTCATCCAGGTCCGTTTCTCTGTGATTACTGTAAAATATTAGATTTCAAAGCAAAGACAAAATTATACAGTTCAACTTTTATACTCTTTAGCATTTTATATGTGATTAGCATCACATGTTGCAGCAAAAGCACAGTTCCAACATCTTATTTACTTGAAGCTAATGCTAAAGCGCTGCACCGACACGATATTTAGCTTAATGAAGTTATGACAGCACGAGAGGAAAGCTGTAATATTACAATAAAGTAGAAACAATTTGTGAATAATTGTAATAATATTGGAATGAAGTCATTATAATACGAAAATAAAGTCATAATAATCCGAGAATAAAGTGGTAAAATGCATGAAAAAAGTTGTTTGATGATAAAGTTGAAATAGTACAAAAATAAATTCAGAATAATATGAGTTGAGAGTTAAACTCTAGGAGAATGAAATGGAAGAATTCCTCCATGAAAACAGTAAAAATGTTCCCAGGCCTCCTGCTGGAGCCTGTTGTAAATGTTTCTGAACGCTGCCTGGCGTTTGCTCTGTGTCTTCAGGTTTTGCGGAGTGTGTCGCAGGCCTGGGCCAACCCCAGCGCGGTGAAACACACGCCTCAGGAGCAGCAGCTGTACGTTAGCAAGACGCTGCTGCTAGCTGCTAGCCTGCTGACGGACGCCGAGCTGCAGGAGCTTCGCTCAGGTGCAAAATGAAAACGTCGTCTACTTCTGATGATCTTCTGATTTATTCCAGTTCTGAACAACATCAGAAAGTCTTGCGACATTAGTTGCAATTTTTCTGGCTGTTTTCTTTTCTTCCTCATCTGTTCCTCCATCACTCTGTGACCTTTAGCAACTCGGGTTGTTTTTTCACTCAGCTCATCGTTTTCTTTCAGACCTCCTGCAGTGCCTGCTGGGCGGCATGCAGAGCCACCTGGACAGCAGCGCGGTCGGCATCAGGACTCTGGGCATGGTGGTGGGCGAGTGTCTGAGCGCCCGGATGGATCTCAGCGGCACCAAGCTCAAGTTTGAGGTACAATCTGAATATCTGACAGGTGGTGGCAGCATGATGCTGTGGCCTCAGCAGGGACAGGGAAGCTGGGCAGAGAGGACAGGAGGAGGACCGGAGCTTCAGGATAACAGAAAGTAAAATGGAGAAAAACGTCAAAATAATGAGAATAGCAAAAATAAAATTAATTTAAAAAATTTAATAATACAAGAAAAAGTTACAATAAGAAAATAAAGTTAAAATAATCAAACTCTGAAACTTTGTGCTGTTTTTGTGTGACAGTACGACCAGAATGAAGAAACCCGGGAGCTGCTGTCTCTCATGACCCCCAGCGTGTGTCCTGACCCTGACCGTGACCCTCACCGTGACCCTCACCGTGACCCTCACCCTGACCCTGACCGTGACCCTCACCCTGACCGTGACCCTCACCCTGACCGTGACCCTCACCCTGACCGTGACCCTCACCCTGACCCTCACCGTGACCCTGACCGTGACCCTCACCGTGACCCTCACCCTGACCGTGACCCTCACCCTGACCCTGACCGTGACCCTGACCCTCACCGTGACCCTCACCGTGACCCTGACCGTGACCCTGAGGTCGCTGCTGGGTGAGTTTGAGCAGATCTTGATTTAAAAACAAAGTAATATATTTAAAAGATCAAATATGTTTGATCTTTTGTTCATTCATTTCTTTCATTATTTTAGTTCTTTCTTTTGTTTGTTCCTTTCACTCTTTCCTTCTTCGTTCACTTTTTCTTTCGTTCATTTATTTGTTTTTTTCGGTACAATTTCTTGTTTCTTTTGTTCTTTTTCTTTTCTTTCTTTGTACTTCTATTTTTCTCTTAATTGTTGTTTTATTTGTTCATTATTTCGTTCTTTTGTTTTCTTTCTTCCTTTAGTTCTTTCGTTCTCCTGTTCTTCCCTCTGTCCGTTCTCAGATTAAACGCTCCCTTGGGTTCTCTGTCTCTCAGTGACCTTTTTTCGGTGAATCTGATGTCTGCAGGTCTGAGGCCACCAGAGAATCGTCTCAGGTCAAATCGGCCTCCCAGAGGTCAAAGAGCGATCCAGACTCTGACCTGGACAGGTGAGACGTTTAGTCAGATTTTTACTTTCATTTCAATCAATACTTAGATTTAATGTAATAACCTCGTTTCTGATGGCTCCAGCGATGACGACCTGCCTCCATACGACATGTCAGGAGACGTGGAGGCGAGTCGGGCGGCGCCGCCTCGTTACCTACGGGACTGTCTGGAAGGCACGGCGCGGTTCAGTTCTTTCTGTTCAGTTCTCTCTGTTTAGTTCTCTCTGTTCAGTTCTTTCTGTTCAGTTCTCTCTGTTCAGTTCTTTCTGTTCAGTTCTTTCTGTTCAGTTCTCTCTGTTCAGTTCTTTTTGTTCGGTTCTCTCTGTTCAGTTTTCTCTGTTCAGTTCTTTCTGTTCAGTTCTCTCTGTTCAGTTCTTTTTGTTCGGTTCTCTCTGTTCAGTTCTTTCTGTTCAGTTCTTTCTGTTCAGTTCTTTCTGTTCAGTTCTTTCTGTTCAGTTTTCTCTGTTCGGTTCTCTCTGTTCAGTTCTTTCTGTTCAGTTCTTTCTGTTCAGTTCTTTCTGTTCAGTTCTCTCTGTTCAGTTCTCTCTGTTCAGTTCTCTCTGTTCAGTTCTCTCTGTTCAGTTCTCTCTGTTCAGTTCTCTCTGTTCAGTTCTTTTTGTTCGGTTCTCTCTGTTCAGTTCTTTCTGTTCAGTTCTCTCTGTTCAGTTCTTTTTGTTCGGTTCTCTCTGTTCAGTTCTTTCTGTTCAGTTCTTTCTGTTCAGTTTTCTCTGTTCGGTTCTTTCTGTTCAGTTCTCTCCGTTCAGTTCTTTCTGTTCGGTTCAGAAAAATGAACCCGTTTCTAATGTTCTGGTTCTGTTGCTCAGCTCTGATTTCCTCTGACGACTCGCTGCGAGTCGAACTCAGTCTGAGAGCGGCAGAGAGTTTGGTGAGGAGGAACGTCTTTGCAGCGAAGGAGGTGAGAGCAGAAGGAATATTTATGTTGGGTTTGCTATTTCTTTTTTATTACTTGTTCGTTCTTTGTTCTTTTATTTCATCTGTTCATTTGAACAAAAGAATGAAAACATCCATGGCAGCCAGAGTCCAGAGAGAGTTTACAAACATCTTATTTGACACCTGCTCTGTCTCAGATTTGCTGGTTTGCATGAATAAACTAAACTCAGGCCTGTCACAATATTTTAGACATTTTTGACTCCGGTTCGTTTATTTTTTTGTTGTTTTTCAGATCAGTGTCCAGATGACCAAAGTGCTTCTTCACATGGAGGACAGATTCGGCATTAGCGGCTTCCTGGTCCTCCGGCAGGCGGCCATGGTGGCTCTGGCCGCCGTCGACTCTGTTCCTGTACGACTTTGATTCATTCTCTACGTCCAGCCTGATCGCATTACGCATCGTAAATCCATCCGTCTCTGTCTGTCTCAGGTCACTCGGTACTTGACGACAGAGTTTTACTCCCTGAACTACAGCCTGCGGCAGCGACTGGACATCTTAGAGGTGAAACCTGCAGCTTTAGCCACTTTTAAATCTTTAAAGTCTTTATAAATCTGATCATGTTTGGGCTCTGCAGGTCCTCGCCTTGGCGGCTCAGGAGCTTTCCAAACCTGCCGCCAATAAAGTTATCGCAGCCGCCTCGGAGCTGACGCCTTACCAGAGCACCAGCGCCGCCAGCTGGAGACAGGAAGTGGAGAAGAGGATCCAGAATAAAACCAAACGCATCTCAAAGGTCGCGGCTCGTCTTAGCGCCTCGCTAAACGTTTTAAATAGTCATTTAACAACCAGAAATATTACTGCTAAATCTTTAGAGGTGCAAGTTCTGACTTGCTTGGGTTGCTAGGCAACGGGGCTGAGCTCTGTTGCTAGGTAACGGCTCGCTGGCCTAGAATGTGGTTTTGGAACAGAATTTTCCCGACACCAAAAAAACATGAACACATTTGCAGAAAATGGCTGGTTGTTTTTAGAGGCAGCAGAAACTCAAATAGAAGTAAAAAAAAAAAAGGGAATTTAATAAAAAATACTGAAGTAGATGTTTAAAATAACATACCCAAATCTAATTTTGTTTTTTTACTCATACTTAAATATCAAAATAAAGCGAAACCTTTTTAGGATCCATCAGAAGTGAAAACATCACAGCAGCTGCTGAAGTTTCAGAGAAAATGAAGAAGAAACACAAAATCTTCTGGATTTTTTTTTGTCTCTTGACAGAATATTTTTACTTGATACGTCATATAAACCTTTAAAAATATAAATATTGATTCAGCTGAAGTAAACTAAAGCCAGGTAACAGGAGTTTTAGTAAAGGAATACCACGCTGTTAAATCCACTGTGACTGGTTTAAACCATGTTTTCTGTGACTTTTAGACGTTTCCCATTCTTTAAGTCAGGCGTTAAATAAGACGACCGTCCAGCTGCCTGTGTTGCTTCATGTCGATGTTCCTGCAGGGCTGCGCCCCGCCGGCAGCTGCAGCCGCTCCAAACCGCTACGCTCCTGTTGCTGGATACTTCTTCTTTCCTCTCCTCAGAAATTACGACAAGTTAGTATTTTAGTGACACTCTGAAGATTTGAATAGTTTTAACTGATGGGTTAAAGAAAAACTCCTTTCTGGCAGGCCTGAGGTGACCTTTGACCTGCTGGGCAGTGACCACCTGGTTCTGGGCAGGTTGATCCACACGCTGGGCCTCTTCATGCACTTGGCCGTCAACGCACCGGTATAATATTATATTATATTATATTATATTAACATTTCTGTTAATCCAGACTTTAGCTGCTAATCTGACTGAGCTATGCTAGCCGTTTAGCCTGTTTGCTGCTGATCCTCATGCTGTTTATTCCCAGATAGCTGCACAGATGGGAGCTGCGTTG
The DNA here is from genome assembly GCF_051168715.1 of Poecilia mexicana. NCBI lineage: Eukaryota > Metazoa > Chordata > Actinopteri > Cyprinodontiformes > Poeciliidae > Poecilia > Poecilia mexicana. The sequence goes on from NW_028263388.1 coordinate 2,146,889, forward strand.
TTGGACTTTGTGTGGGCCGTTCGGTACCACGCTGACCAGTACGTCTGACTCAGGCTGACTGGAAAGTCTGGAGTTTTTATTGGTTTCTAATGGTTTAATGATTTCTGTTGGTTTCTAACTGGGTTCCTCATGGTTTCTGTTGGTTTGGTGTCACTGAAGGACGGTGAGGCGAGGCGTCCTCTTCGCCGTCTGCTCCGTGTTTCTGAGCATGCCCAGTCAGGCTCTGATGATGGACCTCAGCCAGCAGCTGCTGGAAACAAGAACCTGGCTGGCAGGTAAAAAATAAAAATAACAGAAGAAAATGTGGTCAATAAAACACTAGATTAGAGCAGTCTGGGTTTCAACGATTCAGGAATGTTGTCTTTCCTTTCCTTCCTTCTTTCCTTACTTTATTTAATTCTGTCTCTTTATTCCCTTTTTCTCTAATTTCCTTCATCTTTCATTCCTTTTGCCACAGATTCATGCTGAACTTTTGTGTTTTTATATTTTAAAATCAACATAAAAACCTAAAAACGGGAAAAGTCTCAAGTTTCTCTGTGAAACTGAAACCAAATTTTCATGACATGGAAATCTGACGCTGATGAGAACGAAGCATGATGGGATATTTCTCTGACCTGAAGTTCACATCTCCACCTGCAGACAGTATTTCTGTCAGCAGTCTCCCATCAGTCACACACACACACACACACACACACACACAGATTTCTGGGAAGGAGATCAGGAACCAGGATGTCCTGTGATGCGATTCACTCTGTTTTTATTTCTTTTTTCTTTTTGCCTGGAGCAGAAAATCAGTTTCAGATTGAACTGAGACTGAAAGACAGAATCGACTAAAACAATGTTTATTTTCCCCTTTCTAAAAACCGGTTCTGGTTCTGGTTGTTGTCTGTCCACAGATGTGGCCGAAGTGGACCCGGACGCTGACTGCCGTAATTTAGCTGTGCAAAGCCTGGTTCTGCTGGATCAGAACCTCAAGAAGCAGCTGCAGAACTCAAATGGCCTCAGCCTGGAGTCGTGACCAGTTCAGCATCTGCATGAGGAGAGGTTCTGATGATTGTCTGGTGGAGATGACGCTGCAGATGTTTCCTGGATGTTTTCCAATCATTCGGATCAGGACGTCCTTTAAACTCTGCATTTACTATCGCAGGTGCTTTGCTTTTTTTACACTTCCCGGAACATTCAGCCGGACACAGGAAGTGGACTGGTGACCAACGTGATGCCATTCACTGCAAAAACAAAATATTACCAACAAAACTAACTTACAAATCACTTTCTTATCACGATGTAGGAGCTTGTTTAGTCAATAATCACAATATTGAAGAAAAAGTATGAGTTCCATTGGCTCCATTGCCTAGCATCCTCAGCCAAGCTCAGCCTGTCACCTAGCATCCTCAGTCACCCTGTCACCTAGCATCCTCAGCCAAGCTCAGCCTGTCACCTAGCATCCTCAGCCGAGCCCAGCCTGTCACCTAGCATCCTCAGCCGAGCCCACCCTGTCACCTAGCATCCTCAGCCGAGCTCAGCCTGTCACCTAGCATCCTCAGCCGAGCTCAGCCTGTCACCTAGCATCCTCAGCCGAGCTCAGCCTGTCACCTAGCATCCTCAGCCAAGCTCAGCCTGTCACCTAGCATCCTCAGCCGAGCTCAGCCTGTCACCTAGCATCCTCAGCCAAGCTCAGCCTGTCACCTAGCATCCTCAGCCAAGCTCAGCCTGTCACCTAGCATCCTCAGCCGAGCTCAGCCTGTCACCTAGCATCCTCAGCCGAGCTCACCCTGTCACCTAGCATCCTCAGCCGAGCTCAGCCTGTCACCTAGCATCCTCAGCCGAGCTCACCCTGTCACCTAGCATCCTCAGCCGAGCTCACCCTGTCACCTAGCATCCTCAGCCGAGCTCAGCCTGTCACCTAGCATCCTCAGCCGAGCTCAGCCTGTCACCTAGCATCCTCAGCCGAGCTCAGCCTGTCACCTAGCATCCTCAGCCGAGCTCAGCCTGTCACCTAGCATCCTCAGCCGAGCTCACCCTGTCACCTAGCATCCTCAGCCGAGCTCAGCCTGTCACCTAGCATCCTCAGCCGAGCTCACCCTGTCACCTAGCATCCTCAGCCGAGCTCAGCCTGTCACCTAGCATCCTCAGCCGAGCTCAGCCTGTCACCTAGCATCCTCAGCCGAGCCCAGCCTGTCACCTAGCATCCTCAGCCGAGCCCAGCCTGTCACCTAGCATCCTCAGCCGAGCCCACCCTGTCACCTAGCATCCTCAGCCGAGCTCAGCCTGTCACCTAGCATCCTCAGCCGAGCCCACCCTGTCACCTAGCATCCTCAGCCGAGCCCACCCTGTCACCTAGCATCCTCAGCCGAGCTCAGCCTGTCACCTAGCATCCTCAGCCGAGCTCAGCCTGTCACCTAACATCCTCAGCCGAGCCCACCCTGTCACCTAGCAACCTCAGCCGAGCCCACCCTGTCACCTAGCAACCTCAGCCGAGCCCACCCTGTCACCTAGCAACCTCAGCCGAGCCCACCCTGTCACCTAGCAACCTCAGCCGAGCTCAGCCTGTCACCTAGCAACCCAGTTCTAGTTTCACTGGCAGATTATTTCACTTTTAATAAGACATTTTTTCCATTTTATAAGTAAAATAACCTGCCAGTGGAACTAGTTTTTTTTTTAAAGCAATATTAAGGATCTTAAAACTAAGTTCTTATGTCACTTTAAAAGTTACTTGTAAGTTTGTTTTGTCTTATTTGTAGTGTAATAAGATATTTGCACTAAAACTAGACAAAATTGCTTGGTGAGATTTTGTGTTTTTGCAGTGTATAAGTCGGTTCCTAAAAGGAATTCCTGCTTGTCTTTCTGTTTTAGTTCTGAATATCAGGATTAAAACATAACTTCCTTTTGACCAGCATCTTTCCGGTACAAGCAGCAGTTTGTTTCCAGAGGACATCCTGTGAATATTTCTGTACAGAAAAGCTTTTGGAAGTAATGAAAGATGGAAGTACTACTACAGCCGGTCGTGACAGTCATCTGTACAAGCTGGAATATTCCCCAATTAAAATGCTTTTTGTTTGAAACATCTTTATTTATTTTTTTTTTTTCTCTCTCTCATGTAAACTAATGAATTTGATGAGTTTATAAATATGTGTTGCTTGGCAAGCCTGGTAAAGATGTATAAAATACTTTAAGGGAAATTCATTAATTATATTTTGATATCATGAATTTTACTGAAATAAAATGAAAAATATTTACTCAATCTGTTGTTTGAGTAAATATGAAGCTAAGATTGAAGGAACTAAACACTCATGTTGGGTTTGGTGTGAATCAACACGTATGTTTCACCAGCTGAAAAATCTACGATACCAATGAAATTTTCCCTTTTTATTTAAAATATTGCACTTTTTAAACCATATTTTACCCTTTTGTGGAACAGAATTATGGAAACTTCCAGCAACCATTTTAGAACAAGCTTAATGTTGGCTTGAGTACATTTGAAGTACTCTAAAACTATTATTAATAAATAACACTTGTATATTACCATGAGCAATAAGAATGGGTTTATAGAGCTGTAAATGATCAAACATTTATAAAGGGACACAAAAACAATACTATTTTAAAGAAATTGGTGCATAACTAATCAGAATACTCAGAAAAATCTAACAGCTCAAAAAGCTAGAAAATTTGTGATTGGAGGCTTAAGCTAATTTTTGTACATCATCATAATAAAAGTACTGTTTCAACATATTCTACTAAATAATTGGAACAACAACAAAATGTTAAAATAGCGCAGTTTGTGATCTTATGGGTTTTCGTGCAGGCTTCTTCCGCTCACCATCAATGTTCTTCCATCTTCGGTACGGACTCGGCTCCGTTCGCTGTTTTCCGTCGCTACGCCTCCTTACGTAGCCTCTGAGGTTGTCATGGGCAACTGAGAAAGACGCTTTTCCAGTAGACAACACCGCTTGAAGTAACGGTCCATATGACGCGCTCCGTCCGTTGTGTCAAAGCGAAGTGTCGCTAACTGAAAAGGAGAGACAGTAAAGTAAGTCTTCATTGCCAAATAGGTTTCGTAGGTTTTGTTTTTTTGTGTTTCAGCGAGGAAGACACTACAGGCTCTAACTTTGCTAGCTAAGCTAATGCTAACAGCTAATTGATGCTGTGAGGTTTGTCTTTTTTTACACATAACCTCTCTGGCGTTCTTGATAGCTGACTGTTACGTATTAGAGACCGTAATCGATCTCATTTAAATCTGCCTGTGTTCATATTATACGTTGTTAATGCAACCTTAGAGTAAAATTACCCAGAAGGTAAGCCAAAATAGAATGGAAATGGCATTTAATATGAGGAAATTCGGTTGTACCAGAAGCCAAGTGACAGGCAAATGTAAACATGCAGCGTCATAACATAAAAATAAACAATAGGAGACAAATAGTACAGTACAGTTATTAAAACTAGCAAATCTGATGAAAAGAAATGTGCAGTAGAGTGGGATAATTTTAAAAAGAATAAATAAAAAGATTTTTTTCAAAAATTGAAAAACTAAGCATTGTAATTAAATGATTCTTAAGAATCAACTTCTGATTCACAACCTATAATAACACCAAGTAATGAAGTGATCTGTATCTGTATTATTTTATTATTGTGCCCTTAAAAATTTTCCTTGCAGTAAGGTGGGAAAGAAAACAAACAACACAGAGACAGTCAAAGAACAACATCAGCAAGACAGTAAATTAAATATCTGTACAAATATCAATAAAACAGGCTGGATGACTAAACCTGTCGTAATAAGTAAATAATAAAATAAGCTTGATCATTTACATTCTGATAATTAATATTTTTAAGGGAAATTTTGTTTACATAGAAATCATAATCCATTTTATTTATGGTTTCAATTGTTTTTATGTTTTTATTATGTATTGTTTTTGATTGTGTTTTATTTTGGATATTTAAAATGTTCTTTACAATTTAAAAGTTTATTAGAGGGCAAACTTGCATTATTATGCCTTTACCTATATATTACTTAAAAATATATAGATACAGGTAAACAACAATATTATTGTTTATCGCATTAATTTCTGAGACAATTTATTGTCCAGGGAAGTTTGTTTTACCAGATCAGACCTGTGAGAAAGATATCTAGATCATGATTGCTGATTATTCTAGAATAAAGACTAAAGTTCTGTCTGATTTAATGTAAGTTTAAATAAATTATCACACATATAGTTTGGTATTATGTTCCTAACTCCATCTCTGCCATCCAGCCTTACTGAGGGAACATGGCGGTGTATTTTGACCACCGCATCGAAACCCCTGACAGAAGCAATCTGCCGTCTCACCTGACCTGGCACGCCACGCTCCCCATCCTGGCTGTGGCGTCGAGCAGCCCTGCTTCCGGTGGCAGCGTGGATCTTTACCTGCAGCAGGTAAACTGGGATCAGACGGTCGGGTGGATTAGCTGTAGCATTACTTCAGCTCCGTTAAAAACGATTCCTGTCATCGGTTCCCGTTTTGTTTGCGTGACGTATTGAACTGTTTGTATTTTAAGAAATATCCAAGATGAAATCCCTTTATTTCTAACATTTTGGGAGAGGAACAAATGTTTCTGTTTGAACCAATCTGTTCCCCCTCCTTAACATGGGAATGAATTAATTTACCATCAGGTCCTTAACTGTTTATTCCTCTCATTATGATCAACGAATCCTGTGGGTTTGGAAACATTTGCTCTTTATTTACCAACTTAAAAAAATAAATAAATTTACTATGGTTTTGGTTTTTTTGTATATGTATACATATATTCAGCTGTTAATAGTAGTTATGGAGGAATATTTAAGATATATTATCTAGACAGAATGTGTAAATGTGGTTGTTGCCATTTGTTTTGTAGGTTTTTATGATTTTTATTGGTTTTCTGTTAAATAATCCATAACCTGGTTGTTACATTACTGCCGTGCCGTCTGAGTTTTCTCCATCTCATTAACATTTACAGTCATATTCATTAAATTAGGATGTATTTTCATACGAGGCTAATTTATTATATTAAAAACTCCTTCGCAAAAACTGTCAAAACATTTAAAATGTTCATTTCACAGCGAGATTCTTATTTTTAATCCAGTTTTAAGTTAGTTTGAATCGAATACAACATGGTGCATATTTCTAATTAGTTTATATTGATAATGGAATCTGCACTGATAACATCAGTTCTGATGTTTCTTTGTGGTCCTGTCCAAACTCAGGGTGAGTGTGTGAAGAGCTGCCATGTGGACCGGGCCCAGCCGGCCGCCGCGCTGCGCTGGCATCCCGTAAAGCCGGTTCTGGTTCTGGGCTGGGAGAGCGGGGAGGTGGTGCTGCTCACGCATCCGTCCGGAGATCAGACCGTGCTGCCGGCCGTCCACACGGCCCGCATCACGCTGCTGGAGTGGAGCGGCTCCGGAAGCCGCTTGGTGACCGGAGATCAGGTTCGCTGCTTCATGACGTCAATAAAACAGAAACGCTGATTTCATTCTGAATTTAATAATCGTTGTGTTTTGGCAGAACGGAGCTCTGGCCGTGTGGAAATTGGATGCCAGAGGGCGACTTTTAGGAAATCACCTCGTCAAGCACGACTACAACAAACCTTTAACCTGCTGCATTTTCAAGCCTGCCTCTCCTGGGGTGTAAGTAGCTCACAGATTTATAGATGAATCTGTCGCAATTAATCAATTAAAATGAGATCAATAACTTTCATTCTCATAATCAATTCAAATCTGTTTGGGGAAGATGGAAAAAATGTGGAGCTAAATTGGGTATTTACTTTGAAACTAAAAAACTTTAATTTAAAAAGTAATTTTGAGAAGTTTGACTTTTTCTTTTCTTTTTTTTTTCTTTTTAACAAAGTTTACAGCCCCGATTTTGCTTTATAAATTTTTTTAAATAAATTTTTTTCACACCTGATCTGATCCGTGTTGTTTCCATAGCGACGTGGCGATGTTGGCACGGGCGTCGGTGAGCGGAGACGAATCGGCTCTGGACATGTTCAGCTGGAAGGGGGCGCCTCTGAAGATGGGCCCTCAGGAGGGACTGGGCTTCTACGTCAGCACCGCCAACGGTAAGACGGTCCAAACGTTTCCATGACATGGCCCCCAAGGGCACGGGAACCCCCTCTTTACAAACCCACACACAAAGCTACAAACTATGTTATAAAGATCCACTACTAGAATGTTTTATTTACTAATCAGGAATTATTTTATCCATTTAGCATAAATGTTGCCTCATTTTTTTTATGATTTTAGATTATCAAGAATTCTGTGACAGAGAATTTTATTGTCATATATTACGATTTATTAAAGGGCTGGACAATAAATCAATAACAGTATAAATATGTGATCAATATCAATAGGCAATACATCTGATAAAATATTAAATATAAAAAATATTCTAAGTTGGTGGAATCTACTAACTCGGCTCTCTGGTTGCCTAGCAACGACCTGCTGGGTGAGAAGCAGTTTCAAGCTCCCCCAAACTTCGGTTGCCTAGCAACGACCTGCTGGGTGAGAAGCAGTTTCAAGTTTCCCCACTTTGCCTCATAACTGCTACAAAGTAAAAAGCAACATGGAGGGAAACTGGATGAAACTTTTAAGGTCACACCACCAGTCTGACGGTAGTTCAGATATTTAAAACAGAAAACTTATCAATAATTATCGACATCGACTGATATGAAAAACTTATACTGTGATAAGTTTCTCCAGACTTTATTACCAGATAATCTTTTTTTTTTTTGCCACAATCCCCTTACTTGAAAATATTATTTTATAATAACCACATCAAATTTAATTTGATTCCTTTAGTTCTTATGGTTTATCACAGCAGTTTGACTCCTTTGGTCTCCTTTTGTCAGAAACTTTTCCATTTCTAGCTCGCTACGCTAACTTGACCAACAAAGAAATGAGTTTAACTGGCAGCCAATCAGAAAATGGGCAACAAAAATAACAGTTAAATCAGTTATATTAACTTATAGTTTTTTTTTTAATGATTGAATAACATAAAACAAAAATAAAAAAATGTAAGGGATTCAATCTTTTTTTAATCAACTTTTGGCACCCCCTGTGTTTTCCGTTTAAACCTGTTTGAAGCCGACATGTGATGACCTGCAGGAAAGGTCCATGCCGTGGACGAACAGGGCAGAACGAGCCCGCTGCTGAGCGAGGACGGCTCCATCAGGAAGCTCTTCTACCTGGACAAGAGAGGCGTGCTGGTGGTCGTCACGGACACCCTGATGCTGTCGCAGTACACACTGAGACCAGAAGGGGGCGCTCACGAGTCCATGAAGGTCCGCTGTAGCTTCCTAGAGTTAGATGTCTGACTGCTGCAGTAAATGTCTCATCTTCATTTTAATAAACAAATAACCAGGTTATGTTTAATGTAACAGGCAGAGTTGGGTACTAACCAGTTACATTTACTTGTAAAACGTAAGTTTAAAAGTATTTTCACTGCGCTGTACTTTTTACTTTTACTTGAGTCATTTCATTATGAAGTATTTTTACTCCTACTTGAGTAAAATTTCTGCATTTTCTACCCACTGAATGAACAACAAACATGTTTTAACTAAAAATCCACCAGACTCAGACCTGCAGTTTCAGTTAAAGTTTCATACATTTTTTATTAAAAGAAACTGATTTGGAAGAATTTTACTTTCCCTGATTTTGTTATTTTTTTGTTGCTTATATGAATTATTGTCATATATTTCCTTAAAATACCAACATTTCCATTTAACTTTATAACTTGCTCTGTTTGAAGATGTAATTTTTAAACATTAAATGATTGATAATTTGATCAGTTATTCAGTACTGGAGTAAACTCAAGTACCTTTTTTTAGTCCTGTATCTGTCATTTCTTTTTACTTTTAGTTGAGTAAAAACACGTTGGCGTTGTGCTGCTCTTACTTTGTTTGGTTTCTGCCTGCAGGTGAAGTTGAGCAGCACAGCCGGGCAGAACGTCGACATCATCTGGACTGAGAACAGCCTCCTGATCACAGCGACAGGAGAGCCGGTCGTCAAGTCAGTTTCTACCCGCCGCTCCTCTACAGACCTACATAAACCAGTGATTTTAATCTGTTGGCTTATTTTCCTTTAAACGTGTCAGAATTTGGGACCTGGAGAGAGATGAGAACTACGTTCTATCTCTGGACGAAACTCTGGGTTTTAAGAAGGGAGAGATGATCAACTGTGTTTCCTACTGCGCAGCCAAAGGTAAATTCATTTACAGGCTCAGAATATTTAAAAAGAAAAGAAAATCTGGAGAATACATTCTTTATCCATCCAGCCGCCGCCAGCAACACATACACTGCAAAAATACTAAATCTTACTGAGTATTTTTATCTAGTTTCTACTGCAAATGTCTCAGTACGCTTGAAATAAGACAAAATTTTCTCACAAGTAACCTTTTAGCAAGATATTGACCATTTGTAACTTCGTCACTCAATCCCTGGTAACAGTGGGGTGACTGTTAACTGGAAACATGCAGACCCGACCCGGTGGGCCGGTCTGTTGGCCTAAGTATCAGCTGATCACCAATTTCCCAAACTTAAAGAAACTGGCGCTGATAAATCAGTGCACCTTTAGTGATTATTGTTAACAGGACGGTCCGTCAGTGGCTGATTTTCAGGGTTGAGTGGCGGTAGATAAGATCGGTTTGAGATGAAAGTATCGGCTGATCTTAAGGAAATCGGACGCAACCAATAAAAACCGCTCCCTCCTCCCCGTCATTATTTCAGCTTGCTTACTGCAGCTCTGAATAATCTGCTTTCTTTAATAAAAATGTGAACTATGCAGAGATCCTGGCAGCTGGAACCTCCAAAGGCCGCATAGCGATGTGGAAGACGGCGACACAGCCGATGAGCAGCAGCAGCTACAGAGCCGACGCTAAAGCCCTGTGGAAGCTGCAGACTCCCACTGAGATCCACGGAAACGTCACCCAGCTGCAGGTACCGTCAGTCTGAGCTCATCATTTAAACAAACGGTTTTATATCAAGCCTCATCGCGCGCGTGTGTGTGTGTGACGTCAGTGGGGCTCCAATCAGAACCTGCTGGCCGCCAACAACTCCAGAACGGTTCTGATCCTCAGTGAGCATGTGATGTCGGCGCACTTCGGCCAGCAGGTGGCAGCAGTGCAGCTCGCCCCGACTCAGCTCAGCATCACGAACTTCAGCAGCGGAGAGACGCTTCCTCTGCAGTGTGACATGCATGTCAGAGGAGTGTGCGTTAGCAAGGTGAAACCAAACAAAACAGCTGGACTCTGCTTAGTTCTGCTCTGACAGAAATGAAACTTACTTCCCTGTTCCTCCAACAGGACTCTGTGACGGTCTGGAACGGGAAACACATCTCTGTCTATGAGCTCTCAGGCACGGCTCTGCACGTTACAGGTATTCGCCCTTTGCAACTACGTCACTAAATCATTCCAGGCGCCATGACGGACGTCGGAAGTGAAGGACAGAGCGACGGAAATAGTTTTCCCAAATAGTTTTTGCCAACTTATTCATGGCTTTCTTTTATTCGTCGAGTTAATTTGGCTGTGAACGTAACTCACCTGGTTGAAGTTCATAGACGGCGGGATTTACAAAAGTTGGAAACAGCTAGCTTAGAAACCGACCCGTACCGCCTCCCTCCTGACGTGTTGATCAGATTACTGAATTTTTATATCCTTATGTCATAAACAGCGCTTCCCGTTACACCGCAGCAGCATTAAAAACGTCCAAAAGACGAGATGCTAACCAGTTTTCCCCATACATGCTAGGCTACATGACGGTGCGGCACCGTCTCCATGGTTACCAATGGTCAGACGCGTACCTTCCCCATAATGCGATATTTGACTGCATATTTGTAGTTATAATTGGTTATAAAGTACATGAACATTAATCTTATTTCTTTGTTATTTCACCGAGGGCTGCCAGCCGTTGTGGTTGACGGCTTGTATCCTGCAGCCGACCGCGCAGCGTCCTGTAAACATTTTTAAAGCGACAACAGGGTCCACAAAAATGTTTTGTGACAGGAGTGCATAGGTTGTTTATACTTCCGTCACAGTGGAGTGGTTCTGGGAGAGTGACGTCACGTTCAAAGCGTCAATAATACGTCTCTATAAACTCCCTGAACACTTGTGAAATTACGACAGAGCGTAAGGGTCATGCTAAGAAAACAAAAAATTAAATAAGAATAATGTCATAATATTCTGAGAATAAAATGGTACAAGAATAAAGTCGAAATAATATGAGAATAATGTCATAATATAACTACTTTACTGTCATACTTTTTTTTACTTTATTCTCGTAATACTATGACTTTATTCTGTATTATTTTGACTTTATTGTGTGATTTTATTCTCATAATCTGACTTTATTCTCTTTTTTAAAATTATTTTCATCTCGTAATATTATGACTTATAGAAGGTCCAAAGAGCTACAGGTTGCAAACTTCTGGTGTAGACTATAAAATCCATGAAAGTTTGTCGATGAAACGTGACAAAATGTGAATAATTCAGGGAGTTTAACCTGTTTTCCTTCCATCCATTGCAGGATCTTTTCCTTGTGATTCCCACATTGTTGCTGTTCATGACGAGAACCTTTACACGGTGGAACCAAGCCGAGTCCAGATCCGAACACCTCAGGTACGTTGCTACCTGCTGTAGCCGCATCCTGCCGTCTGAAGCTCAGACCCGGTTTAAACGTTTCTGCTGTTGTTCCTCCCTCAGGGGACAGTGAAGCAGCTGCTGACCTTCTCCCGGGCCGAGGGAAACCCCGTGCTGCTGGACGTGTGCCAGTCGTACCTGGCAGTAGGAACAGACACGGCGCATATCAGAGTTTACGACCTCTCCAGACGGTAACTAACGTATCAGAGCATCAAAATGAAGTCGTAATATTATGAGAACTCCAAAACCAAAGATCAGTCTGACAACTGCGGTAAAATGAGGAATGTTGGGCATCTTGTGAAGTTATACTTTGGTATTTGTTTTACAGATAAAGAAATACTTAATCTATTAACATCAGATTATTATCAGCAACAGGCTGTGTCCTGTTATTTATGCTAATCTGATGTTTCTGTGTGTACTATGACTTTATTCTCAAAATATATCTTATTTATATCTAGCTGTATTTTCTTAATATTACAACCTTTTTCTTGGATTTTTCCACATTACTGTGACTTTATTCTGGTGACATTATACCTTTATTACTATGAGTTTATTCAGGTACGAGTTTATTCTCGTAATATGAGAATAAACTCATAATATTCCGACTTTATTCTCGTATGGATTTATTATTGTAATATGTACTTTTCCTCATGCTGGCCCTAATCCTCCGTCGCACCTGAACGCTGTTTTGTCTTTTTGTGATGTTTTCTTTTGCAGAGACGCCAAAGCTCACTGCGGCGCTAAGAATCTGTCCGACCACATCAGCGGCCTCGGCGCCCTGAGGTCCGTCAAATGCAACGCCAGCGGCAGCCAAGTTAGCCTGCTAGCCTCTCAGGTGACTCGGCGGGATTCAGTCACACTTTTTAAATCAAAGAAACATCATCTTTGTTTTTTAAGTTGTGAATTTAATCTGATCTGTTCGTCAGGTTAACGGACGACCCGATCATAAAGTATATTTCTACGACATTGAGATGGACACCGTGACACACTTTGACTTCTTCACCGGCAGACCGTCCTCTGGCATCTCTGCGCCTGATGAAAGCGATAAGTAAAGACATTATTCTTATTGCTCATGTATCAAACTCGTGGCCTGCGGGCCAAATCCGGCCCGTTGTAGCGACTTCTGTGGTCCTCTAGGGCTCTGCAACCTGCGGCTCTTAATAATTTTCTAAAAAAAATGCTGAAGACTTTGTGTTTTAAAATGTAAACTTAATAAAAAATGCTAGCTGATTTCATGTAATATATGAAAAGCATTTCCACAAAAAATAAGAATGTTTTTTAAACAGTAACATTTTTGTCTTTTGCTTGCAAAGTATGCAATTTTTAAAATAATGTTCTGTTAAAATATGTTACATTCCACTTAAAAATTGTCATGTTTTATTGGTGTCTGGAAAACTAGCCTTTTCAAAAACCAAATGAGCCGTTAGTGAGCCGTTACCTAGCAACTCAAGCTGAGCTGCAGCACGTTTGGTCAGCTGGTTTTCCCGCTGTATGTGCTGCACAATGGCTGCTGGAACAGACAAAGTGTTTTGTTGTTAACTTGGCATCCAGAAACCACTTACTGCATTCTTCTTGGTTATGCAGGATTCTCCACTGCTGCTTTTCAAAGATGTGTGACTGAATAATTGCACATCTGTTTGCAGCCATTTTCACGTGTGAGAGTAAATGTTCAGCTGGGGCCAGCAGCAACTTATTTAGATTTAAAGTGACAGACGCCGTAAAACAACTCGATGGTTCCACTGAGCAGACTGAAATCTCATTATCTAAGATGATTTTGTGTAAAAAATATAATAAAATGTTTTGTGTAGACTACAGACCTATAATAACCTGTTCAAGGAACCTCTAATTATTGTTCAACTTTGTAGAAGAACTGTAGTATTGTATACATTTGTCAGCCCTGCCTTATTGATTTTATCCCATCTTACACACTAACGCATATTTTCTGTCATTTCAGGCAAAAGTTTCAGGAAAATGAAATCAGTGGCCGTTTTCCTGTGTCCCAGTACTGGGATGAGAGCGAACCTCGACTCTTTGTCTGCGAGACCGCGCCGATCGCCTCGGAGAAATCAGCCAACGCTTTCTCAGATTTGGTAGACGACACGCTGCGGTGATCGTCTGTAACCGTTTTGGTGTTGTTGGCAGGATTCCTGACGCTGTGACGGTTTCTCTCTCAGGAGGACGTGTCAGTGGTGACGCTCTTCTGTACGCAGGAACACGGACTCCTGCTCCAGGACTGCTTCTCCAGGCCTTCAGGCCTTCAGGCCCTCCTCGCCCTGGATGTGCCATACTACTACTTCACCTGCAAGGTGAGTTCAGTCACTCTTTGTTATTCTGTTTGAATTATGGGGCAACTTCTAGTGAAAATAATTTCAGAAATGTTCTGGTTGTATGTTTGTATTGGCGCCAAACTTAGATACATTGGTAACACTTTATTTGAAGGGGTGTGCATAAGACTGAGATGACACTGTCGTAAACATGACATAACACCTGTCATGAACATAAAGTTTCTCTAAAAGTTGCCTTGAAATCCATTGAAAATGCCAAGTTTGCATTAAATTATCATAATTTACAAAATCATGCAAAGTTGGCACTTTTAATGGACTTTCAATGCAACTTTTATAGCAATTTTGCATTAAAAGTGTCATTATTTACCGAATGACACTTCATGACACTGTCATAAACATTCATAAAGACTCGTTCACGTTTATGACAGCGTCATGTCAGTCTTATGCACACCCCTTCAAATAAAGTGTTACCGTTATATTTTTTTAAATTACAAGAATAAAGTCATAATATTTGCACAATAAAGAAACAAAATTACCAGAGGAAAGTCAGCAAGATCTACTCACACCAGGTCGTCTCGTCTTTTCCTTTGGGAGCGATTTCTCCTTAGTGCGGAGGGCTGTTGTCAGTCTGAGAGAGTCTTCAACACAGCAGTCTGAAGTTTGAGGCCAACACTTCTAAATGAAAGTCACAATAATCTATAGCAACACAAGACTGCTATGGTAGGATCAATAATCTGTACACATGTAAGAATCATAACAACACATAATATTTCCAACAATTACTCGTTTCAATGTTCAGTTAGTTGTATTACTATGACTTTATTCTGTTAGTATTTCTAATTTATTCTCGTATTACTTCAACGTTATTCTCATGCGACTTTATTCCCGTAAAACTTTTTGCTCGCAATATTATAACTTTATTCACATTTTATTATGACTTTATTCTGGTAATACTATGATTTTATGCTTTTTTCTCACACTATTACAATGTTGTTCCGGTGATTACATTTTTTTTCTTGGCCCTAATACTCTGTCATAATCTGTGGGGTTTAATTATGAGCATATTAACTGTTTTTTATGATTATTCTCATGTGAAAATGTGTGTGTGTGCTCTAACACACCCCAGCTGTTATTTCGGGGAGATGGTGTGTTTCTTCCAGAAGTAAGTGTTTGTCTTTCAGCAGCTGTGATTGTGTCTCATCATCGTTCCCGTAGATCGGCACTAAAATCTGAATACATCACAAACACCTGCAATGGATGATTTTATTGAGGGTTTTCTAAATAAATTCACACAGGATCAGATTGATTCTCACAGGCTGAAACATTTAGTCAGCTGCTGACGTTTGGCGAAACGTCTCTTCCCAAGTTAAACCATGACCAAAGTGTTTCCACCTGAAAGTCAAGTTAAAACCTAGAGCCTCCAGCACGTCTTATTATTATTATTTTCTGGTTTTACTTCTTATTGTCTGGAGTGAATAAATAAATAACAGAAGAGGATTATAGATGCTAGAAAAAAAGTACTTTTTTCTCAGAATTTGTAATTTTTACTCAGAATTTTGACTTTTTTTCTCAGAATTTGTAAAAAAGAATTTTCTCAGAATTCTGACTTCTTTTCTCAGTGCTTCCAAATCTTCTTCTTCTGGAATAAATAAATGCAAACGTCTGAAACCAAAGAAAGCTACACAAAAATCTCTTAAAAACATTCTTGCTACGTTTTCTTGTATTTAGCAAATAGAAAATAATTTAGAGATTCTAGCTGACCTGAAACAAGAGAATTTGGTCTTATTTAACTTCAGACTTCGGGAACAAAAAAACGTGTCTGTGTCTTTTTATTTGGCGCTCATAAATATTTGATTTCAGCTGGATATTTTTGACCCTGAAAATCCACAATAAATCCAGATGTGTTCAGAAACCCTTCTGTTGTATCGTCTTCCCACCTTGAAACTTCAGATAAATCCGTAAAAGATTAATTCAGATAATGAGTGTATGTAAACTTCTGGACTCAGTTGTTGCCCCGTTGTTTGCTCCCACCTGATCCCCATTATTTTTACCCCATGTTTTAGGGCTGGACAATAAATCAATTGTGATAGATTCATGATCAATATCGGTAGATAATACATCTGGTAGAATATCCAACATATAGAAAATTCTAGGTTGGTGGAATCAACTCATTCACACTTTGGTTGCCTAGCAACAAGCTGCTGGGTAAGAAGCAGTTTCAAGTTCCCCCAACTTCGGTTACCTAGCAACAAGCTGCTGAGTAACTGGGGCAGAGGCAGTTTCAAGGTTCCCCACCAAAAGTAAAAAACATTGAGTTTTTAAAAAGTAAAAATGGTATGAAAACTGGATAAAACAGGAACGATCACAACACAAGTTTGAGTATTTCAGATATTTAAATGGAAAAAAAACAATAATTACACTCAAAAACCTAAAATCTTACTCACTACACTTGAAATAAGACAAAACTAACTAAGTGAATAATTGCTTAATATAGATGGAAAAAAAAAACTAGTTCCACCGGAAAATGTTTTCACTTATAACAAGAGATTTTCTCTTGTTATAAATTAAATCATCTGCCAGTGGAACTAGAACTTTTTCATCAATATTAAGAAATTACTGACTTTAAACAAGCTCCTGTATTTGCTGAGAAGTTCCTTGTAGGTTAGTTTTGTCTTACTTTGAGTGTATAATTTGCACTAGAAGCTAAACTAAAAATACTCTCAGATTTTCTGTTTTTGCAGTGTATTGATGTCGACTGATATGAATCAGTTATATTGGTTTTTAGCCATACCGTCCAGCCCTTCCATGTTCTGATTTTATATTTAGAAAATATTGATGTAACTTTCCAAGAGCTCATCTAGCCACCTGGTCCTCTAATCCCAGCCAGGTGAGCAGAACCCAGAGGTGTCTCCACCAGATCAGCCAATCAGAGCGGCTCCTGCTTCGCCCCCCCTCATGGCATCCAGGCGACCTCTCAGAGACTTCGTGGGCCTGGAGAAGTGCGAGAAGGGAACGCGGGACGCCATGTTGAACTTCAGCTTCTACCTGAGCGTGGGCGACATGGACGAAGCCTTCAAGTCCATCAAGCTCATCAAAAGGTATGGCGCTCGGTTAAAGGGGCGGCGCTCTGGGTGGGGGGGTGTTGCGTTGGTACTGGGCCCTGGAGCTGTTCATCCTCAGCTGCAGGAGTGATGGGGTGTTGATTTCTGGCTGCGTTCACACTGCAGCCTGAAGTGACCCAATTCCGATTTTTTTTTGTCAAATCTGATATTTTTTTCCCCGTGGCCGTTCACACTTCCAAATAAATGCGACCTCCATTGTGAACAGGGAAACAACCTGAAAGTCTCCCACATGCGCAGTAGAGGGCGCAATAGCGTCAGCGTTCTCAGTGTTTACGGAAGTAAACATGGATGCTAACTGTTAGCACAGCTTTCACATTTAAAGTTGTTGTCCAACTGGAGCACATTAACAGCTTAATCCTCATTATAGTCCGCCATGTTGCTGTTTTTCTTCCCGCTCGTGTGTATCAGGACGCAGAATAGAGACATCTGTTGAGTATCCGTGACGGATGAATGTGTCCTGGACGTTTGGTCACATTTGAATCGGATACGTATCGGATATCCAAGTGGCCTGGGTCGCATTCAAAAAGAATCTGACCCGTGCTGTTCAGACTGTCATGAAAACATCAGATACAGGTCGCATTAAGGCAAAACACCTGGGTCACTTTAGGCTGCAGTGTTTTTCAAGCTGCGGCCTCCAGAGGGCGCTAAGGGGCCTCTGAAAGCCTACAATCTTTAGTTGCTGTATTAAAACGTGGCTGAATACAGGAAGTGTTTTCAAATGAAGAATGAACTAGATCCTGTTTTTATGGCTGAGAAAATATTAAATATTTTTTCAGCTTTCATCAAATAATAAGCAAACTGGACGACTTTTATTTAACAAGAAAAAAGCATTGAAGTTCTGGATATATGATCTGATTACTTTAGTTGCAACATTTTGGTGATTTTAGTTTGTAAAAATAGTTTTTGTTGGCCTGTGACTTTTCCTGTCACGATAACAAATGTTGTTGGACAGTTAATTGTCCCAGAAATTATTTCCATAAACAATAATATTGTTGTTTTGCGACCACTTTCAAGTAATATAATGGTAATAATAATATAATAATCCAGGAACACATTCTCAAAGATCAATTAACTTTAAATTCTAATGAATGTTTAATACTGGGACTGTAAGACATAAATATCCAAAATAAGTAAACAAAACAACATAAACAATAAATAAAATGAATTATGAAATCTATGTAAATAAAATTATCCAGCTAAAAAAAGATTTAGTTGAGACCAAAACACAGAAAACTTTATCATCCAGTTTTTAGTGGAAGGAGAAAAATGATAAATTACTGAGTTTGTTTTAAAATATTCTGATTAATTGATTTATTGTTTATTGTAACAGAAACTGATCTGGTGACTTGTAGGGTTTTAAAAAGCAAACTTTATAGCAGAACATTTTGAATCATTTTAGAGGAGAAGGAACTCCTCGGTGTGTGTCCAGCGTTCCTGAACACACCCAGCCGAATCGGTCGGAACGCCGGACTCTTCCATTCATCCAGACATTACTAATCCAACCCGCTCTCTCTCTCCCTCCCTCCCTCCCTCCTCCGTGTGTGTGCTTGTATGTCGTCATAGGAAAAAGTCTTCATCTCTTTGGTCCTGCAGAGAATTTGTGATTCATTCAGAATTTTGTGCTTCTGTCAGTTTCTCACGTACAAACGCTGCAAAGGGAAGTGGCATAAAAGCAAACACATTATTCAACGGGCCGGATGTCCCAGGCATTTTTAATAGGCCTGATGACAGCTTTACTAAGCGCAGCAGCAGAGGCTATTAATAAGAATGCCGGTTTTTAGAACGTATTTATTAAATACAGGTATTGTGTATGATTCCCACATATCTACACCCACTGGACAGCATTTCCTGCAGAAATAACGCGGCTCTTCTGGGACCGACTGTGAGCTAACAAAGGTTCTCATGGAGGCTGGATGCTCTTCAGGGTCAGACGAAATACTGACTGCAGTCAGCAGAGACAGTTTGTCTGCAGCTTAGTCACGCTTTATTTTGTTTAATCACTGTTAAATATTTCAGATCATCAAAACAAAAAAACAAATCAGATTATCTGAAGCACTTCAATGTGAAATAAATTAGAGCTGAAACAATTAATCATGAAATAATCGATTTTTGAATTGGTTAATCATTAACTGGAGTATAGAGACTCTAAAACGGCTGCTTGCTGGGAGAACAACACACTCAGAGCTGTAATTAAACCAAAACTGGACAAAAAATATAAAGATTTTGGCAGTTAAGGTAGAAAAAATCCTGCTTTGTTTGTAAATCTGTTCTACCCAGAAAATTTAGTCAGAAAACATGCAGGAAACCAGAAGATTTTAAAATGTTTACTGTAGAACTACAACCTGTAGAGATGTCGTTTTAATTGGAATGGAAAGATGTGACTTTTATTTGTTAACCTTTTTAATATTTATGGTAAATATTTACACCTCTAAACATCTGCAACAAAAAACTAATTTCTAGTTTTTTATCTTCAATTCTATAATGGCCTATATAGAATCATTTAAATCAAGTTTAAACAGTAAAACCATTCAAATTTATCTGAAATCATTGAGCTCCAGTTTAATTTTGACATTATAATTTTCATGTTCTATAATGCTCTTAAATATTGTATTTGTATTTATACCTTGTTTTCTTCAAGATTAAATAAAGCTCTTGGGGAAAAATAATCAGAACATGAAGAGAGGAAATGGAAAATGTCTTCATCCCCTTTAAAATAAGAGCATAAATATAAACGTCTAACAATTTGATTAATTCTCAACAATTAATAACAAAAATTTCAACACAGATGTCAAACTTTAATCAACTGAAAGTTTAAAAAACAGCCAACTAAATTAGCGCTTTAGAATTTATCTGGAAAAGTAAATTTAAGGGAAACTTAGTGTACTAAATGTTTTCAAAGTTAGCAAAAGCGTTAAGCTTAAAACTAGCTTAGTGTATTAGCGAAAGGTGTGCCCACTGCTGACATCATGTCTGCTCCAAACTTTACCTCTAACACTATTAACTTGTGTTAAACACATCAGTAGTAACAACAGCAGCCATTATGTTTATATATTCAGAAATATATTTTTTATTAAATTTACAATGATATTTTGTTGATGTGCCCGTTTTCTTGCTGCCCTGGCGGACTCAGACACACTTTGGTATCCCACCTGTAATGATAGCACTATCCTAGTCTCTTAATTTAAGGTATATAGAATGTACCTCAAGCAAGCAGAATTTAATAAGGAAAGCATCATAACAAGTAAGTGTAATATTCACCATTAACTTTTTTATCCATTTCAAAAACTGCAAAAAAATCTAAATAATTTCACATGAAAGTGTTTATATTTTTGCTTCCACCGATTAGATCTACTCTGGTTTTGTGCGTAATGAGACCAAAATATTTACTGTAAGCCTGTAGCTTAGTTAGCATGTAACCTAGTTAGCCTGTAGCCAACTTACCAATATGCTAATAACATTAGCATGTATTTAAATTTTTATGCACTTTCAATGATGGAGACAATATGAGGTAATGTGGTGTTATTCCGAATTCATAATTATGTAAGGGACCATTCACTAAGTGCGATTAAACAAAACAAAATCAGGTCAAGTTCCAGCTTGATCTTTTTATAAAGATGTCGTATGGAAGACAGTTCATGTCCAAACTCAATGTTGGCAACCAGTAAGCTCACCTTAGGGTGCTTATATAAGACTTCATACAGTATAAATGTATGTTTTGGCTGCTTCGTGGTATTTCGGATAAATATGTGCTTTAAGCAGCAAAAATAATTCTGTTATATTCAAAGGAAAAACTTTGTAAAGCTGCAAAAACAAGTTTGTCCACAGGAATGCACCTTGTCTTTAGAGTCCTGTTACAGACAAGCAGCCAAGTTATAATAGGAGGTTTTCAGAGCTCAGTGTCGTCGCTTCAGTCCATTTCCCCGTCTGGCTTCGCTCAGCATGGCGACTCTACGTACTCGTTGTCCAGCCGCGGATGAAAAGCAGAGGCCAGCGGGGGACTGAAGATTATGAGCCGTGGAGCCAGGCAGTCGTCCCGCCGGTGTAAAATGTTCCAGATGAGCATGGCGGCGGCCATGGTGGCCAGCAGGCAGGCTGCAATGTTCACGTAGCAGGAGTAGGACAGGTGTGTGTAGGGCCCAATCCGGTAGAACGTGACCAGTCCGATCACCAGCACAAAACCTGGAGACAAAATAGGGACTATATCAGCTTAAAATGCATAAATACAACACTCTGCAACAAATGGGACCCATCGTGAAGCTCTGAATTAGCAATGCACGATTCACCTTTTTTTTTTACTGCCAGTTCCTATATTTGAGGTTTAGTAACAGCCGATCTGCACAAGAAAACAGCTGGACTGACTTAAAGCTACGACTGAAAAATATATCACCATATAAGCGTTTTATATTGATGATTATTTATTAGGTTTTTATGTTTATATTTGAAATACTTCCAGACTGATGGCGTGACGTTTCCTGTTTTATCCGGTTTTCTCTCCACGTTGATTTTAATTTTTTAGCAGTTATGAGGCAAAGCTTGAAACTGCTCCAGTTACCCAGCAGTTTGTTGCTGGGCAACCAAAGAGAACGAGTGAGTTGATTCACCACCTAGCTTAAGGCTAACATCTTTCCTCTACAACTCACGTCAACGCATCAATAGCTTAACAGTCTTGGTCAAATATGTAGAAACAACTTTAATTTGTTCAGTCAGTTCAATTATTTTGCTTTTTTGGAAGAAAACGGCTGAAATAGTTTCAATAAAAATAGAAAAAACAGATTATAAACCCAAATATTTGCTGCCGCAGTTTCTCAAAATTACTGAATTAATTTTTAAGAAACTTGATGACTTTAGTTAGAAATATGAGTTGGTAAATGATCGTCAGATGTGTGGAAAATATGGCAACAGCAGTCGATGAGAACCAACACTCTGCTGGTCTGTTTGCTGATTTATTTTAAGTGTTTCATAATAATCCACCATTTTTCCAGGAAAAATGCTCAAACAAACCCAAGACCAAACAAAAAACTTTAATCCAAACAAACAATCTGAATGTTTCCTGTTCTGTGACCGTGGCTTTATTTATTTCTGTTTATTGAATATTTGGGGGAAAATAAACAGACACGCGTCCCTTTGCTTGTGTTTTACCAGAGTTGGAGCGCTGTGTGGGGTCTTTGAGTCAGAAAATCTGTTTCCTCTTGGGAAGAACTCCTGAGATCTCCGGATTAAACTCCTCAAAAGCACAAAAATATCAGGCCGGAGGAAAAACTTTCAGAAAGGCCTTTGAAATGTTTCATCTGCTGATTTCCTCAGTTCCACAGAGTTTAACTCACGCAACCAGGAAGCTAGAAAGCGCCAGACCAGGCCAGACCAGACCAGACCAGGCCTGGCCAGACCAGACCAGACCAGACCAGACCAGGCCTGGCCAGACCAGACCAGACCAGACCAGACCAGGCCAGACCAGGCCAGACCAGACCAGGCCTGGCCTGGCCAGACCAGGCCAGGCCAGACCAGACCAGACCAGACCAGACCAGGCCAGGCCAGGCCAGGCCAGACCAGACCAGACCAGACCAGACCAGGCCTGGCCAGACCAGGCCATTATAGGCCATCATAGGCCATTATATGTCTTATATATGTCTATTAAGACATATAATTTCATTATGTCTTAATAGTCTTATAAATCAGTAACAATAGATATCGCAATAGACACATGACCAAAATCAGTAGATAATACATCTGGTAGAATATTCTATAAATAGAACATTCCAGGTTGCTGGAATCAACTGACTCACTCGCTCTTTGGTTACCTAGCAACGACCTGCTGGGTAAGAAGCAGTTTCAAGTTCCCCCAAACTTCGGTTACCTGGCAACGACCTTCTGAGTAACTGGAGCAGTTTCAGGTTTCCCCACCGTGTTTCATAACTACTAAAAAATAAAAAACAACATGGACTAAAAACTGTGGATAAAACAGGAAACAAAAGACTAATAAATAATTATTGATATTGACTGACACTAAATGCTTACATATGGTGGTAAGTTTCTCAGCCATTTTGTCCAGTACAATCTAGTTCCAGTTAGTTATAGTTTTTCCCATTAATTACTATTTTTATTTATTTCAGTTAAAGAAAATGTTTTTCAGTTTTCATTATTCAGTTAGTTTTAGTTAACTGTCATGACTTTGCTCCAGACCTGATGTCTGTCTGTTTGATCTTCACTTTGATTTCGTCACATTTTCTCCAGATTTCTCCAGGTGTGATCGGCAGCCATCCGACTGTCCGTGTCAGAAAACGAAGCTCACATCCGCCACGGTCTAAATAAAGTCGCCCAAAATAATGAGTGGAAACAGGGATGCTGGTGCTTTAGGATATGAATCAGTTTGTTTCTGGTTCATTTCTATTCCTCTCCACTTCTACAGAAAGATGGCCGTCATTGTTTCAGACGAGGATGTGGCGATTATGTCTGTGTGTCATTGCGTGTCTGCGTCTGTTTGTATGTGAAAAATGTGACTGTTTTTATTGGTGTTTAACCTGTCTGGCTCCTGCTTGGGATAATGAATAATCTCCTGTCAGTTTCTCTGTGTGAACCTCTCCTTTGGCTCGGACTTATCTCCCAAACTTCCTTCCCCTTCTTCCTCTTTCCATCCTTCCTTCCTTCCCGCTTTGCCACACCCTCTAAGCCTTCAGCTTTGTATATTTCTGGACGTTTGACATGAACTTCTAAATAAGGATGGATCTCGTAAATGCATTAGTCCTGTTTCTGTCCAGTTTTAAAAAGTAAATTCCCTACAAATCAGTTTATTTTAATAATAATAAAAAAAGCTGTAAACTGCATTCTAGATTATTTCACTTACAACGTGGCATATTGTCTTATGAGTAAAATTTATCTTCTAGTCGAACTACAACTTTTTCATTAATATGAAGGAAATATTTAGTTAAAACAAGCTTGTATTATGTGCCGAACTTATTTGTTAGTTGTCAAATAAAGTCGACTAGAGCCAAAAACTATCACTCTTTCATAAATATTAAGAAACTGTTGACTTAAAACAAATCCTATAACTTTCTGAAAGGTTATTTATAAGTTTTATCTTATTTTAAGTGTAATGAGACATTTACTCTAGAAACTAAAGTTTGTCTTTGTGTTTTTGCAGTGCGGTGGCAGGTCCAGTATTGGGCCTTGAATCTTGATTATTGTTAATGACGTCGTCCCGCCCTCTCACACTTCATGCTCAGTTCCACAGAAATTTGGCACGTCCGAAAATGAAAACATTCCAGGGAAAAACAGCAAAGGTTAAAAATATCTCCATTCATTCAGAGCTGCAGCCCATTGACCGACTCACTGGGGTGCATCGGTGAACGGTGGCAGCTTTTACACCAAAACTATGAGGAACTAGGAATTTATTCAGCACTAACAGAATAAAAAAGCAACATACTGTTCTGTCTGCAGCGATTCAGTTCAAATTCAGAAACACTTTATTCATCCAAGTGGGAAATTAAATTAATAAAAATAGTGTCTTGCCAAAGTTTTGACACTTTTCAAATATTTTCACGTATTGCCAGGTCACATGCATACACTTACACTGCAAAAACACAACATATTACCAAGTAATTTTGGTCTAGTTTCTAGTCCAAATATCACAGTACACAAAAAAAACTAATTTACAAGGAACTTTTCAGCAAGATATAAGAGCTTGTTCAGAGTCAATAATTCATTAATATTGATGAAAAAGTTCTAGTTCCACTGGCGCCGTTACCTAGGAACCCCAGCCAAGCCTAGCCCGTTACCTAGCAACCCCAGCCAAGCCTAGCCCGTAACCTAGCAACCCAGTTCTAGTTCTACTGGCAGATTATTTCACTTATAACAAGACATTTTAAAGGGTTTTAAGTGAAATAATCTGGAACAAGTAATTTTTCATCAGTATTAAGTAATTATTCATCTCCTATCTTGGTGAAGATTTATTTGTAATTTAGTTTAGTCTTATTTCAAGTGTATTAAGATATTTGCACTAGAAACTATTCCATAAGGACTTGATAAGATTTAGTGTTTTGCAGTGTAAACACAGTGTTGGTGTAGCATCCTAGCATTAGCCCAGCTACCATTTTGGCAGTGTGGACGTGGGAAAAACTGATTAAGAAATGTGAAACAGTTTGAACCATATCCTGTTTCCCTCCATGTTTTGGTGAAGTTGAAAACAATTTAAATCTATAAATCAACGGTTTGCCTGTCTGAAGCCTTAAGGCCTCGTTTACAGATCTTCACTGTTTGATTTTCTCTGTCTTTAAGCGGTGTAATCTGTTGGGATCTTCTTGCTTCTTGTTGACCTTGTATGGTGAGCAGGCAGACATTTTTCCAGAGAACATCATTATTTTTAGACGTTGAACTGAAATTCATGACAAACTCTTGGCTGCTGAAGTCTGGGCTGGTTGTGTCTAATATGGAAAAGTACAGTAATTTTGGGAGGGTCTGGACTTCTGTCCAAGGCCTAGATAAAGCAGGAACGCGTGCTTTAACTGGACCAACGATAAAAAGAGGATGCTTTGCCGCTCTCTGTAAACACAGACATAAAAGCCAGTCCATCTTATCTGGATGGAGCGATTCCCACCCTGCTGCCATGTGTGCTGCAGGATATTTCCCCACTGAAGCTCACTGAAGCAAACACACAAACACTGAACCTGCGTATGCACACTCCGCCCTCTGCAAGCCCACACACAAACATCGAAAACTGTCTTTCCCGTCCGTTCCCCCTCCTCTGCCTGCTGCGGCTCAGGGGTTTGCATAACAGGTAGTCGCAGACATTTCCTCGTCCTGAGCAGGGATATCCTGGCGCCCGACAGTCGCTGCCTGCTTCGCTGCGGCTCGGCCCGTGGACTCTGGACCAGGACTAAATTTAGACCCAGAGACCCCTCAGCTCCCGCTAAAGCCGAGAAAACACCGAGCAAAACGCAGCAAAACGTGTTTCTGCACTGCAAAAATACAAAATATGACCAAGTATTTGTTCTGGTTTCTTCTGAAAATATCTTAGTGCCCTTAAATAAAACAAAAATGACTTACAAAAACCTTTCAAGAAGTTATAAGAGCTTGTTTTTAGTCAATAATTTCTTAATATTGATGAAAATGTACTATTTTCATTGCCAGATTATTTAACTTATAACAAGAATTTTTCTGATATTATAAGTAGGCATGTTGCAGTAAATCAATTAATGAGATGATCAATCAATTAATCACATGATAAATTAAAATGAGCTCAGTAACTTTTATTTGATTTATCATTTTTCTCTCTTTCTACTAAATTCTGGTCTTTAGTCTGGTGCTTTGGTCTCAACCAGCCATTTTTTATGAAGTACGATTTTATTTGTTTTTTCTGTTGTTTTGTTTATTTTGGATACTTTAAATGTTTTCCAATTCCAATGTTAAAATTTAATTGGAATTGAAAGTTTATTGATCTTTGAAAATGATCAGTAAATCATTTTATTGATTTTTAGTGCATTATTATGCCATTAAAACTGTCTCAAAACAGCAACATTAATGTTTATTGCAATAACTTCTGGGAAAATGTATCGTCCAGCAAAGGCCTAAATATTAGCTTGTTGTGAAACACATAATTTATTCTGGTTAGGATTGGTCTGTGGTCTACTGGGGCGACTGTGGCTCTGTGGGTAGACTAGTCATCTTGTGATTGGAAGGTTGTAGGTTCGATTCCAGCTTCCTCCTGCCACATGTCGATGTGCCTCTGGGCAAGGCACTGATCTGCATATCGGTGTGTGAATGTGATTAGTGTAAAGCGCTTTGAGTGGTCAAAATTATTGGAAAAGCGCTATATAAGTTCAGTCCATTTTCCATTTATACCAAACATGTTCATTACATGCCTGCCCAGTTCTGCCTATTTTGAGCTCCATTCAACATTTACACTCGCATGTGAAATTGCCTGCAAACAGATGTGCAGTTATATACAACTGTCTATTTTTGAAAAGCAGAAGTGGCGCCTCCTGCACAACCATCAAGAATGCAGCAAGTGGTTTATGTTGTTCAGTGAACAATAGAACACCAAATCTGACCAAATATTTTTGGTTTAATTTCCAGTAAAAATATTTTAGTATGCTTGAAATGAGACAAAACTAACTTACTTATAACTTTATAGAAGATATATGAGCTTGTTTAAAGTAAATATTTCCTCCATGTTAATTTAAAAAAAAGTTTTTGTCCCTTTGGCAGATTATTTATTTCACTTATAGTACAAAATTTTCCCATATTATAAGTACAATTGATTTAATTTTCCTTTAATAAAATAAGATTGTAGTTTCACTGGCAGATAACCAGATATTTTTCCCGCGTTAAAAGTGAAATAATCGGCCAGTGGAAATGGTACTTTTTCATCGATATTAAGGAATTATTTACCTGGTTGCTAGGTAACGGGGCTTGGCTAGGCTACGGTTGCTAGGTAACGGCGGAGTGCCTGTAGAATGTGGCTTCACTTTCCGGAGGATTCTGAAACGGCTCATTTCCCAGACTCCAAATTTCTGTGGAACTGTTTTTTTTTGTGTTTTTTTTTAAGAACCTGAGTTGTTTTAAGAAGCAGTAGAAACCAAAATGGAAGAACAAAAACTTTCAAAATGAGACCTGTCCCTTTAAGAGCTTATTCTTTATTATTTTTATGTCTGCAGATCAAAGTCAAACAACGGGTGAAAGCTTAAAAATAAAATTATTATTATGATTAAAAATTTACCAGTAGAGCCAGGATACATTTTACTAAAATCTGAGTCTCGTGCCGGGCCGTTGCCATCGCTGGCCCAGTTTGGAGCAGCTGGATACTCACTGGCTAGCTGGAAGAGCGCAGCGATGGCCTCCTCCCACCACTGGGACTCCTGCGTGACGAAGGGCAGCTCCATCAGGCCCAGGAGGAAGATGAGCTGACCGGCCGTCAGCGCCACCGTCGCTATCAGGTTGCACGCTCGCATCATGTTGAACTGCACTGTGGGAGCAGAACAAACGGTGCGTCAAACCTCCACGTTCACAGAAAACAGCAGCACGACGTGAAGGGTTACAGTTGCCGTTGGTGACAAGGTGGCATTGTAAGGGCTCGTTTTTATGAATGGAGAAGCGCTGCCAGTAGTACCCAGCTGAGCGTTTCCCACAGTTGTTTTTGAATGGCAGTTTCTGAATGGAGCCTAACGTAGGAAAAGCTTTTAAATGTTCATGTTTCTGCTGAGCGGATTGGGCGAAGCCAACAAAAACACCAGAACCTGTAGAAACCACAGCGCATTCAGAACATTCCTGACCAACTTTTACACGATGCAATCAGACCGACTTCATTAGACAGATAACTTTACTGGGATGAAACGGTCGGCTGAGTCTGACTGATTGGACAATGAAACTGAATAAAGTGAATCTCCTTTTAATCATAATTATTTGAGTTAATTATGATATTTCTGCCTGCAGTTAATAAAAATACATTTAAGAGTAGAATATTCTAAGATTAGAATACTAATATAAGACTATAAAATATGAAGTTTTGCATTTTATTATTTAAAAATTATATTACATATTCTAATTCATTTATTTTTGGCCCTTTTGGCCCTCCATACACCTTAAAAATCACCTCACTATGATTCTGAAAATCATTTTGCGGCCCCTCTGGGATCCCGATCCCTACTTTTGGAACCCCTGCAGTAGATAAACCCCAAGTTAAACTGAAACCCCCGGGTACTGGGAGCAGATTTTAACTTTTCCCCCCTACATTCATAACTGCCCCCCTCCCTCCCAGTTAAACATAAACATATTTGGTAACCATGGAAACGTCAGACTCTTGGCTAGAAGCTGATAAAAAGTATTTGAGTTGAGGAGAAACATTTGGACTGCAGGCCAGATGTCAGTGACCAATAACCTTCATTAAAAATACATTGTATGGAGCTCTGGTAGTGCCAAAAAACAAGTATAAGCTCTGGTAGTTTAAATTTTGTTTTTTGTTGCGGGGGTGGGGGTTCAGCAAAATATGCCCAAATTTCCCTAATTTTTCTTATTTACACTGGATTTCAGAAAACTTCTCTTCATTTGGAGTCAAATATAACAATTTCTTATAATTTAAAGTAATTTTGGACATCTGAATATAAGTTTATTAAGTTTAGTAAGTATAAACAGGAAATCTCTAGTTTTGTAGATGGTGCCAAAGGCAAAATGATGAGTACGTTTTTACTAAAACGTCTCTAAATTTGCTTTATTTTAGTGCAGCGTGGATTTATGGTTTCCAAAGGCTTGTAGCCTTATTTATGATATTTATGAAAGGTTTATATAATGCATCATGCTTGGATGTCCAAACTTTTTGTAATGTGGGCTGAAATTGTCAAGTCAAAAGAATTGGTAGGCCAAGAACATTTATTTAAAAAAACTAAGATAAAGCAAATATTGAAACACAATTTGGTTTACTTCATAATTCATTTTATTTGTGTGGATTTTTAAAATGGCTTCAAGTTCCAGTGTAAAATATTCATCAGAATTTAGTTTAATGACATTTGAGTGTGAGTTCTTTCATTGTTATGCCATTATTAACATTATATTAGTGGAAAAATGTCTCAAAACAACAATATTATAATTTATCACAATAACTTCTGGGAGAATTTATCGTCCAGAATAATTTGTTATTGTAACAAACTGACTCAGAGGTAAAAAAAAATCATTTTTAAAAACTAAAATTGCTAAAATGTTGCGATTTTTAACCTACTGAACAATACATAACGCATAAATTATATTAATTAAGCAGATAATCAGATCGTTGATCCAAAACTATAACTGGTTTTACTTTCATAGATGACGATTCGTTCAATATTTGAAGAAAACAGAGAAAATATTTAATCTTTTCATCAATAAATCCAGGATTTGGTTCAGTCTTCATTTGAAAACACTTCAGTAATTCAGCCAAGTTTTAACCAATTAAAAGACTTTAGTGCAGCGATTCCCAAACATTTTAAACCAAAACAGTTTTAGCAGTTTTTCCTTCTGTCCAGGCCAGACAATGCTACAAAACCATTGACTTTAAAATGTTGTTTTTCTCTCTTTTATTCTCTATTGGATAATTATTGCATTTGTTTTGCACATGTCAGGCCTAATAGATGCTCAATCAATGTGATTTGATGTAATTAAATCAGTAAAGTCAGTTTGTGTCTGTTTTGCGCTGAGCGACCTGAACTCTTACGTTTGACGGTGCTGCGGGACTCCTGGTAGCCGGCGAACTCCGACCCCCAGCCGATGGCGGTGCAGTGCCTCTGCGTGCCGTGGCCCCGGCCCGCCGCCTGCAGGTCGTCGCGTCCGCGCTCGGCGCCTGTGGGACACATCCTCCACAGCCCCACGCTGCGCTTGCGGCCGTCCTCCTGCGCCTGCAGAACCCAGCTGGTCGTGAAGGCCGCCACGTTGTTGAGCACCAGGGACAGCAGCGCTACCGCCACCGCCGCCGCCACCAGCCTGCGCACGGCCATGCGACGCCCGACGCCCGCCACCGCTCCGCCGCCGTCCTCCACTTCCTCTGCTTCGTCCAGCTGTCACAGGAGTGTCGCTTTAGCTAAAGAACATCTCCATTCATCGTCATCCGGGAGCCGGTTGTCGTGGCGACGGATCCTCAGCCCTCCTCCTCGGACAGCAGCGCTGGTACCTGCGGGTTGGTCCAACCGGCACCGGGGTCCATTCCACCTCCTTCCACTGGCTGCAGCTTCACGATCACTTAAATCTGCCCGTTTGTTTTAACGCTCCTTCTTTGCACTTTTCCCACTTTTTGTTTTTTGTTTAGTTTCTGCAAAGCAGCAGCATGTTTTTAAAATAAATCTTTGGACGGTTTGAGTCGACTGGAACAAGAAGTCCTCTCCGTTTGTAGGTCAGAGTTGAAATGTGCTGCTCATCAGTTTGCACATGCCCTCCTCCAGGATCGATTTAAAAAAAAAAATGGGTTTGTGTGTGTGAGCGTCTAAAAAAGAATCCCGTCGCAGACGTCACGGCCTGCTGGATTCTTTTGTCTGGAGAGCAGGGGGCGTTTGCGAAAGTCCTCCTTCTCCCATGTGCAACAAACACGCCAGAGCCAGCCAGCAACAGGATGCGTTTCCTGAGAGGAAAAGAGGCCAAAAGCAGACCTGTTCCTCCTCTTGTCTTTCCTTTTCTGGCTCTCTAGATCTCACCGCTCCACTTTTTAATCTGTGACCATAAACAGAAACTTTGGCCGTTTGCGCGCGCAGCTCGCATTCTTATGTTTCTGTTGGCCTCCACTGGTGGGGCCCCCAAAGATTTGGGGTATTTCCTGTTGCTCAGCTTTCAATAAACAAGCCACATCTGTATCAGCTGAAGCGAAGAGGAGGGAGGCGATGCAAATGGAGAACAGATGGAGCAGGAATTTAAAAATCTGGAGACGAAGCCGAGGTTGAAAGAGACGGAGGATCGGTTTACGTCAGAGAGGCGAAGAAAGGGAAAAGTGTTCAAGTGTTCACTGAAAATTCCTGCAGTTTCACCTGGAAGTTTGTAACAAACCGCATGCAAAAAGTAGGGCAAAAGGTCGAACAAAAATGTAAAGATAGACAAACAAAATCTGAAAAGTGTGGCATGCACAAATAATACCCAGTAAAATGCAAGAAATGCATAAGAAGTCCAATTTAAAGACATATATGAGTCAATAAACAAGGTGCAGAGGAAAATGTTGCACATGACCCTGAATAAACACAGTGAAACATGGTGGTGGCAGCATCATAGCGGGAGGCTGCAGGAAACTGAAGAGCCACTGAAGGAAACGACATGTAAACCTCTGAAGACACTGAGAGCAACTTCCTTCCTCACAGAATGGAAACAATTTAGACTTTAGCGATTAGAGGATTTCTCTGTAGTCTTTGGCTAAAAACCACAAGTCATTTCTCCTGCTAGCGCTAAGCTAGCACCTTTATTTGGGCTGTATCTACCCAGAATGCCCTGCTCTAGTCCACTTCCTGCTTTTGGAGCTGTCTCCGCTCCGCTTGCCGTTCACATAGGCATTCAAACCGAACCAGAGTTCACTTCAGCCTAACCCAGACCGAGGTTTGTAGGCAAACAAGAGTTCGCTATTTTGGTCTATTACACATTCACAACTCTCCAACCAAACCGGACTTTCCAAGAAGCGGACTGGAGTTGGATTAAAGCGGACAGGAGTTGGATTAAAGCGGACAGGAGTTGGATTAAAGCGGACTGGACTTGGATTAAAGTGGATTGGAGTTGGATTAAAGTGGATTGGAGTTGGATTAAAGCGGATTGGAGTTGGATTAAAGCGGACTGGAGTTGGATTAAAGCGGACTGGAGTTGGATTATAGCAGATTTTTCCGTAGAGAAATTCCAGTAAAATAAAGTGAATTCTTGTTGATGTAGTGTGACTAAATCTAAACTATGAAAAAAAGAAAATCTGTTTCTAAAGCTGAATTAAGCGTAGATTTCACTCTGTTGCTAGGAAGAACCAGCCATGTTTGAGCCAGGCCTCAGTACCAGTGAGCTGAAACAAACAGCAGGATAACTCTAACACGCTCCATCATTGTATTTCTGTGAACAAACAGGAAGCCATCGGATGTACGCACAGCAGCGGTTTTCACTGCTGAATAATAAATAGCATTAGAATGAGCCACAGTTTCTCATCCCTCTGTGTTTTCTTCCTGTAGTAAAGCGGTGTGGGAAAACATGGCACGGATGTGTGTGAAAACCCGCCGGCTGGACGTGGCCCGAATGTGCCTGGGGAACATGGGGAACGCCAGGGCAGCGAAAGCCGTGAAGGAGGCGGAGGCTGAGCCCGAACCCGAAGCCCAGGTGGCCATGTTGGCCATTCAGCTCGGCATGCTGGTGAGACGAGGAAATGATCTGATTAACGAGCCGCATAGAAACAGATCCTGCTTCATCTTTTCATTATGTTGTTTAATTTAGAATAAAGTTGTCCCCCCATTTCAGCCTCTGAACTCACCAGCTGCGTTTCCATTTATCTTAAAATTGCGCAAATTGGAATTTTGAAAATAAATTTGGTTAGTGCAAGCACAGCAATTTCTAAAAAAATAAGTTGCTCTAGGATGAAACGTATTGAAATAATAATTTTGCAAAACTGTAAGAGTTTTGCAAAATACAATACAATAGACAATGTTACTACTGGAGGAAACGACAAAGAAGACAACAGGAAGTGATAAGAGGATGGTGTTATTGCATGAACAAACTTATTTTAATTGTATTTTTATCTAATGGAAACACTGCAATTGTGAAATTAGTTTTTTCTTTTTTTTTTCGATCTTAGAAAATAAAGTTTTGTGCACATTTGTAATGAAAAGGCAGCTACTGTGAGTTTCAGTTGTTTTCTGTTAAAGGTGACCGGTTATGCCTCCTTGAACAGACTAGGAAAGGCCTGTGGCCTATGCAAAACATTTTTAGCACAAATTTATTCTTAGATAATTTTAGTCTGCTCAGTTCTGCCTATTGTGAGCTCCTTTCATAATGAGCTACATTCTCTACTCCTAAAGCGCTTCACCAACTCTGAGTTTGGCATGAGATACAGTAACAATACAGGTTGCTTTAGGGTGTCTTGTCATTGCAAATCCAGATAAGCTGCTGCTGGCCACGCCTCCCAAATCAACATTTACACAAACAGATGGGCAGTTATACAAAACGTCCATCTTTGAAAAGCAGAAATGGAGCCTCCTGCACAACCAACAAGTGGTTTCTGGATGGTATGTCAACAACAAAACGTTTGTCTTTTCCAGCAGCCATTATGCAGCGCATACAGCTGACCAAACATGCTGGAGCGCCGTTTTGGTTGCTAGGTAACGACACAGTGTGACTCAACAATCGGGAGGATTTTGAAAGGGCTTGTTTTCCAAACACCAAAAAACATTAACTTATTGCCAAAAAATGGCCAGATGTTTTTAGAATCAGTTGAGACCCAAATGGAAGTACAGAAATGCGTAAAAAGTGAATTTTTCGTCATAGGTCCCCTTTAATGAACTGTCTGTCCGGCTTTCGGTGAGGCTACATCCCTTCAGGCCCGAGCGGGACTTTCCTGACTGAAGCCATTTATCTCCTTCCTGTCCTGCAACAGGAAGATGCAGAAAAGCTGTACAAGAGCTGTCATCGCTACGACCTGCTGAACGCCTTCTACCAGGCCTCCAGCGAATGGCAGCGAGCTCTGGAGACGGCCGAGGCTCACGACCGCATCCACCTGCGCACCACCTACTACAACTACGCCAAGTACCTGGAGTCCATGGGCCACAAGAACCTGGCGCTTGCTTAGTAAGATGCTGCGTTTAGCTGGAGGCTTCGGGCGGATTTACTCTGGAAATGAGGGGCGATAATCAGCGTTTCTGTTCCAGTTATGAGAAATCAGACACTCACCGAGTCGAGGTTCCCAGAATGCTGCAGGATGACACGGCGTCGCTGGAGTTATACGTCACCAAAGCCAAAGATAAGTAGGTTTTTCATGCTCTGACGCCGGCACAGTGTTTGAGCTGTCTGCATGACATGGATGAAGTTTAAACGTCCGTCCTCTTGTGAATCCAGGAACATCTACAAGTGGTGGGCCCAATACCTGGAGAGCCAGTCCAACATGGAGACAGCGCTGCTGTTCTACGAGCGCGCTCAGGATTACCTGTCCCTGGTCCGAGTCCACTGCTACCTGGGCAACATCCCGGAGGTACTTCTCTAAACACGTTTAGCTCACCAGCTAATATTTACTGCAGACACTGAACAAAGTCTAATTAGGGAGAAAAACTTTCCTACTTACCGGTTTTAGGAGAAACTCTGCAGTTCTTTGAACATCACATGCAGGATTTCAAAGACCTTCAACATTTTTCACATCTGAAAAATCTGGCATGTGTTTGCCGCGCTGCTAAAAAGCTTTGGCTGCGCTAATCCTGGAACACTAATCATAATCATTTGTTCTGCAAAAACACTAAACCAACACAATGTTTAGCAGAAGCTGATGCTAACGCTCTAAATTCAGCCATGAGTTAATGACAGACGTTACAACATATTATTAGAGTATTTTTTAATCGAATCGCCTCAGTATGGTTTGTGCATTGGTGAAGCATCCAGAACTTTGAGAGATTTTCAAGTCAAAGTAAAAAGTACAACGTAGCACAAATACTCCTAAAAGTGATTTGTTTTTTCCAAAAAACGTACTAAAGTAAATGTAACTGAGGAAATGTCACTAGTTTCTACCAGCTCTGCATATCAATCTGTTCATTTGGCCGCAGGCGTCTCAGATAGCCAACAATACAGGTGACAGAGCAGCATCGTACCACCTGGCCAGACATTACGAGGGTCACGACGACATCAAGCAGGCGGTCCACTTCTACACCCGGGCCCAGGCCTACAACAACGCCATACGACTCTGCAAGGTACCGTGCTCCTCTCCAGACTTCAGGGTTTTTCTGTGCGGTTTGCTCAGCTTTGTGTCTGAACAGGAGAACGGTCTGGATGACCAGCTGATGAACCTGGCGCTGCTCAGCAACCCGGAGGACATGATGGAGGCGGCCTGCCACTACGAGGAGAAGGGCAAACACCTGGACCGGGCCGTGGCGCTCTACCACAAGGTCTGTGCAGCCGGGTCTCCACAAGGTGGCAGTGTTGTGTCATATGCAGGGGGTACAATGTCTTAAAGGGCCAGTATTCTGTAAAATGAACTTTTTTTTATCTTTCCATCATGTTATAATGTTTTTCCCTCATCAAAAACAAACCTGGAGTGTTGCTGTGATTCTTTCACGCATGTCTGAGAAATCCTTTAGTCTCCATGGCAACCATTCAGCTGTGCATAACACTGAATATCTGTTTATTTTTTCTCTGGACTTTTCTGTCAGTCAAACGTTTGAGTCATGCACATTACTCTTCACTGCATTTTGTGACTCAGATCGGTCGAGGCTGCTGCTAATTAGCTGCTAATATGTCTTTGATAGCTAGATGCCAAGTCAAGTTTATTTATATTTCAGCAACAACAACAGTTTTCTGGACAATGTTTGTTTTCGCCACTGGCTGTAAACAGATGTGAGTTTTGTGTTTTTTCCAGGCCGGTTACGTCTCCAAAGCGTTGGAGTTGGCGTTCGCCACCGAGCAGTTTGCTGCGCTGCAGCTCATCGCGGAGGAGCTGGATGAAAACTCCGACCCGGCGCTCCTCGCTCGCTGCTCCGACTTCTTCGTCCAACATTCCCAGTATGAAAAGGCGGTGGAGTTACTGGCAGCGGCCAAGAAGGTAGCCGTGTCACACAGTCCTTACCTTCCCAGCTGTTGGCCGGTTCGTGCCCTGAAGCGTTTTTCTGTAAATGTTCAGTATCCTCAGGCGGTGGAGCTGTGCCTGACCCATAACCTAACGATCACCGAGGACCTGGCTGAGAGGATGACGGTGACGGACGCCAAGGACCTGACGGAGGAGGCCAGCAAGGCCCTGCTGGAGAAGATCGCCGACTGCTGCATGAGTCAGGGCAGCTACCACCTGGCCACCAAGGTGTACACACAGGCCGGCAACAAGCACAGGGTAGGACGACATCGGCTTTATGTACTTGGTTTGTTCCAGTTCACTACAATTCACCTGGAATATAGATAATATCACAATAATCTGATCTGATCTGATGGTCGGTTGGTTGGTTGGTTGGTTGGTGGGACGGACGGATGGATGGATGGATGGATGGATGGTTGGTTGGACAGATGGATGGATGGATGGATGATTGGTTGGTTGGATGGACGGATGGATGGATGGATGGATGGATGGATGGATGACTGGTTGGTTGGATGGACGGATGGATGGATGGATGGATGGATGGATGGATGGATGGATGGTTGGACAGATGGATGGATGGATGGATGATTGGTTGGTTGGATGGACGGATGGATGGATGGATGGATGGATGGATGGATGATTGGTTGGTTGGATGGACGGATGGATGGATGGATGGATGGATGGATGGATGGATGACTGGTTGGTTGGATGGATGGATGGATGGACGGTTGGATGGACGGTTGGTTGGACAGATGGATGGACGGATGGATGGATCCAGTTCTGGTGGTTTTCTATTGGCTCGTTGTTTCTGCCTGTTGCCGGGCAGAAATGTTTTCCTGCTGTTCTTTAGAATCCGATTTGTTTTAGTTTCCTTTTTTCCTCCAGTCAGACATGAATCCTCGTCTGCATGACGACTGTTTTTATTTCATCCCAGGCCATGAAGGCGCTGCTGAAGTCGGGTGACACGGATAAAATCGCTTTCTTTGCCAACGTTTCTCGTCAGAAGGAGCTTTTCATCATGGCCGCCAACTACTTCCAGTCCCTGGACTGGCGCAAAAACCCAAAGAACCTGAAGCGAATCATTGAGTTTTACACTAAAGGCAAGGCGCCGGACCTGCTGGGCGGCTTCTACGAGGCTTGTGCTCAGGTAGAGAAACTCCAGTTATTATTGTTATTGTTAATAGTTTGTCTGTTGCTATGCTAATAATATGTCTGATTCTTTATTTCAGTGACTCTGTTCACAGATATTAGATGAAAACGTTTTTTTATCCTCTGTTCTTATTAAATTAGGTGGAGATAGATGATTACCAGAACTATGAAAAGGCTCTGGATGCTTTGATGGAGGCGTTTAAGTGTCTGTCCAAAGCAAAGGACGGTTCCTCTGGACAGCAGGAAGTGAGGTTAGCCGACCTGCAGCACAAGATCGTCCTCATCAAGAAGTTCGTCCACATACGCAGGTAAAACCATGAGAAAGTGGAAAGACTTGATAAAAATATGTCTTATTTAGCAAATATCAACTAAAGATGTTTGAGTAGTAAATGAGAAGTATAATTAGCAAAGCTGCACGCTGTCTGTCCAGCTCACCGGTTGGACCATATGAACATCTGACTGTAATCTGGATTTCCTGTAATGATGCATTTAGTTCTAAATCTTTTCATTTTTTGTTCTTACAGTTTCTGGTTGAAGTATTTAAGAGTAAATAAAGCCAAAGCTTTTGTGCATTTTTAAGGATATTTTGGTGTTTTTGTGCAAGTTTTTCGTTTGTCTGTGAATTAATTTAATTCTGCTCTCGCTGCTCGCTAAGAGTTTTTACATGTTGCCATAGAAACATCCAGTAACAGATAAAAGTCGCTAAATCTGATGCTAGCCAGTTTTTTTGAACAAGTCGTTATCGGGTCTATAAAGTGGTGAAACGCAGCGATAAATGAATTAATTTGGCAGCGGTTGTTGATGCGTCGTCCTGACGGCGGCGGCGCTCAGTGCCAGGTTTGGCCACGCCCCTCTGTGTCTATTGGCTCCGCCCACTTTGGTGGGATTCTTCAGAAATGCCTGGGGGCGGGGCTAAACCTTCCCAGGTTGGTTGGCCACAACATTAAATGTATTTTATTTCATGTGTCGCGTTGCAGTCCTGCGTGTTTAGCTCGTCTCCCTCGTGGTGACAGGATGCCGGCGTTTCTCTGCAGGCTGCACCCAGAGGACCCGGACGAGGCAGTCAGGCTGTGTGAAGCCCTGCTGGAGGAACCAGAGTTGGACCCCGCCGTCCGGATCGGAGACGCGTACGGCTTCCTGATCGATCATCACTGTCAGCAGGGACGCCTGCAAACGGTGACGCTCAGCAGCCGCTAACAGATTATTAAGGACGAGCGTTTCCACAGAGACCAGATCTGAGCTGTTTCGGCCCGAGCTCAGAGATAAATACAGGAGCTGAATCTCATCAGAGCGAAAACGTTTCTGGTTTTACGAGAAGCAAAACCAGAAAATGTCTCGGTCAAGCAAGACAAGTTTTACGTGTCGTTTTAGCGACAAGTTTCTTGTTAAAACCAGAAAACCGTCCGATTTTATCGAGATAAAAAGCTCGTTGAAACGAGTTTTACGTCTTATTTTCTATCTTGTTTTAACAATAGTTTCATGTTAAAGCCAGAAAACTTTCCCATTTATCGAGAAGCAAAACACGTTAAATCAAGAAAGTTTTGAATCTCGCTTCAGAAAACCTTCTCGTCATTACAAGATACAAAACTCGTTAAAAGGAGAAATAAAAATATGTTTTTCTGCTATGCTGATTTCTTAAAGTGTAAAGAAACTATTTCTCACCCAGTTTCCTCTAGACGACATTTCTTATTTAAAAGAGAATATATTTTACTTTTAATTAAATATAAATGTCGTTATAGCGAGCTTTTAAAATCTCGTTAAACCAGAACATTTTCTTTTCTTAACAAGTTTTACATCTTGTTATGACGCTTTAAAGAGATACTTCCCCTGAATCCCTCTGGCAGTGACTGCCTTCCGTAAAGCCGATGTAGAAACGTTTAATCTTCCTCCTCAGGCGTACCAGAAGCTGGAGGAGCTGCAGAAGCTGCTGCCGTCTCAGAGCATCAGGTTCTACATCAGCCAGGCCAGCCTGGACGCGCTGCAGAAGGAGATGGGCTTCCCTCTGGAGAGCGGAGACCACAAACACGTCCTGCGGGAGGAGGACGAGGTGGAGGAGGACCTGACGGTGTGAGGAGGAGGAGGACCTGACGGTGTGAGGAGGAGGAGGAGGACCTGATGGTGTGAGGAGGAGGAGGACCTGACGGTGTGAGGAGGAGGAGGACCTGACGGTGTGAGGAGGAGGAGGAGGACCTGATAGTGTGAGGAGGAAGAGGAGGAGGACCTGATGGTGTGAGGAGGAGGAGGAGGACCTGACGGTGTGAGGAGGAGGAGGAGGACTTGACGGTGTGAGGAGGAGGAGGAGGAAGAGGAGGACCTGATGGTGTGAGGAGGAGGAGGAGGACCTGATGGTGTGAGGAGGAGGAGGAGGACCTGATGGTGTGAGGAGGAGGAGGAGGACCTGATGGTGTGAGGAGGAGGAGGAGGACCTGATAGTGTGAGGAGGAAGAGGAGGAGGACCTGATGGTGTGAGGAGGAGGAGGAGGACCTGACGGTGTGAGGAGGAGGAGGAGGACTTGACGGTGTGAGGAGGAGGAGGAGGAAGAGGAGGACCTGATGGTGTGAGGAGGAGGAGGAGGACCTGATGGTGTGAGGAGGAGGAGGAGGACCTGATGGTGTGAGGAGGAGGAGGAGGACCTGATGGTGTGAGGAGGAGGAGGAGGACCTGATGGTGTGAGGAGGAGGAGGAGGAGGACCTGATGATGTGAGGAGGAGGAGGACCTGACGGTGTGAGGAGGAGGAGGAGGAAGAGGAGGACCTGACCGATTGACCGCGCTCCTCTCCTCCTACCCAGACTCTATTCAGCAGGTTTTATATTCATATTGTAGCCAAAAAGCAAATAAAAGCCGGTAATTATCACCTACAGTGTGATTTACAGTCAGGATGTTTAATGATTTACTGGCTAAAAACAAAAAGATGATTTAATAGAAAATCGTTTTGAAATTAAAAACAAACTACCTAAAAATGCAACTTTTTCCAGATGAACCTAAACTTACGTCACCTACAGAAAGAGAAGAACGGCATGACTACAGTTTAGTTTTAATACTTTTTTTAAAATCAGGCTTTTGCAAATGTTGTTGATGAAAAGATCTGATTGTCTCTGAATTCATCCTTAGATTTCATGTTTTTGTGTTTTTTATGTATTTTGTACAAAGTGTTTTAACTCATCTGATGGAACCAGTGTCAAAACTTTATTTTGAAGGTTTTTGCAGCTATTTTTGATAAAACTGAAGGACACCGAACATGAACCGTCTTCATACGTTCTTCTAAATAAACGGTTTCAGGATGAAACAGAATAGTTTGGGGTTTTTCTGTGCTGGCGGCACTCAGAGCTGTAAAAACCTGCAGCAGTTGTAGATCCAGTCACACGGGGGCGCTGTTGTCAAAGAAATTACCAACTCTGTTACCTGCATCCCACTTTGTAAAGTTACACACACAGTTATTTAACTTTCATTTGTAAATGTCATCTAGCTTGAAGGTAAAGCTACAGGAAAGTTCACTGAAAAAAATAAATATTCCCAAGAATTTTTGTTTAATTTCTACTGTAAGTATCTGAGTGCATTTAAAATTAGACAAAAGTAACTTACAAGTAGCTTTTCAGCAAGAAAAGGAGTTTAAATTCAATAACTCCGTAATATTGATGAAAAAGTTCTAATTCCACTTAGAACATGAGGAAAATGTTTTGTTATAAATAAACTGTCAGTGGAACCAGAACTGGGTTGCTAGGCGACGGGCTGGGCTTGGCTGGGGTTGCTAGGCAACGGTGCCAGTTGATCTAGAACTTTTTCAGCAATATTAAGGAATTATTGACTCTAAAGAAGCTGCTGTCTTGCTGTAAGTTAGTTTCGTCTTATTTAAAGTGAACTAAGATATTTACACTGAAATTAGAGGAAAAATACTTGGTAAGATTTTGTGTTTTTGAAGTGCAGCAGTTTCACCGACACACATCTGGTCTTGGTGCAGAGCGAAGAGGAAAGACTGAAGGTAAGTTTATCTGGAGCAGAGTATCTCAGCCTGACGACAAGGTGAGCTTTTCCTTTTCTGCAAAGTCTAATTATAATAATATGTGGATGTTTTAAAAGGGTTAAGCTGTGCTGGACTCTGGCCTTCAGTGTTTCCATGACGATGAGACGATGGCGGCTCTGACTCCTCCAGGAAACAGACATTATGAAGGTTTGATTTCTGATTCGATCCAGGGAGTTTTCACATAGATTCGGTTCAGTTTGGGACCAAAACGGCAACATTCGTTACGTTTCCAGCTGCTGTGGATAATTTCAATCTACAAATGAAAAACAAAACAATGGGATGGCTTTATTTGCTTGATTTTAGTTTTCTTTCCGTTTTCCAGTCATCGGTCCCGCAGTGCGGTTCTGCTGCATGTTTGCTCCAGGCTGCAGTTCTGTTGCGTTGTGGCCCAGAGTTCTGGTTCCTCTGGTGGTTCTGTTGTGGTCGGGTTCTGCCCTCAGAGACCCAAACGACCCCCCAGAGACGAACGGAGGAGGGGAGCTCACCTGCAGACAGGAAGTGACATCAGACTGGTTTATGAGTTCAAAGACCTGATACCTGCTGCGTGGAAACGTTTTATGGTCTTTTTATGGTTTTACAGTCTCAAAAGTCTGAGTTTGTTTTTACATTCATTGGACTGAATTTTTATCCTGCGCAGTTTTTATTTATTTTAAATTTGCCATCAAAATTTCACAAAAAAAAAAAAAAATTTCAAGTGCAGAAATTCTTCTACAAAAATTTTGAAAAAATTAATCTGCAGAAATTTGGCTCAGCCTGTGGCCCCAGATGGCCCCCGAACTTTTTACGCCCCTGACCTAGAGAGTGAAAACTGTTTAGTTAGACTGGACAGCACTTCAAAAGAACTGCAGCCCAGACTTTGACTAGGCCACTCCAGAACCTTCATTGTGTAATGTTGATTCATTCAGATGGATTTTTGTTCTGCAGCGAAGCAGAAATAAAACCCGACAGCGGCTGGACTTTCTGCTCCAGGATGTTCTGCTGTCAGTTCCTGATCTTATCATTCATCACTGAGTTTCTTTACTTAAAAATGTCTTTATATATGTACATAAATATATTTTAGATCAGGCAGCAATCGGGTCTGTTGATGCTGAATGTAGCAGTGAAAACCTGGTCAATCAGTTAATTCAAGATGTAATGAGGGAATCGTTATACTTCCCGTGAGGCTGCAGTTAAACTCAAACCGCTCTGAGACGGAGGAACCCGGCTCTGGTTTTGGTCTGGTTTTGTTTGTTCTTGTATTTGGTCTGCAGGATTCCTTTGGGTCCCAAACGAAGCCGTTTCTGTTTGATGAACAGCGATCGCAGAGTTTGCGGATCGCAGCAGAAAAATAAAACAAATCTCCAAAAGCGGCACCTGATTTTTGGATTGCTGTGAATTTGGCTTAAAAAACGGTGATATTGAACATAAAACCCCGATATTAAGAGTCTAGATGTGAAGTGTTTGTTCTATTTTTATGGCGAAGAACCATTTCAGTGTCGTTTCTGGCCAGGCCACATCAGACGGCGTTTAAACAGAAACAGACTTCAGAACCGGACTGAACAGAAAGAAAGAGACGAACAGAACTTCCTCTTTGAGGTTGATCTGCTGCCCGTTCATATGGTTCTAATGAAGGAACTGAAATTAGATCAGAAGCACAAATACGATCACCTCGAGTGGAAAACTTCAAAAAAACCACAACTGTCTGTGATGTGACTCACGGTCCACGATGCTGCTGATCCTTTTGCA
Organism: Poecilia mexicana; assembly: GCF_051168715.1. NCBI lineage: Eukaryota > Metazoa > Chordata > Actinopteri > Cyprinodontiformes > Poeciliidae > Poecilia > Poecilia mexicana. The sequence continues at coordinate 2,190,052 of NW_028263388.1, forward strand.
GCATCAACAACTTCAAAATAAGATTTTAATGAGGCCAATGTTTGTTTTTTGGCCATTTCTTGCCGTAACGCCATACGCTCATTTGTGAGGTCAGACACTGATGTTGGACGAGAAGCTTGACTCGGCGCTCATTCGTTCAAGGAATTATTATTTTTTAGCACCGGGACTTTTACTTGTTAATTTCAATTAATTAATAAATTATTTTAATGCGTCAGTTTTTTTTAAATCACAATTAATCGATTTATTTATTTCTAACATACAAATGCAGAGCCTTGTGTTCACGCATTTCTGCTACGCCTGTAAATGAAGCGTTATCCGCTAACAGCAATGGACAACAGAGCCGCTTCTCTCGGTCTGCTGCAGGTTCATTTCTGCTTTTCAAACGATCTGATGCGACGCTGGGAAAGACTGTTGTGCTAACAGGAGTTAGCCTACCAGCAAAGCTAGTCAACCCTAAAATAGCATCTGCAGTACAGATGCTAACGCTAATGTCAGCATCCACAGCCCACATTTGTAAAGAATGAAGCGTTCAAAGAAATACAGATCACCCAATGAGACGAAATAAAGCTGCAGTAAATAACTTTAGTTAGAAAACAAAAGTTTTTTACATTTTAGTTAAAAATGTCACCATGTTGTGACAACTTAATATAAAACAAACAAAATGTGAAAACATTTAGCTCCTCTGGTTACACCAAGTGCTAACTGCAGAAAAACAACCAATCAGAGCTAGGAGGAGGCTGCCATGAATGCTAAGGCTAGTTAGCATAGGGTTAGGGTTTTCCTGTAACTATAAGTTGTTTCTGTGCCATTAGAGGATTTAGCAGCGAGTACATGAGGTTGATTGACGTTGCTAAGCCCCACCCCCTGGTTCTGATTGGTTGTTTTTGGTCAGGAGTGGTTAATTTCTTCAGCAGCTCAGGAAAACGGAGGAGATCAATCTTTATCTGATTATCTGTCTGATATTAAACTGTAACGACATGATAGTTTGAACAAATATATAAAAACATTTTTTAAAGTTACAATCTGCAGCTTTAAACCAAAGTCCCAGAGATGGAGCCAAACATGAGTAAGAAAACCTGCAGAAGACCTCAGACTGACCGGATACAAATACAAACCAACAGTTTTATCTGTTTTCTATTATTAATCTTTTTTTTCTGCATAAATCTGTGATAATCTGAGAGAAACGGCGTCTCGTTTGGTTTCCTGCGGCAGGTCTTCCTTTTCTTTCGACCTAATTCTGATAAAATGTAGGGAGCGTAGTTTCTGCCCTTTGAATCCGGATCAGTCGGAGCGACCCGGTTGAGCAGCAGGGCTCTGTGCCGTCAGTAGGTGGTGCTGCTCATGCTGACGCGCCGCTCTATGAAAGGCCCCAAAGAGATCCAGCCTTGAGAAAAAAATGCCAGGAATGTTTGCGAAGCTTATGTCAATTTCACGAGCTCAGGAGAAGAAAGCGCTGCGACAATAAGGGGGGAGGGGGGTCACCCTGGTGAGAATAATGTCATTACATGTTCCCCATACATGCATACTTTCCCTCAATGCCAGCCAGGATTTTTGCACAACAAGGGTTCATATTAATGATGTGAACGGGAAAGAATTCCCTTTAAATCCCCGTAAAGGTGAGTTAAAGGGAAGCAGTTTTATTATTTCATAAATGAAACATGGAAGGTGTTTATGTTGGGAATGATGGGAACATTCAACAATCTGAGGGCAGGGTGTGAAGGTTGGAGAGGAATGGGAAGTGGGATTCTGTCAGTGATGTAAAAACTCCCAGGACCCTGGGAAACGGGTGGGGGAGGGGGGCTCGGGTTGGGTTTGTGCCAACACAGTCGCTGTGCCAGAACTCTGGGTGTTTCTGGGGGGCACGGATCTCACCGGCGGATCTGTGGGAAAATCAAAACCAGGTTTTACTGTCGCTCTCTGCAGATCAAATCTACCATCCGTGAAAAGGCTGGAAAAGACTCGTGTAGCTAAAACTAAGGCCTTAAATTGACTTAAATTCAGTTTTAAACAGTAAGTTGCCCTTTAATGTGTTATTGAGGAAAATGTTTGAGTCACACTCAGATATCTTTATTGCATTATGTCACTCAACATGGTTGAAGCTACCACTAAATTACTGCTAATATCCTTCCTTGCTAGCTAGTTAGCTTTTTTTTTTCGTGGGTAAGTGTAAAATTATTGTCTGTTGGCTGGACAAAGTTACCTTTCTATGGAGATACAGCTCTTTAACTACATTCAAAATGGTCTTAAAAAGTCCCAAGTCTGAGACAAGACAGTTGAGGCTACAGCTAACTATCTGCTAGTACAGTTGCTAGCAGGTTAGCCAGATTTAGTGGCATTTATCATGGGTAAATGCAAATTTATCATCAGTTGGTTGGACAACATTTGTACATATCTATGGAGATGTAGGTCTTAAATTCCATCCAAAAGAATTTTTTAAGAAGCCTTAAAAAGTCTGAAATTTGAGACTTATGACTTAAGATGGTTCAGGCTACCGCTTACTAGCTGCTAATACTCTTTCTAGCTAACTAGCTTTCTTGTATCTATCATGGGTAAGTGCAAATTTATCAGCAGTTGGCTGATGATTGTAGTTCTGTGTAGATTTTGGTCTTAAATTTCATTCATCATGGACTTAAAAAGTCTTAAGTTTGAATTATGACTTAAGATAGATGAGGCTACCGCTAACATACTGCAATAATTTCAGTTATTTTTCATAAGAGAAACAAAATAAGGTTGTTTTCCTGTCGTTCAGCCCCAGAAGAAGAAATGAGATGTTTGCAGATCTATGTGAAGAAACTCTACTGTCTGCAGATTAATAATGATTAGAAGCTGAAACGTTGCACAGCTGGCCTTCAAGGCAAACTGCCAGCTTCTCTTAAACCCCGAGGCGTTTTTCAACTGTTGGCTTCTTGGTATTTGCCCAGTAGGTGGTCACTATTATCATGTAAATATGGATCCTAAACCACAAAACTGCATTCCGCGACCGGCTAAGCACAATAAAAAAGATTTTCTCCCATGTGGAAATTACAGTGATGTTATCGCTGAAGGAGTGGGGAGAAGCTCGATCCGTCATGGTTGGTGATGTCATGTGTGGTTATTTTAATGGGAAGCAACTGTTGCCCGTCTTCATCATGTAACCGAATGATTGTGGCTCCGTCAGAACTGCAGAGCTGCTCTGGACTGCAGCAGCTTTTCCACCCAAACATGAATAATCAGTAAAAATGAAACGGCAACAGTCATTTAAACGGGAAATGATGAATAATCTCTGAGAAACTGGGGCAGCTTCAGGGCGCAGTGGGCCTGCAGGAAACACAAAAACCCTGGAAACTTTACTCACTCAACCCCTGGAGGCTCTTACTGTCGTAATATTCTGCCACAACAAGCAATAAATCAATTAATCGCATGATGAACTAAAATGAGCACAGCAATAATTTTGTCGATCCTCCCCTTTAATATCGGAGGATATTAAAGCATTTTGAGAAAAATAATAGACTGAGAAAACAGGCAAAAGTGGCACAAAGTGCAGATATTTGAACCACTTTGTCTATTATTTTCTAAAATACTATTTTGGTTATTGAGTCTATAATCCATTTTAATTATTCTTGTTTCAGTTGTTTTGTTTACTTTGAATATTTTAAATGTTTTCCAGATCCAGTGTTAAATATTCTTTAGAACTCAATGGGTGTTTTTTTATCTTTATTTGGGTATATTTGCAATATTATTCTGTTATTATCATTATATTAATTGAAAATGGTCTCAGAATAACAATGTTATTGTTTATAATAATAATTTATCATCAAGTAAAATTTGTTATTGTGGCAGGACTAAATATTTCACGTCATGGGAAGTCAGACATTTAGTTAAACTAAATATTTAGTTAAATAACTAGGTAAGTATTTAACTAGCTTTCTGATATAAGCTTATTTAGCTTCAACCTAAATATTTAGTTTGATATTTAACCTGTTTGCTATATATTTAGTTTAACGAAATATTCAATTAGCCAACTAATTATTTAGTTTGAGGATATTTACCCGGCTTGCAAAATGTTTAGTCTGCTAACTAAATGTTTAGCTAAACATTCCATACAATACCTAAATATTTGGCTTTGAACTAAATATTTAGTTTTTAGTTGGTTTGAAGGTATTTAGTTACCAAGCAAAATCATTAGTTTCAGGATATGAAGATAATTATTTCATTTTAAACTAAATATTTAGTTGAATATTCAATTTCAAATTAAATGTCTTCCCTACTGCTAAATATTTAGTTTTCTAATTATGCATTTAATTCGAAACTGACAATTATGAATAAATGAACAGCTTGGAACACGACTTTTAAAAATAAACTCCAGTTTCTTTCTTTTATGACAAACTAAATAACCCAAATAATTGCTGTTAGTTAGTTTTTGACTGTGTAGATTTACCAGCCCCGGAGATTTAGCTTCACCTGTTAGCATTAGCTTGCAGACTAAGCTAACGCTAACAAAGGTTGCTGCTGACATGCAGAGAAACTCTAACATCTTGAAACATTTTAGCTCTCCCTGAAGCTCCAGTCTGTAGTTTTTTAGCTTTGTAAATTAGTTTTTCTGTTGGAAAGTCGAGGATAAAAACTGATAGTTTGGTTTGGAGGAACAGAGGAAGTTCCTCACACGGCCGGCGATGGGCCGCGCATCGACATGCCTTTGTCTCAGGAGGCTGATGCTTAATTGATACAAGCTTAATGAGAGCTGCCTGTGTGTGTGCGTGTGTGTGTGCATGTGTGTGTGTGAAATCGGGGGGATTCTCTGAATAGTTGGACTGTAATTGGAAGGACAAGCGTGTGTGTGAGAGGGATCTGTGGGAAAACTGGAAGAAATGTGGAAAACAGGGCTGAAACTTGATTATTCTGATCATTAATTTGGATTAAAAAATTCACATTCTGCATATTTCTCATTTAACCACTTAGAAATACTTTAATAAGCAAATTCCTGTTGTAAATAAGAAATAAATGCAATGACAGCATTTAGTGAATGATTATTTGCAGCAAAGGAGGCATCTGCAGCTACAAAACAAACTCATATCATCGACATGTTTGATTTATTAAAGCAGAAATTTAGTTTTCGCCTAATAACTGGATGCAAATCAGAGATTTTTATTATTTTTTTACTGAATTTAAACCAGGTGAAGCTAAAACTGCAAAAAACTCTAAATCTTACCAACTACTTTTGGTCTAGTTTTTATTTGAGACGTCTTAATAAGACACGACTAACTTATACTTTGTTTTAAGTAAATAACTCCTTAATATTGATGAAAAAGTTTAGGTTCTACTGGCTCCGTTACCTAGCAACCCCAGGCAAGTCCAGCCGTTACCTAGCAACGAAATTCTAGTTCCACAGGCAGATTATTCCACTTATACGACATTTATATGAAGAATATGAAAGTGAAACTGTAACTTTTTACTTAAAACAAGATAATATATGATCTTGCTGAAAAGTTACTTGTAAGTTAGTTTTGTCTCACTTTACTAAGGTACTAGAATTAGAAACTTACTTGGGAAAGTAAAAGAAAAATACTTGATACAATTTAGTTTTTGCAGTGTAAAAATATGGAACGAGTTCTGGTTACACAAGATTTACATATGATTTTATATACATCTTAAATTCAAAAAAGTTAATATTTTTGTAAAGTTTTGTCTAAATTGCTGTCCTGTCTGTGTTGTTCTTTAAGTAAATGGCCTTTTTTGAGTCTGTATACTCCCATTAGCCATTAATAAAGTGACAATTATTTCAGTCATCAATTAATCACGATTAATCTGCCCTACTGGAAACGATTCCGGTGATCTTGAAACATCAGATTGAGCTGTAAAGTTTTTAAATAATTCAGGAATTAAAACCCGTGTCCTGTTTGGTTTGTCAGCTGTCAGAGTGAAGAGGCCTTCAGGGACCGGCGGGGCCTTCAGGGACTGATGGGGGTCTTCAGGGACCGGCGGGGCCTTCAGGGACTGATGGGGGTCTTCAGGGACCGGCGGGGCCTTCAGGGACTGATGAGGGTCTTCAGGGACCGGCGGGGCCTTCAGGGACTGATGGGGGTCTTCAGGGACCGGCGGGGCCTTCAGGGACTGATGGGGGCCTTCAGGGACTGATGGGGGTCTTCAGGGACCGGCGGGGCCTTCAGGGACTGATGGGGGCCTTCAGGGACTGATGGGGGCCTTCAGGGACCGGCGGGGCCTTCAGGGACTGATGGGGGCCTTCAGGGACTGATGGGGGTCTTCAGGGACCGGCGGGGCCTTCAGGGACTGATGGGGGCCTTCAGGGACTGATGGGGGCCTTCAGGGACCGGTGGGGCCTTCAGGGACTGGCGGGGCCTTCAGGGACCGGTGGGGCCTTCAGAAAACATCCAGGAACCAAACCAGGGTGGGGACCTGAGATTCTGGGAGGCGGGTCGGGTTGCATAATGCCACAAATATAAAATTACACTGCAAAAACACAAAATCCTACCAATTATTTTAGACCAGTTTCTAGTGCAAATGTCTTCCGTCAAATAACACAAAACTAAGTTATAAGTAACTTTTCAGCCAATAATATGCTGTTGATTTTAGTACATAATTCCTTAATGATAAAAATGTGCTACTTCCACTGGCAGAACTTAAAACGAGAAAACTTCATGTTATAAGTTTAAATAATTTGTCAATAAACTAGAACTTTTTCATGAATACTAAGAAATTATTGACTTTAAACAAACTTCTATTTCTTGCTCAAATGTTAATTTAGTTTTGTCTTATTTCAAGTGTTGGAAACGAGCAAAAATACTTGGTAAGATTTTGTGTTTTTGCAGTGCAACGAAATGCAGTTGGAAGAAAGAAAGAGGTAACTGTTGTGAGAGGAAGACAGAGGAGGAGTAGTTACAGTGAGGGAGGAGGGACCAGCCTTTCCCACACTCTGCCGGTTCCCACACTGGACCCGGATAATCCCGGTCTTAATTGGGGGAGAATTCCAGCATGTTCCCTGGAAGGGGCGCAGAGCGCGGGGCGAGCCGCTGACACATCAGACGGGCAGCAGCAGCGGCCGGGCCGCCGCACGCTGCGGGGGATATAAACACGCCGCCGGGCTGTCAGCACTTCACAACAGGCAGCTTCCTCTGGGTTAGCTACTTAGCGCTGCTGCCTCACATCCCTCTGCTGCAGGAAGACGATTCACTTCAACAAACGATTCAGCAGAAAACGGCCCAGGATCATTTTAGACTTTTACTTATTTCAAATCACTTCCAGTTTTGTTGCACATTTGTTTTGTCTTGTTTGTCACATTTCAGTCACATGTTTACATACACTCAGGTACCAGAGTGTTAGGCCCACTGTAGATAGAAAAAAGGAGTACATTTCCACCAAAAAATTCAAGAAATTTTCTACAAAATAAGAAAATATTTTAGTTTTAAAAGTCAAAAAATTTGCTAGAAAGAAATTACAGACATTTTAATATTTAGCTCAGAAATTTTCTGAGTGAGAAAAGTCACAAATTTGCTTGAAAAAAACAAATTTGTATGAAATTTCCTGAGTTTCAAAAGTCAAAACTAGGAAATTTGTGAGATTAGTTTCATAATTTCAGATTTTTCTCTTGCAAATTTGCAGCTTCTAACTTCCAGAGTGAAATGTGAAAAAGTCAGTCCCACTACGTGCGTGGCCACGCCTCTCCGTGAACGTTTGGCTCCGCCCACTTCGGAATAAAAAAAAAGGTTTGTGGGCGGAGCTAAGCTTTCACAGGAGGTTAGTTGCTCTTTAAATGTTTTCCACATGTGAGAAGCATTTCTAACTGTATGTTAAAAGTAAAAGTCTAAACAGTTGGTGTCCAGCATGTGTGGGATCTGCAGAGATGTTAGGTTCCTCTTTTCTAACCTTGGAGATCATCAGTATGAACTTACCACGATATTTGGTGGCTGTGTTGTGATAACAGGTAGCTATTTATTATTTTTTTAGGTCTATGTGTCATTTTACCAGCTTTAAACATCATTTATTGGAATTTATTGTGACAATAAATCAGAATAAGAAATTTATCATGATAAATAATATGATAAATGACCGCCCTTATCCTTGATTTTACGTCTATATTTTTTCCAAAGTTAGTATGTTTATTTACCGTCATGTCCAATAAATCTGGAGAGGATCTCGTTTCTCTCCTGCTCTGCAGTTATTGTGTTTTTGGCGGGAAACGAAGCGAAGCTCGTTGATTGGCCCGGTTGGTGCTCCAGCCGGGCCCTGATGGATCCTCGCTGCGCATTTTGGAGGGGATTACAGCCATCTGCAGGCTCTTGAGGAACAAAGGCTCTCCTCCCTGCAGCTCTTCAGAGGGATAACGCGGCCCGTAAACGTGCTTTTGGGCTCGTTCTCCTGCCCACCTCTGACCCCTCCAGGCCACCGTAGGACCCCTCACACTTCCGAGCTGAATGTCTCATTTTCTCCCATCGCCACTTTGCTAACTGGAGACACAATTACACACCATGCGCTGGAAACCTTTAACTTTTCTCTTGTTTCACATTACAATCACAAACTCCAATGTATTTAGTTGGGATTTAATGTGTCTTTGCTTCTTGTTCAGTTTCTATAAAATTTTAACTAAAGCTGTGGAAACTGCAGATGTTTTGATACGTAAACTAACAGTTTGGCTTCTGTCGGTTCTTTAAAGTTGCTAAAGAGGACTCATCAAATTACTTTTCTATATTGGACAATTAATTTAATTTTACATAATTGCTGCTGTAAGAGACATTTTGCTAAATACTTTATGAAATATTTTATGACGATCGTGACTTTCTACGGGCGAACAAAGCACTCAGTCCAGGTTTTATTGTTCATCGAACACAAAAATATAGAAAATAATTCTGAAAAACAAATCAAAATCACTCAAGTTTTTATTTTTTCCTCACTCTTTTCTTTGTCAGCTGCACAGACACCTGTTGCTATGGCAACAAGCTGACAACAGCTCAACGGTCCAGTTCAAGTGCATCAGGAGCATCAAGCCCAAATAACGTAAACCGGACATCCAGTCTGTTACGGTTTTATGTTTTCAGGCTTCTTGTTTATTTTGCAATTATTAATAAATTAACACCTTAATAACAACTACCATTAGTTTTAGCTGTCAAGTTGTCAACACAATAACTGTTAAATGTACATCTGAGATATCAAAGAAAAAGGGGCATTGCTACTAATTTCCAACTAGTGTTATATGTTTTCATTTTGTTTAAAAATAGCGAAGGAGAGGGAAGTAGGTCAGCTATGCTAGCTTGACTATGAGAATTTGAACATGTAGATGTGCTGTGGAATTCAGTGACTTTTGGTTCAGAAAAAAAGGCGACTCACACACCAACTCTGGCAAATCATCGGTAACTCAGATGTTTAAATTAGCTAATCAACCACTGCTTAGCTCATAGCAGCAGTAGCTAATCTACCACAGCGATCACTTATTAATATTCGCAAATTGAAATTCAATCTTGAAAACAAAACTGTAATGGACTGAATGTTCTGCTTTTTGGTGTTGAATTCTGATGTAAAGAGTAACGTTGTTGTCAGTTGCTATGGCAACGAGTCTGAGTGTAGCGTAGCTAACAGAGATGGCGAAAAATAGAAAACCAGTGGTTTTGAGTCGTTCTTTAACAGTTTCTTGCGTTAACTTTCCCTTTGCTGTGGCGCATTGCATTGAGTTATTAATACCAACATCTACAAGTTTCATTTTATTAACGGATTTCACTATAGATGGATCGGAAGCTTTTTTCCCCGTCCAGCGTTGTGCGCATGCGTGACTATTTTCGAACGTAAACATTAATTTGCGATCAGCTGAGCGCCAAACTGGTCACAGTGGCTCTGATGGGGTGAGAAAAAGCAGATAAAAACAGAGATGCGGAAACTTAAAGTGGTTTCTGACTCAGAGGGAGAGATTAACGGGAAAGCATCGTGATGGCTGTTTTGGATCGGGACCAGAAACGAGCAGCTGTGGACGGAGCTGTGGGAAAGATTACATGGCGGAACCATGACTGGACAGTTCCGCTTGAGAAAGATCCAGAAGGATCGGCTTCAGGAGCTCAGCTGTGTGTTAAATCATTTACACCACGGAGGAGGAGGAAATGAATCTATAAAGGGGTCAGATGGTTCCAGAAAACTGCCAAAAACTCCTGAGCATTTATTTCCAGTGATGCTCTGGTTATCGGACAGGGGACTGTGCCTTTTATTTCTATTTATTGGACAAAAATGTAACTTTTTCCACATTAGTCACGAATTAATCCCACACATTTGTTGGGATTTTATGTGATAGATTGAAACAAAGTGGTGAAGCGATAGAAGAATGACAGGTTTGTCAAACATTTTTAAAAATAAAATCTGGAAAGTGCGTTTTGTCTTTAAACAGCCAGTATTTTCCAGACATTTTGTTCTTAGAGTGTCCAGTAGCTTTACAGACCGGAATGTCTGGAAAAGTTGTGATTTTTTTTTTCTTTGTTTCCTAATAGTCCTACAGTCTCGGTTTGATTCAGGACCAAAACTGCAAATGGCCAATTTTAAGATCAATCTCAAAATTTCGGACTTTTTTCAAGCAAATTTTTGACTTTTCAAATTCAGAAATGTCCACGTTTTTTGAGGATTTTTTTTTTTTTTACTATTCAGACCTGGAAATGTCCTAATGTTTTTGAGAAAATTTCTGAAATTAACCTCAAAATTTCAGATGTTTTTTTATTTCCATTTTTTTCTATCAACATTGACCCTGATAAGCATCTTAAGTTTCACATGCAAACAAAAGCTTTTCTTTAAAAAAGCTGCAAATCTGTGAAACTGCGACAACCCTGACAAATTCAGGAGGAAGTCTCAACAAGATGACAATAACGCAGGACGTTTAGTTCAGTCAAAACGTCGCATGTTGTATTAGTGAGGCGCTGCAATCAGAGGCTCTTTGTTTTGGCTTATCAGGCTGCAGCAGTAGCTTCGGTCCGGCTGGACGGGTGTGTGTCCACACACACACACACAGGATGCTTTAAAGGGACAATAAATGGCTGGGCGTTTCCCTGCCTGCAGCTCCTGGTCCAGGTCGGCCGCCTCCAGGACGCTTTGTGATGCTTTAAACTTAAACGGCGTGCAAACTCTGCCAGCTGCTGCATTACTGCGCGCATTAAAGCTCAGGTTTTACTGAGGTGCAGTTTAATGCAACATGCAGAAACAGGTGCTGAATTTACTGGAAAGGTTTGGAAAATGTTCTGCAGTCTGAGCAGAACGTGTTCAGCTTGTAAAACCTCATAATTACTCCAAAAATAGTTTATTTATTATATTTTTCAGCTACAGAGGTTGCCATTTTTTCGCCTGGACCGATGACGCAGTTAGTCGATCCTAAAAATGAAACACAAGAACGTCATGGAGGCTAACATGGATTAACACAAACTGCCTCAAAGTTTTATTAGCCGTTAAATACGAGGCATCTGCATGAGCCTTTAGCAGGAGTTGACGTGAAACCAAGATAATAAATGTACAAACGTGATAGTTTATTGTACAGGAGATATTGATCTACTGAAGACTATTTTACCTAGAGCCAACACTGTTAGCCAGAGCTAACAGCTTTAGAAGAAGTTAGCATAATTAGCAGGAGCTAACTTGAAATCAAAGAAATTAGAAAGATAACGAATGGATGTTTAAAGTGACCAAGAAGCGTCTTTAGGTCTTTGTACCAAACCGTTCTAATATATTTGAGAAAATGATTTGATCCCGATGCTAACGGTAAACAGCCTGAGTTAGAAACTTTTTCCAGAAATGCTCTCCTTTCAGGTGGTACAGCAGACTGTCAGGGCCAATAAAACAAAGTTATGAGGATAAAGTCATAGTAATGCAAGAATAAGGTAGAAATGATACGAGAGGAGCTGTGGTATTACGAGAATAAAGTCATAATATTATAATTTGTTGGTAATATTATGACTTTATTCTCATAATTTTCTTTTTCTTTTATGTTTTTCTTTACCCTTATGCTCTGCCGTACATGTTGGCATTTCCATAAAAAACAGCAAATCTGCCCACGTTGCATTGCAGCATAAACAACATGTCATTATTTCACTTTAATTTATAAAAACTAGACATTCTACTGTGTTTTCACCGTTTTGTTTTTCTAATAAAATGTTAGAAATAACTGGATCCCTGTAAAGCAGAAAAGTCGGTTCTTTCTTGGTGCATGCGGTCAGGATGAGGCGAGCGACTGTGTGGCACCTTCCCCCCGTCCGCCGCTCCCTTAGCCGCGATTTATTGCTTCCTGAATCCAGAAAACAGGAGGCTGAGCACAAGAGGATTCCAACTGCTGTTTTCAGACGACCTGTGACCCCGGCGGCCCTCCGCCCGCCCCAGTGCCCAGCAGTCCCTAAATCTCTCCTGCCTTGCAGGCGTTTTGTTCTGGGGTTTCAGGAATCTGATTGATCGGTACTTGAAGTGACTTACGGCTGAGAAACGTTTGAGGAAAGCAGAACGGTTCAGTTAAATAAGAATCCAAAACGTTTCTCCTTTTTAGACGATATTTTAATAGCACAAAACAGAACGTAAAAATAATCCACAATATTTTTTTTGTTTCTTTCTTTATAAAATTTCTTATGAACATATTTACATTCTGTCTGATATTAACATAAATTTACATCATAAAAATGGCAGTATGAGCATTTTACAGTAATTTGGTGTGAAGGTTTTTTACGATCACATGAAACCTGGAAACCTGTTAAACTTATTGGGACAAGACCAAGATAATTTAGAAAAAAATACAACAATAAAGTGAAAATATTACCAAAAGAAACAAAGAATTACAATAAAAAAAAGCTGTTTTCATGAGGGGAAAGCTTGGATAGAGTAATACGCCTGTGTGGTTCTTTATTTGAAACAGACACAATCATTTTCAGTAGTTAAAAACTTTCTAGGTTTAGAAACAAATATCTGTAATTTCCAAAAACCTGTTAGCATTTCTAGCTGGTTCCCGAAAACCCCAGAAAGAGTTCAGCCTTCCTGTTTTCTACTGAAAGTCCAGGTCTCTCCAAAGGCTCAATGAAACACAAACAAGACTCATTATGTTGCTGAAAACACATTTTCCTTACTTACTAGAGCTTACAGTGGCTAATGCTAAGTCCTCTTCACTCAGCATTAGCTTCTACACTGAAGAGCAAACCTGGTAGCTCCTGGTTGTGTTCAATGGCTGGAAAAATGTTGGATTTTTCAGATGCCAGCCAGGCGAAACCAGATATGTTGGTGCATCTCTATTAAATTTTTCTTTAGAGGATTAATACACGTCGATATTCATTTTATTTATTTCAGCTGTTATGAAAAGCTGATTAAAAAAAAACATGGCTGTTTTGTCCAATCTCCAACTTATTTATTCTGGCAGAAAGTAAACACACATTTTTTCAAATCCATGATGGCAACCTGACCTGCTCTCACATCATCTGTACATATATTAAATTCTCGGTTGCTCTTCTACGCTACATATAGTTGCTTTGTTTTCTCATTTGGTTTTCAGTGCTTGCAGCATTTTCCCTTCTTCGTTTGAGTGCAAATATTCTTCCGCGATTCCTTTCATGAGGTTTTTATCGAACCTCCTCGTAGGGCCGGACGATCACAATGCAAACGTTTCATATCAGTCGATATCGATAATTATTGATTATGTTTTAAATATCTGAAACTCTCTCCTGTTTTAACTCCGTGTGTTGTCTTATTTTATTATAATGAACGGTGGGGAAACTCAGCAGCTCGTTGCTAGGTAACCGAAGTTTGGGGAAAGTTGAAACTCCTCCTTACCAGCAGGTTGCTAGGCAACCAGAGAGCGAGTGAGTTCAGTGAATATTATATGAGATGTGTTTTCTGTTGGTATTGATCCCATGTGGTGATATTTATCGTTATTGATTTATTGTCCAGCCCTCCCTCCTCGTTAAGAGGACAACTCTTACGTCATCCGACCAAAAACACTGAAGAAAACGTTCTGAGTTTCGCCCACAGCCGCACCAACGGGTGGGATTTCTGTGGGAGTTTTCCTTGTTTTCCTGAGTTTTAAACCGACGAGCCTCAGACGACGCGCTTGTAAAAAACGTCCAAAGCTAAAATCCTTTCGTCCAAGTCCAGGAAGTCATGCTGAGGATTCACTTTGAGGCTGGCGGCGGCGGCGTGGCGTTCAGCGCCCCGGTTCTCAGCCGAGCGTCTCAGTCTACGGGAAGTTCACAGGGGATCTGCTGGGCGGCTTTGGCCACAGAGTAAGTCCTCTGGAAGTCCTTGTAGCGCGGCGCGCAGCCCAGCCAGGCCTCGCCGAAGTGCACCCTGCCGGTGAAGAGGAAGCTGCCGGGCCCCGGTCGGACGCCGCACTGCAGCAGCGTCCGCACCTCTCCGCGGCTCGCCAGCCGACCGCTGCCCGTGAACAGCGTGTACTTCTGACGGAAAACACGGGTGGCGCTGACCTTGATCACGGCGGCGCGCAGCGTTTCGTCCTCCTCCACCGACTGGATGTTCCCTCGAACGACTGCAGAGAAACATGATTCTGGGTGTTTTCACCAAAATTACAACATTTGTTACATTTTGAGCTGCTGCGGTTTTCTTTCCTCTCACTGTCAAAAAAACCAAACCCTTTGAAAACCTGTTCCCCTCCTGGCCTGTGGGGGCGCTGCACCAAGAACCACTGAGGGAAACACATGAAAACCTCTGAAAAGCAACTTCCTTCTTTACAAAATGTAACAAAAATAGAGTGGCTCATATTTTAGCAGTTGGAGAAGTTCTCTCGCTAGCACTAGACTAGCGTGTTTGTTTTGGTTGCATTTACCCAGAATGCCCTGCGCTGTAGTCCACTTCCTGATTTTAGGGCTGCCTCCGGTCCGCTTGGCGTTCACATACGCATTCGGACTGAACCAGAGTTCACTCTACCTGAACCCAGACTGCGGTTTGTAGGCCGGCAATAGATGAACTCTTAGACTCTAATCTAAAATCCATTAACCGTTCTGTGTTTCACGCAGGAAAATAATTAGTGCTGCACTGCCTCCAACCTCAATTTCCTGTATAAATAATCAGTGACTTCTGTTTGGAAAATGTGCCTAAAGCAAATATTCATCAAACAGATTTTGCTAAAAAATAACTAAGGTGTTTTTCCTCCTTCACAAGTTTTAAACAAACTTAAACTAAAATCAGCTTCTAAAATGCTGAACTGCCCCTTTAAGGGCAGGGAGTTTAATTCCTGTTAACTTACCGAAGTCGCTGGTGCAAACCGCCATCAGGATCTCGGTATCGTTGCACGGCCGGCAGGCATCTGAAGAGACAACAAGCAGCCAGAGAGTCAGTTGACAAGTCCGAACCGCCAACGTGAAACAAACACCTACATGCAAATCTGAGCCGACAGGAACGTGTCAGACTGGCTGAACCTTAAACTACAAAAACAACAACAGAGGAAATGAAGCGCCGTTGTAAAGCAGACTGCTGCTCCAGAGGAGAAACCAGAGGAGCGCTGAGGTGTGAGAATCCTCCGACACTTTAGAGGGAACGAGCTTCACACCTTAAAGTCTCAACCGGATGAAGAAAACACTGCAAAAACACAAAATCCTGTCTAGTCTAATTTCTAACTACACGAAGTAAAACAAAACTAACATACAGATAACTTTTGATTAAGAAATAGGAGCTTGTTTTAAGTAATTCCTTAAAATTGATCAGATTATTTCACTTATAGCAAGACATTTTCCCATGTTATCAGTACTGGAATTATTCCTTAATAATTCCAGTATTAAGGAATTATTTACTTTAAAACAAGTTCCCATTTCTTGCTGTAAAGTTACTTGTAAGCTAGTTTTGTCTTATTTCAAGTGAACCCAGACATTTGCACTTCAAACTAGACCAGAAATACTTGGTAAGACACTTTGTTGTCTTTTTTGTATCTCTAGTTGAATTTATTGATAAAAACCAACTGAAGAAAATGGACTGAACTTTTTTTAAAGTTCACTTCTCCCCCCACTCAACCCAAAGTTTCTCCTCTTCAGAGAAAACGTCTTGATAAATGGGATTCCTTCCTCTTTTTTCCAGCCTAATAAGAGTTTTTGGGGGGCTCCTGCAGACGAGTTGCCCCACAGAGGCAGTTCAACAAAGGAGCGGAGCGTCTCAGCTGGGCAGAGGCCTCCGCGTTGCCTAGGGAACCACAGTAATCCCAGAATACTCATTGAGAGGCCTCGGGACTCCTCAGAGCCCCCACATACTGCGCCTTTATGCCCCCTCCTCCTCCGCCTCGCTCTGGGCAAAGTTTGGCTGCTTCCTCCCTCCAACCATCAGGATTCAAGCAGGGAGCTGATGTACGACTGCAGCAGCCGGCAGGTGCAAACAGCCAACAAACACGTGAACTAATGCAGCAGGAAAGTTACAAAATGCTGCAAGAGCAGGAATTAATGCAAAATGAAAACGCAACAAATGTCAAAAACAAAACGGAAGTCCTCCAGACCACCAGGGGGCGTCTGGAGTCAGTAGTTTTACCCACATAAAAACGCTGCTTTTCCTGAATACTGTCAAAGACATAGAGCAAAGATGGGTGGATCGATTCAAAATATCCATAATATCAATACAAAATCAATATGGGATTGACTTTTTTCAGATTTCCTCTTGAACTATTATATTTTTGTATATTTTCCAGCCTGAAGTTTCTCAGCTTCACTGAGCTTCACTTTTGATTTGTTCTGAAATCATTTTTGACAGTTAATTTAGAAAACAATGGACACAAATCGGTTTTGATTTTGATTTTATGTTTATCATGCTAACATGCTGTTGAACTATTTTGTGGACCTATAAACTTTATCCAAATACAAATACACAAAATTATAAGCTTTGTAAAAGATGTACGAACCTGTCAGGTGAATAACGAGGTTCTGGTGACGGGCAGCTAACAAATGTAAAGGCTACATGACGGTCTGAGCTAGCAGCTGACAGCTAGCTAAAGCCAATTTTTCCAGTTAGGCAGTAAGTACTACAGTACATATCAGTGATTTTTATTATAGTAATACACAGTGGAGTACTTGAGTAATAGCTGTAATGTACTTTTATTGTTTATAAGTTAGATAATAAGGAAGCGAGAGCTGGTACGTAGCTTGTGGCTTGTTCACTGTTGTCATGGTAACTGTCATGACAGTTAGTTGCGGATACCTGCCAAGATGGCTGCCAGCTACAAAATTACCAGAAGTGATTTGCCACATGAGAGCTTTCTGTGGTTCAACTTTAGCATATTTGTTACTGCACACTCCCCCTAGTGGTCTGGAGGACTTCTGTTTTGCTATGTTTCCTGTAGTTGCAGAATTTTTTTATTTGCAGAGTTTTCTGTTGGATTTGTTTTCTTTTTGTCTGTGCTTTGGGGCATTTCGCCATTTGCTCAGCGTTGGTGTCTGAGCCAACGCTGAGCTACGTCGGCTACCGTGACGACGTGGCTACGTGACGACGAAGCTTTGTCGTCTCCTGGTCAAATGTGAAACCTTCTGGCTCTGACTCGCCTTCTCTGCTGATGGCGTTGGAGTCCAGCGCCATGCGCGCCATCCAGCCGCCCCGCAGCTCGTAGCGAAAGGAGGCGGTCCGCCTGCTGATGTCCTGATGCGGCGTGGCCTGCAGGAACAGCGCCAGCCTCTCGCCCGGCGTGCGGCTGAAGCAGCGGACCCTGGGCGGGGGCGACGCCTCCATCCGGTCCCCCACCAGCAGCTCCAGCAGCCCGTCCCTCTCCAGGTACAGCTGGGCGCCGTGGAACTGCTCCGACGGCTTCACGCAGGCCGTGATGACGCCGCCGCCGGGGCCCGCCGCCGCCACGGGGGCCAGGCGGGGCGTGAGGGTGAGGCGCAGCGCCCCCTTGGGGTACAGCCAGTCCAGAGTTCCCTCAGAGCAGTGCAGGGAGATCTGCTCCACGCTGCCCTGCTGCTGCGACAAACCACTGAGGGCAGAAAAAAAAATTAGAAATTAATATTTATCTACATGCAGAGGCGCTCCCACTGGGGAGTATCTAAATATATATATTTTACTTTTTTTTTTCTTGTGTGCCCCTCAAGTTTTTATTTTCCTGATCTGCTTCTGAAATCTGTGGGAAGTGAAAATGCATTGCAGTCTGGTGCAGATCTTGTAAAATAGTCTCCATCTTCCCAATTTCATGTTACATACAAAGAGCGATAAAAAAGTTTTTCAAATCCATTTTATCTGGTGCTGACATCTCCCCACTCCACCGCCCACCGGTCCAGTGACGCCCTGGGCAACTGCCCACATGTAAAACCACCAAAGCACAAGAGCATCAGGACATTTCAAACTTTGAAAACATGATTAAACTGAGTTATTATGGGCAGTTCTGTTTTAGAAATCACTTGTTTATGTTGCGTCATGTTTTAAGGAGCTGTGTTTGTATTTATGGATGTATTTATAAAGTTACCCCCTAAAAAAAACTAAATCCTTCAAAGTATTTTTGTCTAGTTTCTGTTGCAAATATCATAGCACATTGGAAATAAGACAAACTAATTCAACAGTAACAGCAAGATACAGGAGCTTGTTTTAAGTCAATAGTTATTTAACACTTATAATGAGATATTTTTAATTTTATAAGTCAAAAAATCTTCCAGTGGAACTTAGTGATTTTTAAAACTATATTCAAGAGTTATTTATCTTACCTAAAAGTTACTTTACATTAGTTTTCTTATTTCAAGTGTACTAAAATATCTACACTAGAAACAAGACAAATATACGTTTTTGCACTGTTAAAAAAGAACTAATTAATATTTTGTTTAGCATCAATTTCTATTGTTTTCACAATAGTACCACAAAAATATAAAATTCTCCATGAGTTTACAGATGGTCAGTGGCCCCCACGAGCCCCCCTCTTTTAACCACCCCTGCACAGTTATACTGTAAAACTGTTTAACGACGTCCAAGATGAGATTAAAGTAACTTTGTGAAAAATAATAAAAAAAAACATACAGGTCTGAAAAATTACAGGAAAGGATAAAAATAATGAAAAGCGCCCCCTGGTGGCTGATCTGTGGGAAAACGGCTCGAGTTCGCATCATGGCATCAAGTTTTGAGAAAACTTCACGAAGATCTGAAAAGATTTCAGAAAAACAGAAGCGATAAAAATAAAAACGGCTCGTTTTTCTCCATGAAGGTTGTCTGGATGAAGCTGCAAACCAAACAGCGGAACCAACCAAACATTTTAATCACGCAGGAAACTTTCAGCATGTTGCACCCAAAAGCACCTGATGTCTGATTTTCACCTGATTTAATGTATAAATAAAACTGAATAAATACTCGCCTTCCTCTCCAGCTGCACTGGTCTTCAGAGTAACTTGAAAAACACGAGTGAAAAATGCCCAAAAGCAAAATCCAGGTTGCGTTATTCCAGCGACCAAATCCAGGCATTTTCAACCACAGTTGACGCTAAAATATTTATCTTTTATTCCCAAACCTGCTCTTATTATTTAAACCTCCCGCTGTGAAGCTGCAGTTTTGTCCGCGGCAGCCTCCATGTCGGCCTGAAGCGCTCCGCAGGATCCCGGCCGCCTCTGCTCGCCTCCAGACGCGGAGCTGTGAAGTTATTCGGCCCGGAGAAACTTCCCGGACCAATCAGAGGCCGAGCTGGGAAACTTTAAACCGGCCGGCGGGGCGGGACGGGACGGGACGTCCGGCCCAATCAGGAGCTGCATGCTGAGATAAACCTCCTGTTGTGTTGGACTGTCTGCATGAACATTAACCCGGACACAGGTTTGAATAGTTTGCTCGTTTAAAAAAAGCTTCCCTGATATTGTTTTTACATCTAAAAAAATATATAAATTTATATTTTGTTTTAATTTCTGATATGTTTAAATTGTAGAATCAATACATACATGATGGTGCATTAGGATAATTGTAGATAGAAAAACATTTTCCACCAAATAATGTGATTAATAAATTCTCTCTAAAAGTTTAAAAATAAAGGTGGAAATTTCTGGACTTTTCAAACTCTGAAATTTCCTTAATGTATCAGGATTCAACTCTGAAACATTTCACACACTGAGAGCAGAACATTCAGTTACAGATTTATGTTTTCAGGCCTTATGTTTATTTTCGCCGTTATTCATATTCTCTCTCTCTCTCTCTCTCTCTCTCTCTTTATTTTTTCTTAAGACTTTTCCCTGGCCTTGTTGTCATAGTGTTGACAATTAGTAGCAACGCACTGCAAACATTTCAGTTTTGCAAGTTATATTGACAACAGCTAAAATTAACGCTAGTCTTCATAAGCTAATGGTTTTTTACCCTCTACAGCAGCTAACAGGAAGACTAGCATTGGTTTTAGCTTTTAAGTTGTCAATATAACATAAAAAATTTAAAATGTACATGTGATATATAACAGAAAAAATGGACGCAGTTCTCTGCGACTAATTGTCAACACTACGACAACTAGATGACGAGGTCAGGAAACCATGTTAAGAAAAAAGTGAGGGGGAGGGAAATAGGTCACTTATGCTAGCTTGACTATGACAACTTTAACGTAGATGTGCTGTGGAATTCGGTGTTTCAGTTCAATTAAAAAAAACAGGAAAAATATCAACTTCTTTGATACTTTTATTAAAATCTCACTTTAGAAATACAGATTTATCCATTTTAACTGTTGTAATCATGCAAACCTCATCTGATTTATTTTTGTTTTTAAATTTTGAACTTTTACTTTTTATCTTTAAAACTAGGACTTCAGCACATCAGTCATATTATTCCTGATTCTCAGACACAAGATGGCGATGACATTGATGATGATGATGATGATGTTGATGATGATGATGACGATGACCTCCCCCCTCCTCCCGCTGGTTTGACCTTTGACCCCTCCCCTGCTGGGCTTCTCTTTCATGTTGTGGTATTTATAACCAAATCAACAGTCTCTTTGTGCCAGCGCTGCCTGAGCCAGCGACTTTTCGCCGAACATGTCTGAGTGACGGACGTCCAGTTATGACAGGGCTGCAGCTCGGGACAAAGGCGCATCGCAGGAATCCAGCTGTGCTGTTGTCTGCAGCAGGATGGAGTTTGTTTAAAGCAGCAGAGTTTAAAGTTTAAAGCCACAGGCTGCAGGATGAGCGTCCACATGTGCTCAGACATTTTATGGAGTTTATCACGAGTATCGATGTGAATGCATTCATTAGTGCGTCTCTCAAAACGAAAGCTGACAGAAACCATCCGGTCTCAACTTGACCTGAGCTGCAGTCCAATGCAGACTGGATCAAACCCTAACCACAGCTTCCAGGCTGTTAAGATAAAACAGTCTTACATTTTACATCAAGACTAATAAAGATGTTCAGTTGTTTTAATCCAACTCCAGTCCGCTTTAATAGAAAGTCCGGTTCATCTGGAGAGGTATGAATGTGAATCAAACTCTGGTCCTCTAAACCTCGATCTCGGTTTGGTTGAAGTGAACTCTGGTCCGGTTTGAATGCATATGAGAACGCCAAGCGGACCGGAGACCGCTCCAAAAGCAGGAAGTTGAGTACAGTGCAGGTAAATCCAACCAAAGCTAACATGCTAGCCTAGTGCTAGCAGGAGAAATGGCTCCAGAAGACAAAAGAGAAATCCTCCAACCGCTAATATCTGACACTGCTCCATTTACTACTCCATTTATATTTTTTAAAGGAGGAAGTTGCACTTAGTGTCTTCTTCATCAGTGGTTTTTGATACAGCGCCCCCACAGGCGAGGAGGGGAACAGGTTCCTCAAAGGGTTTCAATCAGTAATTCTTGAATATTTATCTGCTAGTTCCACTGACAGATTATTTCCATGTTACATTCTTTGGAAAACTTAAAAAAAAACAACAATATTTTGAAATTACTAACTTAAACTCCTCTGTCTTCCTGAATAGTTACTATTAAACTGGTTTTGTCTTTTTTCAAGTGTACTAAGATATGTGCAATAGAAACAAGACTAAGCATTCTTGGTAAGTTTTTTCTCCCATAATAATTACTGTACATTCTACTCATGTAAAATCCCAGCAGAACACATTAAGGTTTGTTGAGGCGAAATGTAAAAAGGTCCAGAACTGATTTTGGGTTTTCAGACAGAAATCCTGGATCGCCAGTCAGAGGTTTACGTGAACCAGCAGACCTGTTTGTTTCCAGCTCTGGTCCAGAACAATGCCATCTTTGACTGCAGTGAAACACTGCCTGCCTGTCCCTCCATCCTTTGACCAGTGAACCAGATTCCCGCTGAAGTTCGGCTCCCAGCGTTCCCACCACTGCGCCAATGGGAGCGTCTTCAAACAGTGCCTCTGTACGCATACGACGGTTTCCGTGTACGTGGGAGATGCAAACACAGAGAGCATGGAGGGCCGTTTGGTGCTGGTCGTGTTTACAGAACCTCGACATTCTCCTGTTATTGACCTTTTCTCAATGTTACACAACCAAACACACTGTTTCTGAACTTTCCTGTCAGCAAACTATTCTGATTCTGATTCTGAGTCTTTTACATGGTGCCTGCAGGGAAGGCTGGAGTAGAATATCCAGAAAAACCTCAGCACAGCAGCGTCAAGCAGCCAGAAATGCCCTGATGGAAAAACCGACTGACCTGAGCTGAGAAATTGAGATGTCCTTGTTCCCATAGTTTCTGCTAATCTAGTTGATCTGGAATCACTGCTGTTTGTTTTATAATAATCTATCTGCTTATGAAAGAGATTTTAGACCCTGCCAGGCAGGACACATTCAGGAATTTGCAGCAGTACTTTGATTTTGCTTGCTAGCTAAATATTTAGCTTCAAAAAATTAACAGCAATATTTTTATTTAGCTTGTTTGGAGATTCATTTGGCAAAGCCATGTCTTCATAATGTTATTTGTTAATTTATCAAGATCACAGTTTCAAACTTAATATTTAGCTCAAAAGCTAAATATTTACCAAATAGTTTAAGCTAACTATTTAGCTTCTAATTAAAATATTTAGTTAGAATCTAAATTATTTTAAAGCTAAGTAATAATCTTACTAACTAAATATTTATTTTGAACTTAAATATCTAAGATCATATCAAATATTTAGCTTGCTACCCTATTATTTTTGTTTGAATCTAAATATTTAATTTGAAGCTAAATATTTAGTTTGCTAAATAAATACTTAGCCTCAAGCTTAATATTTAGCTTTAGACTAAATTCAAACTTAATATTTGCTAAATATTTTTGTTCCAATCTAATTATTTAGCTTACTAGCTAAATTCCTGCTTTATTAAGCATTAAACTAAATAATTAAATACTTAATATTTAGCTTTAAACTAATTGGCTTGCTAAGTATTTATCAAGATCACAGTTAACTTGCTAAATAGTTGGCTATTTAGCAAGTTAGTGAAGTATTTAGCTTAAATGTTTAGCCTTAAACTAGATATTTAGCTTGCAATTTAGCTTCACACGTTGCTTGTTAGCTAAATATTTAGCTTCATGCTAAATATTCAGAGGCTAATGAGACATGCTCATATCAGCAGCTGTAAGGTTTTATCCGTAACATTTCGTTTGTCCCAATTGTTCACCAACGTCAGACCTAATTTTCTAGAAATCGTGCTAGCGGAGCTGCTTCCGGTGAGAGCGACGGCGCGGACATGTTCCCGCCTCTCCCTGCAGGTGAGGCTCGGAGGCTGTGAGAACGGCGCTAATGTTTACCATGTTTCTGCCCCCATGAGAGCCGCATGTGAAAACCGACACCTGCGCTCCCATTACGCTGTCTCAGGACGGCCATTGAGGCTTGTGTTTGTTTGTGTAACAGTAAATTTCTCCTCTCCGTCGTGCAGCGTGTTTGTGTGCGACAGAAGCCCAGTGGGAAGCGGAGGCCTGGCGCAGATAAACAGTGAGGGAGAAAATGGCGGACACAGCTGGAACTGGCTCTGGAGCTTTCCTAACATCTAATAGATCACTTCGCGTCCCCTTGAAGTGTCTCCTCTGGGATGCAACAACTTTTAAAGAGGTTTGTGTTCATTTCACATGAAACATCTCAAGTGTAATAGCCCCAACTTTCTCACAGTGCAGAAATACAAATTCACCAAGTTTGGCATCTTAGTACACTTGAAATAAGACTAAAATAACTTAAAAATAACTTTTTAGCAACTGGTTTTTGCTATAAAACTAATATTTTTTCATCATTAATGAAATATTGACTTAAAACAAGTTTCTGTATCTTAATGAAAAGCTACAGCTAGTTTTGTATTATTTCAAATACTAGAAACTTGACTAAAATACAGTACTTAGTCATATTTTTGTGTTTTTCCATTGTTCAAGGCCTTATAAAGGATGCACTGAAAAACACAAAATCTTACTAAGTAGACGTTTCCAGTGCAAATATCTCAGTGCAAGAAAAGTTTAAGTTAATAATTTGCAAATACTGATTAAAAAAAGGATTAGACAAAAATAGTTGGTAATATTTTCTTTGTTTTTTCAGTGATTCTACCACAAAATTACTTATAGATGTAAGAATACTAAAGAAAGATACAGTAAATGTCCCCACAAATTTAGATTAGAGATTAAAAATAAAAAATAAACACATAAAATCTTACCAAATATTTTTGGTTGGGTTATAATGCTAATATTTTAGTACACTTAAAATAAGACAAACTTTTCAGCAAGTTTGTTATTTATTAAGTAAATAATTCCTTAATATTGATTTGAAAAAGGGCTAGTTCCATTAGCAAAGTATTCCACTAACAACTATATATTTTTTCTAAGTGAGATGAGCTAGTAATTTGTAAAATTACTAGCTCAACATATAGGAGCTTAAATCAAGCTCCTATATGTTGCTGAAATTTTATTTCTAAGTTAGTTTAGCCAAGTGATATTTGAACTATAATCTAAATTGGTTAGATTTTGTGTTTTTGCAGTGTATGTATCAGTTTCATCTCTGACTCTTTGTTACACATTTCCATTTAAAAAGACTCATCATGTGTGTGTTTTAATATCAATAGCCTTTATGTGGTCAGCAGCACCAAATATAACCTAATTATGGCAGCTGGGGTCAAAGGTCACAGCTGGGTGCCTTTAGGACTTGGAGGCTGTGCTGAAAATGGAGCTGCTGTGCTGGAATGCAGGAACTTCCTGTGTTTTGGCTTCTTTTGTCACTTTGATATATTTATTCAAAATATGTTTTAACAAAAGAAAAATGATTTAAAAAACCTTCTTAATCAAGTTTTTCTCAAATATATTCATTTAATTATAGTTTTTGCAGACATTTTGTGCAAATGCTTATTTTGAAGTGCGTTCAGTAAAAATCATGGTCAGTTTCCTTCATAGTGAACAGTTTTCATCTCTTTTAAACAGAGTTTATCTCATTTTTTCCATAGAAAATGTCTTCTGGCTGTGATTGGTTGTGGGTTTTCTTTAGTGTATACCATAGAAAACAACTGGATCATTTTTTCCCGTCTCAAACAGCTGGCGTAAATAAACACCGTCATTGTACAGCAATGATATTTTGTTCCTGCAAACCCCAGAAAGATGCCAGAATCCCACAGCACCTCATTTCCATGAGGTAGAACCTAACCTCATGGAAATTTCCCCAAACATCTCCAGGTAATCAGTTAGAGTGGGAAACATGGAAAAAACGGGGATTTCACTGCTTACATGAACAGGAAAGGCTTTTTAAGGTAAAAACGGGTCGACTCAGCTCTCTGCGCTGTTTGGTGTTTTTATATTACAGTTGGGCCGAAAGCAGCACGGCGTGATTTATATTGACCCGTTGGAGTGTGACATCACAAGATCCCGCCCCACAACTTCCTGCTGGAGGGCAAAAGGCTGCTTGCTAAAAATGACTAGCATTGGTTTGAGCTGTTATCAACATAACGCACTAAATCTTAAATGTACGCCTGAAAAAGAAAATGGACGCAGTGCTTGGTTACATTACAACAACTCGATGACAAGGTCAGGCAATGGTGCTAATTAAGAAAAAAGTGAGGGAGGGGGAGAAGCAGGTCAGTTGTGCTAGCTTGACTATGATGTGTGTAACATGTAGAAGGGCTGCAGAATTTGTGTTTCGGTTTACTTATAAAAAAAGGCAAACTAAACATCAACTCTGACAGATCATCAGTACAGCAGGTGTTTAAATTAGCTAATCAACCACCGCTGTGTTTGCTCAGCTAATAGCAGCGGCAGCTAATCTACAACAACAATCACTTATTAATAATCACAAAATAAACATCGAGCCTGAAAACATAAAACTGTAACGGACTGAATGTTTTGTTCTTTGTGTGGGAAATGTTTGAGCTTTTTGGTGTTGAATCCTGATAAATTAGTTGCTATGGCAACGAGTCTGCGTTAGCATAGCCGACACAGAGAGCACCCGTAGTTTTCAGCTGTTTTTAAATGGTTTTTCTACGTTATTTTTCCCTTTGCTGTGGTTCACTGCACTGAATCCATACCAGCTTCAGCTCCAGGTTTCATTTAGTTAATTAAATTGTTTTACCGCGTCAGCACAGCTACAAACGGCCACCCTGCAAAAGAATTGTGTTTTTGCTCTCCAGCAATTTCCGGATGTGAATAATAACATGCAGGTCGACAGCAACGCAAACGCAGCGATGGGCGACGTTCTGCTCAGGCCGTGGTCTTCTGGTCTTCTGGTCCTCTGGTCCTCTGGTCCTCTGGTCCTCTGGTCCTCTGGTCTTCTGGTCTTCTGGTCCTCTGGTCCTCTGGTCTTCTGGTCCTCTGGTCTTTTGGTCTTCTGGTCCTCTGGTCCTCTGGTCTTCTGGTCTTCTGGTCCTCTGGTCTTCTGGTCCTCTGGTCTTCTGGTCCTCTGGTCTTCTGGTCTTCTGGTCTTCTGGTCCTCTGGTCTTCTGGTCTTCTGGTCTTCTGGTCTTCTGGTCCTCTGGTCTTCTGGTCCTCTGGTCCTCTGGTCTTCTGGTCTTCTGGTCCTCTGGTCCTCTGGTCTTCTGGTCCTCTGGTCCTCTGGTCTTCTGGTCTTCTGGTCTTTTGGTCCTCTGGTCTTCTGGTCCTCTGGTCCTCTGGTCCTCTGGTCTTCTGGTCCTCTGGTCCTCTGGTCCTCTGGTCCTCTGGTCCTCTGGTCTTCTGGTCCTCTGGTCTTCTGGTCCTCTGGTCTTCTGGTCCTCTGGTCTTCTGGTCTTCTGGTCCTCTGGTCCTCTGGTCTTCTGGTCTTCTGGTCTTTTGGTCCTCTGGTCTTCTGGTCCTCTGGTCCTCTGGTCCTCTGGTCTTCTGGTCCTCTGGTCCTCTGGTCCTCTGGTCCTCTGGTCCTCTGGTCTTCTGGTCTTCTGGTCCTCTGGTCTTCTGGTCTTCTGGTCCTCTGGTCTTCTGGTCCTCTGGTCTTCTGGTCCTCTGGTCTTCTGGTCCTCTGGTCTTCTGGTCTTTTAATCTAAAAGCTGCAGGACTGTAGAACTGGGTTGATGTACAAAGTTAATAAAGCCTTAAAAAACCTGCAACTGTTCCACAAATGCAAATCGACGCCACAGTTCATATTCTATAAAACATTTTCTTCTACTTGTCGGTGGACAGTTATTGTATCGTTTATCGTTTATTGGGTTAAATTTCTTGTGATAAGATTTTTGACGATAAATTCCCTGATAAAACTCTGAGTCCTTGTTTTCCTCCTGTACTTCCTGTTCATTATCAAACATCCTTTGTCTCAAGCATAAAAACCTGATTTCTTTTTTTCCTTTTAGCTCCGTCCATCTTTTGTCAAAGTTAATTTGATGTCAATAATGAAACCAGAGAGCTGTGGTAATTCAAACAGGCAGGAAGAAGAAAATCACCGACCGCCTTTAAACATCACTGAGCTTTGAAGAGTTCAGCTCCAAAGCAAACAACCCAAACTCTTTTCAAGTGGTTCCTGCTGCGGTCTAGTCAAAGGGTTTGATTTTTGACGGCCAGTGTTTGATTACATGAGCAGTCGCTGCAGAACGTGCAGGAAGTTTCAGCGGCTCATGAGGCCTGGAGTAAATTTAGACCAAAAAGAAACAAGAACCATGATTGTAACCAGACTGAACACATCCACTCTAATCTTTATTTATCTGCTTTATGAGCTCAGAATCTGAACTTATGCTCCATTTTTATCCAGATGATGGAGAAGTTATTAAGCCAGGAGTAACTAGTTTTACCCTTGGTTGGGTCTGAGGTTGGTGCTGTTTGGCCCGGCTGGGGGTCAGACCCGGTTCACCGCGGTCTCGGCCTCCCTGCCCCCCACGTCTCGTCTAATTGGCTGAATCAGTTTGGAGGGAAACTTGACAAGAAGCAGGATCCCTCCAAAAATCACAATAGGTGCAGCGTTTTACATATTGTCTGCAGACAGATGTTGTGGCTCCCGCCTGCATCTCATACGTTTCTCTGGACACAAAGGAGGAAACACAAAGACGGCTGCATAATTTAAACCGCCAAGAAGTTTTTCACATATTTCAACTGGAGAAATATGTGATTTCACATTTTAACCCACAAAATAATCCGTATCAGTTGGTAAAACCAAGACTGCAATAAAGGGAAGTTTGTTTCCTTCTGTTTAAAACTTTATGTGCTTGTTGGAAGGATTTCAGAAATGTTTTATTTATTTCATATGTAGAGCTTCTGATGCGCTCGCAGCGTGTTGGACCCGCTTCGCTCGGTCCAACATTAGCATCTCAATGCTAAAAGCGAAGCAGCTAACGCTAATGTTAGCGTTAGCTGCTACGTGTTTCTAAAGAAGCTCCATAAGCGATCAGCTCTCCTGATCGTTTAATAACCTAAATAAGAGACTAAAAACAGCAAATATGTTATTGAGCTAATATGTTTGGTGGGCAGAACCCAAAATGAAAAAAAATGATTCAAGTCAAAATAAAGTGTTTGGTAAAAAGTCTAAACAAGAGCAGAGTAACTGATCACATTATCAATCATTTAATATTTAAAATTCATTAGACCAAATTATAAAGATAAGTGGAAATTTGAGTATTTTAATGACAAAAACGTCAATAATTCATAAGTTACATAAAAGAACAAAATCAGGCAAAATAAGTTTTTCTTCCAGACCAGTTTAATTTAATATAAAACTGATGAAACTTTAACTGAAACTGCAGGTTTGTTTCTGTCTGGTGAATATTTGGTCAAAACATGTTTGGTTTTCATTCGGTGGGGAGAAAATCCAGAAGTTTTACTCAAGTAAGAGAAGAAATGTTTCATAATGACTCAGGTAAAAACTACAGGTACATTTTACAAATAATTACTCCAGTAAATGTCACCAACTTCTACCCAACTCTGGTCTATTCAATAATTTAGAAGTAAAAATGTTTCTTGAACTGAAAATGTTGCTGCAATAGTTTTTGATTAAAATGTGATTAATTACTGACCATGTTGTTAAACCACATTAAACGTTTAATCGAGTCCCACCGTTAATTTCTTGTTAAAAACTTCAGAATTACATCAGAATTACATCAGAATTACATCTTCTTTTCTTTTTCTTTTGCTAAATAACTTAAGAGCCCCCCTCCCCCCCTCCCCGGTTCCTTGTAACTCCTTCTTCTTCTCTGAATAGATTTCGGTCAGCCTATAGGTCATCCTAGGCTGAGCAGGGAATAATTGGGCTGCCTACACACACACACACACACACACACACACACACACACACACACACACACACACGCGCACAGACTTTAAAATTTAAACCCCCACTCCCCAGACAATAGCCACATGCAGCTCTCTGACCCGCCGCGCTCTGCAGGCACAAAACCTCCCTGTTTATCCTGAGTCCTTCTTCCCTCCTTCATGCTGCATCAGCAGAATAATCGGAGTGATGAGATTAGATTATACGTGTCGTGTTTCACATTAAATCATGGAAATGATGCTGAGTTTTATGGATGCTAACTCTAAGCTGCGCCTGCAGGGATCATCAGTTATGACCAGTGATGGTTGGAGGTTTAAATTTCAAAGGGTTAAAGTTAAAGTTCCTGCTTCAAAGTGTGAGGTTTGTAACTGAATATGTAGCTGAGTTCTGGATTTATTTAAACTGAAGGAATTATAATCTGAGTTTCATGCTTAGAAACATAATCTGAGGTTGAGTTCAAAGGTTGTAAGCAGCTAACATCTTAACTGCAGTAGAAAACTGATAAATTATGAATTCAGATTAAGTTTCACATCCTTCAGTCGGAGAAATAAATCCTTCGAGTGTTAGTTTGTTAGTGTTGCACATTTTAACCTCCAAACCTCTGAAAATAATTCTTATGATTTGGTGAAAACAAGATACTTTTAAAAAATGAAAGTTTGTTTTTTCTATTTTAAACTTTGTGGATTCTTATCTTTCATTGCATAAATATGAGGATCTGTTCGTAAAGTTACAGTCTAAAGCAGATTTGGGTTATTTAGCCTGTGTTTATTATTTAATGTCATATTTTCACCACGTTGTTCATTCATTTATTACTGTCACAGTTTCAAACTAAATATTTAACTCTCAGCTAGAGATGTAGCTTAAAGCTAAATATTTAGTTTTCATAATAATTTCTTAAAATTCAAATTAAATGTTTAATTAGGACACTAAACATTTAGCTCGCTAGCTAAATGTTTATCCCCAAATTAAACATATGTTTTCACACCTGATGGTCCGGTAGATTCACAGCTGCTGGTTCTCTAGTCAAACCAGCCTGTTCCCCTCCTGGCCTGTGGGGGCGCTGCACCAAGAACCACTGAAGGAAACGGCACAAAAACCTCTGAAGACACTGAGAGCAACTTCCTTCTTCACCAGATGGAAACAAGATGGAGGCGTCAGATTTTAGTGTTGGAGGATTTCTCTTTAGGCTAAAGACCAGGAGCCATTTCTGCTGCTAGCATGTCTGTTTTGGTTGTATTTACCCAGAATGCCCTGCACTTTGGTTCACTTCCTGCTTTTGGTCTCCGTCCGCTTGGTGTTTGCAATTAAACCTCCACAAATGAGCTGGACTTTCTGGACAAGTGGACCGGATTGGGATTAAAGCGGACTAAACAGGACTGGTGTGAATACAGCCTGAGACCAAACTAATCTGGATTTAAAGGAAGATGCCAACATCTTCCGCAGATAAGATCATCCATCTATGACTTTTTGTATATTCCTAATTTCAAGGGAGCAGTGCTGGATTAAGAGATAAAATCCCAGCAGTTTGACAATGATGAGATGAGATTTAGGGATTAATGCTCCAGCGGTAAGCAGAGCCGGTTCTGCTCTCCGTCCCCCAGATGACCATTGAAGCCACTGAGTCTCGGTGGGACTATAACTGTGCAGTTCAGGCTTTTATCTGCCATCTCTCAGCGGCTCCTTTCACATTCCTCACTGACCCGCAGCTCATCCCTAACTTCCCTTTTGATCAGATTATTTTAAAGCAGCGGCGTCCCGCTGCCCGGCCTTTTGCTCTCACCACCTGCACTCCAGCGGCCTTCACCTCTTCATTGAACCGCCGATTTGGAAACTGTAGCCTTGCATCTGTTGCAGCCGAGGGACCCGGCAGAAGTCTGAGCTGCGGCCTTGGTCGTCCGAGCCGCTCCGGTTTCCTCTTCATTCAGCCGGACTTCAGCCGTATCACATCTCCGCTCCCTCAGGGCGGATCGCTGCTTTGCTGGACGGCTCAAGGTAACAGGTGTATGTAACGTTTACAGCAGGTGGGATGACCGCCGGAGGAACAGCAGACCTCTTTATTTCAGGCTCTACTTTTATGTTTAAGTCACGAAACTGACATGAAAACTTTTTGGAGTAAATCTGTAAACAGAAAACATGATGGGGTCTCTGGAGATGGAAAAAAGAGGAGAAAATTTTCCCCAAAATTTTTCATCTTGGGGAAAAGTATTTTAAAAAGTTGAAAATTTCCTAGAAAATTTTCAGAAAATTTTAGATTAATCTCAGAAATTTTTCTAGAAAAGAATTTTGAGTTTCAAAAGTTGAAAATTTTCAAAATTAAAGTTATAATTTTGAGAAAAATGTCAGAATTTGGAGTGAAGTCAGACTGCAGAGCAGAGTTTCCATTAAAAATGTGTGCAAAATTCAGAGAATAATTTTTATTGAAAAAAATAAATTCTCTAAAAAAATAAAATCTGTATTTTGAAAGTCTAAAAAGTGTTTTCCTCGTTGTTTAGTCCAGAAGTAACAGGATCATGTGGCTCAGTGCGATAAACTGTTTCTGTTGCAGTTTGTGAATAAAAATAGCTTTAAAAAAAAACCCGTCCTGGTTCTTTGGAACTTGCTGTTTCCATTAGGTGAATTATTTTTGTTATTCTGATTTGTGCAGCTTGTGATCTGGAAGCTGAAAGAGGAAAAATCAGAAATAAAACGGTTTGCTCTTTCTGCAGAAAACAGAAAAGGGAATCTTGAAGTCGTAAGGACCGACGGCCTGCATCGCTGCACATCCACAGAAATTAAAATTCAGATTCGGCTCCAAGTCAAGGATTTGTGCCAATCTGCACATGTATGCAGGCTAATCAGAGCCTCTTCACGGGTCACTCAGGGTCAGACGCTTGTGATGGAAATTTGGACGGCAGGCGTAGGAAAACAAAGCCAGAGACACTCGGCATTCTTCACGCATGAGACAACAAACTGAGCAGAAAAACTCAAATAAGACCAGAGCCGCGTTTCACTGACATGATAAACACTTGTTTTTAGTTTCTCTGTTTAGCGCAGAGAAACCTTTTATTTTCGGTCTTTGTGACGGAACCGTTGGACGTTTGATGTTTCAGGAGATCCTCAGAGGAAACGCATCACTTCCTTTCAAATGAGCTTTTATTTTCCAAACTGCTCAGGCTCTTAAAAACGTGACGGCATTTCTCTGCAGACGGAGCGGGAAATCTTAAAACGATAAGATTTAATGATAGTTGGATGGAGCTGTGCTGAAAGGCTGACCTTTGACCCCCAGCTTCACCTCCCCCATCCTGGTCGCTGGTCATTTGTCAAACTGATCTGATTAACGTCCAGTTTGGGAATCTGACGACGACACACTTCAGGATCCGGACAAACCGCCTTTCAGCGTCGCTGCAGGAAAACAAACGGATGGATTGTTCTGGAGAGAAACGGAGAGATGGAGAGACAAACAGACGAAAAGAGAGAGAGGGGAGATGGAGAGACAAAAAGACGGAAAGATAGAGAGGGGAGATGGAGAGACAGACAAAAAGAGAGAGAGGGGAGATCGAGAGACAAAAAGATGGAAAGAGAGAGGGGGGAGATGGAGAGACAAACAGACGGAAAGAGAGAGAGGGGAGATGGAGAGACAAACAGACGGAAAGATAGAGAGGGGGAGATGGGGAGACAAAAAGAGTGAAAAGGGGAGATGGAGAGACAGACAAAAAGAGAGAGAGGGGAGATCGAGAGACAAAAAGATGGAAAGAGAGAGGGGGGAGATGGAGAGACAAACAGACGGAAAGAGAGAGAGGGGAGATGGAGAGACAAACAGACGGAAAGATAGAGAGGGGGAGATGAAGAGACAAAAAGAGAGAAAAGGGGAGATGGAGAGACAAACAGACGAAAAGAGAGAGAGGGGAGATGGAGAGACAAACAGACGGAAAGATAGAGAGGGGGAGATGGGGAGACAAAAAGAGTGAAAAGGGGAGATGAAGAGACAAAAAGAGAGAAAAGGGGAGATGGAGAGACAAACAGACGAAAAGAGAGAGAGGGGAGATGGAGAGACAAACAGACGAAAAGAGAGAGAGGGGAGATGGAGAGACAAACAGACGGAAAGATAGAGAGGGGAGATGGAGAGACAAAAAGACGGAAAGATAGAGAGGGGGAGATGGAGAGACAAACAGACGGAAAGATAGAGAGGGGGAGATGGGGAGACAAAAAGAGTGAAAAGGGGAGATGGAGAGACAAACAGACGAAAAGAGAGAGAGGGGAGATGGAGAGACAAACAGACGGAAAGATAGAGAGGGGAGATGGAGAGACAAACAGACGGAAAGATAGAGAGGGGAGATGGAGAGACAAAAAGACGGAAAGATAGAGAGGGGGAGATGGAGGGATGAAGAGATGAAAATACAGAGATGGAGAGACAGAGACACAGAAATGAGCAAACAATGAAAACATCAGGTAGCTTTGGATTCAGCTGCTGCGTGAGCTTTCTTGACAGCAGATTATTCAAAATTTGGTATGGATGGTCTTCCATTTAAGATCATTTACACACTTTATCAAACGACGTTAAATTCAAACTGTAAATACAAGAACTGACTAAAACGGGATGGATGGATGGATGGATGTCAAAGTCAAGCTAGCATAACTGAGCTACTTTCCTCTCCTGTTTCTTTTTAAGTTTTAAAACGTTTTTAGAAGCATCTCTTTTTATTTTATACATCACAGTTTAAGGATTAGTGCGTTATGTTGCCAAATTGACAGCTAAAACCAATGATAGCCATCATTAGCTAGCAGCACGAGACGACACATTGCAGTGTGTCTACGAAGGTATATGGAGCTACATTGGGACAATAAAGTCTGCTTTAAAAAAAACGAATCAGAAAAGTAGTTAATGGCTCAAATTTAGCTCCGTACAGGTCAGCACACCGGCAGATTATGGTCTATTAAGTTTTTTTCCCCATGTTACAAAGAAAGTCACAGATTTTTATCTTCAGAAACCAACTGAACATCAAACTTAAGTAAAACTGAAACTTTCCTTAATCTGATTAAGAATAGCTTTAATATTTTCTCAGTGTTTCCATAGCAACCCGTTTCACTTTGGTGACGTGAGGACGCATCCAGGTAATGTGACAGGTTAGAGTCCAGGAACATAAACAGTAATCACACACACACACACGCGCACGCACACACACACACACACACACGCACACACACACACACACACACACACACACACACACACACACACACACACACACCGTGCACAGGCCCGCCCTGCAGCTCATTATGTCTGCGTTTCCTCCTCTGAATTGAGTTGTGGAGGTTTTGGGGGATGGAGCAGGGCGGAGTCTGGTGACCCTGAAGAGCGCGACCTCAGGCGACGTTTGAAGAGTTAAAGACGGGGGACGGGGTATGGGGGTCGCTCAGAGCGGCAGGGGGCGGGGGCGGCAACACACAGGGAGGGAAAGTAACTTCTTGATGCCGCTTCAATTCCTCCCCTCTCCTCTGGAGATCTCTTTTGATTTTAGCAAAAAAATAAAACTTTAGACAGTTTCTCTTCAGTTTTTCTCACAATTTTGACTTTGATCTCAGAATTTGTACTTTTTTCCTCAAAATTCTGTCAATTTTTCTAAGAATTCAAACTTTTTCCTAAAACTGACCAGATTCCTGAAATAAAGATTAAATATTTTTATTTCATTTTCATTATTTTATTATTAATGAATGATGAGACGGACCCTGATGTAGCCGCCTGCTGTGTGTTTTCTGAGCATTAAAATCACTTTGGGGTGGGCTGAGCTCCCGTTTCACCTGCTGAGCTCCTGAGTTTTGGTTTCCCTCCAGAACCTCTGGTCCGCAGTGAAACGCCGGCCGGCCTGAGCAGCTGCCTCGCTCCGTTTCAGTCCAGCCGGGCGGCGGGGGGCGCCGCTCAGCTGTTTACCCCCCAGGGTGTGAAATATCTCTGGATCAACACAGCATGCTCCAAAACAAACTCCTGCATATCAGTTTACTGTAGACTTTGTTTGTTTGTAGATTCAGTGACAAGAAAAATGTCTTCAATGGTTCTTTGTTTTTGGTAAATATTATCGATTTAATGAATATTAAATGCATTTATTAAAAATTGGTAGGATTTTGTTTGGTTGATGCAAACTAAGAAAAAAAACTTGTTTTGTTAAATATGTAAGAAACAAAATGTACGGAGTCTGGTTTGTGCCCAAAAATAAAATTAATCAATTAAGGATATAACTGATTAGGGTCACTGGAAAATAGAAATTCTGACTTTATTCTCAGAATCACCACTTTATTTTCAGAACTTTGATCTGCATCTTAGATTAGGACTTTTTCTCAATTCTGATATTTTTTCTCAAAATTCTCAGAATAAAGTCGGAATTTATTTTTGTTGGCGCTGATCTTCTTCCGTATGAAAAGACACATTAAGAGAAATATATGTACATGTATTCATAGATTTATTTCTACATTGTTCCCATGTGATTGATGAATCTGACTTCTTGAGAAAATGAGGCAGTTATTCAGATTTTTGCCGTTTCTAATGCAATAATTTAAAATTAAAAACGTTGATGGAAACGTGGCTAAAGTCAGGAAGAAGTTCTTCCCCAAATATTCAGGGCAATCCTGGAACAACTGCTGTTTGAAATTGGGCAAGAGGTTACAATTGAATTGTTGAGATCAATTCATGTATTAGAATGTCCTAGTCAAAGTCCAGGCTGAATCCAACTGAGAACCAGTGGGAGAGCATGCCTAGGTGGGCCCCATATGGGGGAAAGGAGGGCTGACATATAGGTCCCACATGGGTTTGCCCATGTAGTTCCCATGTAGGGCCCACATAGGCTGTGGTCCTACATGGGCAAACCCATGTGGGGCCAACGTGGAACCCGTGGACAAACCCATATGGGACCCATATGTCAGCCCTCCTTTCCCCCATATAGGGCCCACCCAGGCATGCTGGCAGGGAGAACTAGAAAAATGTCTCTTGATATTACGTTAAAAAATTCTGTTCTGATTACAAATTCATGCCACACTTTTCAGAACATTTTGTTCATTTCTACGTGCTGCTTTGTGTTGGTTTATTACCTCATGTATTGCAGTTTGGTTATGATTTGACGGTTTGTGAAAACGTTTGATCACTAATAGTTTTTTCCAAAGCACTGTATATTTGATTATTCCCATTCAGAACCACTTGAACAAACTGCAACAAGTCTTTTAAACATTCCCTCTTTTCAAAATGAGCAAACAGTCCAGATAAAGGCCCGTCATTGTGGAGGCTCAGAGCTTTTGTGTTTCCCTTTTGAAGCTGAGCTTTCCCTCAGCGCTCAGGAAAACGTGTTCACCCCGTTTTCTTTTTCTTTTTTTCTCTGCTGAAGCATTTCTGGCACTTGGCAGCGTGAAGCTCTGCCAAATGGAAGAAAAAAACCCCGACAACACAGACGGAGAGAAAGAAAGAGCACCCTCAATCAGGAAGTGGCAGCTTTTTAGCTGCGCCAAAGGAATCAGGCAACTTCCTGGTCAGGTTGCCATGGTTACTGGAAACTCGGCCAGCTGCCGCAGCCGTTAGCCGTTAGCTGTTAGCGGCGACGGTTAAGACGGAAGAGTTAAAGACAGACTGACTTTTAAATGTAAGCAAAACGTCATTACTGTGTTTAATGTATGTTTCTGTTATGCTTAGAGTTTTTTTTTTTTACAACGGCGTATTGAGTTGTTTCTACTAGAAAATTTCGGAGATTAATGTCAAAATTTTGTCGTGTTCCCTTGATTGTAACATTTTCCTACAGAAATCGAAATGAAAATATGGGGATTTGTATGATATTTATATTTTGGTGTTTCTCCGTGACTCTGGTAAGTAAACTTGAACACATGTTCAAAATGATGCTTGCGTCTGATACAGTAAAAAATAAAATCTATAATTAAGTGTAAGGAGTTTTCATTCACAAAGAGGAAGTGACGTCATTGTGCTTCCTGGTTGCTCCAGTGGCAAATCTTCCCGTGTATTTTTGCAATATTCTTATCAACTGACTTGAACTGTTTTTTTTTTCTTCTTTTTTATTTAAAACTACTTTAAACTTAACAAAATTTCTTTGAAATCTGGGGAAAAAACAAAATCAGATCCAAATTCTTATTTATTTATTTTTGGTTACAAAAAGATAATCAAAAAGTAATTTGAACAAAACGTCGCTCCGTGTGCTTCCCTGTCCCTGAGTGAATAAAAGCACTCCCGCAGCATTACTCTGCCACCACCGTCCTGGTGAGTTATTTTTTTTCCAACACGTTTCAGTTAAATCTCCTTTTATTTTTTTTTTGTGGCTCATTTTGTCTGAATAACAGGATAATAACAGAATAACAGGAGCTTCCTCATAACTATGCAGACCTTGTTAAAGGGTGTTGACCTTCCCTCAGTACCTACCTCGATTAAATCCATTAAACACTCAAATTTATCCAAGTTAGAAAATATGACTAAAATGATGATACATGGTCAAAAAAGTCTCTTACCTATTAATTGTACAGACATAGAAAAACTGTAAAACCAAGTCGAGTGAAAAAGAGGTTTTTGTTTGCTGCAATGAAACTGAGACTGGGCTCCACTGATTTTATTTTGGGACACCAAAATAAAAGAGGCTGGATTTAAATGAGCCCCTTTCAGCTCTCTATTAACAAAAAAAATGCAACAACAACAAAAAAACATTAAAAAACTGCATCCTTTCTCTTATGCTTCACTGTTGTAGTTTTTGCTGCTCTGTCGTATAAAAAAAATAAAATCGTGGCTGAATCCTCAGAAAAATGAGTAAAAACTCAGTGGGTTTGAAAGCTTCTGAATGCACATAAGATTTTATGTTTCTCAAAATGTCTGGAAAGAGCTTTTTAAAATTCTGATTTTGTGAGCTGCATAGACAGTTTTCAATGATTCCAGCAGTGAGTGAAGGTCTTTGTGTGGCTGTGGCTAACAGATTAGCTGTGTGTGTAAAGGTAAACACAGCTGGGGAACCCCCCCGTCCTCATTTATCTGGGTGTTTGCTCAGAGGATGCGCCCTAATCTTCCCACAGAGACGCGACTCTGTACACAACCACAGTCCTGCTAATTCCTCCATCGTTAAACTTGGAGGATCTTTGTGTCTACAGATGTCTCTGTGGGTGGCAGGACTCTGAGATAAACTCATTATCATATAATCGTAGCAAATTTTTAAAGAATCTGATGAACGATTTTCTTTCTGTTGAGAAATCAGGAATATTTTTTTTTTAATTTTTTTTAGGTGAAATACATTATCAACTCTGTCCTGTGTAGCTTATTGATTACTGTAAACTGTCCACTACGGGACGCTAAACCTCTGTTTCACAGCGCCATCTGCTGGTGATTACTTTGCATTCCTTTTGTCATATTTGTGGTTAGGTGTTTTCTTTCCACTTATATCTGTTTTATTTAAATATATTTATTAAATGTATCTACACACTAAAATAATCAACCAAAAGACGTGTGAACAACATTCCTGGCTATCTAATATGGAGGTCCAAAATTGACATAATTAAAACTAAAAGTAGAAATATGTATTTTTTGTTTTTCCTTTGCTTATACATACATTGTTGTTAAAAATATATATATTTTGTTTTTTCGATTTCTCTATACACACATTTTTGTTAAAATACATATATTTGCTTTTTCCTTTTTCTTACACATGCATTTTTGACCAAAAATATGTTTATGAAAAAGAGGAAAAAACAAGAAATGTATATTTGTTAATGACAATTAATGTGTAAGGAAAAGCAGAAATACATATTTCTGCTCTTATTTTTAATTATTACTGTTTTGACCCTCCATATGCATAAGGAAAAAGTATGGTAGACCAAAACTGATTTAAAAATAAAAGTATTTTTCCCCCTTTTTCCTATATATGAATTGTCAATAAAAAAATCTATAGAATTTTTGTATTTTCCTTTTCACATACATTGTCAACAATATGTATGTTGTGACAATGTATGTGAAAAAACACATACATTGTGTTTTTTCACACAATGTATGAAAAAACATGTTTTTTTCATTGTGTCAATACACAAATGTATTTTGTCAATACATTTGTGTATTGACAAAAATGAGTGTATAAGAAAAAGGAAAAAACAAAAAATATATATTTCTGCTTTTATTCTTTTAATTGATTTAATTTAATTTTTATTGATATATTGTTTGTTTTTTATTAGTAGTTTCTGGAAAAGAATGTATGTATCAAAATATGCAAGGACCCATAAAAGAATAAACTGACCTGTCCTTTATATATAAAATTACAATATAAATTTTTATTAAGTTTTAAAACCTTAACCTATTTTTAAACTGCGCTTCTTCTCGGCTTCCGTTGACGTCGCCTTAAAACGTTTGACGTCAGTATAACAACAACCTGTCATGACAGCTCGAATGAAGAAATCTCCAGAACAATATTTTATATGAGCACTTATAAATCCACATCCACCTGAATGTGAGATTCACCCTAAAAGGTAAGGTTCCGACCCGACGGATTATCGGAACAAATCCGAACTTAAACGGACCCGAGCGGGTGTGGGCTAACTTAGCGTTAGCTTATGTCTGTTTTGAGGCTGCCTAGCGGCGTTGTGGTGAAAAACGCCTAAAAGCGAGGTTCTGGTACCGATTTTCTCGGATGGAGAGCGGTATAAGCTCATGACGTGGATCTTAAATGGTGAATTGTGTCAGTATAATCAGAACCGGAAGAGCTAGCTGAAGCCGAACTCAGATTCTAACCGACATAGCCTAGCTAAGTTAGCTTAGCATCGGTGTGTTGTCTCCAGGTTAACTAAAGTTAGCGGCGTTGCCTCTATTCTGTATGTGATGACAACTTCAGCAGCTATAACATCCATGATAATAATGCGCAAATGAGTTATTGTTTGCAAATTTAACCCAATTTTAATGTCAATAAGACACATTGAAAGTGTTGGGGGGGTGTTATGTTATCCAGATGGCTAGCTGCCCATTTAATCTAACTGATGCTCGTGTTGTGAACAGTTAATTCAGCTGCCTCGCCGTGTTGTCCATCAGTCTGCACAGTCAGCGAGTTAAAGTAACGCCGTGCGGGTGGCGTGGCATTGCGTGGCACCCAGAGACACGCATTGCAGGTGCGTTGCAGCGGATGCTAACCAGCATTGTGTCTTCATTGTCCCCCAGTCTGTGTGCGATCCAGGGCGGGCAGGACATTCCGACACCTGCCACCTAGCCAGCCGGAGAGACGGGGAACAGGATTGGGAAGCAGGGCGAGGCGGGCCCCGCGGAGCCGGTGGAGAAAATGGCCGGCAGCCCCGAGAAGAGCTCCACCGCGCAGGAGCTGAAGGAGCAGGGGAACCGGCTGTTCCTCTGCCGCAAATACCAGGAGGCTGCTTCATGTTACAGCAAAGCTATCGTGAGTCTCCACCAAACACACATTCATGCAGAATTTTACATTTTTATCACAAAACCACAAAATCCGACGATGTTTATGTAATAAGCAGAGTTGGGCAGTTAAATTTACTCAATTACATTTACTTGAGTAACCTTTGATAAAATATACTTTTAGAAGTATATTTACTACAATGTACTTTGAGTATTTTATTCTGAAGTATCTCTGCTCTTACTTGAGTAAAATTGCTGTTTCTACCCACTGAAGGAAAAACAAACATATTTTAAAAAAAAACTTCGCCACACAGACCTGCAGTTTTTTATTAATGTTTCATAAGTTTTTTATTGAAAGAAACTTATTTGAAAACATTTTTTGTTTGATTTTGTTATTTCTTGTTACTTATATGAATTATTGTCATTTTGGTCCTTAAAATACTAAAGTTTTCACTTAATTTTATATTTTGGTCATTTTTAAATATTAAATGATTGATAATTTGATCAGTTACTCAGTACTTGAGTTGACTTTTTACTCTGATTTGAGTAAAAACATGTTGAAGTGGTGTTACTCTTACTTCAGTATAATTCTTGGGTTCTCTACCAATAAGTAGGTTATTTTTGTGAAAATGAAGGGAAACAACATTCCTGACAGTCATTAGGCCTGAAACGATAACTATAAATGGTCCAGAATTTGTTGCCAGGAACGCCTCAAAGATCGTTTAACACTGGAAGGCATTTTAAATATTAAAAATAAACAAAACTATAAATAAAATTAATGATGAAGTCTCTGGAAACAAAATTGTCCTTCAAAATAAGAGCTGGTTTAGACCCAAACATCAGACTTTTTGGGAGAAAGAGAAAAATGATAAATCATGTAAATGGAAATTATTGAGCTCATTTGAATTATCCTGTGATTAATTGATTTATTGCAACAAGCCTGGTCTCAAAATGACAACATTGTCGTTTGTCACAATAATTGGTGGCATGCAGAGTAGCATAGTTAATATATTTACAATATACTGTTCAGTCCTAATAATAACCTCTCATCATCACCACAGACTGTTTAGAATACCACGACTGATGGTGAAACTCTATGTAGCTGATGATGTCATCACAGTATTTACCAGAATGATGGTATCTGCATGACTTCCTCTTAGTGGGAATAGTTTATTGATCTGTTGTGTTTCTGTAGCGTCCAGCTGAGTTTCTCTGCTTCCTTCAACCTGCAGAACCGTAATCCGTCGGTGGCGGTGTACTACACCAACCGGGCGCTCTGCCACGTGAAGCTGCAGCAGTACGACAAAGCTCTGGCAGACTGCAAGCACGCGCTGGAGCTGGACAGTCAGTCGGTCAAGGCTCACTTCTTCCTGGGCCAGTGTCACCTGGAGCTGGAGAACTACGACGAGGCCATCGGCAACCTGCAGAAAGGTCGGAGGAAACGCCGGAAATAAACCGCTTTTTAATGGGTTGCATAATTACCATCATCAGTTTCCTCTGTTGCAAACAAAACATTTTCACTTCCTGTCTCATTTCTGTTAGAGATCTGAGTGTTCTGGACTCAGAGGACCCAAAAATTACACTCAAGTCAGAGGAGAGATTCTTGAGCATGTTTTAGTCAGAAGTAAAAAATAGCCATCCAAGAAATTACTCAAGGAAGAGTAAAAAGCATTTGGTGAAAAGTCGACTCAAGAACTGAGTAACTGATGAAATGATCAAACATCCACCCGTTTTCTAACATCCTGGTCCCTCATGGGGTCAGGAGGTGCTGGTGCCTCTCCTGTCCGGGTCACCTGGACCGGTCGCCAGTCTGTCGCAGCAAATGATCAAACATTTAATATTTAAAAATTACGTCATCACACGGGTCCAAATTATAAAGTGCTCTCCTTTAGTGAATGTTTGATCAAACTATGAAACTTGATACATTCTGGGTAGATAGTTACATATTTACGTACAAATTGTTTTCTTTTTGGTTTAATTGCTGCTCCATGTTCTTTCAGTAAATGGTCTTAGTTTGAGTCTTCGCTCAGTTTTTGAATTGTTTCAGGCCTAATGTTCATGAAAAAAAAAAAAAATAATTTATCAATATTTGGCTGATCACTGATGTATTCAGAGAAAAATCATCTGATTCGGTGCATCCAGCTGTAAATAAAACTTGGCTGCTTGGGTTGATTTTATTTTTCTCACAAGCTTTCGGTTGAGCTGTTAGCTTTAGCATTCTGCCTGAACACATTTACTTCATCCTTTTGATGCCATGTGTAGCTTATAACCTGGCAAAGGAGCAGAGGCTGAATTTCGGAGATGACATCCCGAGCGCGCTTCGCATCGCCAAGAAGAAGCGCTGGAACAGCATCGAGGAGAAACGCATCAACCAGGAGAACGAGCTTCACGCCTACCTGACCAAACTCATTCTGGCCGAGAAGGAGAGGTGAGGCTGGACACGCAGCAGAACGACACGCTTCACCTCCAGAGTAAAACCTGGAGAATCTGAGTTTAAACCTGGAAAATCTGAGTTTAAACCTGGAGAATCTGAGTTTAAACCTGGAGAATCTGAGTTTAAACCTGGAAAATCTGAGTTTAAACCTGGAGACTCTGAGTTTAAACCTGGAGAATCTGAGTTTAAACCTGGAGAATCTGAGTTTAAACCTGGAGAATCTGAGTTTAAACCTGGAGAATCTGAGTTTAAACCTGGAAAATCTGAGTTTAAACCTGGAGACTCTGAGTTTAAACCTGGAGAATCTGAGTTTAAACCTGGAGAATCTGAGTTTAAACCTGGAGAATCTGAGTTTAAACCTGGAGAATCTGAGTTTAAACCTGGAGAATCTGAGTTTAAACCTGGAGAATCTGAGTTTAAACCTGGAGAATCTGAGTTTAAACCTGGAGAATCTGAGTTTAAACCTGGAGAATCTGAGTTTAAACCTGGAGAATCTGAGTTTAAACCTGGAGACTCTTGAGTTTAAACCTGGAGACTCTGAGTTTAAACCTGGAGAATCTGAGTTTAAACCTGGAGAATCTGAGTTTAAACCTGGAGAATCTGAGTTTAAACCTGGAGAATCTGAGTTTAAACCTGGAGAATCTGAGTTTAAACCTGGAGAATCTGAGTTTAAACCTGGAGAATCTGAGTTTAAACCTGGAGAATCTGAGTTTAAACCTGGAGAATCTGAGTTTAAACCTGGAGACTCTGAGTTTAAACAGAAACTCTGAGTTTAAACCTGAGTTTAAACCTGGAGACTTTGTTGTGTTTTCACAGAGAACTTGAAGAATACAAAGAGAAACAGGATGACAATCAAAATGGAGGCGATGCTGGAAAAATTTCATCTAAACATGTGAGTTGTTTTGTTTATTTCCTAGGACTGCTGCTGTATGGAGGACCAAAACTGACATAATTAAAAATAAAAGCAGAAATGTGTCTTTTTTGTCTTTCCTTGCAGAAATATTTTTTAAAATGTGTTGAGTTCTGATGTCTGATTTCCTTCCTCCTGTTTTTATAGTAAAGTGATTAATCGATTGCAGTTAGTTGATGATTATTTAAATAATCAATTAATCAGAATTAATTGTTTAAGCCCTACTGCTTTTATCCTTTAACTTACAGAAATAATGTTTAAAAATGCTGAATATTGACGTCTGATTTCCTTCCTAATTCATCATAATGTGATTAATCAATTACTAAATTAGTAGATGATTATTTAAATTGATGAATCGTGGTTAATTGTTTCTGAATTATTTGTTCTCCTTTAAAAATGACAGAAATATGTTTTAAATGCTTTTGAGTATTGTCTGATTTTCTTCTTAATTTTGTCATAATGTGATTAATCATTTATTAGACTAGTTGACAATTGTTTAAATAATCGATTAGTCATCGTTAATCGTTTCAGCCCTGTTATTTATTTCTTCTTAACCTTTAAAAACAGCAGAAATGAAATATTTAAAA
The DNA here is from genome assembly GCF_051168715.1 of Poecilia mexicana. Classification (NCBI taxonomy): domain Eukaryota; kingdom Metazoa; phylum Chordata; class Actinopteri; order Cyprinodontiformes; family Poeciliidae; genus Poecilia; species Poecilia mexicana. The sequence continues at coordinate 2,234,805 of NW_028263388.1, forward strand.
TGCTGTCGAGTATTAATGTCTGGTTTTATTTCGTCTTAATGTGAAGGAGAAGTATTTAATGGAGATGGAAGAGCTTTTCTCTCAGGTGGATGAGAAAAGAAAAGTGAGTATGGAGAATGATTTTCACTTCCTGTTGATCGTCTTCATTGATCAATAACAAACCTGTAACTGATTTAAGGGAACAGTTTTTTAAACCAGCATGACTTTATCCAGTAAACATTATGTGCTCTTCAGTTTTACTTGTAGCACCGATGGTTACCATGGAAACTATTTCACAGCGCCGTCTGTCAGCAGACAGATGATGATCTGGATTTAATGAACTAAACTCTGCAGAAGGAGCTTTTATCCTGTTCATATTGTCATCACTTTGAGCTGAACGTCACATTTATCTCTTTGTGTTTTTCTCTCCGTCTTTCAGAAGCGAGAAATCCCAGATTACCTTTGTGGAAAGATCAGCTTTGAGCTGATGAGGGAGCCGTGCATCACACCCAGCGGCATCACTTACGACCGCAAAGACATCGAGGAGCATCTGCAGGTAGAAACGCCCGACAGACGCAGATCGTCTGATGTTGGAGGTTTCAGGACTTCCTCCAGCGAACGCTCCGTCGTCTGCAGCTGAAGAAGCGCTTCCTGCAGCTCAACGCTTCCTGCTGGGCCGTTGCTTGGATTTAGTTGGTTATCAGATGATTCTTAATGAGACTTTTGTTTACAGACCTAAAACCTTTTCCACTTTTGATATCTGAGGTTTAGTATCGGCTCGTACTAATCCGATACAGAAAAACTATTTTAGAATGCAGAATGTGGCATTTGTTTTAATGCGATTAATCGATTTACTAAATTAGTTGACGATTATTTCAGTAACTGATTAATCGGATTGTTTCAGCCCTGCTTAGAGCAATAATTCAGCCAAATCTTACAAAAAATATATTTTGTATTTTAAGATAATAAAAATAGCCTTTAAGAGTTTTTATATTCTGGTTAGGAATTAATCAATTACTAAATTAGACTATTACAATAATCAATTAATCATGAAAAATATGCAGAATGTGGTATTTGATTCTGATTGTCAGAATAATTAACGAGTAAATAATCGTAGCTGCAGGCGTAGAACTTTAGACAAATGGGCTTTAGTGATTAATTACTAATCTAGCTTAGGGTTATTTAATGATTATCACGATTTATCAGAATAATTGATGATGAGTCAATTAAATAAAATAATTTAGTTTTAAGTGTTTTTTTTTTAGCAATTAGCTTTTTTTCAAGCTCCAGTTATTGATTTTTGCATTACTAACAGAATTGATGACGACTTCTATAATCGATTAATCGTGATTAATCGTTTCAGTTCTGAAAGGTTTCTGCCCCAGATGTAATGCCGCTGTATTTTGTGGCTCTGCAGCGGGTGGGCCACTTCGACCCCGTGACCCGGAGCCCCCTGACCCAGGATCAGCTGATCCCCAACCTGGCCATGAAGGAAGTGATCGACGCCTTCATCCAGGAGAACGGTTGGGTGGAGGACTACTGAAGCGCCCGGCCCGTTTCCCGTTCAGAGCCTGGACGACACAGACTGTGGAGAAGCAGAACAGCCTCACTGCAGACCACCAAGCCGGAGAATCGCTTCTTCTTCTTCTGCAGTAAATCTTCTCTCTCCGGCTCTGAGGCTCAGTGTTAGCCGCCGCTGCTCCCTTTAAGTTCACTCTCTTCCTCTTCCTCCTCCTCTTCGTCACGCTGTTTTTGGGTCTCAGATTGGGCGACCAGATGGCGCCCAGGTCTGTCGCCCTCCACCTGCTTTCTCTGGTTCTCTGAAAGCGCCGCAGTCCAGCGTTTCCACCGATTATAAACACGGAAGAAAGAATCAGACTTTTTGTGTCCGGATCCATAAAGACGTTGGAGTTTTATTTGATGTTTCATCCAAGTATATTTTATGTATTTTTTCATGAAAAACGGACCATCAGTCACTAAAATGCCAAAAAGCTGTTGACTCAAAGGAAAAGGGAGCAAGTACCCCTTTCTTCCTGCAGGTGGCGCCTCTTACACACCTGTCCCGTCACTTTACTGTAAAACGTCGAGTAGATTTAAGTAGATCTCTTCTCCTTTGCATATCAATCACACCCCGATGCAGACAATTAAGATAAGTTGAATGTATGGTTTCTATATTTCTTATTTTTTAATCAGAACAGTTTAAGGTTTCGGGGAAAAACCTCAAACTGGGATCAGAAGATGAATTGCTGCATTAAAACAAAACATTTCCACGTTGCTGGATAGGAAACGCCTAAATGTTTAAACCTGAGACTTTCAGCTGTCTGTCTGTTTCTGGACGCCAACGCCAGGAGGATCGCATCAAGCATGAAGTGCATTTCCTTGAACTAGGACAAATCTTTGCCCCGTCAGAAAAGACTTGAGGTTCAGATGGCCACTGCCCCAGCGTCCGCCACCTAAAATAAAAAATAAAAACATGCTGGAAGAGTTAGAACATCTTCATCCATACCTCAGTCCAAGTGTTATTCCCTGTAATAAAACTGCAAACAGAAAATATTTTGGGTTTAGTTTCTGGTGTAAATGTCTTAGTAGACATAAAATAAGACAAAACTTTTCAGCAACATATGAGAGCATTTGGTTAGTTAATATCCCTTAATATCAACAGAAATGTTAATTAAAATGTATCTGGCAGATTATTGTAATAAACCATTTTTCATGTTATAAATGAAATAATCCAGTAGAACTATAAATATTAAAGGAATCATTGACTCAACAAACTATCAGTATGCTTGAAATGAGACAAAACTAACTTTTCTGAATAATTCCTTACTGAGATGAAATAGTTCTAGTTTTATTAGATTATTTCACTTATAGAAAAATATCTTGTTATAAGGGAAATAATCCACTAATGAAATTTGAGCTTTTTCATCAATATTAAAGAGTTTCTGACTCAAATCCAGCTCCTATATTTTGCTAAAAAGTTGCTTGTTTTGTCTTACTTTGTGATATTTGCAGCAGAAACTGAACTAAAATGTTTAGATTTTGTGTTTTTGCAGTGAATAAAAGGAGTTTCCAGTCCAGTGCTTGGTAGTTTACAGCTGAATGTGTCTGGTGAGTTCGGCCCGTCGGCCGGCCGGTCGGTTTTTGTGCCGAGGTTCAGGCTTTGTACATAAGTTGCTGGTGTTGCTCAGATTTTAGTTCATGAAAAGTTGGATTCTTTTCTTTGTCTGGAGAAATCCTAGAAATTAATAAACTGTATTAAATGTAGATATGTTGATAACATGAATGCCTGGCTCTGTTTTCATTTAAAATATTACCAAATGTGTTTCCTGTTTATCCTCCTTTCTCTCCAGTCATGAGGCAAAATGGCAAAACTACAAACCAGTTACTCAGCAGGTCGTTGCTAGGCAACCACAGAGCAAGCCAGTTACTCTACTCCACCAGCCTAAACATTTCTGAGTTTTCAAACTCGGAAAACATCGTTTTCTAGAACATGTCTGAGTTTTTCCAAGCAAAATTTGAACTTTTCAAACAGAAATTTCCAGGTTTTTTTTTTTTTTTTTTTAGAAAATGTCAGTTTTATTTAAGAGTTTTATTCTAGCAAATCTTCAACATTTCATACTCAGAAATTGTCTTTTTTCCTAGAAAATTTCTCAGATCTGATATTTTGATCTGATTTTACATTAATCTAAAATCAAAGTTTGATTTTTCAAACTTTGAAATTTCCAATATTTTTTGAGAAAATTTTAGATTAAGCTCAAAACTTGATTTTCTACTAGCAAATTTTCAACTTTTCAATCTCTGAAATTTTCTAATTTTTTCTAGAACATTCCTCAGATTCATCTCAAAGTTTCTGAGTTTTATTCTAGCAAATTTTTGACTTTTCAGACTCAAACATTTTCATGTGTTTTAGAACATTTTTGAAATTAATCTAAAAACTTCAGTTTTTTGGAGGAAATTTGCTCCTTTTTGTTTGGCCCTGATATGTTTTAGTAGAAAAGCTAATGCTAATGCTAATGCGAGGCTCCAGGTGTTTTTCTAATCAAATCTCAGTCAGTCGACGAATGTATGGAGATATTTTGAAAACGGTTACGTCTGAAGTCTCTGGTTCTGGGTGAAAAGACCGCCGGTGACCCGGGCTCACACACCGGGTCCATTGTCATGGCGCTGACATCATCACTCAGTACCAGTGGGGAAGAGCTCCGGTTCCCACTGCTGATGAGGCAGCAGGCCGAGCTGCTGGAGGACAAACGAACCGCTTCAAAATGGTAAAAACACATTTTTATTTTACTAAATTTGGGGGTTGTTTTTAATTTGTCCTAATTTGTTTATCTGATCTGGATGTGTGTTCATAGGGCGTCAACGCTGTAACCATGGTAACGGTTCTGCTCGTTTCTTGGACCCCTTCCTTCGCCACACAAGGTAGACACTTTGAAACTGGTTTTGGTAAAATGGTTCTTTAAGCTTTGGGTGATCAGATGAATCCAACATCCTTCAAATGAAATAATAAACATTAATGAATTAATGCTTATTGAAGACGTTTAAACTGCAAAAACACAAAATCTGTGTCGTCTAGTTTCTAGTGAAAATGTCTTAATACACTTGAAATAAGAAAAAAACTTTTTCCTGATGAAAAGGAGCTTCGTGTCTCACACCGACATGAGATGGTGACAGTTTAAACTACGGAGGAGGATTAGGGTCAAAACAAAAATAATTGACTTTAAACTTAGATCTCTGTTTTTTCAGAAAATGCTGACTTTAATCAGAGATCAAAACTCTGAGATTAAAGTCGGATTAATCTCAACATTTGAGTTTTTTCTAGCATATTTTGGAATTTGTAAATGTAGAAGTTTTTTCCAGAAAAAATCTGATTAATCTCAAATTTTCAGATATTATTTTTTAGCAAACTGACAAATTTTCAAGCTCAGAAATGTTTTCATAATTTACAGAAAAATTGAGATTCTGACTTTAATCTCAAAACCGACTGTAATCAAATCAAAAACCGACTAACATTTTTTCTCTGGGACTTTTCAAGTAAATATTAACAAATCAAACTTACAAATTTCCACTTTTCTGACTTTCGATCTGAAAAGAATAAAGTCCAAATTCTGAGATTAAAGTCAGAATTCATTTATTTTCAGTGGCGCTAATCCTCTTCTGTACTAATTCTGTAAAAATAAACCAGATTTTTGTGAAGGTTTCCTCTAATGATGCTGTTTGGTACCTGCAGTGGGCCTCAGCGAGAAGGTCCTGGTCTTCCCGTATGAGACGGACTTCAGCTTCGTGGCTCTGATCCCGCAGAAGGAGATGGCGCTGCGGGCCTTCACGCTCTGCATGCGGGTGGCCACCGAGCTGCCCGAGGAGCGCCAGATCATCCTGTTCGCCTACCGCACAGCCGACTACGACGAGCTCAACGTGTGGCGCGAGAAGGACGGCCGCGTCTCCTTCTACCTGAGCGGCGACGGCGTCTTCTTCCGCCTGCCGCCGCTCAGCACCTTCCGCACCAGCCTCTGCCTCACCTGGGAGTCGCGCTCCGGCCTGGCCGCCTTCTGGGCGGACGGCAGGCGCAGCACCTACCAGGTGTACAAACCGGGCCACAGCGTGAGGCCCAAGGGCACCGTGCTGCTGGGCCAGGACCCGGACAAACACCTGGGCGGCCTGGAGGCCACGCAGAGCTTCGTGGGCGAGATGACGGACGTCAACATGTGGGACTTTGTGCTTTCTCGGAGCATGATCCAGGCCTGGCACTACGGACACAAAGTCCCCAAGGGGAACATCTTCGACTGGGCCAGCCTGGAGTACGAGCTGAGCGGCAACGTGCTGGTGGTGGACGACGACTGACGCGATGCGGGGGACCCGGCGGGCCGAGGTCCGGCTGTGGAGGGCAGCGCCGCACTGCGGCTGCTGGCGCCGGCCCTGTGGTGGTACGCAGGAGGATCAGGACCGGTCTGGGTGGAATGAAAACACACAGGGGGACATTTACACCAAAACTCAGCTTCAAAAGGCAAAAATTGACTTGGAAAACTCAGAAATTTTAAGATTAATCTAAAAAAAAATGTTACAGAAAAAACTTTCAAAAGTTTTAAAATTTGCTAGAAACCCCCCCAGAAATTTGGGAATTAATCGCATCAATTTTTAAGAAAAAACTTGAAAATTTCTCAGTTTGAAAAGTTAAAGGTGTGCTAGAAAAAAAATCTGAATTTTTTTTAGATTAATCTCAGAAATTTTACAGAAAACACATGGACACTTCTGAGTTTGAAAGTCAAAAATCTTCTAGAAGAATCTCAGAAATGTTTACAGTAATCCCAGAGTTTTTCTAGAAAAAAACATGGCTGCCCTGAAATATTTAACATTTTTCTACAGTAACAGAAACATCTACCAAATTGCCACAAACATTCTCAAATTTAAATTTTGATCTCTGCCTTTTAGTTTTTGTATTTCAGATTTTCTTCACTTGGTAACTTTGAGATTAACACAACACTTTTAATCTTTACTTGAATATTCTGGTCTTTAATCTCAGATTTTCGAACTGCAGGTTTATGACTAATGATTGGAAAAGTCGTGAAACGTTTTAAACTCCATTAATGCTTCATTTGTTCAATGTTTACCAATTTCCTAATAACCTCTAAAGAGTCATTGATAGTAAAGGTCATTGTTAGCAAGCTAAATATTGAGCTAATTATTTAGCATCAAGCTAAATAATTATTAAACTATTTAATTTCTACTCCAGATCATATCAAACCAGAATGGGCCACTCCTTCCTCTAAAACAGCAGTGTTATCTAACCAAGTTTAATGGATGGATGTTTGGAGTTAGAATCACTCCAAGGGCCACAAATGGCCCCCGGGCCGCATGTTGAACAACCCTGTTTATATTCTGACTTTAAAATTTGGCGGGTTAATAAACTGTGTCTCTGAGAGCTGCTGTACTAAACACCATCTGCTAAACTTTAACTTAACTTTTTATATTTTTTTTTAATCTGTAAAAGATAAAAATAATTCCTAAAACTTTGATTTTATTCAAAATGTCACTGTGCTGTTGAGGCTGTCATACCAGAGGCATCCACAGGAGGGCGCTCTGGACTCGGTCTCATAAAATAATGACCTTTCATCCTGTCTGCATGTGTAACAAAAACTGACTTAAAAAAGTGCTTTTATACAAACTGGAACGAATCTTTTCATTTTCTGTATGTAAATACATTAAAAAGTAGAATAACAAAAAAATGTTTAAAAATATCTTTTTACCTTTAAAGATAAAAAAATGCTATTCAATAAAACAGTCCAGATGGAATTATACATTTGTTTTGATCAAACTGCCTCCTAATAAAATATGTATCTATAATGTTAATATTGAATCTATGATGTGCTGCGTAGCATTGATTGTTGTTCTGGTTCCAAACCGTCGCTGCCTTTGGTTCCTCCAGCTGATGTAAGAGCCTGAAATGAAACCTCATCATGTGGAGCCAACAACGTTTGTCATTAAATTAAATTAGTTCATCTTTGAACTCTAGAAGCTGCTTTTTCATAAAAATCCCACAGTAAAATTCAAGCATCAAGGTAAGTTCAAACTTTTCCAGAACCAATCTTTTAGATAATAAACAAAAACAACAACAAAAAAAAGATTATAATTTTTGACCGTTAATGTCTTGTATTCTACAGCAGGGACAAGTGAGCTAATGAACATATTTCTGAAATGTCACATTAGACACATCCAACCAATAACATAAAAGTAAAATATTTTTACTTTTATGTTTGATTGTAGAAGCAGTTGTTTGTTTCAACTGTTTCTACAATCAATCATATTAAAAAAACAACAAAGAGCCATTAATTTCATGTTTTTTGGAGTCTGGACAATGAGCCGTTCAAAAACCTCCCAATGGTTGAGTCATGTTACACTTGCGCAGCGCCGTTGCCTAGCAACCCCAGGCAAGCCCCGCCTGTTACCTAGCAACCCCAGCGGAATTCCAAAGACACAAAATCTTACAAAATATCTTTTTAGTTCAGTAGAAATATCGTAGCCTGCTGAAAACAAGACAAAACTGACTTAAAAGTAACTTTACAGCCAGATAGATATAGGAACTTGATTTAAGTCATTCATTTTTGAATATTGATCAAAAGTATTAAAAAATGGCAACATCTTATTTTATTGTAAATTTTCTGCCAGTGAAGCTGCTTTTTAATTTATATACACAAAACATTAGTTAGATCCTGTGACTTCCTGACAAGTTCCATGTAAGTCAGTTTTGTTTTATTTCAGTTGTACAAATATATTTTCAACAGAAACTACTTGGTAAGATTTTCTGTTTTTACAGTGCATACATTAGTTTTTTGCAGCAGAGCATCTTTATAAATCCCACCAGTCAAGACGAAGTGATTTATGTTCCAGTGACAATCGGTGCAGAAGGAAACAGAAATTTCTAAGGGTATTGTACCAAACCCAGTCCTTGCAGAAATCAGGGCTCATGGATCTGGTTTGGGGCCTGTGGATCTGGTTTGGGGCCCGTGGATCTGGTTTGGGGCCCGTGGATCTGGTTTGGGGCCCGTGGATCTGGTTTGGGGCCCGTGGATCTGGTTTGGGGCTCATGGATCTGGTTTGGGGCCCGTGGATCTGGTTTGGGGCCCGTGGATCTGGTTTGGGGCCCGTGGATCTGGTTTGGGGCTCGTGGATCTGGTTTGGGGCTCATGGATCTGGTTTGGGGCCCGTGGATCTGGTTTGGGGCTCATGGATCTGGTTTGGGGCCCGTGGATCTGGTTTGGGGCTCATGGATCTGGTTTGGGGCCCGTGGATCTGGTTTGGGGCCCGTGGATCTGGTTTGGGGCCCGTGGATCTGGTTTGGGGCTCGTGGATCTGGTTTGGGGCCCGTGGATCTGGTTTGGGGCTCATGGATCTGGTTTGGGGCCCGTGGATCTGGTTTGGGGCTCATGGATCTGGTTTGGGGCGGAAGCGGGTCAGAGCTTTCTCAGGGTCAGATCTCCTCGCTGTGTCATCCCGCCCGGCCTGCACCAGCCTGCTGACCTCCTTGCAGAGATGAGGAAGTTTTTCCAGCGCGGGTTTTCCTCTGGGGCGGGAAGTGCTGCTGTTCAGAGAGTGTTTACTCTGAGCGAATCAGCCGTCGGCTCTCTGGCTGCAGCTAAATAAGGAGAAGGCCGGGCCGACGAGCTCTGACTGCGGGTCAGCAGCCAAATGTTCCACCTTCTTGGATGTTGCAATGCATCAATCGCGCTGCCCACTCACTGTGTGGTAACACCTTTATGGACCATCTGCCCCATCTTCCCTCCTCAGCCCTCTGGTGCGCACGCAGTGACACACACAGAGCTTCATCTAACGTTTTCACATCTCTGCCCAAAAGCAGCAATAATCCCCGCTGAAACAATTTATTCTATGAATCTGTGACTGTATATTAATGCCATTCTAGACTGAAAAAGGAGGAAATTTCTGCCAAAAAACTGGAAAAAATGAACATTTCTGAGTTTCAAAAGTAAGATATTTGCTAGAAAAACTGAAATCAATCACAGAAATTTTTTACAAAAAAACAGAAATTTTGCAAAGAAAAGTTGAAAATTTGCTAAAAATAAAACAAAAATTTTTTTTTCAATGAAAACATGGAAATTTCTGAGTTTGAAAGTCAGAAATTTCATCCCCTGAGTTTTTTCTGCACAGACTGTCACTGGAAAACGTCCAGATTAAGGCAAACTGAGTCAACGTTTTCAAATGTGTCGTTATATAGATGCTCATTTACAACCATACATCCTTGAAAAGCAGAAGTGGATCCTCCTGCACAACCAGCCAGAACGCAGCAAGTAGTTTCTGGACAAACACCGTCTTTTCCAGCAGCATACAGGTAAAACCAGCTGACCAAACATGCTGGAGCTCAGGTTGGGTTGCTAGGTAACGAGCAGCGCCTGCTGATTTGTGATGTTACATTCTGGAGGTTTTTGAAATGGCTCATTTTCCAGACATTAAATAATATTAACTTCTAGCCAAAAACTGTTGGGCTTTATTATCAGTTGAAACCCAAACAGAAATAGAAAAACATGCAAAAAGTGAATTTTGCACAACTCTTTTAAATGAATGTTTCTCAAATAAAGACTATTACAACTAATTGTGGATTCCTTTAGAGGTGCCTATATTAATTTAGCTTCTGCACCCAGTTGGGACTTTTAGGTACTTAGCATAAGGAGAAATTTACAGATTCATAATTATCCCCCGTGTCCTTATGCTGCATGTATTATCCAACTGAGCAAACAGTTGCAGGGCCTCGTTGTTCCGCTGGCGGACCGGGCCGCCATCAGATCTGCATATTGGCCCATGGTGGTGGAAGCTGTCTGCGGCGAGGCGGCGCCCGCTGCCTGGCTGCGTGTCCACGCGAGCGGAGCTGGTGAAGATGTTTTCCACGCGACAGGAGACGGACGGCGGGAGGGAGTCCCGCCCGCCCGCGCCAGGCGGACAGAAGGAGCGCCGTTCTGGATTCCTTCGAGCAACTTCTAATAGATTTCCAGGCAAAACATATTTGCATATGTAAGACAGTGCTACGAGCTATCAGGGTGAGCTGTGTGCACTGAACAGATGGATAATTTTTTTAGAGCTTTCTTGCAGAAATTTTAGCCCATTAAAGTGAGATTGTGGGTATTATTCAATCTGCTTTTGTTCATGAGAGAGACGGAGGATCTTTGTTTGGATGAATCAAAGATGTAAAATTCACTTAATCAAAGTTTGGGAACCAGTAGGGCTGGACAATAAATGAATAATACATATCACCATAACATTTATATATAGAGAGAATACACTGAACTGAAATACAGAACCACACAGCATTCTGGGGGATGTAGGCCAAGGTTTCTTGCTGAAAATTCATTGCACAAATTGCAAATGTTTCCACTTATACAGCCTCCCCTTTGATCTTGATGTTATTCCACTTTATACTTCTTTTTATAATTTTTTATAGTTTATCCATAGTATAGTTTCTGTTTGTGGCCTAAGATACATCATAATTTTAATGTTATGTTAAATGACAATAAAGATAATCTGAAACTGAAAAGTTGGAGGAATCAACCATCTCTCTCGCTCTTTGGTTGCCTAGCAACCAAACAAGTGTCAAGTTCCCCCAAACTTTGGTTGCCTAGCAACAGCCTGCTGAGTAACTGGCGCAGCAGCAGTTTAAGGTTTCACCACCATGCCTCATAGAAGCGTTAAAAAAATAAATAAATAGCATGAAGAGAAAACTCCGGATAAAACTCCATCAGTTTGGCTTTATTTCAGGTATTTAAACCAAAAACTAATCACTTAATGCTGATGTAATCTGCCAGTGAAACTAGAACTTTTTCATCAATATTAAGGAATTATTCACTTGATTATTTAATTGAAACAAGCTCCTATTTCTCACTGAAAAGCTGTAAGTTGGTTTTGTTCTTTTTCTAAGATATTTGTAGTAGAAACTAAAAAAATATTTGGTAATATTTTGTGTTTTTGCAGTGCACCATTACGACTTAGTGGCAGTTTAAACAAATATGTAAAAAAACAAACATTTTTTATAGAAGTTCCAAACTGCAGCTCAGTGGAGCCATGAGGACATCTCGACTTTGGTTCTTCCTGCTGCAGACTTTATTTTTCTCTTAGAAGTTGAAACTCGGCAGTGCGGTTGCCGTTCCTGCGCCTCTGGGCTGCATGAAAAATTCACCACGTCTCCCATTAGAGTCGGGCCGCATCAGGCAGCGGGTGTTACAGCGGCCGCTCACATCACACTTTTATCACCCCCCGTTTAGCAACGCAAACGTTCCTGAAACACAGAATCACAGCCGAGGCTGCTTCCGGGTGCAGAGAGGTCAGATGCACACGCCGGGATGAGCCGGAGAAAATCTGAACGTGCTGCAGGTTTTTCACACCGCCGGTGCCAGACCTGACCTTTTCCAGGTGCGACTGTGAGAGAGAGGCCGGCAGGCCGGCGCCTCACGCCGGATCGTTCGAGCTGCATGGCCTTTGTCACAAAATATTCACTCTAAAACAACGAAGGGCGGGAGATGGCAGAACAAGAGCAACAATAATAAAGACGACCTTTAAGAAAAGGTTTGGGGTAGTTTAGAGAGGAGGGGTCATTTAAAGGCTCCAGCTTCTGAACTTTTCCTCTAGAATATATCAAATAAAACGATCGGTTTGCATAATTTAAAGACTTTTAAAAATCATATTATCCCAAAAAATGTCTCTCTTCAAAGTTTTTCTACTATCCTGTAAAAAGAAGAAAGCAAAGGCAAATGTACAAATTATAAGATAGTATAAATAAACTTAATTATATTTTTCATAATAAAGCAGTAATTCCTCCCGTTTGTTTCATTTGATTGTTTTTGTCATTGTATCAGTTGATGTTTTTAAAAATCTGTTTTGTCCAGAATAATCCAACCTGATTGGTTTAGATTTTAATATCAGATAATCAAATGTCATCCAGCTGAGCTAAGCTAACAGCACATCTACATGTTAAGGTTGTCAAAGTCAAGCTAGCATAGCTGACCTACTTCACTCTCCCTCCAAATGTTTTTCCTGACCTCATTAACTAGCTGTTGTAGTTTTGACAATTCGTAGCAAAGCTCTGTGTCTTTTTCTTTTATACACTCATTTACGCATCACGCATTTAAGATTTAGAGTGTTACGTTGACAACTTGACAGCTAATGCTAATCATCGTTGGCGAGCAGTTTTTGCCATCTAGCAGGAAGCGGGGATCGTGTCTATATTTGACCATCCACATGCCCAATTTTTTTTTTCTACACAGGGGGCGCTCTATTCAAATTCACACTTACAAAACCCCAATTAAAAACCATTTTAGGGTGAAAACTGACTGGTAACCTTTGACTGTCCACCCCCAGCAGAACAGCGCCCTGGGCGGGGAGCCATATTTAACAATGTTCTCCACATCCACAGCAGTAGCGTAACCCGACAACATAAAATCCCTTCCCAGCCTTGGAAGTGTGGCTCATCCCGGCGCGGCGCCTGGCTCTGCGGTTGGATGCGCTGCTGCATCTTTTAGCAGTGAATTCCCGTCCGGCGCCTCTGGGCCGGCGAACATATGACCCACGCCGCAGCTAGTGCTGCTGGGAGACGGTCCAGGGCCTCCTGATTAAATATTACAGCCCTCTAAATGGATGGAGATTAGCCTCTGTGGGAATGCTGGGGCTTAATTCCCCCCCAGGCCAGACGTGTGTGGAGCGTGAGGCTCGCTGCTCTGCAGCCCCACTCTGTGGAAATGATTACATGCTGGGCTTTTAGGAGGAACAGGTCGATTTACGATGTGTTGTGGCTTCATGGAGGGTTTATTCCCCAGCAGCAGCGACTTCATCAGCAAGAACAAAAAAACTGCATCAAACAAAACAACTAGGAGGGATTTACTGTGATTTCTGATTACTTCTAGGTAGGATTTTGTTGTACATCTATTCTAATAAATGTTTAAAGCTTTAAAAGTGGCAACCAGAGTTGCTGTTTTATTAACCTAGTTTTTACAGCGTTCAACATTTCATTTGTTAGTTTTTATCATAAAACATGGATAAAATACAATATAAAGAAAAACAAAACCTGTCAGAAAGTTACCTTTTCACTGCAAAAACACAAAATCTTACCAAAATCTTTAGTTTCTAGTGCAAATATCTTGGTACACATAAAATAAGACAAAACTAACTTACACAGAACATTTCAACAAGATACAGAAGCTTGTTTTAAGTTAATCATTTCTTAATATTGAGGAAAACGTTCTAGTTCCACTGGCAGATTATTTCAATAATAAGACTTTCTGTTAAAAGTAAACCTATCTTCCAGAGGAACTAGAACTATTTCACCAATATTAAGGAATCATTGGTGTAAAATAAGCTCCTATTTCTTACTGAAAAGTTACTTGTAATCAAAAGATCTTTACCAAAAAGGCGCTGGTTTTAAATACTGTATACAAATGATTAAGGACACAACTTTGTTTCTATACATACCTATATACACACACACACACACATCGGTAAACTGGTCATAACAGCAATACTATTATCAGATACTGGTATCTGATATCAGTTACATCAGTGCGTTCCTAGTGTTTTTCTTTTTGGCACTTCAGGGTTTCCATAGAAGCTTTGACACATTTTAGTCACTGTTTTCTTCTACTTTTACTGATGAAAATAAGATGTTATGTGACGAAGAAAATAACAAAAGATTATAAGAATAAAGTCAAAAGTAGGCGAAATAATACAAGAATTAAGTTTTACTAAATTTTCAAAAAATTACTTTATTCTTGTCATTTTATTGGATTTTTTCTTAGATCTGTGCTAATACTGCGTCATAACATTGTGACCTGAATGGTCTTAGTTTGATTTAAATAGACATATGAAAAGCGTCGGACTGTTTTCTCTGAGCCGTTCCTCCACTTCTGCTGTGAATTATTGATCAGCTGGTTTTGTAGCTCACCGCTTTTAAATCCTTTTAAGGACTGAATGTGTGTTCTGAGGTTTTCCCTAGCAAACCCTGACCTTTATTATTTATAAACACATGTAACCTTCATCTGTTTAGGCATCACTGTTATTCATGCTGACTGATGAACGTCTCCTTTCTGCGGAAAAGCCTCAATTATCTGTTAATTTTCCTCTCCTAACAGAGGAACACATTCATCAAACACACACCACATGTGTGCACAGCTCAACTCTGTGTAAACACACCCCGCATGCGCACGGAAACACCGCGCGCCACACATGCGCGCTGACAAACAGAGTGCGCGCCACCGGGCAGGGACTCGCCTGAAAGATTGAAAGCAATTAAAACTATCATCTGCAGTGGCTCTGGGCAGGCCCGTGGCTGCGAGGGGGGAGCTGCCACTGTACATCAGCCTCTCAGTCTCAGCAACTCACAGCGACATGAGGAGGAGGTGAAACCTTCTCCCAAACACACAGCCACGGCGGCCCGCGCAGCGCATGCGCGCCTGATGACACTTTCACCTGTTCTGCTGCGCAAAGGTCTGCACTAAATACGCGGAAGTACAGATGTTAAGGAGGTTTTTCCAGACGAGATTTATTGATTTTATAACCACCTTCAAATGACTTCAGGTATCTTGAATAGCCATTCTGATTCGTCAAACTGAGTCGAACTTTGCAACTGACAGCCATCTTGGCAGGCAGTTGATATGGAGTTACTATGACAACGTGATATGATATTCACGTGAATAGTTAGTAAGTCTTTTAAAAATCCGCTTAAATATTGATTGTATGGATTTCAGGCGAATCTCCCCCATCGTGTTCGCACTTTTCCTGTTCATTAAGTAGGAAACTATGTAGCAGTATGAGATCGGAGGCAGCTCGTTCACATCATCTGACATGTTTTCCTTCTTTTGTGGGTCGACTCTAAGCGCATGCGCTTGGCTACTAAGATGGCGCGGATCACTTCCGCTTCAGACTTGTGGAAGCTACAAATACAAGTACATTAAAACTTAGTATCACCCATCTATGTATAATACTAGGATAAATATTAGTGATGTTAACTGTAGTACTTACTGCTGAACTAGCAAAATTAGCTTAGCCAACGCAGCGTTTAGCCGTCGGCAAGCTAAGACCGACATACAAGCGTCCATGTGAGGCTACTACATTCACACTGAAGCCTGAATTGACCAAAATCCGATGTTTTTTTGCCCTTATGCGACATGTTTCTTATCTTATATGGCAACACTGATTGGATTTTAACAAATGCGACCCAGACTACTTGGACATGTGATCATAAATCCGATCCAAATGTGGCCTGTACGTTCAGCCTACCTGAGTGCCACTGATACTCGACGAAAGTTGTCCTGATATGCGGAAGCAGGAAGAAAAACAACATGGCGGACGAAAAAGAGGATTAAGTTGTTAATGTACTGGCTCCAGTTGGACAACAACTTCAAAATCACGACATATGCGCCACCATTCCCATCCATGTTTACTTCCGCAAACACTGAGCATGCTCGCTATGTGTGACGTTTACTGCGCATGCGGGATACTTATACATCGTTTCCGGTTCACACAGGAGATCATATACAAGTTGCATATATTTGGAAATGTGAACCACCGAATCTGAATTGAGTTGAGCATGAAGACCTGCAGCGTGAACTGTCACGATAGTTACTATTAGTGCAAAACAAACAGCTTCGCTGTTAGTAAAGGTGTGCCCAGCTGAGCTTTGATGTTTTAAAGTGTTGTTGCACTTTAAGTTTCCTTATTTTATTTTTTTTAATCTGTCATTAAAGGTGATTTATCTGCTTAACCTAAGAAAGTAGTGAAGACAATTTATAATTGGAGTTCATTATCAGACAGCATCAGATTAATCTAAAATTTTGAGTGTTTTTTTGTTGGCAGAAATTTACTTTTTGTGTGTTTTCTATCGACAATGGCCTTAATACGCCATCATTATTTACTACCATACATAAGTGCCAAAATAACAAAATTCTTGTAAATATATTTAAAATACTTCCAAAAAATCTGTGATTTTGACTACAAAACATCTCAAAACAATCATGAAATCCTGTAAGAACAGATTAGGACCAAAAACAAACAAATATGGAAGTGCAATGACATCCGTTTGATATGATTACAATTAACAAACAGTTTTCATTTCTAATTAGCTGTTCTTGATTTGTGATCTTATCTAGAAATCACATTTGGATCTTTGAACATGAAGTTTGTGTAAAATCAAATGTCTACCAATTTGTTTGTCTCTCTGCAGATCTCTACAGTTTACTGATAGCAGCTTCATGTTATCTCACTTTAAAAATTTTCAACTTTTGAAACTAAGAAATGTCCAGGTTTGTTTCTAGAAAATTTCTGACATTAATATCAAATTATTTGAGTTTATTGGGAGAAATTGACTTTCTTTGTTTTTTCTATCAGCAATGGCCCTAATATGCTACAGTATTTACTTTAAGTGCCAAAATGACAAAAGTCCTTGCAAATATCTTTAAAGTAGAATCACAAAACTAGTGATTTTCATTGCCAAATATCACATAAACAATAATAAAATCCTGGAAGATCTTCATCTTTGAACATGAAGTTTGTGTTAAATCTCACGTCTACCAATCTGATTGTTTTTCTATGCAGATCCCTACAGACTGCTGATAAAAACTTCACTTAGAAAATTCATGACTGTCCCTTTAAAGAGTCCTCCTGATCGTTATAAACAGTAGATAAACTGCATGTCTTCACAGTGGCCTGAAGCATCTGCATCAAATCTGCCTCCAGAGGTAAATATAGAGAAAGCAGAGCCGGTTTAATTGTGTATTAAAACACAACAGAACAAACTAAAACTGCCTTTGGTGCCCAGGTAAATGCTTGTTATTTCATGTGTGCAGCGACAAACAGTCAGCAGAGCCTCGCAGGCCGGCTGAGGAAACCGTCATTGTTCCATTAAATGGTTTTGTGTTTTGGGATGATTGGCTGCTGCTGATCTCATTAAGTGGAAGTGCTGTAACTCCGAGCTGTTTGGGCCAAACTTGGAGCGCTTTACCTGGGTTCAGATCCCTGGGAACGGTAGCTGTCTGGTTCTGTCTGGACGGGCCCTTAACAAGTCTCCTCAGGACAACCACACCACCATTATCAACCAGCGCCACTCCAGCTCTCTGTCTCTCTTTCTGCTTCTGCGTTTTCCCTTCGCCGATCAGCTAGCCTACTGTCACTCTCACTTAGCGTCGACATTAGCACCGGTGGTTTCCTCATCCTGGTTCTGCTCACTCCTCCCCAACGCGTCCCCTCGCTGCGTCTGAATACACATCTCCGATATTCAGCCTCTACTTAATTTGACAGGCCCCTGTTTTGTCAGTCTGACAGGCCCATAGCAAGACACTAATAGGCCACAGAGACCACCAGCAAAGGCACCAGCCAGGGCGGCCCCTCCGGTGCCGGGCCCCATCACCCTCTGCGTCTCTGGAGGCGATGCAGGCAGGGCACTTAGGAGTGGCTGTGGGGGTCAGGACGCGGCGCTGTCACACCGGACCTCAACAGACTGGACCGGGGCTCCGTACTGACACTCGTCACCGCTGCGCTGTAATCTCCAGTACGATCACCACCACACACAAAGGGGAGCAAAAAGAGCAGCCAGTGGGGGCGTCCAGGGATCTAATGACTTGGGCTGCCAGTCACAGCGCAGAGAACCGGCTCTGGTTGGTGATGGAGCAGCTGGGAAGCGGAGTGTGTCCCTCCAGGCCACCAGTCGGTCTAATCGCGACCAGCTAGACTCTGATCACAGATAATTGGTGGTCAGCGGCTGCAGAAGAAGGTACATGTGACAAGGTGGGGACTGTAGAAGGAGCGATCTGCAGACAGGAACAAAGAGGCTCTGAGCATCTTTTAATAGCAAACATGCAGTGGTGACCAATAAACCAGGGCTTCCCAAACTTATCTGGCGCCTTCAGCAGAATTTGGTTTAAACCTTTTAGAGTTCAGAGTTCAAACATTGACCAACATATTCAATGCATAATGATGATCTTGACAATGGCAAAATGTAATGTACGTTGGTTTTATGATGTAAAGCATCTTGTTGCTGAACTGGGTAGTATAAGTCCACTTCCTGCTTTTGGATCGGTCTCGCATGTATTCACACCGAACCAGAGTTCGATTAGCATTCACATTTCCCCAAACGAACCGTTCTTCCTACGCAAAACGGATTAAAGCTAAACAGGACTGGTGTGAATAGTTAGCATGAACGCAGCATCTAATGGTTTTTATTTGTGACTACAGATGCTGCTCTTTGCTGCAGATCTTTGGGTTTTAAATGATTTTCCCAACTTTGTGACTGCAGGTCTGGTTGCCAGATTTAGTTAAGTTTTGTTAAATCCTGACTCAAACATCTGTCTTAAATAAACAGCCTTTTTTTTTTGTCTTTTAAATCTTGAAATGGCAAAAAAAAACAAAAAAAAAACTAAATGCACAGATTATTTTCCCACCTACATTTTGGAACGTATTACAAGTTTGATATATCATTAGATAAACCAAAGCTACTGCATGAAATGTTGCTTAAAGAGCATTTTTAATCTTTTTGAGGTTTTCTTTATCTGGTCAGTGATTTGGCATCATCTCTCATCATGATCTGGCGCTGACAGATAGAAAACATCGGAGCCAGGATGAGAGCCAGTGGGGGCCTCCTGGGGTCTTCCGTTTAGTGAATTATTAAGGTTTACTAATACTTCATAAGTCCCCTCTTTGTCCTGTCCATTACCAACCTGTCACATCCTCTCGTCGCAGCGAAACTGACTCACTTGCTTCACGAAAATGACAGAAGTTAAACTGTCTTCCAGAGGAGGATGGAGGAGGCGGAGGGAGGGGTCAGCAGCGCCGTGCGCGGCGGCCTCAGGGCTCCACCGCTTGCTCAGGATGCATGTCAGACGTTGTGCTTGTGTGTTGCAGCTTTGACATCCCTGCTGCTGATAAACGGTATAAATACATCAGATAATAAGTGATGATTAGAAGAAATGTGTTTCTATGACATCAGATCTGCGTTTTAGCATCGACTCAGTGTATCTGTACCACCAGCTCCGTCCCAGTTCGCCCCCTCTCCTCCCTCCATCTCCCTCCCAAATCAGCAAACCTTGCCTCAGTGCGTGCCTGGCGGACTCGCTCCGCGGTCTCGACAGCCGAGCTGGTCGTTGCCTCGAGCGCCAAGGAGCTGTCGCCTCTCATTACTGTCGCTGTTGTGACCCAGAGTCCTGCCTGCCTCCCTCCTTGATTACACAGTGAGGTGGGTGAAGTGTGTGTGCGTGTGTGTGTGTGTGTGTGTGTGTGTGTGTGTGTGTGTGTGTGTGTGTGTGTGTGTGTGTGTGTGAGCACGCGTTTAGTGCCACTCAACCCGCTCCTCTTAAAGATCAGCGATTTGGTCAATTGGCTTGGCAAGTCTGAATTCAGGGAAGGTCAGTGATGGCTCAATGGAGCAGACAGGCTGTCATGTCGCTAACCGTGTGTCCATGTGTTTCTACTGACAAAATCAATGACAGCAAAATCTATAAAGTGGTGATCACTGTGTCAAAATGTCCACAGGAGCCTGGAGGTGGATTTCCATTCAGGCTCAGTCTGCAGCTACATGATGTCATGGGCTGCAAGCACGGCTAAAGTTAGCCATGCTAACCCCTACAGCACTAATCATAAATTTTAGTTACGCTAATGCTAAAGTACAACACGGTATTTATCAGAAGCTAATGCTAAAGTGCTAAATTCATCAATGTTAATGCTAACCTTCTATTGCAGCAACGTATATTGGCTTAAATGTGTTGCTGCCAGCAGTGAACACTGCTAGCTAAAATGTTAGCTGTGCTAAACCTAAAGCAGCAATAAGTGTGACGGACTGAGAAGTTTATTTTTGCAAACTCAATTTGTTTTGTTGAACATATTATTAAACTGACATGATTGTACTTGCTGAGATTATTATTAACTTAAATCACCAAAATATATATATGAAAAACAGATTTATTAAACAAGTGATAATATATGGTCTATAAAGTTATGATTTGAAATAAAGACATAACAAAAAGCTATAAATTAAAGCGAATGTGAATAGATGTTTCTTTTTTTGAAACATCCAAACTCTCAGCTGCCCTCAGGTCTTCAGGAAGGCTCAGGGCTGTGAAAGGAGAAAACGCCTCAACACTTACATGGATATTTGGCAAAACAGTGATATTTTTATCACATTTGGACCTCCGGGCTTCATGGAAAAAGAGTTTTGGGTAACAAAAACTCAACTCAACTGCTGGTGTGTCTGTGAGAACTGCATATTAATCCTCATTTTGTGCTGAAGAAACTTCATATGTAAGCTCAGGAAGTTAATGAATGAGAGGAACGAGTGACATAAAAAACACAAGATACAATTGTTGCACATTATTTAAAATCTTTAGCCTAGCACGACTTTAGCCATATATCAAGTGTACTAATTTTATGTTTTTGCAGTGTAGTTAAAACTCAGAAATTAATAATTTCAGTAATGTTAAACAGATTTAAAAACTCAAAAAAGTACATTTTACATGGCAAAAGCTAGTTTTAAGCCAAAAATTCAGATTATTTCACTTGTAACAAGCCATTTTTCCTGAGTTATAAGTGAAATAATCTGCCAGTGGACCCAGAACTGGGTTGCCAGGTAACGGCTGGGCTTGGCTAGGGTTGCTAGGTAACGGCTGGGCTTGGCTAGGGTTGCTAGGTAACGGCTGGGCTTGGCTAGGGTTGCTAGGTAACGGCTGGGCTTGGCTAGGGTTACTAGGTAACGGCGCCAGTGGAACTAGAAGTTTATAAGAAATAAGGAAAAACTTTGAAATTTTTTAATTCATCTCAGAAATGTTAATTAAAACATGATTTAGTGTTCAAAAAAGTCAATATTAAGTTAATTCAGATTATTTAAGCATTCCATCAAAAATAGTGAATTTTGCTGCAATGAAATACCCAAATTACAAACACAGGAGGAATCGGACTGAACCCGGTGAGGGTTTCGGTTCAGAGTCCAGTCCAGCCCACAGAAATGAGCTGATGTTCTGGGCTGGAACTGGCAGCTGATGACTGACCTTTGTGAGGAAGTTGGGTCCGCCAACTGGCCGCCGCTCCGCCGCTGGATGCCAGGTCAGTGAGTACCGGGCCCTGAGGGAGCCCGAAACGGAGCGAGCCAACGCCCGGCCTTCGGCACATCTGTCCATGTCCGGACTCTTTCTCCTGCCCAGAGGGAGAACCGATCGGCTCTGCAGAACCCGAACACCCGCCCCGCCCATCTGTCACACACGTTTCAATGAACTGGATCTGCAACCGCAGAGTTTCATTTACTGATTATTACTAGAAATGTTTCTGATTTCAGACCCTGAACCTTCAGTCTGCTTCAACACGAAACCTGTTGGTTGTGGATAAAATCACCAACGTTTAGAAAAACAAACGGCAGGTTTCTAATCAGAATAAGATGATCGGAACAATTACTGGTAAATATATGGTGATTTTATCTAATTTTCATGAAAAAATCTACATCTGTTCTCATCTACACTGTAAAAACAACATTTTACCAAGTGTTGTCTAGTTTAGTACAACTAACAGAGCACACTTGGATTAAGACAAAACTAATTTACAAAGAACTTTTCAGCAAGATAACAGCTTGTTTTATGTCAATAATTCATTAATATTGACAGCTCCAGTTCCACTGGCAGATTATTTCACTTATTGGCATTAAAGGTGATTTTATCAAATTTAAAGAATTATCGACTGAAACAGGCTCCTACAGCTGAAAGGTCTCTGTTAGTCGTGTCTGAAACCTGGATGCTGGATCTGTAAAATGTCTGTTTCTGCTGACGGCGTCCAGGTCTCACCTGGTTCTTAAAGCAACAGGTGTCTGAAACACACCTGGATCAGCAGGTGGAAAATCAAAAAGTGACTCTTAGGAGGTTCTCCAACTTCAGTCTGTTTGGATTGAAAAATAAGGAAGTTTCAGTGCATCGTGGGAACACCAACAGGAATAAACGTATTCTTCTCCTTTTTTCTTGGTTTCTTTCCTGTTTCTTTCTCTCCTTCCTTCCTTCTGTTAACGGTGAGCAGTCCGACTTCCTGAAGTCCTCCTGACCTCCTGACCTCCTGTCTCGTCTGCAGCTCCAAAGGAGACGATCTGCAGGTGGAAGAAGACGACATTTACATCCTGTGACGTTCTGACATGCAGGTCAAACCCTGAAATATTTTTGTTCCTTTTCTCTCTTGAATGCGTGGAAACCAGGAAACCTCAGATCTTGCTGATGGTTCATCCAGAGCAGTTTGAGTCTGCAGGAAGTGGAGTGAGTGTTCGGGAATGAAAGCAGTGAAACAAGACTTCCCTGCGGCCATGGCTTCCTGACTTGTTTATTTTCTGGATGGGGGGTTCGGGGGAACATATGGTTCGCTAAAACACGGACTTGTAGTTGGGAGGCCGAGGCGCCTGAGGGAGGAGCTGACGGGCTTCGGTTCCTGTCTCCCTCCATTCCTGCCGCTTGGACGGCCGCGGCCGAGCAGAGGACAGCCTGCATGTCTCTCTCCTTCTTTCTATTCTCTTTCTTTCCTTCCTTATTTCTTTCCATTTTTCTTATTCTTGCGTTCTCTTTCCTTCTTTCTCTCCGTCTTTTTCCTTCTTTCTCCATCTTCCCTTTCTTTCCCTTTCCACGCTCTCCGAATCCCTTTCTCGTCTCTGCGCCTGCCCAAACCTAACTACTTGTCCAAAAAAAAGAAAGAAAAATGAAGAGTAAATATCCAGGAAAAAAATTAGATAGAGATCAGAAATGTTCTCAATAAAAAAGCTGAACATTTGCTAGAAAAACTCTGATTAATCTCCAGAAATTTTCTACTTTTGATAAGTTTCAAAAGTCAAAACTTCTCCAGTTTTGACATTTTCAAGATTAGTCTCAAAATTTGAGTTTTTCTTGCACATTTTTGATTTTTCAAATTAAGAAATGTTCATGTTTCCTTTAGAAAATGTCATTGACCTCAAAATATTCTTTTCGTAGTAATTTACTCTTGTATTTTTCTACCTACAAATGTCCCGACACCCTTTTGTACTTTCCAAAACCTCATTAAAATTCAAGGAGGGTTTTCAAGGATTTCCAGGACCCATGAGGAACCCTCAGAGATCGTTTCCAGTTTTCCAGGTTAGCAGCATTCAACCTGAGGACGGATTTCCAGATTAAATCAGGAGTTTTGCTTGTGGAGTGGACGATGTCAGCGACCTGCCAGCTAACGCAGCTATCTCACACAGATCACTGCACTGATACACACACACGCTCACACACACACCCTGGAGCGCTACGTGTTTACGCCACCCACTCAGGGCGCTAATAGACACACACTTGCTCTTGCACACCATGCATTGATAAACAAGCATATGCACACGTTCACATCCGCGGGCCGCGGCTCGCACGCGCTCCAACACTTTGAGGGTTTACGCATCGCGCTGAAGCGCGCGCCGCCCCGAAGGTCAGCGGCGTGACAGACAGCCGCCCTGATGCGCTCTGACAGAATCGGCTGCTTGCTTTCATTTCCACTTGCTTTTCCCCCATCAGGTGACACCCCACAGGTGCCTGGGCGGGAGAGAGCGGCGTCCCGCGGGCGGGGGCGCCGACCGGAGGATGGAGACGATGGAGACAAAGACGGTCGGACGGACGCCGCGCCAGCTGCTTCCCGCCACCGCTGACTTACGGCTGAACTCTTCCAGAGTCGTCACAGCTAAACATGATGAATATCAGCCAGACCCTGCAAAAATATGAAATCATAAGCAAAAATACATAAACAGTTCTTCAGGCATTTATTTCTTTAAAATCTTCATCAATACGGCTTTAGACAAGCAAAAACATTTAATTTTACCAAATATTTTTGTCTGGTTTATTATGCAAATATCTCAGTGCACAAGAAATACGACAAAAACAGATTACAAGTAACTTTTCAGCTTAAGTCAATAATTCCTACTAATAAAATCCCAGTCACACAGGCAGATTATGGCGCTTCTTACATGTGAACATTGTTATTATAAATGACAAAATTTGTGAGTGAAAATAGAATTTGATCAAAATGAAGGAATTATTGACTTAAAAGAAGTTAAATCTTGTTGAAAAGTTACTTGAAACAAAGTTTTGTCTTATTTCAAATGTTGGCACTAAAAACTAAATGATGGAAACACTGCAAAACCTTCAAAAACAGATTTTGTGTTTTGTTCCCATGTTATAAGTGAAATAATCCAGCAGTGGAACTAGAACTGGTTGCTAGGCAACGGGCTGGGCGTGGCTGGGTTGCTAGGTAACGGCTCAAAGGAAGTAGAACTTTTTTATTTTTGACTAAAACAATCTATATCTTGCTTAAAAGTTCCTTGTAAGTTAGTTTTGTCTTATTTCAAATGTAATAAGGCGTTTACACTATAAACTGGACCAAAAATACTTGGTAAGATTTGGTGTTTTTGCAGTGGACCGATGGTAACGAGCCGTTCTCACCTACAGACGCTGAGGTTGCAGAGAAGGGCAAACGTATCTGCAGAGAAAACCCCAACGCTCATGACTGAACTTTGACTTTTAAGCCATCAACGCACTGATACACCCTGACGACTGTTTCCAACTTGGAGACCGGCCAGCGCTCGTCCGCCCCTCATCACAATAATTGTGTGCATTTCATTAAATGTGAAGCTGAAATGTCTCATGGTGGCTTCCAGCACTCTGCAGCGAGGCAGGTCACCTCTGAAAAGGACACTCGTCTGTCATCCTTTCAATACTTTGGCTATTAGAGGTTAAGTATATCATGTTAATCATTATTAGCACAGCTAACTGAAAAGTCACTCGCATTAACCTAAAGCGCTAACCAAGAACATTTGTTCTGCTAACGCTAAATCTCTATACCCGGGGTGTCCAAAGTGGGTCCTGGAGGCCCGGCATCCTGCATGTTCTAGTTCTCTCCCTGGTTCAGCACACCTGCATCAGATGACGGCTCGTTAGAGGCCTAAGCAGAACACTGACTTGCTGAGGAGGTTGTTACAACCACTAAGGAGAGAACTAAAACATGCAGGATGTCGGCCCTGATCTATACCAACATAGTTTCCAGCAGAAATCACACGATCTGCAACGTGAAGGTACCACTGACGGAAACCACAAAGAAGAAGAGAACAGGAAGTGGTGGGAGGATGATGGCGCTGAATGTTTCTTATCGCATAAACAATCTTATTCAGGTGTGATTTTAATTTCGCTTCTTATTAAATGGAAACAACGAAATTGCAAAATTGAGTTTCTTTGACATTAGCAGAATATTGAGAAACACAAAGACAGGTTGGTTTTTAAATGATTATTACAACTGGAGTTGGACTTTAAATATGCCACAGCTTTAGCAGCAAATAATGTTTTATTTTTCCCTGTGAAAAGATGATTTATCTGTAGTTTTTCTTATTGGGGTGATATCAATCCGATGTTAGCTCATTAGCCCAGAAAGTTAAGTTTCAGTTTTAATTATCATTGTTTTATTCCAACAATGATTTAAGTCCCAACATGTCACCAAAGGCTGGAGGTTTTTCTGTGACTGCAGTGTGTTTTCTGTTAGAGGTTTTCTTCTTTGAAACGAGGGGAAATAAGGGAGGAGGCGGTGAATAATTGATAGTGGCTGAGAGCGATATGAGTTTAGTTAATGTGCCCAGCAGCGCAGGCTAGCAGAGGAGCTGTTAGCCATTCCACCCCAGGCTTTAAAGCTCAGGCGCTGGAAAAAGCCTGACTCTCACTCATTCATCTCTCCATCTTTACACCCACAAACGACTTTTCCAACACGGCGTATGTCCGATTTGTGGAACAGTGAGTTGTGAATGTTCCTCCTCATTTGCATGGTTTTGGCTGCGTGTGCGTTTGGAGGCATCGGCGCAGCTGGATGTGGCTGGTAGCGGTGAAGTCGCCGCCCTCGGGTTCCTTTCTCTGAGTGGTAATAGAGTGCTGCTGTCAGACTCCCCAGATGCCGCTCCATAAGGACGCTGCACTCGCCGCGAGAGCTTCATCTGAGCTTCATCATCACTCTGATTCAACCTCTGAAGGTAAACAGGGCAGCTCACAAGAATGGAGCGCGCAAACTTTAACCGAACAAATAAATGGTTTCTTAACTGGTGCCAATCCTAATAATTACTATAAATAAATATAATCAAAAGTTTGTTGTGATTTCTTTTTTTCTTTCTTTTCTTTTAAAAAGGGGGCCTAAAATTCACATTTCACACATTTTTATGCTTCTATTTGGGTCTCAACTACTTCTAATAAACACAAAAACACAAGTCAAGTTATCAACGTCTGAAATGTACGCGTGATGTATAAAAGCAAAAGGGACGCAGCGCTTTGCTACTAACTGATAGCACTACGACAACTAGATAACAATGTCGGGAAAAAGTTTTAATTAAGACAAAATAGCAACCGAGAGGGAAGTAGCTCAGTTATGCTAGCTTGACTATGACAAAATGACATGTAGATGTGATGTGGAATTGGTTGTGTTTCGGTTCAATTAAAATTTTTTAAAAAAAGGCGACCTAATCACCAACTCTGACAGATGATCAGTAGAGGAGGTGTTTAAATTAGCTAATCCACCACCACTGTTATAGCTTAGCTAATAGCAGCATAGCTAATCAGCCACCACTGTGTTAGCTTAGCTAACAGCAGTGTAGCTAATCTGCCACAGCGATCACTTAAGGACAAAATGAACATAAAACCTAAAAACATAAAACTGTAACGGACTGAATGTTCTGTTCTTCGTTTGGGAAATGATTGCGTGTTTTTTGGTGTTGAATCCTGGTAAGTGTAGCGGAGTTGTTTTCAGTTGCTATGGCAACGAGTCTGTGTGTAGCGTAGTTGCTGTAGTGGTTTTGAGTTGTTCTTCAATGATTTTTCTGCGTTATTTTCCCCTTTGCTGTGGCGCACTGTGGCTAAATAAATAATACCAACATCTCCAAACAGAGAAATCAGAGAATCGTCTTTTTGTGCAAAGATTTCCGGATGTAAACATTGTAACATGCAGACGGCCTATTAAGTTCATGTTCTTTTGGTGTCACATTCCACGAGCGCTGTGCTGTTACCTAGCAACCCCAGCCAAGCCCTGCACCGTTACCTAGCAACCCCAGCCAAGCCCTGCACCGTTACCTAGCAACCCCAGCCAAGCCCTGCACCGTTACCTAGCAACCCCAGCCAAGCCCTGCGACGTTACCTAGCAACCCCAGCCAAGCCCTCCACCGTTACCTAGCAACCCCAGCCAAGCCCTGCACCGTTACCTAGCAACCCCAGCCAAGCCCTGCGACGTTACCTAGCAACCCCAGCCAAGCCCTGCGACGTTACCTAGCAACCCCACCCAAGCCCTGCAACAGCACATTTGTTCAGCTGGTTTCTCCGCTCTATGCACCGTACAAAGTATCGCTGGCTTCTTATTGGTTGTGCAGGAGGCAGAAAAAAATTGATTTTATGCAAATTATCAGGCAGGGTTGTGCTTGGCTAAAATTTCAAAGCTTTTGTTTACAGAAGTCACTCCTCGCTTTGGTTTGATTTAAAAAGAAGAAGAAGAAGAAGAAGAAATCTTCCAGGTTTCTATGGAGTTGATAAGATAAACTGACATCAGCCACCGTGACGTTCAGGAAGCCGTGGCTCTTCTTCTCTTGTCCCGGTCGCCTCTACTTACGGGACGCCATCTTCCCCCGCTGTCACATTTGCTGCAGACGGTTAGGCTCCCTGTCAGCCTCCATTTAGCCGCCGCTGAGCGACAGCGAGCCGCACCGGCACCGACCCGAGTAGCCCAAACAAGAGAGGATGAAATAATCTGTCAGATTACACGTTTTCAGATGGATGTTAATTAATAATGCAGGAGTTTCATCTCCAGTGACTTATCATTAAAACTGTTTAAATGCTCATTATATGGCAGCAGAGAACAAAACTGCAGATTCATACATTAATTTATACGTTTCATTTAAAGCCTCAAATTGCTGCTGTTTATTTACAAAAGTATTCCTGATAACGTTTAAATTAAATAAGTATTTAAATCTATTTTTTGTCAATGTTTTATAAAATACAGCATTTACATTTTTATTTTATTTCTACAAATGAAACCAAATGTACAAATAATTTTTTTCTTAAATTTTAATAGAAATATATTTTACATTGCAGCATAAAATACAGTAGAGGAAAAAAGCTAACAGAAATATTGTGTATTAATGAATGAAATATATATATATATATATATATATATATATATATATATATATATATATATATACAATTTTATTTTATTTTTTTGATTAAGTGAAAATAAGCTAAATGAGAACTTACATCTATTTAGTCATATTGTTGTATAAAAGTACAGCATTTAAGTTTTCATTTTATTTTCACTTCTACAAATAAAAATGTATACATTTATAAATAAATTATTATTAATAATGTTTAAAGTTTGTTTTAGATTTTTTTTCTAAATATAAAAACATCTTAATTGGATGGTATGCAAAAATGTTTACATAAAAAAAACCAATCATTATATTAAATATTATTTATGTACATATTTATTTTTTATTTAATGAATTAATTTTTATGCATTATTGTAAAGAATAGAAGAGAATAGAAATACCCTTTATTGATTGATTGATTGAATGAATAGATAAAACAAAAAACTGACTTTATTTTCCCACATTGGGAATGCTTTAACAGCATTAAAGCATTTAGGTTCACAAAAAGATTTTTAAAAAGATTAAAATACATATAAAAATAAATTGATAAGATTGTACTCTACAGTAATGAGAGTATGTTTTATTTTACACAATGTGTTTGTGACAGCAGAATATTCACAATATATGAAAATGAAACGTTTTAGTTCATCTCTGTAAACCTGCAGCAATTTATTGTTGCTCAAAAATGTAATTATGTCAGAACATTTACAGGTTAAAGTTCAATAATTAAACTTTTAAACACTTTTCTTTTGCTTTCTCATGTAAATCCCAGATTAAACTCAGATCTAATCTGTGTTTTCCCTAAACGAACCTCGGCCAATAATCTGTACGTTCTGCGTCCAGGCAGCAGCCGCTGCTGCAGCGAGGGGGGGGGAGGGAGGGAGCCACATGCAGCGGGGGGAGCCACATGCAGCGGGGGGAGCCACATGCAGGAAGGGGAGCCACATGCAGGAAGGGGAGCCACATGCAGCGGGGGGAGCCACATGCAGCGGGGGGAGCCACATGCAGCGGGGGGAGCCGCTGCATTGTAGCGCCTGAGGGCAGAGCTCCCAGTCAATATATATCCCAGCGCTGCTGCTGCTGCTCCCATTTGAGCGGGACGCGCCGCCCTGCTGCTGCTGCTGCTGCTGCAGAGACGTGACACACAGCCTCATCAGGACGAGTCCAGGTACGAACCGATCCGTCTCCGTTCCAACCGCACGCAGCTTTTAACCAAAAAGGCCCGGTCTGATTTCCTCTGCAGGAGGCTGAACTCTGGATCCGTGTTTCTAATCATTAACTTCATTTTTAGCTTTTTTTTGGTTGAATTTTGACAAAATGTAACTGATTTACTAATTGGAATTTACTTAGCATTATTAATAGGTGAGATAAAAACTTTAGCCATAGAAATCTGGTACACCATCACTGCCAAAACTATTTGCAAGTATTTTTGTCTTGTTTTGAGTGCAAATATCTCAGAGCAGTTAAAATAAAGCAAAACTGATTCACCAGCAACGTCACAGCAAGACTAGGAGCTTCTTTTAGTAAATTATTTCTTAGTAATTATAAAATTCTAGTTCCACTGGTAGATTATTTCATATAAAAATACATATTTCAGAGATTCATTTAAGCTGATTTAGTTACACTAAAAAAAACCTAAATCTATTTTTGGTCTAGTTTTTAGTGCCGATATCTTAAAACTAAACTAAATCAAAAGTAACTTTTCAGCAAGATATAAGAGCTTGTTTTCACTAAATAATTCCTTAATACTGATTTTAAAAAGTTAAAGTTTATTTCACTTACAGAAAGAACATTTTTCCTGTTATAAGTTAAATAATCTGCCAATGTAATTAACACTTTTAAAATCAAAATTAAGGATTTTTTTACTTAAAACAAGATCTAATTTAGCGAAGAAAAGTTGTTCGAAAGCTTGTTTTGTTTTATTTTAATATATTTTCACCAAAAACTACATAAAAAATACTTGGTAAGATTTTGTGTTTCTGCAGTGAACAGGCACGATAAAAAATTAAAAATAAAGCTAAAATAAAAGCATTTAATGATATTCTATGAGGAGAATCTGCTTGTAATTTATAGCATTACATTTTTGGCTGAATATTTTAGGTGAATATTGTTGATGATTTTCTAATTTTAATCTTCTTTCCTTCCTTTAAAAGCTTCTGCAGAGGAAATCAGCTGATCCTCTCCTCAGGTAACTCATTTCATCTCCGGTTTTATTTCCCCTCATGCAGAAAACGCGCTGCGGTTTGCGCTCGCATGTTTCCGTCAAAGCTTTTAGTGTTCAAGCGGTCGGGTTTGTTTGATCCTAAAAGCTTAAAACAAGACCGCAGGGTTTGGATACGAGGCGGCGGGGATAAAAAATGATTTTTATTGATCGGCTCGTAGCTGCAGCTGTTAGCCTCCATTATGAGCAGGTCAGCGCCCCGAGGCGCACAAGTCAGCCAATCAGACGGCCCGATTCTGACGGCCCGGCTGGGGGATCGGGCCGCCGTCCCGCAGCATCACTCCCCCTCCATCACCTGGGATTTATCCCCAAAGTTTAACTCGAATGAAGTTCTGATTCTTTAATTTATTTAGTTTAAAATGGAGGCTAAACTTTAAAGCAAACTGACTTTCATCTCCAAATGGCCTGAAGAAAGAGGCAAAGTAAAACTTCACTTCACTGCAGGCGGCAGCCGACGGCTTCACTCCCAGGAAAAACTCAAACCAATTCAACCATTAAAAACATTTTAAAGATTTAGAGACGCAGAAATCAGTTCTCAGTTTTCTGATGATGAGCTGCTGATTCTTTATTTTTTAATAGTTTGATGAAGAAATTACAGGAATATCTCTAATGTTTGCATGATTTTTAGTGAACCTGGTCGATTCATCAACCTGACGATGATTTGAGTTTTGATGCCTTTAGTTCATATTTTTCTAATTAACTATCAGAACCGATCCTGGAAAAATCGTCCGGTTCCGATCCCCGTCCCGGCCGATAATCTCTAATTAAGCTGCAGAGATTTCAGGAAAAGAGACGTAAATCAATTGTATGCAGGACATTACAGGCACATTTCCATAGCCTCCAGCATATTCAGGTTTAAAGTAATCTTTTAATTTTACCAACATGTTTCTTCTGATTAGCGGCTCAGTCAAAGTCTGAACTTTAACCTGATGGAGAGAAAAAGATTAGATCTTCAAACCTCAAATACCTAAACGTGCAAAAAGCTGCTCAGAAACATGGAGGATTTAATCGATGCAATGCTAATAAATGCAGCTGTTTAATAAAATGACAACAAACTGAAAAGTTTTTTATGTTTTATCACATTTTGTGAGACGCCAATCGAATTTATTTCAGAAAGTTGATTAAATATAAATTTATATTTAAATCTGTTACTGGTATAAATAGTTTTGGACTGTATAAAAGTGATATTTATTTAAATTTTCAAAATTGCAATAACATAAAACCAGGACAGATCTATTATAAATTGGAGTTTTGAACATAATATTTGGCAGTAAAGTTAATTTCTAAACGTTTTTTCCACAGAACGTGAACAATAATGACCCTGTGGTCATCGAGGACGAGCGGCTCTAAGTGAAATCGAGGCGGTTGAACTTCTTCCCCACGTCCTGACCCAGATCTCGATCCTGGCACTAATGACGCCCTTCAGGCATGGTGCCAGGCTCCTCATTAGCAACCCGGCCTCAAACCCCCAACTTCCCTCCCATCCCCACCAGCGGCGCTCCATCCTCAGCATGGAGCCGCCTGTAGCGGCCCTCCCAGGGCCCGGGCCCCAGCCCCGCTGCACAGGTGCGGGGTTAGCTCTGTTAGCCCCCCCCCGGCCCGGGGCCCTGCTGCCGCCTGGTGCTGCACTGCAGCTAATGAACAGTGGCAGGTACAGGGCAGCCGGGCCTCCCTGCAGTTAGGCTAGTGGCAACGCTAACAGATAACAGACATGTTCAGTTTGTTAAACCAGGAATCACAACTTTATCCGGTGGGGGGCATCGCTAGTTAAAAAGTTAGCTGTGCTAACCGTAAAGCACCATCATAAACATAGCTCTGCTAAAGCGCTACATCAACACGGCGCTTAGTGGAAACTAATAATAAACACTATAGCAACACGGCATTAAAGAGAAACTAACGCTAAAACGCTGAATCAATTAAGTGTTTCAATCAATCAATCACATTTATGAAGCACCCTTCATACTAAAAGCAGCTCAAATGCTGCACAGATCAATAAAAACTAACAAAAACAAGCAGTTACCCTCCAAGCCCACATGGAGACACACAAACGAAGCAGAAATGATTCAGTTCAGGAAGTACAGCTACAAGTCGGGTCTTGATCTGTTAACATTTTCTGCAGCCCTCTCTGGCAGATCGTTCCACAAACTGGGCCATCATACTGGAAACGAGCCTCACCATCAGTGTGAGTTCTGATTCTGGGGCCTGTAAATAGTCCGGTACCAGAGGACCTCAGGGCCCGCAGAGGTTCATAAGGTAACAGCAGCTCTGCAGGGTAAGATGGTGCTAGACCATTAAGACTTTTAAAAACCAGTAAAAGAATCTTAAAATAAACCCTCAGACATACTGGGAGCCAATGCAGTGATTTTAAAACAGGTGAGCCGGCCGACTGGTCCTGGTTAGCACGCAAGCAACAGAGTTTAGTTCAGCGGAAACTAATGCTAAATTGTTATATCAACATAGTCTTATGACTACAGAGGAAACCGTCTTAGTGCTACAGCAGAAGCTAACATCTATTATCTTCTTAATCTTTGGGTTCAGTGTCAGTACTGCGTGCCAAGTAGCATTGCTGCGAAGTATTTCAGCTTCCTCAGCTGTAACACGTTTAAATCTGCTGTCCAAAAATTGTGCAAATAATTTGGAGTTCAGCAGAAAAATCCTTGTACTGGGAAACTTAACTGGATATAAATGTATCCTTATGTTTTCATACAAACAATGGCATCACCGCTGAATTCATCCAGTATTTAAAGAATTAACAGTTAATAACCAAAACTTCAACACAAGTATTGAAATTTATTTCATTTAAAATTTACAAACTAGTTGAGTAAATTATCACTTTAGAAACTATCTGGAAAAAATTAATTTAGGGGAAGCTAAGTGCGCTAAACGTTTCCCACTCTCAGCTAAGCTAACAATTAGCATATTAGCTGGTAGTGCCCACCACCGTCTTAATTTCATTTAAAATCTTGTCTTGCTAAGAGTTTCTCTCTGTTTTCTTCACAGGAGTGACTGAAAGTTTAACAAGATGTTCTTCATCTCACAAGACTGAAGGAAAATCTGCATCAAATGAAACAAACAAAGCTCCTAGAATAACTTTCATTGCACCTGCGCTTGAAAAAAACCTTTAATCATGTCAAAGGATGAAGCTTGCAAAGTGACGTCTGCCGGAAAACACAAAGAGCGAAAACCGAAGAAGCCGCACTACATCCCGCGACCATGGGGCAAACCCTACAACTATAAATGCTTTCAGTGTCCCTTCACCTGCATGGAGAAATCCCACCTGTACAACCACATGAAGTACAGCCTCTGCAAGAACTCACTGTCTCTGCTCATAGAGTCGGAC
Source organism: Poecilia mexicana (assembly GCF_051168715.1). Lineage (NCBI taxonomy): Eukaryota > Metazoa > Chordata > Actinopteri > Cyprinodontiformes > Poeciliidae > Poecilia > Poecilia mexicana. The sequence goes on from NW_028263388.1 coordinate 2,268,990, forward strand.
TGGCCCTACAAGAAGGGCAACATCCTGCACCCCGACCAGCTGCGGCCCTTCCAGCAAGCGCACGGCCTGCACGCTGCAGGGAAGGATGAACTAGAGCAGGTAATCTGCAGCGAGGAGAAGCAGGGCCAACGGAGGTCTGAGGAGGAGGACGGAGAGGGCAGAGAGACTCAGGGAGCGGAGGAGGAGGAGGGAGGGCGAGAGGAGCGCCCAGAAATCAGCGGATCGGCCAAAGCTGCTTCCAACAACGGCAGAGGAGAGTCTCCGGAGACTGCAACCAAAAGGAGCAAACAGCCAGAGTCAGAGCTGCTGATGGCCGACATGCTTTCTCTGGAAGATCAGCTGCTGCGAGCTCGCTCCGCAGAGGTGGAGGCCCAGCTCAGGCACTACAAGCTACCCAAGACGTGCCTAACAAGTCCTGGGCTTCTGTCGGAGCAGTGGCGGCTGTTTGCGTCCAACCACTCGAAAGCTAAAGCAGAAGGCGCTCAGCAGCGGGTGAGCGGTTCAATCCCCTGCTACCCTCCTCCGACCAACCTGGTGGACTACCAGGACCCCAGCGGACTCAACCTGTCAGTGCTGGGCGTTGGCTATCCCATCAGCCCCAGCTGGCTCTCCTACATGAACTCAGCCATTCCGACCGGGGCGTCCGGCGTCGCCGCTCAGACCCACGCCCAGTTCACACAGCTTCCCTTCCTGGCATCGGCGGCTCAGCTGGTGCACCCGGCATCCAGCACGCACACAGACCGAGCGCTCATCCCCCCTCGCCTCTACTACCCCTTCCTGTGTGAGCACACCTTCGGAGCAGCCAGCGCTCAGAGTGACGCTGGAAAATCCCTAAAGACGCCATCAAGCAGCGTAGATTCAAGCGCTTTGTCTGGCTTTCAGCCTAAAGTCGGTTTGTGGAAGGTTCCTGCTTTGAGGCCGGGAAACACGGTGTCCCCTGCTGGCTGGGTGTCGCCTCAGAGAGACTCACCTGACCAAGGCTACAGAGGCGGGGAGAAGATGCAAGCTACAGCCAAGGAAGGCAAAGCGACCTGTGGTCTCAAGAGGACTGGAGGTCCGATTAGAGGTCATGAGTCCCCTGTGGAGAAGAAGCAAGCCATGGGCTTCACTTTGGACCTTCTGAGGAACATCCAGACTGCATCCGCTGACAAACATCTCCTACAAATAAGGTACATATTCTCAGAAATGTTAGTTTTCTTTGTTTTACATGAATGCTAAAGTTCAGAGTCTCAGGGTCCATCCACACCAGCTCTATTCAGTCTGCTTTAATCCAACTCCAGGCTGTTTGTCTAAAACTTTTGGTTTGTTTGTGAATGTGAATCTGACCTAAAAGTTAACTCTGACCCGCCTACAAACCTCGTCCTCAGTTCGACTGAAGTGAACTCTGGTCCGGTTCGAATGTATGTGAACATTCCAAAAGACCGCTCCAAAAGCAGGAAGTGGACTACAGTGCAGGGCATTCTGGGTAAATACAACCAAAACAAAGAGTCTAGTGCTAGCAGGAAAAATGGCTCACAATCTTTCATCAAAAACAAAAGACCGCTAAAATCTGATGCCACTCCATTTTTGTTTTGGGAAGAAGGAAGTTCCTTTTTCAGAGATTTTCATGTTGTTTCTCCTAGCTGTTTTTGTTGCAGCGCCCCCGCAGGTGAGGAGGGTAATAGGTCTTTCAAAGGGTTTTGATTGTTTCACACAGAGCGGAGAGAAAGAACACAGCAGCAGCTGAAAATGTAACCAATCTTGCATCTTTGCTCCAAAGTTTACCAGACGATCAGGTGTGAAAACACCCTGAACCTCTGGAGTTTTCAAATCTAAAACTCTGGATCTCTCATTTCAGTTTGCAGGATTCACAGCTTCAGAGCCGGCCTGGTGACCAGTGGTACAACAAGACTCTCATCAGTCCCAGCAGGGAAGCGGCCTCTTTGTCAGCCAACAGCCAAGACGCCATCGCCTCCGGCGCCATCGAAGACGGAGCCTCAGAGTCGGTGGCCGCTCTCCTCACCGATCTCTCCAAGGCTCTGCAGGAGTACCAGGAGGCCGAGCGGAAGATCTCCCACCTCGAGAAGGAGGACCTTCCCGCCCAGCGACAACTGTGGGAGCACCTGAACAAAATCCGCAGTGAGCTCTCCCACATCCACCAGGCACTGGAGCGCACGGCCGGCCAGAGTGACGGGCCTCTAGACCTGTCGGTGAAGAAGGAGTCAACGGACTCACCAGGCGAGCAAACCGTTCGAGAAGACGGCAGCCTTAAAGCCACGGAGACGGAAGAGGAGGACGAGGAGGCAGAGGAGAAGAAGGAGGAGAGAGAAGAGGAGGACGAGAGCGAGAGGAAGCTGATTAGGGCGTCGCTGGAGAAGCGTAAGCAGTCGCTGGACATGCTGATCAAGATGAGCCAGGTGTCGGTCGTGAACACCGAGGTTCTGCCGCCAGGCGGACTGGGTTTGAGGTCGGCTGAGGCGCTGTGGCCCAGCAGAACCACCAAGTGCGAAGCAGATTCCAGCGTCTTGCTCTGCCCCGACGGCCGATCCGTTGTGTTTACCGACATCCCGACCTCCGTCAAGCCTCCAAAGAGACCGTCGTCCAGCCAGCGCCTGGAGGCCCAGTGTCCGCCGAGTCCTTTAACGCCCCCCGACAGCTGAGCTCCGGCGCTCGAACCTTACAAGACCAAGAGAATGAAAATGTCCCGTTTTGTTTCTCTAATCTGAAGAGAAATCAACCTGAGTTGAGTCCATTGAGAATCACGCAGAGACAATCTTGTGACCAGTGTGTAAAATAATGTAAATGCAATAAATGTAATTAGTGGAAAATGTTTTAAAGGGAAAATGCTGTTTCTATGATGTTCTGTTTGGCTGCTTCAGTAAGTTTGATGAATATAAAATGTTTTATGCACTGTATAAACCATGAGTCATTGTTTTCAAACTCGAGCCAAAAAATAAAAATATTAAATAGAAAGATCTTTTTTATCTACATAAAAAGTCCCAATCCTTTATCTTTGTATTTTGTTTCTGATACGGTCATAAATCTGACGCATGAGCCCATTCGCATCAAGTCCTCTTCTTGCATATATATATATATATATATATATATATATATATATATATATATATATATATATATATATATATATATATAATTATTATTATTATTATTACTTTTTTTTTTTACATATGAAAGACCCGAGGTGGAACCTTTCTATTCACGTTTCCGGTAAACCCATAAATCTGACGCACAAGCTACATTTGCTAGCAGTAACGTATGATGAAGCTGCTTCTTTTGGCTCATTAGGGGTTAATTTCTGCTTCAAAAAACGATCTGATTGGACGCTGGAAAAGACTAATGTTGTGTTTAAGTTGGGCTAAAAGGAGTTAGCTTATCAGCGAAGCTACAAATCTAAAATATGATCTCAATGCTAAACACGTAGCTGCTAATGCTAATGTCAGCATCCACAGCCCACGTTGCTAAAGGGGGTTCCTGAAACACTGGAAAGCTGAACTTTGCACCAATCTGAAGGTTAAATAACAGATTAAAAACAGTAAATATCTCTTGTCTGTTTATTCAATAACATTTTTTATTAATGAAAATGCATTATAAATTAAATTTATTATTATTATTATAAAATGGAAGCAAAAGGGAGGTTTTAATTGAAAATGTTGCTTATTTTATCAATGTAGTTGATTAAAATGTGACAAATTAATTCGACTTTAAACTTTAATCGAGTACCACCACTAATAAAAGCAGATTCCAGAGAATGAAATAAAGCATTTGGGTAATAAATGTTATTCACACGGACAGACATCCAGAGGTAAAGGTGAAGCAGCTCCTGAAGCCAAACCGCCTCAGCCCGGTTACCTGCGTTTCTCCTGAAGGTCCGAAACGTCTCCTCCCCCTTCGGAAAGGTCAGGGCCACAAACCTAAAGCTTTCTGACGGCTCTGAGGACAGGGCCGACATCCGCAGGCCCCTTCACCACCATCAGAGAGTCAAAGGTCAACTGCCAGGACCAGCGGACATTCAACCCGACACTTTAAAACTGAGCTTCCTCACTGCACTTTATTTATTTCCACTTTGTCATCATGAGACTTAATTTTCCACCAGAAAATGAGAAATGCTGTGGAAAACATTGTGCTTAAGCTAGCACCAAAAGGCTAGCAGCGGCCATTGCTTCTACCCAGTCGGCCATCTTTGTTTCCTCTCAACTCACGATTGGTCTTGGAAAGATTTGAGAGATTCATTTAGGCGGAGATACAAGTTCTTATTTTTATTTGTAAGAAGTTTTAAAAGTCAGGAATAAATCTAATAAAAAGAAACATAAGCATCACAGCAAAAACACAATTATCTAACTTAATTTTATTTCTTGCTTTATCATTTATCTACCTGCTGATTGTTGTGAAACATTTTGGTCCTAAATATGATATATAAATAAACTTACATTTTGAATATTCTTGTCTACTTTTTAGTGTAAATATCTAACATTTTAAGTAAAATAAAACTAACTCACAAGTAGCTTTTCAGGAATTTGTAGGAACTCATTTTAAGTCAGTAATTCCTAAATATTGATAAAAACAGTGCTAGTTATTTCATTTATAGCACATTTTTCTCATGTTATCAGTATAATCAGAAAGTACTTTTATATTTACTAAAAGTATATATTTTAAATATACCCTAAAAGTATACATTTTTCAAAGTTACCGGAGGAAATGAAATTTGTTACCACTCGTCTTCTTCTGTGTGGATCTGACCTTGGCTTCATTAAAGCTCAGCGCCAAAGCTGATGGCTCCCCCTGGTGGACAAAACCAGGAACTGCTGAGTTCAAACAGAAAAAAAACGATACTTTAAGGCAGTGATCCCCAACCCTGGCCCTCAGGAACCGCGGTCCTGCATGTTTTTGAAGAGTCCGGACTCCAGCACAGCTGATTCATATGATAGCTTTACCTCCTTTGCATTTGTGCAATTGCTACAGAAGAATGTTAATCACCTATTCATTTAACCCAGGTGTGCAGCAGAAGGGAACATGCTCAGGGGGCCCTGAGGACCAGGGCTGGGGGTCCAGGGCTGGGGACCAGGGCGTTAAGGATTCTGGTCACAAATCCACCATGTGAAAAAGTCTGAGCACCGCCCTGATTATTTATTGTCTGGCATGTTTGTCACAGTGAAGTGTGACAAACATGTAAAAAAATAAAATAAAAATAGAAACTCATGAAGGGTGCAAACACCTTTTCACACCATTGTATTTCAATTTCCTGTTTCTTTCACATAAAAATCATTTAAAAAACATAAAGCATGATCACCAGAACTGATGTCATAAGTAAATACATTCCTAAACATGTTAATGTGCTGTCCTTAACAAATTTAATTAAATCAATAAATTTGAAAATATTAAATGTATTTACTGTGCGATACAAATCACAAATGGGAATGTTTTTCAGGAGCAATATTTGTCAGGCTATGGTTGCTTTGTTAGCTGTAGTTACTTAAAAAAAAGAAAAAAAATTACTTAGACATAAATTGTCATTTTTTATCGTTATCACAATACTACCATAAAATATCACGATAAAACTTTAAATCCCTTATGAATCATTAATTAAGGCCCAACGGGTCAAGAGAAGCACTTTGTCGTCCACATTTCTACTGTATTTATAAATGTCAAAGTTTCAAACTAAAGACTTAATTCACAACTTTAAATATTTAGGTTTCAAATAAAATATATAGTTGGGAGGCTAAATATTTTATTCCCAATTAAATGTTTGTCTGACCTAAGTATTTAGTCATCAAACTAAATATTTAACTCCAAATTCAATATTTATTTTGCTAATATTTATTGCAAAATTTTAAAATCGATATTTATTGTCCAAGATAAATATTTAGCTGATCTGCTAAATATTTAGTTTTAAAATTAAATGATTAGCAAAATTGTCATTTTAGTTGGTTAGCTCGTCAGCTAGCTATGCAACTTGCCAACTAAAAATTTAGCTAGCAACCTAAACATTTAGTTGCAAACTAGATATAAACCTTCCTAACTAAATATTTAATTTGAAAGGTGAATATTTAGTTTGGAAATTAAATATTTAATTCGGAACTCTATGACAGACTAAATAAACATTTTTTTCCTGTTTACACTATTACCTTAGAAACGGCGCCCCCTAAATCTGTATTTTCTGTTTGCTTTATTGCTAACGTCCCTTTGACCCCACAGATCCCTGGATCTGAGTGGGAACCGCATCAGGAGCCCAACACCGTCTAGTCCGTCTGACCTTGAGAATCCAAGAAACTTCTCCTGTACAAAAACCGCCTCCATTTCTACGAAGCCCCGTTTATCCACCTAACCTCACTGGAGGTGAATTGACGAGAATAAAGTCATATCTGGATAATAAAGACACATTATTACCAGAAGAAAGTTATGAAATTTTGAGAACAAAGACATTTAAACAGGAAGATGACAGGTTTCGCCCTGGACGCGCCGCCAGCACATCTTCACCAAAATCTGCCACTATAAACTGAACGACCAGCAGTGACTCAGCTTCGTCTTTTTCCAGTTGTCCCAGTCCCACCGTCCACCGGTCCTCCTGTCCCTCTGAACGTCTCCACCTCTTCCTGCTCCTGTGAAGCGGAGCGGCTGGCCCTCATCGTCTCCCGCTCAGCCGCGGTCCTCGGCCTCCTGCTCGCTCTGTCAGGTCAGTGTGGCGGCGGGACGCGTCGTCCTGGTCTGCAGCTGGACTGACTCAGTGACGCTCTGTTAGCAGCTCTGCTGCGTTTCTGCCGCTGGAGGAAGACGAGGGTCCAGGAGGACGAAGCTGCCAACCAGGAGCTGCAGCAGGAACACGGACGGATGAAGCTACCGGCTCCTGGTGGACTTTAACCCTCTGAATCTGCTCCACTCCTGTCTCTTTAAGAACCGCCCTCGGATGGACTTCCTTTCCTCTGATTGGTCGGTTTCACTTCAGATATTTGAATATTAAATTAACTTAAAAACACTGCGACTCAATCTGCACTGGATCCACGAGCACAACAGCTCATAAGGAACATTGTAGATAAAAAAATAACATTTTGATTAATTTCAGATACTGTCCAGAAAAACCAGACATTTCTGAGCTCCAGAAGTGGAAAAAATTGTGAGACAAAAACTCAGAAATTTCAAAATTAATCTCAGAAATTTCCAAGTTTATTTCTGTGGAATTTCTGAGAATAATTTCAAAATTGATCTCAGAAACGGCTGATTGATTAATGCACTTTTTTAAATTTCAGTGTGTAAAGATGATCCAAGTTTTGCATTAATAAATTATACACACAAAAACAGAAAAATGAAATCTTTACAATTTCACCTGTCTTTTTTTAGACGGTTTAATTTTTAAATTAAACAGTTTAACACAGAACTGATGTTCACAGTCAAACCAGACCATGTTTGTTTAAACACTTCATTTATTAGACATACATTCAAATAGAAATAAAAAATATTCATATATATTCCATGTAGAGCTATGGGGCAAGGTAAGAGTCTAAAACAAACATAGGTCTTCTGTATGGCATCCTCTTATGTACAACATGTGTTGTGAATACTATACAGTGTGTTTCCATAGCTGCACAGGTTTCTGGGTGTTTGTACTCTAGATGAGCGCGCCAGGAGGCCGAGCGCTTTCAGACGCTTTACAGTAAAACATCGAAACAGCAGGATCAGCGGGAAGCAAAGCCGTCGTTTAAAAGTTTCACACTGAAGCGTAAAATCAGAAAATAAAATCATTCTGCTGCTTAAATTAAGCTGGATACTCATGCAAAGTCCTAAATGGTTTAGTTTTTAAAGAGCGTTTCGTCACACCGACTCAAATATGAAGCTTTAAGCGCTTAAAAAAATCTACACTGCAAAAACAGAAAATTTTACCAAGTAATTTTGGTCTATTTTCTACTGCAAATATCTTATTACACCTGAAATAAGATAAAAATAAAAATAGCTTTTCAGCAAGATATAGAAGCGAGTTTTAAGTCAATAATTCAGATTGATTTTAAAGAAGCTCCTATATGTTGAATGTAAGTTAGTTTGTATTATTTCAAGTGAACTAAGATGTTTGTGCTAGAACACAAATACTCAGTAAAATTGTGTTTTTGCAGTGTACAAACCCCTCATCGCAGATACACAACATTTTATGGAGTATTTTAGGTCTGACTTCTCACAAGTTGCTTTTCAAAAAGAAATAAAAGCTTGTTTAAAGTACATAATTTATTAATCTTGAGTCAAATAATCTGCCAGTGAAACTGGAATTTTTTCAATATTAAGGAATTATTTACGTAAAATATTTTATTTCCTGCTGAAAAGTTACTTGTAATTTTCAAATATACACAGATATTTGTTCTAGAACCGAAACCAAAAACACTCGGTAACATGTTGTGTTTTTACAGTGCATCATCACAAATAAACAAACTGCTTTTCACTGAATGCACTGCAAAAATCGATCTGTTGTCACTACACCAATTTTAGATGAAAAAAATAAAAACACAAAGCTTCCTCAAGTAGTCCAGTGGTAAGTGCAATCTGAGCGCTCCCCCGTCTCTCTCACACACACACACACACACACACACACACACACACACACACACACGCACACACACGCACACACACACACCAACCCCAGTAGTTACATACAGCCCAACTGGTGCAACACAATAAGACCAGTAGACAGAAACACTGTAAATACAGCAGATAATTCATACTGGTAGATATTATTCGTATATTCTTACTGTTTTGTTGTGTTTTTTCTATAACTTTAATTATGGGTGTGATGTTTGTTTTCTTACTGGGTTTTATAATCTGGATCCAGTTAGTCCAGTAAAAATACGAGAAGTGGGAGGAATGGAAGCTAAAATTTCCAGGTTTGAAAGTTTTTCATTGGCACATCCGACCAGAAAAGGAGGAAACTTGAGATTTTACACATATTTAAATCTTTCTGGTGTTTTTAGCCTCGAAAAGCTTCATGCGTTCCTGCACAGTCAGTCCCTCTTTCAGGCTCTGTGAGAAAAAAAACAGACACATTTTATTTATTTTTGTGGACAGATTTAAATATTTCCAAATAAAATTCACTGATGAACAAACATAAACCACCTCTAACAGTAAACATCCAATATTTACTGTTAGAACCAGAAACTTTGGTTAATTTTTTATTATTTACAGGAATTTAATGTGCTAGACAAGAACAAAGTGTGAATTTACGTCATCCATATGGAAAACAAAACAAATCAATAAATGTACCATGAAATAAATAAATGCTTAAATTATGTATTTAAATTACTATTTATTAAATATGCAATTATATCATTAAAATACAAACAGCCGATGAAAAATAATAAATTAAATGTTTTGAGTTTTGATAAATATTTCATGGTGACGCTGCAGGGTACATACTTATTTAATTTGTACAAGAATAAAGTCATGATATTTAGATAATAAAGTTGTAACAGTCAACTGTATTCTTCTAATTTTATAATTTTTTCTATCTCAATATTGAGCAAAAGGAAATACAAATGCATGCCACATTTTTCATATTTTTTTCCTGAAAACCATTTCCATAGAAAAATCAAGCATCAATTTCTTTACATTTCAGAATTACTAACTACTTTGTGTTTGTATGCCACTTAGTAAGAATAATAAAAACAAAACAAAACTAAAGTTTCCCTGGTTTAATGCGTTAGTAAAACGATGAAATGAATCGAGCAAAAATAAATAAAAATATTAATCAGTTAACTGGAAGGAAAGTAAGAAACGTTTTCTGAGTGTTGTAATTTATAAAGAGGCTTTGAGTTATGAGTAGAGAGAAGGAAATGAGTGTGAGGGAAGGAAATGAGGGTGACGGAAGGAAATGAGGGGAAGGAAAGGAAATGAGTGTGAGTGAAGGAAATGAGTGTGAGTAAAGGAAATGAGGGTGAGGGAAGGAAATGAGGGTGAGGGAAGGAAATCAAGGTGAGGGAAGGAAATGAAGGTGAGGGAAGGAAATGAGGGTGAGGGAAGGAGATGAGGGTGAAGGAAGGAAATAAGAAGAAGGAAGGAGATGAGTGTGAGGGAAGGAAATGAGGGTGACGGAAGGAAATGAGGGGAAGGAAAGGAAATGAGTGTGAGTGAAGGAAATGAGTGTGAGTAAAGGAAATGAGGGGGAGGGAAGGAAATGAAGGTGAGGGAAGGAGATGAGTGTGAGGGAAGGAGATGAGGGTGAGGTCAGTTGGGGTCATGCTAATACCTACAGCACATCTTTAGGCAGCGACTGCAGGGGGAGATGACCCCAGCAGGGGGTCAGCTGTCCCATGACACCTGCTCAGTGACAGACTGATGGACAAAACAGACAAACTTACAGCAGCGGCGCTAAAAACATCCAGACTTTAAGGCCTATGAGGAAAAACACTGAAAAACATAGAAATGTCTAAACAGACAATATCAGCTTCTAAACAACAACTTCACTGACCTTTGACCTTAGGCCTCGCAGCTGCTTGGGGGGTGTTGACTTTTCCTTTTTCATGAAATCTGGGTTACTTTTTGATTTCATGATGTCTAAAACACATTAAAACTGTAATTAGCCACAAATATCTCAGTTCATAACAATAAATTAGATATTTAATTATTTAGATTTTTATTAATAGTTACATTTTAATCATTTAACCTTTATTGATCAATTGTAATATTTATCAAATTAGAAATATAAACAAACTTTTGTAGCTTAAGAAAAACTATGGAAAGATTAAAACCCATTAATGTTTACTAGTGGATTATCTGTTTCATATTATCTATTAAATATTAATATACTAACCATGATCAGATTTAAGGAATAAATTACAACATAATGAATGAGACAAAGTGGAAGAAGTAAATAAGTGCGAAATGTTTGAATGCATGAAACAGGAAGTGCTTTTATTTTGATATCTTCAGCCATTTTCAGCCTTGTAATCGTAAAATAGCTTAAAATTAGTTTGTAATATTCTGAAAAAATGACCAATTGTATCCCATCAGAAACTTAAGTAGACATTTATAATTAAAAACAAATATGAGTAGCTTCTCTCTGTTTGATAATATCCATTCCATTACATATTGAACTAAATTTTAACTATAAAATAAAACCAAAACAAACATGCTAGCTTAGCGCTAAGAGGAGAAATGAATTGTCGAGTTCAGCTGTAAACGAAAGAGAAATCCTACAACCGCTAAAATCTGACGGCACTCCATGTTTGTTTACATTTTGGGAAGAAGGAAGTGTCTTCTTCAGAGGTTTTTTGTGTCGTTTCCTTTAGCGGTTCTTGGTACAGCGCCCCCACAGGTGAGAAGGGGAACAGGTTGCTCAATTGTTTTGACTTGTTTGACTCAGTGCAACGAACCACACCAGCTGAAAATGCTGCAGGTTTAGTCTCCAACTGAGCCAAAGCTACCAGACTCTCAGGTGGGAAAACGATCAAAGACTCGAGTCTCTGACCACGAGTCCAAGTTAACCCTCAAGCTTTTTATTTATATTTTTAATTAAAAGCGACTCGAGTCTCCATCTCTGGTCCAGACCAACTAAAACAGCTTCAGTTTGTCTTACTGGGAGGTAGGAAACAAACCGTATCCGGATGTAACGGCGTCGTCAACATCCCTCTCCCCCAAAGCTTCAGTGGCCATGAGCAGCTTCTCCTTCAGCTTGCTGATATCACAGTCGGCCTTCGCCTTCACGATGCTCAGCTCTGTGTAAATGTCCTTATATTTATCCGCGGCGTATTTCTTGTCCTGGCAGAGAAATCGGAGGTGGTTCAAACAAGGAGTTTATGAAGAAGTGAACGGCCGGAAAGCGTTTTGGTTTCACTCACCCTCAAAGCAGACTGCAGCTCGTCCTTCAGAGAGTGGATTTCCTGCTTCAGATACTGGATCTCCGACTCTTTTATCCGTAGCAGCACCTTTAAAGATGAAAAGTTCTTAAGCAAACTGAAATTACAAAAATAAACAGATCAAAAGTTAAATCAGCTGATCTACCACAGCGATCACTTAATAATCGCAAAACGGACCGAGTGTCCTGTTCTTTGAATGGGAAATGTTTGATGTTGAATCCTGATGCTTTTAGCGGCGTTATTGCCAGTTGCTATGGCAACGAGTCTGATGTAGCAAAGCCGATACAGAGAGAGAAAATAGAAGATTAATGACTGGCTTTGAGATTTTCTGCGTCATTTTCCCTTTGCTGCGGTTCACTGCGATAAATTATTAATGCCTTCATCTCCAGGTTCCATTTAGTTAACGGGATTGTTTTATGGCTGAGACAGACTGGCGACCCGTCCAGGCGACCCAGGCGACCTGTCAGGGTGACCAGTCTAGGTGACCCGTCCAGGTGACCCGTCAGGGTGACCCGTCCAGGTGACCCAGGCGACCTGTCCAGGCGTCCCGTCAGGGTGACCCGTCCAGGTGACCCAGGCGACCTGTCCAGGCGTCCCGTCAGGGTGACCCGTCCAGGTGACCCAGGCGACCTGTCCAGGCGTCCCGTCAGGGTGACCCGTCCAGGTGACCCAGGCGACCTGTCCAGGCGTCCCGTCAGGGTGACCCGTCCAGGTGACCCGTCCAGGTGACCCAGGCGACCTGTCCAGGCGACCCGTCAGGGTGACCCGTCCAGGTGACCCAGGCGACCTGTCCAGGCGTCCCGTCAGGGTGACCCGTCCAGGTGACCCAGGCGACCTGTCCAGGCGACCCGTCAGGGTGACCCGTCCAGGTGACCCAGGCGACCTGTCCAGGCGTCCCGTCAGGGTGACCCGTCCAGGTGACCCAGGCGACCTGTCCAGGCGTCCCGTCAGGGTGACCCGTCCAGGTGACCCGTCCAGGTGACCTGTCCAGGCGTCCCGTCAGGGTGACCCGTCCAGGCGACCCGTCCAGGCGTCCCGTCCAGGCGACCCGTCCAGGCGACCCAGGCGACCCGTCCAGGCGTCCCGTCCAGGCGACCCGTCCAGGCGACCCGTCCAGGCGACCCGTCCAGGCGTCCCGTCAGGGTGACCCGTCCAGGCGACCCGTCCAGGCGACCCGTCCAGGCGACCCGTCCAGGCGACCCGTCCAGGCGACCCGTCCAGGCGACCCAGGCGACCCGTCCAGGCGTCCCGTCCAGGCGACCCGTCCAGGCGACCCGTCCAGGCGACCCGTCCAGGCGACCCGTCCAGGCGACCCAGGCAACCTGTCCAGGCGTCCCGTCCAGGAGACCTGTCCAGGCGTCCCGTCAGGGTGACCCGTCTAGGTGACCCGTCCAGGAGACCCGTCCAGGAGACCCGTCCAGGCGACCCAGGCAACCTGTCCAGGCGTCCCGTCCAGGAGACCTGTCCAGAAGACCTGTCCAGGCGTCCCGTCAGGGTGACCCGTCCAGGTGACCCGTCCAGGTGACCTGTCCAGGCGACCTGTCCAGGCGTCCCGTCAGGGTGACCCGTCTAGGTGACCCGTCCAGGTGACCCGTCCAGGAGACCCGTCCAGGCGACCCAGGCAACCTGTCCAGGCGTCCCGTCCAGGAGACCTGTCCAGAAGACCTGTCCAGGCGTCCCGTCAGGGTGACCCGTCCAGGTGACCCGTCCAGGTGACCTGTCCAGGCGACCTGTCCAGGCGTCCCGTCAGGGTGACCCGTCTAGGTGACCCGTCCAGGTGACCCGTCCAGGTGACCCAGGCAACCTGTCCAGGCGACCCGTCCAGGCGACCCGTCCAGGCGACCCGTCCAGGCGACCCGTCCAGGTGACCCAGGCAACCCGTCCAGGCGACCCGTCCAGGCGACCCGTCCAGGCGACCCGTCCAGGTGACCCAGGCGACCCGTCCAGGTGACCCAGGCAACCCGTCCAGGCGACCCCGCCTCTCGCCTGCAACGTTAGCTGGAGAGGCAGCAGCTCCTGACCCACTAGGGACCAGGGTATAAGAACATGGATGGATTGTTTCATGGATGGCGAGGAAAAGAGTCGTCCTTTTCTCCTCCAGCGTTGTGTGCAGGTGCCAAGGTTCCAGGTGTAACCAGACAGATTTGCGCAGGTTTACCCACCTCCAGTTCGTAAACGTCTTTGCCGTGAGTCAGTGGAGAGAGAGCCGTCTCCCCGCTGAAACATGAGCGCATGCGAGTGATTTCTGCAGTCAGCCTGTTGTTCAGCTCCTGCAGGACAGAAAACGGCGTTTTGGACCAGCAGACGGGGACGTGTGTCTGGGTTTGAGCGGGCGCTGACCTGGTTGTGAGCGTTTAGCTCCTGGTTCTCTCTCTGGCACTGCCGCAGGGCCTGCCTCTCCGCCTCCAGCGCCTGAGCCAGGTGAGCGTTCTCCAGACATTTCTGGGAATATTGCTCGGATAAAACCTCCAGTTCTCTCTGGATGGACTGGAGCTCTTCCCTGAACAACCAGGCAGGACAGTTTTAACATCAAATTCCTCCACATGCTTCTCCAAATACATGTTTTACACATGAACAAGCATAACAGAACATTTCTGTGTGTAAACGACATTTATTTTAGTTTTTTAACTTAATATCCACATTTTCTTGGAAAATTTGTAAGCAATAATCATCAAAATTAACTAAAATAAATGCTTGAGGTATCTCAATCTGAGTTCAATTAATCTTAATTTAGTAATTTCTGTTGCTCTTTACACTGAAAAAACACAAAAATCTACCAAGTATTTTTGTTTTAGTTTCTACTGCAAATATTTCAATACATTTGAAATAAGACAAAACTAACTTACAAGTAACTTTTCAGATTGTTTTAATAATAATTACTTATATTGATGAAAAAGTTCTGGTTCTACTCAGATTATTTCACTTATAACAAGAAATCTTTTCCTTGTTATAAGTGAAATAATCTGCCAGTAAAACTAGAAGTTGGTTGCTAGGTAACGGCGCCAGACTTAGCTGGGGTTGCTAGGTAACGGCGCCAGACTTAGCTGGGGTTGCTAGGTAACGGCGCCAGACTTAGCTGGGGTTGCTAGGTAACGGCGCCAGACTTAGCTGGGGTTGCTAGGTAACGGCGCCAGACTTAGCTGGGGTTGCTAGGTAACGGCGCCAGACTTAGCTGGGGTTGCTAGGTAACGGCGCCAGACTTAGCTGGGGTTGCTAGGTATCGGGCCAGAGGAACTAGAACCTTTTCATCAATATTAGGGAATTATTAAAACATGCTTCTATATCTTGCTGAAAAGTTACTTGTAAGTCAGTTTTGTCTCATTTCAGGTGAACTAAGTTATTTGGACTTGAATCCAGACCTAAGTTACTTGGTAATATTTTGGCTTTTTGCAGTGTTTACATTAATTTACTACGATGCGGCTGTAAACCTGCAGCGCGGTGCTAACTCAGGTACTGGGACGTACTCGTACTGCAGGCGGAGCTCGTCGATGTCCGAGTTCAGACCGCTCAGCTGGGAGCGCTGGTTCTTCTCCAGTTCCTCCTTATGTGCGTTTTTCATCGCTTCAATAGCTACATCGAAGAAACGTGTTTAACATCCGTCCAGCTTAACACAAAATGAGCGTGTCCATAAGCTGACTTCTTACCAGCAATAGTAGCAGCGGTTTCTTCAGCCAGCAGTCGCTCTCGCTCCTCCATGAGTTTGGAAATCTCCCTCTGGTGCTGCCGCTGCAGGTCTTCCACCACCTTCTGGTGGGTTTCTTCCATTGCAGCAAAGCCTCGCTCGCACGTCGCCTAGGGAAAGAAAAGGCCCAGCATTTTACGCTTCAGCCTGCTATTTGTCGATGCGTTTCATCACCTGAGATGCGATTTATTTGTGGCTACGCATTAAAGTGCGACGTCTAGGTTGCATGCAGAAATCGTGGCAGAAGGAAAGAAGATGATCTAAAGCTCAGCTACGTTAGTAGAGCAAGTTAAAGCAGCGAAGCTGTTGCCCAGAAGAGTTGAATTTTTACACAAAGACTACTTTATGCCATATATGGATGTGGGAAATGGTATGACTTTTAATTAAAAGTAAAAATGACAAAAGTTTTTGTTTGATCCATCCAGTCAATGATAGATTTCTCCTGGTTTTCTGTTAAAATCTTCTTTATTTGGCTGCTTATTCAAAAACAAAACCTTTATAGTCTAATATCAACAAAATATTAACTTCTCCTTATGTTGGGAAACCAATCCACCTTTCAGTCCAATTCATTTTATTTATTTAGCACCAATTCACAGACAGACAGACAGACGGGTCCAGTTCACATCCAATTTCCATTCAAATAAGCCCAATAAATCAAAAGTCTAATTCAATTTATAACATAAAACAGTCAATTAAGTTGACAATGTAATGCCTGTAGGAAACAATTAACAGGATTTTATGTCTAAGATATTCTCCAGTTAGAAAATATGTTTATCTTCTAAAGAAAGGAAAATAATAGAAAGTATTATTTATCATAACTGCATGGTTTCAAGTGTATTATAAGAATCTTTTTTTGCTATTTTCATCTGAACTTCTGACCTGGGAGAAATCATGTTTAGTGTTGGATCGTCTGAATGGAGCAGCCAGGAGGGACTGAACCAGGAAGTCTGACTTCACGCTGCATTGAATCTGACGGAGCCTTTTAAAATAAAACATCACACCATTTCCCAGTAACAGTAAAATAAATGTCACTATAGCTCGCTAACCGTCTACTTCTCTCTGCTTTAAATATTTAATTTATGTAATGAAAGAAGAAAAACCTTAAGACTCTCAAAGTCTCTCTGGTATTTCTCTCTCAGGCTGGCCACATCCCCCTCCAGGTGCTTGTTCTCCAGCTCGTCCTTCATGCTATTCATCTGCGTCTCCAGCTCCTGGATTCGGTCCTTCAGAACCATCATGGAGTCCAGCTCCAACACGTTTGGCACATCCGCCCTCTTCCCCTCGTCTTCCTCTTCCATTCGAGACTCCACCTCTTCGCAGGGAGGCGAGTTCAGGACCTCAGGGCGTTTGTCGGCACTCTGAAAGCCTTCGACATACTGGGAATGTAACTTATCCAGCTCCTCTCTGTGAAGATGCTGCAGCTCAATGATCCGGTCTCTGAACTGCTCCTCCAGCTTCCTAACGTGACGGTTGTGACGCTCCTCCATGCTGTCGATGTCCGCCAGTAGAACCTCGAGCTTTCTCTGGCTGTCGGCGGCCGTCTCTATGAGCACCAGCTCCGTGGAGGCGCGGCAACGCTCCGCTTGACTGAGCTCGCTTTGGCACTTCTCCTTCAGCTCTTCGGTCTCCTTCTGGAAACGATCCTCCAGCAGAGACACTCGCTCCTGCTGAAGGGTGAGCTGGTTCACGCGTTCGCTCAGCTCACTCTTCAGGGTTTCATTCTCTCTCTGGAGAGCAATCATAGTTTGGGAAAAGTTCTCTTGCTCCTGTCGCAAAGACGCCTCGTATTTTTCTTGGATTTCTACGACCTTGAATGAATGCTGCTGCACCAGAGCTTCCATATCCTGACTGGTCTGCCGACACATGTCCAACTCCTGCTCATGCGTGGCCCGCAGCCTGCATGCCACGTACGCCACCTGGGCCTGAATGAGGGCTTCTCGCATGCAAAGAGAGGCACTTGTGACATTATGGGATGTTTGGTGTCCTAGAACCGCCTGGATCATTTTGGACAGTGCAGGATGGCTTCCACTGCTTTCTATCTCCTCTGCATACCTTTGCAGGATACCTGCTTGTCTTTGGAGCTCGTTAGCCAGGTATTCATGAGTGTTTTGAAAGGATTCAATAGCCTGACCGCCATACGGCATCACACTTGCCAAGTGTCTATCAACGACTTCCTCAGCCAAATCTCTAGCTTCTTCTACTTCAATCTGCTCCATGTAGGGAGCGAGTTCAGGGGGGCGAATGTCAGCCAACTTCTGTTTGCTAATACCGAGGTCCTTTTTCACATCCTTGATCACAGATTTTAAATCAGGTGTTTTTGAAGCATCAATAATTGCTTTAAGAGCCGTTTCCCTTTGATTGAGCCTGAAGTGGGCATCAGCCAACTCCCTTTTGAGTAGTTTGAATTTCTCCTCATAGCAAAGTTTAAGGTTTTCCATGGAGTAAGTGATTTCTGCTTTGAGGAAGGTGTTGACTGTGACGGTTTCAGCTTCGATCTCTTCGATTCCAGCAGCCTCAGATTTCTCAAGGTCCTTCCAGAATGTACTTTCCAACATCAGCTTCCTGGTCAAGACATCCGCGTAAACTATCGCCAAGCAATCCTGTTCACTTGTTTTGACATGCTCCAAGTCTTGCCATATCTCAACAAGAGCTTGCAACAGGTCGGACTTCGAGGTTTGTATCAGCAAAGCCATTTTGTTCAAAACGGCGGCTTCAAAGGACAATGTTTTGGCAAAGAGGAGCAGGGACTCCTTGTCTACGGCCTCTGGGGTTTGAGCAACCGGTGACTGCTCGTCCAACGTCTTCTGACCTTGTCGGATGTGCAGAGAGGCACTAAATAAATCACTCTCTATTTCTGAAAGCGACTGCAGCTGTAAATCAGTGGTACCATGGCAGCCACTGAGCATCGCCCTAACTTTCTCGCGCCCGTTTTCAACATACATCAAGGCGTTGCTATAATGCTCGAGAGCAGAACTACTCCTGGTCTCACTTTCAACACTCCTAATCTCCTCTGGGGAGCAAGGCACGCTTTCCGACACCTTTGGATCGGTATTGGAGACGTTTCCGGGTTCTGCGGCCCGTTGAACGTCAAGATTCTGTGTGAGATTTCGCAGCTTATCCTCGGTGGTGAGCAGCTTTGTTTCTAGTGCGTGTATGATAGCAATGAACTTCTCTGGGTCACTAGTGTGCGAGAGCGCAATGTCAGAGATGTTTTCGTCAGCTGAACTTCTTTGACTGGCCTCTACAACTTCAGGATCAACATATTTTTGGCACTGAATACTTGAAAATCGGATCCTTGGTCTCTTTGCTTCAGATTCTTTATCATCAGAGGATCGCTCCTTCTCGGAAGAGTCACCTATGGACAGGTCTGTGCTTGATGTTTTAACTGCTCCAGTTTTGTCCTGGTCTGAGCGTTGCTTCCTTTCCAAGCAGAGGTCTGCGTAGCCCAGCTGCAGGGCAGTCAGGTGCTGCTCCAACTCTGCAATGCGGTCCTCTGCAACAACCAGTTTGGCTTGCAGATCTTCTTCAGCATCGCAAGGCTCAGTCTTACTGATGAGACTTTGACTCATTTGGCAAAGAAGAACCTCTTTAGCTTGTAGCTTCTGTTCAGTTTCCTCCAAGCTGCTGCCAAGCGCCGTCATTTTGACCAGAGCCTCTTTAAGGTCCGCCTCTTTACGCTCCATCAGCCTTTCATACATCTCTTTAGTCTGCTTGATCTCCTCTTCTTTTTCTCTGAGAAACTGGCTCATCTTCTGAAACTCCTGCGTGGCCCGCTCATATGAATGCTCCAGGGTGTAGTAATCTGCTTCCTCGGTTTCCAGACGACTGCGTAGCTTGTTCACTTCACGGTCCGCCTCTGTGATCTGGTTGAGAAGCTCCTGGCAGCGGCAGGTCAGCTGGCCTTTCTCCTCCTCCAACCTTCGCACAATTTCCCTCAGCGTCTCCATCCTGTCCGTCTTCAGAGCAAGCTGCTCCTGCAGCTTCAACATTTCCTCCTTGTGCTCCTTCCCACCTGACGCCCGTCTCCCTCTAAGCAAAGCCTCAACCTGTTGCTCAGCCTCCAACAACCTGTCTTCTACTTCCTTCTGTGCAGATTCGGCCTCCGCCAATCTTCTGCACAGGTTCTGTCTCTCTCTCTCATGTTTCTCTTGCATGATCCGTTGCTCGTTCCTCAACCGTTCCTCCTTTAGTGCCTGGCCCTCTTCGGTAGCGGCTAGCCGAGCCGCTACCTCTTGCAGCCTCTCTTGCAACCTCTGTATCTCTTTCACGTGATCTCGTTGCAGGGCCTGCTGGCGCTCCAGGTGCCTGAGGGCCTGGTTCCTCTCCAACAGGCTTGCCTCAACTTCCCGGAGTCTGTCTTCGCTGTCCTTCAGCTGGGCTCGCAAGGTGGCCTCGTTGCGGCCGTATTCCTCCTCTTGTTCCTTTGAGCGCTCCTGTTCCAGTTTGAGCTCGTTGCGCATTCGAGCCACAGCTTGTTCGCTCGCTACGATTTCCGCCATTGCAGATGCAAGTTTGGTTTGCAGAGCCTGAATGTCGGTCTCATGGCGGTCTACGGCATCCTGAGCTTCGGTGTAGCTGCGTCTTAACGTCCGGATCTGCTGCTGAGCGAGATCCTGCTTGCGCTTTTGGGACTCCAGCTCGCCCTGCAAGTCTTGGTTGAGCTTGTGTAACTGTTGCCATGGCACTTTGCGTGGCGATGAGGAAGGCGGTGTTGCACTCTTGAAAAGATCATGAGACATTTTCATTAATGACATCGCCCTATCTCACCCACCATTTACAGAGAACCACATCTCAGGGTTTAGCAGAGAAATAAGTTTTCTCCTTTCTTGCGAATATTTCTGTTTATTTGAAGTTTTTTTTAGCAAGCTTCCACTGTGCTTTTTCAGGGTTCACTTGAAAAAAGAGAAAAACCTAAAAGAACTACATCCTTTCAGACTTAATGCTAACATAGAGTTTCTGAAAAAAACATGTTGCAGGAATAAAAGAGTGAAAAACATGCAGAAACCAAGCTGGGAGGCACACATGCAGACAGAAGGAAAAAGCACAGCGCGAAGCGTACGGATCAGGACTCTTACCTTAAACTCAACAGATCAAATCAGTTATTTTCCCAGGAGATGTGAAACTCGATTAGGACAAGTTAGAGAAAACTCATGCTTCAAAAAACACCACAACCATGCATTTCAGTTCGAGAGACGAAGCAACAACTCCCGTTAGAAGACTGGTTTTAAAAAATATACACGTCTTTCACACAAAAATCTGTAACAAAAACAGTTTTTATTTTACTTTATGAGGTACAAAAAGCCTCACCAGGACTTCAACAACCGAAAGGTTTGCTAAAATTACATGTGGCCGGTTCACTGGGTTCGTATAACCTTCAGTAAAATCACTCACAACAGGAACCGAGTGAAACAGGAGGGTGGGTGTTACGTAAAAGCAACGTTTTTGAGCCAATTTCAAGGCATCCGATACGCCTTTGTCTAAAGTCAAAACACTTTCAGTCACTTTTGACATGCAGACTTTTTATAGCAACTGAATATAACAGTTACTTGATTTTTTTTACAGTTTTATTGGCTCTAGTGGCCTTTATGTGATCGTTAATTGACAGGAAAGTTGGTAATGAGAGAAGGGGAAAGACATGGGGCAAAGGTCGCCAGGCTGGGAATCGAACCTGCGACGGCCGCGTCCAGGACTAAGGCCTTCATACATGGGTTGTGCTGAACCCCTGCACCACCACAGCACACCCCCAGTTCCTTGATTTTGCTGTAAAATGTCAGTTTGTGCCTGAGAAATAAGAAGACTAATTTTGTGTTTCAGGTGAGAGAATCACAGAAGGACCGAGTACACATCCCTGAGGTACTCCTGCTCTCACTCTGAAGGAGCCAACGTTTTGAAGAAATTTCTGATATACAAGGCATTTTCATAACAACTGAAGGAGACTTGATTGTGTTATAAAATGGGACCATGTGCCTGGAAAATACATAACAAGCCCCTTTAATAAAACCTTTTTCCAAGTAAATACAATTCTGAAAGAAAATGTCTCCATTTAGTCCCAGAAATGAACGAAGACTGGACAAGTCCTGATGTTTTAGACCTGTAAATGTTTCTGACTGATAGCTGGTGAACAGCTGAAGCAGCTGCGTGTGACGTACCTGCAGGACGTATCCCTCCCTGGCGCTCTGCTCCCGGCCCAGAGCGTCCTCCAGCTGCTCCTTCAGCAGGATGTTCTGCTCCTGCAGCCGGTCCAGCTCCTGCTGCTTCTGTCCCAACTGGAAGACACATTTATTCCTGCTTAACCAGCAGAACCAGCAGTTTCCATCGTAGTTTCTAATGGTTCCTGATTAACATTTTCAAGCAAAATGCCCAGATTTTAGAGTTAATAAGTTAAATAATGAACAGGTAAAATGTTCACATTAATGTGTCAGGAAACGGTGGAAACTACGGCGCAGTATCAGAGCCGGGCGAAGAAAAAGCATCTTAGAATAAAGTCATAATAACATGAGAATAAAGTGATGTCAGAAGAAAAATGTTATTAAAGAATAAAGTCATAAAATAAGAATACAACTTATAAATAAAGACTTTATTCTTGTGATTTCATGAGAATAAAATCATAATATTACAAAATTAAATCACAATATGAGAATAAAGTGATAATATTAACAGAATAAAGTTGTACAATAACAAGTCATAATGTTACGTCCTTGTTCTCATATTTTCGTCATATTTTAAGTCTCACCTCCTTGTCCAGCAGCTCCGCTAGCTCGTTAGCCGGCAGTCGCTCGGCGGTTCCTGCAGTCGTGGAAATCGGGACCTGCTTCTCCTCTCTCAGCGGCGTCGTCTCCACCTGATGCCACCGCTGTTCGATTTCCTGTCTGACGTCTGGAGCGACGCCGTCCGTCGCGTCGGCGCCCCTCGGCCTGATCGCCCTGTGGTCGACGTCCATTTTGCCCGGCTCCTCTGGGGACGGCTCGTCTTTCGCGTCTGCAGCGGGCGGAGCCGATACGGACGAGGTTTGCAGGGAGGAGGAAGACGCGGGTGAGGAGGCCAGCGAGGAGGCGGAGGAGGAGGGCGAGCAGGAGGAGGTGGTGGAGAACGCCGAGCTGAGGTCGACCGTGTCCGCTCGCTCTTTCGCCGGCTTCTCCTTCCTCTCCACTTTGAATTCGGTCCAGTCAAAGGTTTTGGAGCGGCCCTCTCGCCGGCGCTCACGGACTCCTTTCCTACGCGGCTCAGACGGAGGAGTGGCGGCGTTGCTGCCCGGCGACTGCTTGGAGTCGTCCGACTTGGGGTCAGAGGTCACCTGAGAGGGCTCCAACATCACATGGCTCTTTATGTTTTCATCAGGGATGGATCTGGATCAACAAACAGTGAAGACAGATTTAATGGAGGAGAGTTTTAAACCTGCACCAGTTCAAACAGTCAAAATAAAATAAACACGACGGCGAATTAGAGGCTTATAGAGACAGGAGTAAATTTATGGGCTTTCCAGACAAAACAAGAAAATGGAAGACAAATTTAAAATTTGCTGTAAAAAACTCAGAAACTTTGTGATTGATCTCAGAAATTTGAGGAAAAGAAAAACTTTGCTAGATTTAACTCAAATTTTTTGAAAAAAAACTTTTTTCTGCGTTTGTCTAAATTATTTCATTTCTGAATCTCAGAAATTTTTTATTTTTTCTCAAATGTTTCTAAGATTGTCAAAAGTTTAGATTTTTATTTAACATATTTCTGACTTTTTAAACAGAAATTTCTTATTTTTTTCTACAAACTTTATTAATCTCAAAACTTCTGAGTGTATTTAGATTTATCGTAGATTTAACGTCTGAGATTAATCTAAAAATGTCTGAGTTTTTTGTTGGAAATTTACTCCTTTTTCATCTGCAGTGGCTCCAACACGCCGTCGTAAATCACAGCCTCTTCCAGCTGTGAGTTCACAGAGTTTCTGCAGATCCAACTGAGATTTAAGATTTTTAAAACTTTTCCATGATCAGTTATGATTCCAGTCACCTGAACCAGAATGAGCAGCAAATATAATCCTTTATTTAAACCTTGAACTGATTTTATTGTTTCCTTTGTTGACATTGTTTAAACCAAACGTGTTAAAAGTATAAAAAAATGCAGAAATTATCTGAGAAACAGAATTTTTGGGTTTTAACCCTTTGTCAGCCACAAACATAAAAATTAACAGACATAATGAAAATAAATCTATATCTAAAGGATATTTAAGTTTAAATTATCTGAAATGAATCAACTTTTCAATAATATTACAATTTGTATATATATAACCATATTTCTTTTACTACTTTATGTGCAATTACAGAAGAAAATTGGCTAAATTAAAATAAAAATATTCACATGATAAGAATTTCTGCTTTGTTTACATCACCAGTAGCACAATGGCTGCTGATACCTATGCAGTCGCCACATGCTTGCTCTGCTGTACAGACTCTGGTAGAAACAAAATGTTATGTTTAGATCGTGTGACCTGCAGAAACCCTGAATCAGCACCGTAAACAGAGCCTAGTCAAAGTATCAGAAACATTTATAAGACAGACGAAGCGACGAAAGCAGCGCCGATAATCTGAGGAAAGCGTCAACGTAAACCTCTAGAAGAGGAATGAGAGGAATCTGGTGGCGGGAAGAAGATAACAGATGTGTGGAAGTGAAACGAGACAGAATCCAGATCAGCACTTAAATGGGTCATTAAATGTGAGGTCAAAGGTCAAATGGGCCGGGGTTAACAGCGGAGCAACAGGGTGTGAGTTTTCTATAAAGAGACGACCTGGAGACAAACATACAAACTAAGAGATTTATTATTATTATTACAAGAATAAAATCGTAATATAATGAGAATTAATATGCAAAGTTACCAGAATACAACTTCATTATGGTAATACTGTGTGGTAGTACTACGTGGTAGTACTATGTGGTAATACTATGTGGTAGTACTATGTGGTAGTACTATGTGGTAATACTATGTGGTAGTACTATGTGGTAGTACTATGTGGTAATACTATGTGGTAGTACTATGTGGTAGTACTATGTGGTAATACTATGTGGTAGTACTATGTGGTAGTACTATGTGGTAATACTATGTGGTAGTACTATGTGGTAGTACTATGTGGTAGTACTATGTGGTAATACTATGTGGTAGTACTATGTGGTAATACTATGTGGTAATACTATGTGGTAGTACTATGTGGTAGTACTATGTGGTAATACTATGTGGTAGTACTATGTGGTAGTACTATGTGGTAGTACTATGTGGTAGTACTATGTGGTAGTACTATGTGGTAATACTATGTGGTAATACTATGTGGTAGTACTATGTGGTAGTACTATGTGGTAGTACTATGTGGTAGTACTATGTGGTAGTACTATGTGGTAATACTATGTGGTAGTACTATGTGGTAGTACTATGTGGTAGTACTATGTGGTAATACTATGTGGTAGTACTATGTGGTAGTACTATGTGGTAGTACTATGTGGTAGTACTATGTGGTAGTACTATGTGGTAATACTATGTGGTAGTACTATGTGGTAGTACTATGTGGTAATACTATGTGGTAGTACTATGTGGTAGTACTATGTGGTAGTACTATGTGGTAGTACTATGTGGTAATACTATGTGGTAGTACTATGTGGTAGTACTATGTGGTAGTACTATGTGGTAGTACTATGTGGTAGTACTATGTGGTAGTACTATGTGGTAGTACTATGTGGTAATACTATGTGGTAGTACTATGTGGTAGTACTATGTGGTAGTACTATGTGGTAATACTATGTGGTAGTACTATGTGGTAGTACTATGTGGTAGTACTATGTGGTAGTACTATGTGGTAGTACTATGTGGTAGTACTATGTGGTAATACTATGTGGTAGTACTATGTGGTAATACTATGTGGTAGTACTATGTGGTAATACTATGTGGTAATACTATGTGGTAGTACTATGTGGTAGTACTATGTGGTAGTACTATGTGGTAATACTATGTGGTAGTACTATGTGGTAATACTATGTGGTAATACTATGTGGTAGTACTATGTGGTAATACTATGTGGTAATACTATGTGGTAATACTATGTGGTAGTACTATGTGGTAGTACTATGTGGTAATACTATGTGGTAGTACTATGTGGTAGTACTATGTGGTAATACTATGTGGTAGTACTATGTGGTAGTACTATGTGGTAATACTATGTGGTAGTACTATGTGGTAGTACTATGTGGTAGTACTATGTGGTAGTACTATGTGGTAGTACTATGTGGTAATACTATGTGGTAGTACTATGTGGTAGTACTATGTGGTAATACTATGTGGTAGTACTATGTGGTAGTACTATGTGGTAGTACTATGTGGTAGTACTATGTGGTAATACTATGTGGTAGTACTATGTGGTAGTACTATGTGGTAGTACTATGTGGTAGTACTATGTGGTAGTACTATGTGGTAGTACTATGTGGTAGTACTATGTGGTAATACTATGTGGTAGTACTATGTGGTAGTACTATGTGGTAGTACTATGTGGTAATACTATGTGGTAGTACTATGTGGTAGTACTATGTGGTAGTACTATGTGGTAGTACTATGTGGTAGTACTATGTGGTAGTACTATGTGGTAGTACTATGTGGTAATACTATGTGGTAGTACTATGTGGTAATACTATGTGGTAGTACTATGTGGTAATACTATGTGGTAATACTATGTGGTAGTACTATGTGGTAGTACTATGTGGTAGTACTATGTGGTAATACTATGTGGTAGTACTATGTGGTAATACTATGTGGTAATACTATGTGGTAGTACTATGTGGTAATACTATGTGGTAATACTATGTGGTAATACTATGTGGTAGTACTATGTGGTAGTACTATGTGGTAATACTATGTGGTAGTACTATGTGGTAGTACTATGTGGTAATACTATGTGGTAGTACTATGTGGTAATACTATGTGGTAATACTATGTGGTAGTACTATGTGGTAGTACTATGTGGTAGTACTATGTGGTAATACTATGTGGTAATACTATGTGGTAATACTATGTGGTAGTACTATGTGGTAGTACTATGTGGTAGTACTATGTGGTAGTACTATGTGGTAATACTATGTGGTAGTACTATGTGGTAATACTATGTGGTAATACTATGTGGTAGTACTATGTGGTAGTACTATGTGGTAGTACTATGTGGTAGTACTATGTGGTAATACTATGTGGTAGTACTATGTGGTAGTACTATGTGGTAGTACTATGTGGTAATACTATGTGGTAATACTATGTGGTAGTACTATGTGGTAATACTATGTGGTAGTACTATGTGGTAGTACTATGTGGTAATACTATGTGGTAATACTATGTGGTAGTACTATGTGGTAATACTATGTGGTAGTACTATGTGGTAATACTATGTGGTAATACTATGTGGTAATACTATGTGGTAATACTATGTGGTAGTACTATGTGGTAATACTATGTGGTAATACTATGTGGTAGTACTATGTGTTTTTACCAGTATTGTCATACAACTTTCTGTTTAATCTCGTAGGATTTTCTCAAAATATTCTGACTTTTCTTGTATAATTACCAGTTTTGTTGTGTTTTAATTACTATTCTGTTAATATTTTGACATTATTCTGATATTTTTACAGATTAAAAGATTTATTCTGGTAATCCTACTTAATTATTAATATAATTGTTTTTATATTATGACAACTTTATTCTCTTATTATGATTATTCTTGTACTACTACAACTTTTTTTCTCGTATTACTGAGACTTTGTTAAAATTTTAAACTTTATTCTCATTATTACGGCTTTATTTTGTGTAAGTACAATTATTCTGGTATCTTTATAACTTTACTGTTGTACAACTTTAATCTTGCAATATTATAATAAAATTCCTCTTTATTCTGTTATTTTTTATCATATTATGAATGACAATTTTGTCTCAATGTAACATTTTTTGTGTTATTCCAACTTTATTCTAAAAATATTTTTACTTGATTCTCATTAAGAATATTATTCTAGTATTATCATGACTTTAATTCTCATATTACATCTATTCTGGCAATATTATGACTTTATTCTCATAATTATTATTCCTGTTTTTCCTGTGCTGGCCCTAACACTGCATCATAAAGAACAGTAATACTGCAGTCAGTGTCAGGTCTGTCTGTCTGTCTGAACCGGCTGTTTGCTCTGCAGCATCAGTTTTATTCTGGCCTCTGCTGAAGCACATGAGTCACATGACCACAAGCACGCCGGGACGGACACTGCTGAGCGATTACATCACGGCTTGAAATTCAACACACAAGCGCTCCAACCTGGGCTTCAGAACGGACAGTTTCAGAGAGATGTTTTTCCTGGAAGTGGGCAGAAAACACCGGAAGAAGGAAGAGAAAGAAGGGGAGAGTGGGTGAGGAGGGGCAGGAGGCGGCGTTTAGATAAATGAGGCGTCTGCCGGCGTTGACCGGGCCGGGGATTACCGCGTGACGTCGGGGGCGACGGTGGGCCGGACGTTCTTCATGATGGCCTGGATCCAGTTGCGGCGGATCCCAGAGGTCATGGCGGACAGCGTGCAGGCGCCGTCCTTACACTGGGAGCAGGCAGGCACAGCGTTTCATCAGAAAACACATTTCAGGTGTTCAAAACCAAAAATAATCACACAAAACGGCATGAAACGGTAAAATTAAACCGCTTTAAAGCATTTCAGGTGAATTTGGAGACAAAATAAAAACAGATGAACTAAAGAAGGTAGTTTCAGTTCACTATTATTATGTATTAATGTTATTAATGATGTCTTGTTACAGTTTTCAGCCTTCTGCAGCTGCGAGAAGGTAAACTAGCATATGACAAAATGTTCTGTTTCACATAACACAACTTTGATAATTATAACTTTCCCAAAACGGGTAAAGCTAACTAACAATAAGAAAAGTATGTCTGTGTCTTTAATGAAGTTTATGAAAATATCCTTGATTTTTTGTGGAATTCTGACTTTTTTTGCCTCAGAATTCTGAATTTTTCTCAGAATTTTTCTCAGAATTCTGAATTTTTCTCAGAATTTTTCTCAGAATTCTGAATTTTTCTGACTTTTGATCTCAGAAGAGTCTGAATCCTTAGAAAAGGTCAGAATCTGGAGAAAAAAAAGTTTAATTCAAGTTGATTAAAATCTGATTTTCCATAAATTAAATCTTGAAAAACCAAAATCTCCATGAACCAATAAAACCGATTCGCCGCCCCGCCTCCTCTAGACTAACGCTACCAAACGGGCGACTGTGTTGGTATTTTTGCTCCACTGAATTATGATTAATCGGATTCCCTCTGGATGTTTTCCCTGCGGTTCCTCATGTAAACAAAGACGGGTCTGGCTGCGCGGATTAAGAGAGGAAGAGGTGGCGACGGCTGCATCTAATTTAAAACACACTGATGTCACAGAGATGGCAAACCAAAGTGCCATCCTCCATGTCAGACAATAAGCAGCGAGGAAGCCTGATACCAGAACCACGGGGAGTCTGAGGTTGTTTATAGACGGGCAGATTCATGTTCAGATTAACAACGCCGCATCAGAAACGACCAGAAAACATCGACACTCACAAGGATCTGGAAGCCGTAGTTCCTCTGGACGGGAAACTCCTTGACATCGTAACATGTGGAGAGGTCGATTTCGCCATCCAGCTCTGAGGCCTGAAAGAAAACGGGTCAGAATCAGGAGAGAATTAACATTTTAGGGCTTAAAGTGCCCAGTTTATTCTATAGCAGCTGCTGCATTTCCATTACAAACTAGTTCAAATCTTTGTTGATATTCTGCTAATGTTACCACCGCAGTGTTTCTATTAAATAAGAATTTAAATTACAATCACACATGAAAAAGTTTGATCATTAAAAACATGTTGCAGCACTTCCTGTCGTCTTCTTCTTGGTTTCCACCAGTAGTAACATCTGGTTGTTGATCATGTGACTCGTGTGATGCGATTTATAAAATCAACCAAACTTACCTGGCCAAAACAAACACCTCATCCTAGCGCCAAAACTTTACGTTTTTTCAAACTTTACGTTTTTCCATTAAGCAAATTTATTTTCAAAAAGTCGAATTGTGCAACTATATGGTCAATGGAAACACAGCTGTTGTTACCTTCAGTTTATATATCAAATACGACTTAAAAGAAATCTGACTTCCTAATTTATCATCTTGAAACTGGGCCTCTGTCTCTTTAAGAAACTCCTGCTCTTTCTGAAGCTCCGCCTCCAGGAAGTCATCCCAACATGGCTCCTCTATTAACCCTTTAACATTTTTACAGGCGTTGCTCTGAGCAGCAGCTCCTATAATGAGCTCAGCAGCTGGTTGCTAATTGCTGCTGGCTAGTCTGAAGGAGCTGATGTGGGAGGAGCTTCACCTGGGAGGCGGAGCTAGGTCCACCCAGGTTTTTGGTTGCCATGGAGATTAAAGGATTTCTCAGACATGCATGAAAGAATCAAATCAACACTTCATGTTTGTTTTTGATGAGGGAAAAACATTGAAACACGATTTAAAGCAAAAAGAAAAAATCCATTTTACATGACACTGCCTCTTTAATTCAGCTTTAAAGAACAATAAACTCCTCACCTCCTCAGCGATCGAATCTTTGTAGAACCTCAGGTTCTGGTCTGTCAGCACAAACCAGTGTTTCTTCCACTAAAGAGAAAAATAAAAGTCGGTTACATTAAATCAGCCAAGCAGCAGAGGAGATTTAATCCTGCTAATGAGTCAAATTTACCACTCCGTCTTCATAAAGCTTCGTCATCCATCCTTTCTTAAAGTTCAGCAAATCCGGCTGCAGAAAAAGCAAATAGATAATAATAATAATATTTATCATTTAATTAGAGAGACAGAAAAAATCTATTATATAGAGAATCGCAATTCCAAGTATTCAAAATGCTCAACAAATCTTTCTTTTTTTTATTGCTAAATTATATTTTGAATAAGTTCTTGATAATTATAGTTTTTATTTAAGGAAAAAGTTTGTTTTTAAAATACATAATAAAATAAATAAAATAATAAAATTGATTATTTAACAAACTACTCCATCCAGTATCATTAAATACAAATAAAACCGTGAGAAAAATAAAGTTTATAAAGAATATTCACATTAAAGTGTGATGTAAATATAAATACATAAAATAAAATAGAAAGAAGCATGCACATAGAAATATGTACATTTGCAATCAATAAATCTAAAAATGAGTCCAGAAAACATTTAGTGTTTTTAAACTATGATTTAAAAACACTCAGATTTGGCCATTTTAAATGTTACGTTTCATTTTTTATTAATGTGTTGATGTGTCTTTAAGTTATCAAATAAATTTGTAATTAATTTATGCCTGTGTTTTAAAAGAAACAAACATTTAAGTGAACTCAGCATGTTTTTTCTGTATCGTATTGGCCGATACTAAACCACCGATATCGGTATCGGAAGTGAAAAAGTGAATCGGTTCGTCCATAAAAAATCCCACTGAAATTAATTTTTAAACCAATATTTATAAGAAGATGCACAGAAGGATAATTAGTTATATTTTCTGACAGTCAGGTTGTTATAAGTAGGAAATTTTAAAATCACATATTGATTTAAAAATAGATAAAAATCCTATTTTTTTCTTTTCTTTAATGTTTTTCAGTGTTCTGAGTTTGATTCATATTGAACATAAAGGGCTTTAAAATAAATATCTGAAACTGTTTGCTACACGTTCCTCCAGTTTCTGCAGAGAAATGTCCGACAGAAAACCTGATAATCTTTGGGGCCGATAAAGTTGTGAAGCGTTTGCTCGTTAAGTTCGGAAGCGGAGCCTCGACTGCAGACTGAGTGGCGGGACCTGGACCGTCCCTGTGAAACACAAACTGCTGCCTTGGAGCAACCTGCAGGCCGTTTATAGACGCCAAACTCAGAACATTCGTCTAGAAATGAGCCGTGTGATCGGCGGCGGTACCTTGTTTTGGTTGAGTTTCATCCGGTGAGGAGTCACCGCCTGGCACAGAGTCATTCTGATCGCCTTTAACTCATTTGTTGACAATCTGTTTCTGTCTCTGCCACGCAACTCTGCCTGCTTCTGAGCTGGTTATTTATAATCGCAGCAGTGGCGGCAGTGGTGTATGTAGACGTGTGCATGAGGGGGCGGGGGGTTTGGCAGCTGCAGCCGGGACACAGAAATCAGCCACACGCTGACTGGATTACCCCGAAACAGGCCGCAGAGTCAGACTGGGAGTCACCGATGCAGATTTAAGCAGATTCACTGCACAAACACAAAATATTAACAAGTAGTTTTGTTCTGGTTTCCAGTGCAAATATCTTAGTGAGCTTAAAAGATGACAAAACTAACTTACAACTAACTTTTCAGCAAGATATAGGAACTTGTTTTGATTAAATAGTTCCTTAATATTGGTGAGAAACTTCTAGTTCTACTGGCGCCGTTACCTAGCAACGCCAGCCGAGCCCAGCAGTTACCTAGCAACGCCAGCCGAGCCCAGCCGTTACCTAGCAACGCCAGCCGAGCCCAGCCGTTACCTAGCAACCAAGTTCTAGCTCCACTGGCTGATTATTTCACTTATAAGACATTTTTTCCAGTGTTATAAGAGCAATTACAAACCAGAGAAACCTGAGCATTTCTATCAATATTAAGAAATTATTGACTTAAACAAGCTTCTATATCTTGTAAATTAGTTTTGTACAAAGATATTTGCACTAGAAACTGTACAAAAATATTTGGTAAAATGTTGTGTTTGCAGTGTTGATAGCTGCAGAAATGCTTTTTTAAATTTTGTTTTCAGAATTTATAGCCAGGATTTTTTTTTTAACCCCTATTACACTTGTTTTTATGAACCCTTTGGGATGGATGGTTGATGGATGGTTGATGGATGGATGGATGGATGATTGATGGATGGTTGGATGGATGGATGATGGATGGATGCATGGATGGATGATGGATGGTTGGATGGATGGATGGATGGATGATTGATGGATGGTTGGATGGATGGATGATGGATGGATGCATGGATGGATGATGGATGGTTGGATGGATGGATGGTTGATGGATGATTGATGGATGGTTGGATGGATGGATGATGGATGGATGCATGGATGGATGATGGATGGTTGATGGATGGATGGATGGATGGATGGATGGATGCATGGATGGATGATTGATGGATGGTTGGATGGATGGATGATGGATGGATGCATGGATGGATGATGGATGGTTGGATGGATGGATGGATGGTTGATGGATGGATGGATGGATGGATGATGGATGGATGGATGATTGATGGATGGATGGATGGATGGATGATGGATGGATGGATGGATGGATGGATGGATGGATGGATGATTGATGGATGGATGATGGATGGATGCATGGATGGATGATGGATGGTTGGATGGATGGATGGATGGATGGATGATGGATGGATGGATGGAGGATGGATGGATGGATGCATGGATGGATGATGGATGGTTGGATGGATGGATGGATGGATGGATGGATGGATGATGGATGGATGATGGATGGATGGATGGATGGATGGATGGATGGATGATGGATGGATGGATGGACTGACAGACGGACAGACAGATGTTCAGCTGGTGCTTTTAGTCGCCACACTGACCGTCATTGAAGACTCTGAGGCTCTGCGGTCCAGAGACTTTGCTCTTCTTAAGTTGAGGAAGTTGGAGCTGGAGACGTCCGGCGCCAAGCGGTCCTTCCCCGTGTCCAGTGACATCTCCTAAAATCACAAAACCATCAGAAACCGAAGGCGTCCGGCTTCACTTCAGCACTAATCAACCATCAGGACAGCGGCGTACGTGTTTCCCATCCAGACACCGTCTCTCGCTCCGGCTTTGTCTCTGGGTCGCCGTCGTGTTAGCCGAGGTGTCATGGCCGCCGCTGCTGCTTGTGTCCATACGCTCCACTGATTGGTTCTCCTCAAACCGGCCGATGATCTGAGATCTCCTACAAAAACAAACAAACAAAAAACAAAAAAACGCACCACTCAGTCATTTCTTCAAAAACTATGGAGCCCCCTAGTGGACATGGAGAATTATTTTCTGTACGTTCAATCACAATTATAGATCTATTATAGAATAGAATATAATTTATTGATCCTCCATGGGAAATTATTATTTGTTGACAAGCTAGTCCCATCCAAGTGCTAATTATTAGTAAATAGAAATATAACCACAACATTTCTAAAAATATATATACAAGTGTGAGAATATACGTATTTAAATATGATTAAATATTAAATAAATTAAATAACACCAATACACGGCATAGTGTGTTAGAGATAAACAGCACATTTAAAACCTTCTACATTCTTAACTCTTTGTTGAAAATTAATCTAACTTTGTGTTCATGTTTGTGAAAGGTTAAGATGGGATTGCACATAAAACTGTCATTGCATAATAACATGAAAACAATAGAAATTCCCCCCATGTCCTCTAGGGGGCTCCATAAAAAACAGATGAAAGTCAATATAAATAAGAACACAGAATACCAAAAATATTACAATATGAGAGTTTTGATGAGTTAAAACCAGAATTAAGGAAAACTGTCAATGTTTTTCAATATTAATGTCCTTTTGTTGTTGAATAACGGTAATAACTCCACAAAGATGCACCTACAGCTGAACAGTGGCGTTAAATGATGAAAGAGGAAATAATTATTCCAAGAATGGCTCATTATACATATTGCCGAGGCAGCAGCAATGAAAACAGTCAACGTTACCTGAAGGCACTGCAACTCGTAAGAGCAAATGTCTTAGAAATGAGTAACTCAATCTGGAGAGGTTAAACTGAATGTACAAAGGAAATGAGGTGAAACGGTGCGAGTGTGCGCTCCCAGCTGGTGCAGAGATGAAATGAGAGAAAGCAGGAATCAGCGGTGACCAGCAGGGGGCAGCAGGGGGTGGAAGGGTTGGCTGGGCTTTAGCTCTGAGAAGCTCGGTTCACAAGCCCTGGAAAAGATCGAAACAACAAAAGAAACTAGCAAGGCAGCAGGAGCAAAAGGTAGAAAGCACCAGAAAATGAGCATTTATCTCCCCAGAACCGAACCCAGTGGAGCGCAACGGCAGCAAGCAGGAGCAAACAGAGTAAAGACACAGAGTGGTGCTAAACTACTGGAAAGCTGAATGTTTAAAGCATGGCAGGAACTAGTTATATCAGTGGTGGGCACTGCTAATGCAGAGCTAATATTTTAGTTAGTACTTTAGCTTTCTTTGAAAATGTTTAGCGCACCAAATGTTCAATTAGTTTATTAGATCTTTATATTCATGCTTTTATTTTGAAGTCTGTTTAGGGAGTAGTTCACCTTTTCAATGCTGCTGAAAGTTACGTTTAAGTCAGTTTGGCACTAGAACAAAGATTTATAGGAAGATTTAGATTTTCTAGTGTGATGGAAAAGAAAATTCAATAAAAAATTTGTTTAAAGACAATGCGAAATTCAATCTAATTGTTTTTCCTCCATATCCCCCAAATGTTTAACTCTTGCGCCCTCTAGGGGACGGGAGCCTCCTTTTTGCTTCAGAGTTACCAAACCCAACGTTTTAGTTAGCAGTGCCCACCACTGCTACATACAGTCTAAAGCTCTTAATATTCAGGTTAATAAATCTCCTGCAGTAAATGCATTTCAACAGTCGCTGCGTTTCCATTGACCACATTTCAAAAATAAATTAATTTAATAAAAATATGCTAAACCCAATTCTCTGCTAAAACGTTTTGGCCCCAGAATGAGGCGCTTTTTTTTTTTTGCTCTCAAATTGGTTTATTTAGTAAAACTGCAGTGGAGTTAGATCCGTCACGTAGCAAATAGTCCCAGAAGTTACTGTGATAAACGATAATATTGTTATTTTGAGACCATTTTCTAGTAATATAATTACTGTAATTGAACAGCACATTTTCAAAGATAAATGAACTTTAAATTCTAACAAACATTTAACACTGGAGCTGGAAGACATTTAAATATCCAAAATAAAGAAAAACAAATAAAATTAATTATAATTCTCTGTGGACAAAATTGTCCTTCGAAAAAAATAAGCCAGTTGAGACCAAAACACCAGAATAAAGACTTTTTTCCAGCTGTTGGTAGAAAAACAATAAATGGAAATTATCGAGTTTGTTTTAATTTATTGTGATTAATTGATTATTGCTGGATGTCGCCACTGGAGCCATGAGGAAGAAGACGACAGGAAGTGGTTGCAGGATGTTTTTTAATGTCTTATTGTGTGAAGAAACTTATTCAGGTTTGATTTTAATCATGTTTAATGGAAACACCTCCGGTGTGAAATTGTGATTTTTTGACATTAGCAGAAAGTTTTGTATTGAAAACGCAGCTTGTGATAAAATCTACTTTATTTATAAGGCACCTTTCAGGCAGACACAATTCAAAGTGTTAAAAACAAACAGAATAAGAAAAAACCGGTTAGAGTACCAGGAGGTTTGTTCTCACCTGCGCTCCTCCCCGAACAGCCGCACCACCTCCTCCCTGCCGGGGCTGCGGGTCCGCTCCCGCAGCTCCTGCCGCCTCTTCTCGGAGCGGAAGGCCTCCTTGTAGCTCAGGATGCGGGCGCGGGGAACGTCGGACAGCGCCGTGTACTCCCTGCCGGACCGGCCGACCCGCCCGACGCCGCGCGCGGTTCCTCCGGCCCGGCCGCGCGCCTCCCAAGTGGGCGACGCCCGGCTGCTGGGCTCGGAGTCCAGGGAGCTCTGGGAGGAGCTGATGGTGGAGTAGCTCGGGGAAACCAGAGCTTTAGGGGAGGGGAGCGGGTCCGGGGAGCGCTGGGCGGCGGGGAGGTCCGGTTCGTACCTGGAAGCTCCTATAGAGGAGGAGGATGCCGAGGAGGAGAGGGGCAGGTGCTGAGGAGGCGCCGGGTTCGGCTCCGACTTGGCCTTCTCCAGGGAAAAGTATCCGCTCTCCACTCGGACTTTCCGGCCTGAGCCGCCGGCGCCGCCGTCTGAAACGCAGGAACACGTCAAGTCAAACATCCAGACGGCAGGAAATACGTTTTATTTCATGAGTTCACTGGGATTTCATTCATAACAAAGTAAAGATCATCCAGAATGTCCTTTAATCAAGACTAAAGAGGAAAGATGCAAAACTTTATTACAATAAAAACCTGTAAAGTTTGTGGTTGTAACATGAGAAAGTCTGGAATATTTCAGCAGGTAAAGCACCTTTTCCAGGCTCTGTTTTATTACACGGGTATTTTCTAATAAGATCGTCCAGGCTGGTCACAGGAACCTGCAGGTGATGCAGAGAACCACCTGATGGTAACCTGGCGGTTTCCTCACCGTCTCGCGTGGCGACGGCGGCGTCCGGCTGGCTCTGGCCCAGCTGGCTGAGGCAGGACGCGCTGCGGCTGCAGGGGATGGCGGCGCGGCTCCAGCGGCTCTGCTCCTGCCACAGGGTGGCGCGGCTGGTGGGGACCTGCTCGGCGTCGGCCATGCTGCCGGGGAGGCAGGGGATGCTGCCGCCGCCGCCGCTGGTCACCGTGACCTTGGCCGGGCCCGGCTCCTGGGGCGCAGGGCGAGGCGGGGGGCGGAGGGGGGAGAGGGCAAAACGGGAGGAAAGGTCACAGATCGACTACAAGGGGAGCACACAGGAACAAAGGAAGACGTGGGAAAGTTACATTTTCATTTCAATTACGCACTTCTTGCAAAGCTTGCAAGGTTGTTGGATTGAAGTTAGCAGTAAGGCTGGGCGATCAATACGTCTTATTGATCAATCAGTTGGTTTTTGGATGGTCTTTCATCAATACGCTCAGAGTGATGTCATCACGCCAAGAGCGGCCATCTTGTTTTACAGCTTCTGTTAACTTTGAGTTCAGATCAACTTTATGACGAAATATTAGGACAGGCTTCGTTTTTTTCCTCTGGATTACGAGAAAAAACTCATTACATGAAAACTGCTGTACAGCAATGAAGTCACAAAATAGGACAACAAAGTTTTAATTTTACCAGAAACATTTATAATATTAGGAGAATAAATTAGTAATTTTATTAGAAGTCATCAAAACAATGAGGAATGCTGAGCGTCTTGTGAAGTTAAACTTTGGGGTCTATTTTACTTTTAAGAGATTAGCATCAAATTATTATCAGTAGCAGGACTTTGACACAAATCTGAACAGATGTAGAAGTAAAAACACTGAGGTGCTCATTAAATCGCATTTTATCACATTTTTAAGACGTAAAATTGTGTTTTTATTATAGTTTTTATTACCTCACTGCATAACGTACAAAAGGAATGACTGAAATAATTTTCAGCATTCGTGATTTTTTTACAGAAAAGAAAATTGGAGATGAGGCATGAAAATAATCTGTGATTTTATTTTAATCCACATCGCCCAGCCCTGCCTGCCAGTGACGAAGCAAAGAGAGCAACAATCAGCAGGAGCTCGATCACAGCAAACAAACCTGCAATTCTGCTGGAAACAGAAATAAAATATTTTGCAGAAATATTACAGCATTTTCAGTGATCAGCAGGTCCATCAAACTGTTGCAGGAGGAAAATTTAAAGCGAAGAAATCATCGACTTTCTTAGAAATCCAACATGCTGCTGCGCTAAAATGACTGGGTTTGCACCAGAATCAGGGATTGTAGTGATTATCTGCAGGAAGCAGCAGAGCAGACGAAACTCACGGAGTCTCCGTTCATGTCTTCAGTGGAAAAACTCTGGGGGAGCGAAACGCCGTCCTGCCAATCACACAAGCTCTCCACGTTAGATCGTTAAGACGCAGGCAGGAAAATAAACGTTCACTTAATGAGACAAAAGGTTGGAAAGCGGAACTGAAACCGAAACGCATTTTTCCTTTTTCCAGTCCGAGCAGGAAAAAAACTAAGTTTGAGATTATTTTCAACAGATCTAAACGTGTGACTGCTAATTCGTCTGAACATGTTCTACTCAGAAATTTTTATATTTTTTGAAGAAAATTTTGGAGAAGAATCCCAAAATTTCTGAGTTTTTTTCAAGTCAATTTTTTTTAAATAAATAAATTCCATATTTTTTCAAACAAAATTTCTGTGATTAATCCCAAAATTTCAGTTTTTTTCTAGCAAATTTTCAACTTTTCACACAGTAATTTCCATGTTTTTTTTGTTTTTTTGTTTTTTTTTTAAAGAAAATTTCTGTTATTAAATGCAAAATTTCAGTTTTTCAAACTCAAAAATTTTCATATTTTTAAAGATTTTTTTAGATTAATTTCATAATGTCTGAGTTTTTCCTAACAAATGTTTGACTCTTCAAATGCTGAAATTTCCATGTTTTCTTCTAAAAGATTTCTGGAAGTAATCCCAAAATTTCAGATATTCATCCAGCAGATTTTTTACAGTAGTTATAACCGAGGCAGTGAAAATATGTAGAAACTGTTTATTTAATTTAAAAGGTTGAAAGCAGAGTGCAAACTGAAATGTTTTCCAGTCAGAGCAGACGTTAGCCCTCAGGTCGACATGCTGCCGATTATTTTCAACAGCGCTAAGCACGTGTCGCTGCAAACATACATGGGAGGGGAGCCCTGAGTGGAAAAGTGGTGTTGACACAGAGAGGTGTGGAAAATATAAACCTCAACTCGGAGCTAAATATCCACCAGCGACAGTCTGTCATTTCATGGAAGGAGACGATGACAGAAACTGACGGCAGACGAGCGGCGGAGCCTGTTTAGATGCTGCTAACACTAATTATAGTTATATAATTGTGCAAAAAACAACATAAATCAAACATCAGCCAAGTTAATAAACGAGTTTGTGGATTAAAAGTCTGAGAGCAAACATTTAAGCCAAGGATCTGAACCTGAAATTAATAACTGACTAAAATGAGCTAATAGTTTTAACAGGGTTTCTGAAGGTTTTCCAGCTCAAATTTAAGGATTTTAAAGACATTTTAAGACCATTATGAATGAAATTTAAGACCTGCATCACAACAGAAATGTACAAAAGGAAACTGCTTATTTTATACTGTAGAAATGTTTAATCTTTTTTTACAGGATGCAACAGAAGGAGCCGGTGGCAAAGATGAACCGATTCTGACAGACGTAAAAAAAAAAGCTCGCTAGCGAACGGCATTAAGGCGTCTGAAATGTTTGCCTGACTAAAAAATGTCCAGCGAGAAAAACAAACTGCACAGGATTTAAGACCTGTGATTAGCATATTTAAGGCCAACTTACACTTTTCTATTTAGTTTAAAACATTTTTTTGCTTTTTTTTTTTACATAATTTTCTACAAATATAATTATCCCACAGAAGAAAATGTATTCATCATTTTTCTTTTTTTAACACCTAAAAATAGAAATGAAATGGTTAAAATAAAAATGATCAACTGCAGAAATCATTAAATTTACAGTTAAAAATGAGATTTGGTGCCAAAAATATCCTGGAAATATTTGGAAGATGCAGAAGCAGGAAAAAAAACCACATTTACAGATAATTATTTAAGGTTTTTACATCTTCAGCTGCTGCCTAAATCTGTATTTGTTGACCAGTAAATGAACTGGGATTTCCTCCAGTGAGGCAGACACTGGA
This sequence comes from Poecilia mexicana, assembly GCF_051168715.1. Taxonomy (NCBI): domain Eukaryota; kingdom Metazoa; phylum Chordata; class Actinopteri; order Cyprinodontiformes; family Poeciliidae; genus Poecilia; species Poecilia mexicana. Next base: position 2,309,024 of record NW_028263388.1, read on the forward strand.
TAAAAACATGGATGCTTATCTACAGGAAGGGCTGGTGTTGGATGAAAAAAGATGAACGACGGGATCACAATGGGACAAATGAGCAAAACGAGGTCAGGGCGCCGTCATTACAGGAACCAGAAAAGCTTCACAGAGATGTGTCTTTGCCAACGCAGCTCTGGGCTGCACTGGGTGGCCTGCGGTTATATTCCTGTATCGTATGTCTATGTTTAACAGGAGAGCGTTCTATGTAATGGAGACCTGCGACTTCTTACAAGGGGAAAATCCAGCTGCAGCCGCTGTGAGCCAGCCAAGGTTTCATCCAGTCGACACCTGCATGCTAACGGGCCGCGACGTCCAGAACCGCTAATCCCATCGGGCCAGACAGACACGGCTAACTTTAGCACAACGGGACGGAGTTCACCTGAGACCAGGAGGCTAATACGGTGGCCTGCTGGGGTCAATATGTAGAGAGAATCAAAAGCAAAAAGGACCAGAACATTTCTGCCAAAACACTCAAATTTTAGAGAAAAAAACAGAAGTTTCTGTGTTTGGACTGTAGAAACTCAGAAAAGTCCACGTTTTTTCTAGAAAATTTCTGAAATTGAACATTTCAAAAAATGTTCTGAAACGCACCGAAATGAGAGCCAAAAATGGATCTAAAGTGGAGGATTATGCAAGACTGAAAAAACAAAAATAAAGGTTAAAAAAGACCATTTTTTTTCTCTGAATTCGACGGCTCGGCTCTTTCAGGTGAGTGAGAAAACGCCGGCCGTCTGAGGCGAGTCCGTACCTGGTGAGTGGGAGGATCAACTTTGCGTTTCTTCTTCTGGTTCTGCTTGTTGGTCCTGGGATAGACGGTCAGCGCGTCCTGCCATCTGACGGAGCCAGAAACACCCGGCGGTTACAGGCGCCGAACCTTCACCGCAGGCACACACACACACCGGCTGGTTTCACACACACCAACTCATTTCACACACACCGGCTGATTTCACACACACCGGCTGATTTCACACACACCGGCTGACTTCACACACACCGGCTGACTTCACACACACCGGCTGATTTCACACACACCGGCTGATTTCACACACACCGGCTGATTTCACACACACCGGCTGATTTCACACACACACCGGCTGATTTCACACACACCAACTCATTTCACACACACCGGTTGATTTCACACACACCGGCTGATTTCACACACACCGGCTGATTTCACACACACCGGCTGATTTCACACACACCGGCTGATTTCACACACACCGGCTGATTTCACACACACCGGCTGATTTCACACACATACCGGCTGACTTCACACACACCGGCTGACTTCACACACACCGGCTGATTTCACACACACCGGCTGATTTCACACACACACCGGCTGATTTCACACACACCGGCTGATTTCACACACACACTGGCTTATTTCACACACACCGGCTGATTTCACACACTGCACTGCTTAGTTTACTCAAAAACAAGCTGCTGAATCCTTTGGTACCAAATTGGTTAATGCATTTAAAATACAAATAAAACATTATTTAGCAGAAAAGTGATGATTTAAAAAAACATCTAAAACTTATTCAACATTTTAAACGCTTTTTTTTATGAACATATAGGAATAAATGGATGAATTTTATCACTGAAGGTGAATATATGCACTTTTTCATATTTGAAGGTGCAAATTTTTGTTCCTCTCTTATGGAATATAAAAAGTTTATCGTTAAAAACTGTTAGAAAATTAGCATTTAGTGAATTAACTTTCTAAAAAGAACATTTTAGTGTATAAACTGTGCAGTCAATGATCCGTAGCAACAGAAACTGTAAACACCGAGTGAGGGAATCCAGCAAAATGATTATTTTTGTTGCACTTTTTAAATCTTGGCATTGATATATAAAAAACATTTTTTGGTGATTAACTGGGTTTAACTGGATTCAACAGAACATTGAGCTTGAATCGGATGAATCATTAAAGTGTCAGCCATTCCTGATTAAATCATGTGATGAATGAGGAGCTAAAATCACTAAAACGTCTCAATAAAATGGAGCAAAATTACTTAATTTATTCAAAATAACCAACATTAATTCTTTTTTTTTTCATTTTGTTGCTCTTTAATGGTTAAAAACCTTAAACTTTAATCACACCATTTGTTATTTAATAGAGGCATTTATAGTTGAAGTATGAGGAAAACGGTAAATAAACATGATTTGCACCATGAGTTGCTCCGGTAACGACACATGGAGGCCAGATGAGGCCGAGTGGGAGGTGATGGTGATGGAGCAGGTAGCGATGTGAAGAGTGGGTGCAGTGAGTCACATTTCTCCAAGAATATCTGCACAGAGCGAGCAGCAGCCACAGAGGAAGCGGCTCGGAAACAAAGGCAGGAGCCAAATTATGGAGACTAAAGCTTGAGAGTTGAAGTCTCTGCTCAGAAAGTCTGAGGTCAGAGAGAAATGTTGGATGGAGGAATGTGAGCCAATGCAGAGCCTGAAGCGGACAGCAGGGGGCGGTACAGCCTCAGCTGCAGCCAAGTCCACTTAACATAAAATCTGTTTGGCCACATTTGGGTGGGAACTAGCAACATTTACTCAGTTACTTTACGAACTTTTTCAAAGAAATTGACTTTTAGGAGTTTTTGTACTTTTTACTTCTTTATTGTGACGTATTTCTACTCAACTTGAGTAAAATTTCTGGATTTTCTACCCACTGAATGAAAAACAAACATTTTTTAACCAGAATTAATCAGATACCTGAAGTTTCTGTTAAAGTTTTATGAGTTTTTTACTGAAAGAAACTGATTTGGGAAATTTATTTTTGCCTGATTCTGTTATTTTTTGTATAATTATTTGTCATTTTCATCTTAAAAATACCAAAATTTCCTCTTGACTTTATATTTTGGTCCATCTGACGATGTTATTTTTAAATATTAAACTATTGATCATTTTATCAGTTACTCAGTACTTTTTACCAAATACTTTTTTTTACTCTTGAGTAATTTCTTGTAAAAATATATGGGAAAAAAATAAATAAAATCACACACTTCTATAGGAGAACTTTCCTGCCAACAGTCATCACTATCTACAATAACTGAAGAATTTGAATTAATGAGTTACTACAACATTTCATTTCCCTTTGGGATCAGTGACATATTTTTGAATGTGAATGATGTCACAGGCAGGTGGTGATGGCCCGTTGTCACGGTAACAGCCCATGCCTCACCCGTTGATGATCTCTCTGCATTCGGCCCGGATGAAGTGTTCCTTGTCGGGGGTGAGGATGCACAGGGAGCTCTTCTGGCCCGTCCGCGCCTCGCCGTCCAGCACGTCCACGCACTGGTTCATGTTGATGGTTCCCTGGGGCAGAGTGCTGGGCTGCAGGGTCACATGGGGGTCAATGTTAGGCGAGGAGGCACAATCTGATGCAACAGCCTGGCTCTGAGGCTTTCACATGAGAAAATGTTACATAAACTACTGTAGCTTCTTGGAACATGTGTCAAACTCGAGGTCTGGGGGCCAAATCCGGCCCGTCAGGGCTCTTTATGTGGCCCTCTAGACGCTAAAGGGAGACATAAAATGAACCTTCAAGATAACAGTGTGCATAAACATCATTTTATCAATCAAATCAAAACAGTTTTTATGTCTTTAGTGCCAAAATACATCAATTAGATCCTACAGATTATTGCAAATTATCTTGAGAAACGTCAACAAGTCCCAGCACTTTTTCACACTGACACATAATTGTGAGTTTATTGCAGATTTTTTGAAAAAATGGTGAAAAACATTGTAACAAAGTGATGGTCACTCCCACCTGCAGGAGTAGCCATCACTCCTACAGGTGGGAGTGATTTTCCCACCATCACTCCCACCTGATGGTGTTTGGGGAGCCGTTTACTTACACTAAGCAGCTCAACCTTACATGATGCAAGTTATAACCCGTAATGATACATACACCCAAATATTCTAAATTAGTACCACAAACACAAAAAGAGATTTTTGTTAAACCTCATTTTTCAGGATAGTTTCAACCAGACCTGTCAGCATAACTCATTTTAATTTTGTCCCAGGAATTATTGGGATTGTGGCTTTGAAACAATTTTCAAGTAATATAATGGAAATAATAATGCAACAACACATTGTCAAAGATAAACTTTAAATTCTAATGAACATTTCACACTGGAACTGGAAGACATTTTAAATATCTAAAATAAATAAACAAAACAACAAATAAAATGAAATATGAAGTCTCTGTAAATACAGAATGGGCTAGTTAAATCCGAAACACCAGTGAAAACTTTGATCATCCAGTTTTTGATAGCAAGAAAGAAATGATAAATCATGCAAATGGAAATTAAAAACACATATTATGAATATGGATCTCTAAATTATAGGGCTGCACCAACAAATTTTCTTAATTTTGGAATATTTACCAATCTTGTCCAGCAGCTCGAAGGTTTAAAATCAGCCACTGTCCCCTGAATTTAGCAACTTTTCAGACAAGAAGAAAATAAATCTGAAGTGAGGTAGAAGAGTCTCTACTCTTCTCAAAGCTCAGTAGTGATGGTTTGAAGTGCATTCAGTGAACTGAAAGGCCAATTAAATCCGATCACATCAAGGTATCTGAAGCAGATTCATGACCTACATGCTGGATGTCATTAAGGACGAGTGAAACCTCAGAACAAAAGCTGGAAACCAGCGGTCCATCGACCCAGTTATGAATGGGTTAGCAATGGAAATCAGCCAATGGCAAAGATGAACGTCTCCAGCAAACTGGCAATAAAAGCTAGCTAAGCATATTAGAAGCTAGTTAGCGATAGCCACCTCAGGTCACAGAATGACGATGTCTGCGTGCGACTCAAACTTTGCCTGACATAAAAGAGAAAAACAAACTACATACAATACATTCTGTAGTGATAGGACTATTTTAAGATCTATGATTGTCATTAGAAAAACAAAAAAAATTCATTTTTTCTAATGAATTTAAGACATTTTAAAGCATAAATTTTAGATACATGAATATCAGAGTTCATTTCCACCAGCCCCGTTTAGTCCACTTTAATCCAACTTCTGTTCATTTCAATGGAAAGTCCAGTTCGCTTGTGGGGGTGGGAACGCGTAATCGATCAAAAAAAACGAGCTCTGGTCCATCTGAAAACCTCAGTTTGATTAACATGAACTCTGGTGTGAACACCATGCGCACCGGAGACCACTCTAAAAGCAGGAAGTGGACTACAGCGCAGGGCATTCTGGGTAAACCAAAACAAACAAGAGAAATGGTTCTTGGTCTTTAGCCACAGACAAAAGAGAAATCCTAAAATCTGATGCTACTCCATTTTTGGTACATTTAGTGAGGAAGGAAGCAGTGCTTTGTGTGGTCCTTGGTGCAGCGCCCCCACAGGCGAGGAGGGGAACAGGTTTTTCACTTAGTTTGGATCATTTGACACAGTTTAGTGGAGAAGTGAACCACATCAGCTGAAAATGTAACAAATGTGGCAATTTTGGTCCCCAATCGAACTGAACCTACCGGACAATCAGGAGGAAAACACCCTGATAGACTTTTTAAGGACGTGCGGACACGCTGTAAAAACTAACCATGACAGTAAAATCTCTTCTAGCTGCTTTTGACATGAAGGTCAAAGGTCAAGGACACACCTAGCTTCACATGGCGACAAATAAATACAACGATGAACAAACCGGGGTAAGCCTCGACCCGAATCACACCGGATATGGACCAGTGTCTGCCGGGCAACGACACAGAGGCCCAGAGTCTTTAGGCGAAAAACAGAGATAGAGAAAGAGAGAGAGAGAGAGAGAGAGAAAGAGAGAGAGAGAGAGAGAGAGAGAGAGACAGAGAGAGAGTGTGGGGGTAGACTGTGACTTTGGACTGCACAGCCATCTGTCTGTGTAAACAGATCTACATGTTGGTTTGTCCTTGAGTTGCAGTCAAAAAGAGGATAAAGAGTTTAATATCTCAAAATAAAAAACTTTGTGGTTTTTGATGATTTTTGCTGAAAATATACCCTCAACTATGCGTTAGCGCGCTAAAAGGTCTGGGATCTGTTAATTTCCACGACCAATGAATCACAAGAAATGGAGGGAATGAACTGATAAAACTAATGTCGGCTGTTAGGTCGTCGCCTCTTAAACTCAACATTTCTGATGAAAATTTTCCACATACTCTGAATTATTTCTGTGGTTGAAACCTAAAAAAAAAGGAAGAGTCTTTAGTCTCTCCGATTTTTTAAAATAAACCAACTACTTATGGAAGCCCATTCCTGCCAAAATCCCAACAGGAAGTCTTAATTATGGATTTTAAAAACATAATTTCACATTTTAATGTCATAATTACAAGAAGGAAAGTCATAATTTCAAGGATAGTCATAATTTTGACATTTAAAGTCATAAATATGAAGTACGAAGTTAGAATTTTGACTTTCAAAGTCATAATTTTGAGACTGCTTCAGTATCTTATTACTTTGAATCTCATAATTATGACCTAAGAAGTCGAAATTAGAAGTCGAAATGATAACTTTCTCAAAATTATGACTGAATCATAATTATGACCTTCAATGTCATAATTAAGGGCAAATCTCATAGTTATAACTTAGAAAGTTGAAATTATGACTCTGAATTTAATATTTATGACTTTGAATCTCATAATTATCAACTTGAAAGTCAAAATCATGACTTTGAATTTAAAATTTATTACTTTAAATCTCATAATTATGACTCTAAAACCTAAAATTATAACTTTTCTGTTGTGCTTTTATTTTTTGGCAGAATTGGGTTTCCATAATAAAATCACTGAAAGTGAAAAATCTTGATTTTTCCCATTTTAAATACTCTGGTCCAACAGATTAAATCATGACTAAAAGCCTGTGAGCTGCTAACGACTCAGTTTCATCAAACATTTCTCCATTAATAAATCAATCAAACTGCAGGCCAGATGTTATAAATCACAAAAGTTTTCATTAGTAAACAGCTGCCTGTTTAGAAGACAGTAATTATCGAGCTCTTTGTGCCCTTGGCTTCTTTCGTTCTTCCACGGCTTAGAAAAACATTTCCCTCATGACACAGAGGCAGAGGTATTTGCTTACTCTGGCAGATAGCTGATAGTCTGCTCTCAGTGTTGGTTGCAAGTTCTTTTCACTTCCCGCAAACATTTATAGGTTTGAGAAAGTTTCACAACATAAAACAACAAAGACAATACAGAACACCTGTTTTGTTGTTTGCTTTAAAGCAGCAGGAGCCACTTTGTCTGCAAACCTGCATGGTGACAAATTTTAAAGCCATTACTTCACACCTCTCGACCTGTAGGAACAGAGACCCAGAGCCGTTCGACTGAGCGCTAAAAAACGCCGCAGCCAAAAGGAAATCTGATTAACTGGCATGGTTTTATTCTGACTCATGAACACTGTCTAGGATCCAGCCTCTTCGGGGTCCATCCTCTGCTCACTACCAATAACAGTAATTATGCAATAAATCTTTCCATGGCAACTACGGATAACAGAGGCAAACACTTTGTTTTTTGCCAACAAACAGCGAGCTCAGGTGCCAGATGAGAGTTTTTCCTCCCAGGTTCACAGCGAACTCAACAGAGGAGGAGGAACCATCGTCTTCAACACGACGAAGGCTTTAAGGAAGCTGTTTGCGGGACACTTCCTTAAAGTATCCCGCAAACAGGGCGCCTCCTAGTGGCCGGCGAGGTACTGCACGTGTAACAGGGTTTTATTTTAATTATAGACGTGAAGTTTGTTTGGATTTATTTTGGTTCAGTAAAGAAGATGTTTCTCCAGATATTTATTGGTGAATTAAGTTACACTACGCTGCTCTTGGCAGTTGGTGGTTACTATAGCAACCAGTCACCAACAGCCCCGCCCTCTTTTTCTGTTGCCGTTGGTAACTGTGGATCAGTTCTGCGTTTTATTTACAAGTAATATGTTTACACATATATTTTAGACACATTTAATCATATGCAATGTTTAAGGAGTAATTTTGCGATGTCTTGTATGTCTTAGCCGTTATTATGTTTAATTTTATAATTGGGAGCTATTGCTCTGTAGTTTAAGGGTTTTTTATTTTATGTATAGAGGCAGAAGCAGCTGGATTGACGTTAACCTCCAACTTGGTTTCCTGATTTGCTAGAATAAATGAAGACAACCTGAATGTTTCTGTTGTGAAGTCGACCTACTGGGCCTGAAATTTCAATAAATGTAGCAAAAAATTTGTTGAGTTGGCAACAGTGAGGAGACTATTGTTAACATGCAGAAATGATCTGCTAAAGATCAGCGGTCAACCAGAAAACTGCATCCACTCTAATAACGGTAAAATGAACTCCATTCAGGACGCAACTCACCATTTAAAGCAATAAACTGGTGTCAAAATGACGCGCTTCACATTTACTTTTAGGAATATTTTTACTTCGCTGTGCTTTTTATTTTTACTTGAGTAATTTTATTATGAAGTATTTTCACTCTTAAGTAAAATGTCTGTATTTTCTACCACTGAATGAAAAACAAACATGTTTTAACCAAAACCTCACCAGACTCAGACACACAGCTGCAGTTTCTGTTAAAGTTTCATAAGTTTCTTTTTTTTTTTTTTACAGATTTCTCTTGTCTGATTTTGTTACTGATATGAATTATTGCCATTTTGGTCCTTGAAATACCAAAATTTCCACTGAACTTTATATTTTGGTCTGATGATGTAATTTTTAAATGATTGATAATTTGATCAGTTACTCAGCACTTGAGTAGACGTTTTACCAAAGACCTTTTCCACTCTTCAGTGATTTATTTCTATTTTGACTTGAGTAAAAACATGTTTAGCGGTGCTACTCTCACTACTCTCACTTGAGTGAAATTTCTGGCTACTCTGCATAAAACCGGCTGAGTGGTATGTGAGCTGACATCACTAAATTTCCTCCAGGCGTTTTCAGCTTGGCTGCCATTCAGGACTCGGCATGGATAACTAAACGGCTAAACGGATATTTAAGTAAATAAAATGCCACACGTTACATGGATGTAGCAGCTACTTCAGAGAGAACTGTGGGTGGTTTTCTGCTGGAGAGCGGCGAGAGAATGTGGGTGGTTTAACGCTGCAGCCAGCGAACGCAGAGGAGGAGGGAGAGCTGGATGATGCAGGCAGGCCAGCAGAAGTCTGTTTAAACCCACCGTCTGAGTCAAATCATCAGAGGAACGGCGCTCTAATTCAGCGACAGTGATGATGTAATATTAGTAATTATGTTGGCGAGGCAGACGGGGTGTGAGAAATCTGCTGGTCTCCATCTGAAGTGGTGGAAACAGGTGCTGCTGTCTCTGCCGTTTAGACGGCCACTTTCCCACAGGAGTTACTGTTTCACCCCGACTCCCTCATTCGTTCATTTGCTCACTTCCTTTCTGTCGAATGCAAACATCCTGATCAAATTCTGTCCAGCTAATGAGTCCAGATTGTGTGAATCCTTTTTTGTTTTTTTACATCCGCTCCTCCTGGATGAATGAATCCTCTGTTATGTTCATCCACTCACTGTAATGCAGAACTTCTCAGTGGATGATCAGTGTAGCATAGCAAGTTTTATTTTTATTCATCTTGGGGACAAAAGCAGTGAGAACTTAAAAGGGTAGTTAACTTCTGTTGTCATAAAAATGCTGTACATTAAATACGACTTAAATGAAATTTGACTTTATAATTTAACGTCTTGAAATTGGACCTCTGTCTCTTTAAATCTCCTACTCTTTCTTAAGCTCCGCCTTCAGGAAGTCGTCCCAACATGGCTCCTGTATTAACCCTTTACCATTTTTACCAACGTTGCTCTGAGCAGCAGCTCCTATAATGAGCTCAGCAGCTGTTGGCTAATTGCTGCTGGCTAGTCTGAAGGAGCTGATTGTGGGAGGAGCTGCGCCTGGAAGGCGGAGCTAAGGCCAACCAGGCGTTGTACAAGCTGAGTGGTTGCCATGGAGATTAAAGGAAAGAATCAAAGCAACACTGCAGGGAAAAACATTATAACATGATGGGAAGCTAAAAAACCAACTAGATTTTAGATGACACTGTCCCTTTAACAGGATGAGTTAGTTTTCCTCCTAGCTTTATACAGTTTGAGTTTATTTTCTTCTATTTGTTCCGAAGGGGTAATTTAAAAACAAAAAACATCTTTAAGATATACAGGGCATGAAAGTTACATTGGAGGGAACTGCAATATATTAGTAATAAAATCAACTTCTCTTTTAGCCATTCAATGTGTTTTTCAAGACTTTAACATAAATGGCAACATAGGAAATGGCAGGAAAGCTTCTTTACATAAAGAAAAAGAAATCCACAAATTTGTCCCCATATTTAGCTCCATAGAGGCTGAACAAAAGCATCCCCCACAGTATGACGCAGCCTCCTCCCTGCTTCACAGTGGAGATGGTACGTTCACAGAAATGTGCAGTGGTAGTTCAGCATGCACATTTCAAATTCATAAAGTTTAAAACCGTTTTTCTTTCTACTGGAATAACTAAAGTTCAAACAGATTACAGCAAAGCAGCACAGAGGATTTGTTCACAAGCTTAAAGCCATTAGAAAATATTTGCACAAAGGAAAATTGTCAGAGTTTGTTGAAGTTAATCTTCAAAGGAAGAAGGAGCTGCCTGCTCCAGCTAGCTACATTAGCCAATACTTTGTTGTTCGTTTAATGGCAACATTATTTAACTAAAGGTTATTCCCATTCAGGGTGGTTAGAGTTGAAATGTTTTCTTACAAAAGTGACACTTAAACAAAATAAATGAGTGAATAAATTAAGAAAACCAGCAAGACTGAAGCTTTTGAAACAACTTTGCTCTTCATTTATGCAAGAATTGGTAAAGTTCAGGCAGTGGCTACAGATTTAAAAACCATGCTACGGTGCAGCCCGTCAAAAAAGACTATTTAAGATCTTAAAAGGAAAATATAAGGCCCTTTTAATTTGATTTAATTTATTTGTAAAACAATCATTTTACTAAAACGCAGACTTGAGCCATATGCTGTTCTTGGTGCCAAAAAGAAAAAAAAATGGAGGAAAATATGATCAACCTCAGAAAATTAAGATACAGTTTGTTGTTTTTTTATCTGGCAACCTGCAAAACATTTATGTTTTAAGTCTAAAGTAATTTATAGTTCAACTGCTAAAGGTAAAAATGAAATTATGATAGAAACAGAGGAGTTTGTTCTTTCAGCTCGACATTTCTGGCTGCCAGGCCAAAAGTTCGACCTGCTGCAACGTAAACAACGTATCAGGATTTAGACGTACTATAAACAACAACAACAACAACAACGTCCTTTTTGTGAACTCTGGCAGCCGTTTGGTCAGAGACCCGGTAAGAAGATTAAAGCATGTTTGACTGAAAGCCTTGGTGACTCGTGTTTAAATTTTGCTGATCAAGACGAGTTTCGTTATCTGCTGGAGTTTCGGCGCCGCGGCTCTGATATTCAGGAGCTTTTAGCTACAAACGCCTGGATTATTTAGAAGTTTTAGACGAAGAACGTCTCCTCCTCTTCCAACCCTGCACGTACAGAAAACTGGTTTTAATTTGCAGAACAAATATTAGCAATGGGTGGTCTCACTGTATGGAGAAGGAGTGCCTCAAGCTGAAGAAAGATTGTTGATTTTGAAATTCAAACGCTAAACAAACAGAGCTTTCTCTTCAAAGATCCAGGTTCAAATAGACTCAATACTTTTATTTTTGTCTAAAATGTTGAAGATTTACATCATGATTTTAAAAATGGCCTTTAAAACGTTTCCTGTATTGTTGTATCTCCAAACAGGAGATAAAACTGTAAAAATGCAACCTGAGTTTCAATGTAAATATTATGAACAGGCCTGCAACTAATGATTAATCATAAAGTGATGGATTGTTCTAAAGATTAATCGGATAAAAAAATGCTACGTTCTGCAGATTTTTCATTTAACTACTCAAGACTAATTTATACAATATTAAAAATACATTAAAAGATGCAAATAAGCAAAAAAAGAATCCATTTTCCTTGAGAACATAAAAATGTCTGAAATGTAATAAGAGCATTCCTTTAGTGAACGCTCGAAGGATCCATCTGCAGCTAAAATGGTTTTTTAAAGTCTGTTGGCTCTAACTGGACAGTAAAATCTGCTTCTAGGAGTTTTTTCTTGCAGAATTTGAACCAGGTGAAGCTAAAATGGCAACTAAATGTAAAATGTTTACATTTCTTTAACAGTTTGGGGTTAATTGTTGCTCTGTGTTGGTTTTTCAGCAAATTTATATTTTTAACTATTAATCGATTATTAAATTAGTTGATGATTATTTCAACAGTCTGTTAATTGCGATTAAGTTGATTAATCGTTTCAGCTGTAATTCTAAATTATCCAGACTTCATGTTGGAGCTTCCTTTCTCTCTTTGGCTTTGTATTTAATCCTCCAGGCAGAAACCAGGTCCACAAATAGTGAATTTCATCAGGATAATCCTGGACATATCAGTCTGGATTATCACCCCGCCTAGAATAAAAACTCCTGGCAGCGAGACGGGACGTGTCCTCCTCGTCCTCAGAGGCGTCGGAGCTTAAAGTCTTTCTGCATAAAGGCTGAAACCACCGAGCTGAGCAGGACTGATGCCGTTTGCAAGATTTATGACAGATAAGATGAACCAGTTTACAAACACCAAATACCTTCAACTGAGAGGAAAAACACAGAAAACAAAGTAAACAGCTGAAATTACAGCAAATGGTGCAAATTGGAGAGCAGGAGTAGAAGAAAAGTGGTCAGTTTGTCAGCCTTTTAAATACAGACGTAATAACAAATGTAAGTTTAAACAATTTATCAGTTTTTTGATTGGATAATTGCAGTAAATTTCCACTTTTAAAGAATATGTGATATTTTCTTATTTATGTTGAAAACTGTAAGGAATCAGCTTAAGATAAAAAGCCCCAACAAAAATCTAAACTATAGTCTCAAGAGGTCACAGACATTACGCATCGAAATAAACTTAACATGGAATAAAATAAACAGTTTTCAACAAATAACAGAAAAAAATTGGAAAAAATCTCTCCATCTGCCAGCTAAAATGTAAAGTTTTATTTTAAAACCTAATGGATTTAAAATGATGGATCTTTAAACATATTCTGCAGATACTGATCAAAATTATAAGCAGTCTTAAAAGATTATGTAACATTTGCAGCTCTAGAGAAGTTTTATGTGTCTGGAGTGAGAACAAAATGTTTCTTTCACTTCTAAAGGTTTCAGATCCCTGCAGCCGTTTGATGCTTTGAAAATGTTTAAAACGTTCATAAATGAAGAATCTTCTCTGAGACCCCGTAAAGGTTGCAGCCATTTCTCGGTTCCCTGCTGTTTTATAGCTGCTTGCCTGCAGCCTGATGCTTTAAATGAAACCTTGTGTCAGAACGAGCGGTCCGGTCTGTCAGGCCCTGTTTGGCTTTGTGGACCAGGGAGGGTTCAGGCAAAATAAATTACGCAACGGTGATGGCTAACACAAATGATTTATCGGCCCAACAGAACAGGAACAGAAAACAGAGACAAAAGGACCGGAAACAGAAGAGAATCAGAAAAATTCAGGATAATTTTCCTTCATTTAGAGACGCAGCATCTCCGTGTCTCACTGCAGGAGACGAGAGGAAGAGTTTCCAGACTGAAAAGCTTTGATGGTGATCAGTTTATGTTCTTGCTGTTTATTGTAAGATAGTTTGGGGAGCAGGACTTGTGATGAGTCAGGCTAAATTTTCCGTTGTTTACTTAGAAAGCATCTCCAGAGAAGTTTTCTGCTCGTCCATTTGAGTGGAGTGACCACCACTTTCTTTTGTTTTCATGCACAGCAATGAATTGTTTATTGTTCATCATTTGAACTTAACAAAAAGATAAAATTCTATGGCTCTCAGACTGATTTTTTTTTTGGTCCCAAACTGCAGTTAACAAATGAAATAAAATTTGCTTATTAAATTTTTTATTTTTAATTAGGGTAAATTTATTGATATAATGGAAAATGTTGAGTATTACAAAAAGTATTAATCTTTTTACAACCAAGATTCAATAGCAAGTAGAACTGTGTTTATTCAGAGACTTTTAACTGAAAAACTGACTTTCCTGCACTCAAATCAGCTTTAAGCATCCTAATTTTAAGGCTTTTTAAGACCACTGTAATGAAATTTAAGACCTGTTTCACCTCAGAAATGTACAAAAGAAAATAGAGCTAGTGCCAAGCTTTGCAGCAACAGAAATCAGTCAGTGGTAAGGATGAACGCCGTCCAGCAAACTGGCGATAAAAGGTAGCTAGCCATTACCATATTAGCAGCTAGTTAGCGGTAGCTTGAACAAGCTAATGTCACGGACTGGAATGATGTCTGAACGTCTGATATAAAAGTTAACTACATAAAATATACGATTTTAAATATAGTCTTACCACAACAAAAATGAAGACCTTTGATCACATTTTACAACTTTAAGAGATTTTAAGGGTTTAATTTTAGAAGCATGGATTTAAGACTTTTCAAGGATGCGCAGACACCCTGTCAAATGTTAGCTAGTGTTACAAAAGAAAATGACAAATGTTCTTATAACCAATAATAAATTTCTTCAACCAAACTGAAAATAATTTGAAAACTAGATGCCTTTTAACACAGCAAATGTGCAACATCCCTTTTTCTTACAAAAATTAAATTAAAAAAATATAAGAAAACTTTATTTGCTTGATTTTAGTTTTTTGTTTTAATTTTACTTCATGATTTTGGCCCGTAGTCTGAAGGGTTTGGTCACTCCTGCATTAAATTATGTAATGTGTATGAAAAATATGTAGTTTTTAAATATTAGTTGAAACTGTCACCATGTCGTGTTTATGTTACAAAACAATCTGTAAAAAGAAAAAAAACCAAAGAAATAAGAAGTTCCTCTGCCTTCTCCCAGTGCTAACTAGAAACAACCAATCAGAGCTCGGAGCCGGGTCTTACTGCTGTCAATCATGCGACAGAGCCTGTTGTGAATGCTATGGCTAGTTAGCATAGCCACCTATGACAGTGGATAAACAGATTTCCTGAAACTAAGTTGTTTCTCTGCAATTAGCACATTTAGCAGCTCATTCCTAGGGATGATTGACAGCGGTACGACCCTCCTCCTGGCTCTGATTGGTTGTTTTTGGTGTGTAGCTCAGGAAGGAGGTGGAGGAGACTGACTTTCAGAGACTGTCTGTCTGTACATGGTGACAGTTTAACAAATATATACAAAATATTATTTTTAAAAGTTACTGAAGCTTTTCCAGAACAAACTTCCAACCAACAGGAAACAGGAAGTGAAGTTTATATATCTGTCCACATTTCATCTCAGAGTGTAAGCAGACTGTAGAAGTAAATTGTGTTTTTGACGTTCATATGAGCATAAAAAAGTTAAACTATGTCCACTGACTCCGATAGGAAACGGGTCCAATCTGAGCCACGGAGCTGCAGTATCTGACCAGAATAACAAACACATCCAAACAGGGAGCAGGAGATAAGGAACTTTATCTCTGCCACATCCGGGATAGAGCGGCCACTGAAACAGAAGCAAAAACTGAAAAGCACAGATAAGATGGCATCAGAAACGGGTCGAAGCTCCAAAAACAGAACCGGGCTGACATTTTTCCAAGGGAGCTTTTACTGCGCAGATCCTCCTGTAATGGCAAACTGGTGTCTGAACTGGAACGTGAACACACTGGGTCAGCAGGTGGAAGCTTGCAGCTCTAAACCAGGGGTGTCCAACATGAGGCCCGGGGGCCAGGTGTGGCCCTTTGACTGTTGTTTTATGGCCACCCAATGCAGTTAAAAATGATAAAAATTTGTTTCAATGGAGAATGTTAAGACAAAGTATTGATAATAATCAGACCCAGGTCTATCCACAGACTTTACTGGTGCACCCAAATCAGCTTTTATTTAATTTATTAAACTTGAATGAATACAGCAAACATTTTGAAAGAAAGTGACCCAAATCCTGTTCTTACAACAGGGAAAAATATGTTCAATCGAGTCCAAAACAACTGAAAAACTAGAGAAATTTCTTTTAATATAGCTAATGTGCAAAATCTTTATATGTTGATGTAAATAATTAATAAAAATATTAAAAATAGCTAAAAATTGGACGACTGCTCAGTACTCAAGCAGACTTTTTACCAAATACTTTTTGACTCTAAAGTAATTTCTTGGACGGCTATTTTTTCCTTATACTTGAGTAAAAACATGTTGAAGTAGTTTTACTCTTACTTGCGTATAATTTTCGGGTAGACCTGGAGTATTTACACATGTTCCAGCATGCCAAAGGGTCTTAGGAGTCACAGGGCAAACACAGGCTGAGGCTGTATACGCTCCTGTCAGGGAGATTCAGCGGGAAGAAGCAGGATTGCGTGTCTCAAATGAAAAGAATGTGGGAACCCGAAGGAAGTTTGTCTGTTCTAGGACAGTGCTGTGGGGGAAAGAGGTCTGATATTTAAATTCCAGTAAACACAGGAAATTAATTGACCTTAGATTAAATGAGAATGGGTCAGCCACAGCTGAAATGTCATGAGAACATCATGTCCTCTGTGAATCAGAAAGGTCTGCGGCTCTGATGCAGGCCGTCAAGTGCAGTCAATGCAGTCTGACAGCAAACTGATGGAGCAGAGCCTCAATAAGCCTTTTCTGCAGCAGCTCAATAGGTAGCCTGGTTTTATATGGGAGGTATAGTGCTTTTTCTTCTTTGGTCTGAGCAGATTAAGTAAATAAAATGGAGTCTGTTTGCAGAAAAAGTTCCAAACAAGTTTTTCTACAAATGAAAGGAAATGTAGAATTAGAGCAGGGGTGTCCAAAGTGTATCTGTGGCCCCTGGGCTGATTGTGTTTTGGCCCCCGAACTGCAAATTTGGCTCACAAGAACATGTGATTTATCTAGGGATGCACCGATATGAAAATTTGGGCCGATATCCGATATTAATCCAATATTAACTGTTTTGACATGTTTGGCAAAAAAAAAAAAAAAAAAACAGAAACAGACGGTATCAAGATGGAAATAAATATCGACTGTTAATATCGGTTAGGTTTTATTTATCTGGCCAATATCGATATGTTAATAATATTGCTGATGCATTGCCTGGATTAATTGACTTACTGCTAATTGTAACCGGCCTAATTGTAGATACTGACACATCAATGATGACTGAAATTCGATACACTGCAAAATGCAAAATGTTGCCAAGTATTTTTCATCCAGTTTCTTGTGCAAACATCTTAGATCACTTGAAATAAGACAAAACTAACTTACAAGTAACTTTCCAGCAAGAAATATGAGTTTGTTTAGAGTCAATACTTCCTTAATATTCATGAAAAAGTTCTAGTTCCAGTGGCATATGTTTGTGTCTTGTAAGATTTTGTGTTTTTGAAGTTAACTGTGCAGCTTTATCGAGAATCTAAATTTGTTTAATTTCCAGAAACACGTTAATGTCTCTAGAATAGTCTCTGAAATTTGAACCGTTCTTCTCCTCAACTTGTTCTCTGCATGACAGTTAATAAGATATTTCGATGTGAAACAAACATATTTAATCCTTTCTGACACCTGTTGCTGACATGGCCTCCTCTGACAGGACGTCTCTGAAACATATACACAATTTAGACTAAACTGTGGCTGTATAATCCTGGGTTGCACGTTTGTTTTGATGCCGCGTCTGATGTTTGTCTCAACAATGACGGTGGAGAGAACTTCTCACCAAATAAATGGAGTCCACAGGAAACCCACACATTTGTGTTTTTCTCTCTGTGTTTTGTCTTGCATTGCTACAGTCAGGACGGAGACTGCTGGAGCTCTTCACAATCCGCCCCGCGTTACACATACCATGGTCAACTGCTGCCGAACAAAGAGACAAAGCCTGCTGCCTTGGCAACATGGACCCGACGTGGTTGAGTCGGGCTGCTTTGGAGAGAAACTCAGGCTTAAACTGGCGAGGGATGCAAAGTGACTGCAGAACATTTATATATCAATTCTCCATTTTTGGTCTTCCTGTTAAGGAGCTAGCTGGTTTTAGCATGAAGCATGTAGGTGGGTAATCCCAAATCATCAACTCTGACCTCCAGATTATTTTATTCCAGTGAATTCCCCACCAAGGCCCTCCCACATCCTGTTACATAATACAGCTCAATCTGGGAATATCAGCTGGAAAAGCAACAGCCAAAAGGTTTGAATAGCGATTATTTTATTAATCGATTATTCTAACAATTAATTGGATAAAAATTGGCACATTATGCAGATTATTTCTATTTTAAACAAGAAAATGCAAATAATCAATTTAATTTCTTTTAGAGATGTGAAAATAAACATTTTATTGCCTAAAATATAATGGCATTTATTTCCTTTAGTGAAGCATCAGCAGTTAAAAAGAAAAAACTTCTAACATCATCTGGGAATCCAACTGCAGATTGGATACCAAAAGGTGCTTCATTGGAGATTTTATTTTCCAGAATATGAACCAGATGAAGCTAAAACTGCAACTTGAGAAACAGATTTACACATGAAGGTTTTTATTTTTTATCTTAAATGTAAAAAAAAGTGTATATTTATATATATATATATATATATATATATATCTTAACGATAATTGATTAATTGTTCAATGCAGGTTTTGGCAGCTGTTTCTTTAACATAAACCAATTATTCTAAAGCAGCTCATGTAGGAACCGAGGCTCTATTTTTAGTGCCTCTTGATATTTCCTCCTCTCTGTTTCATGCTCTATTCAGAAAGCAGATGAAAGGATGAAGACTGACTTCTCCCTTTTTCCTCTCATCATCAACCTTCATCTCACAAAAACAACTTAATGCCTCCAAGATGATGAAAACACTAAGACCACTGCAGTATTAACAGGATAATTTACAGGCTACTTCATTAATTTAAGGATAATACAAAATCAAGCGAGTAATAAAAATAGAAACTGAGCTTTTATTTCACTGGGAAACCGTTTTTATGCAGCAGCTTTAACCTGATTTTAAAGTCCATTCCACGCTGAGGGAAAACAAGCTGAGCACCAGCTTAGGTCAATCAATACTCTGCAAAGCACAGAACCAACAGTTCCCATTATAATGGAAACGTTACACATGAAACCCACAACCGACGCTTATTTTACAGGCTTCAAAACAGCACAAAACGTTCAAAGATAAGGAGCTTTTTTATATACAGAGAGGAACGTTTTCTCTCCAAATAGGTAGTCACTGCAGGGTTCTTGCACAATGTGTGTGCAGAGTGTGTTAACCACAGAACAAACAATCTGGCCAGCACATGACTGCTTCTAGTATGAACACCATGTGGTGTCACTTCATTCCTCCCGACGCTCTGCTAGTTAGCTTCCTGTTAAAGCCAGGAAGATATTGCTCTTTGTTTGCTTTGCTTGTTGTTGGGACGCCAAAGCATTCCTCCTGCTGACAGCCGAGGCCAGTCATGTTTTAAATATTAGCTCCAACCAGTAAAACCAGACTGAAAAAAGTTTAACTCACCATTTCGTCCAAAGCGTAGCGAAGTAACCCGTGCTCGTACAGGATGAAGAATCTTCTCTGCCATTTCTGTCAGGAAACAAATACAACTGTTTGAAGAAAGTTGTGTAGCGTGATTTAACTTCCCTCTGGGGTTAATAAAGTATTTTTAAAATTTAATTTAACAAGTTTAAGTTGTTTTAAATGGGATTGTTTCCCATTTGATCTTTTGATCCTCCTTAGCTTATAAATAATGATTAATTAATGATCTTTGAAGAGTTTGTTGGCATTCTTTCTAAACATGGAGTGAAACAAGGCCTCCAATCAAGCCGAACATTTCGTCAACAAGCATCATCTGCTCCAGATCATCCAGTTTAACATTTATTTCCTTCCACTCAAACAAAGAACATCTCCAGTAATGTCTGTGGGCCGACCAGGTTCAGCGACGCACCAATCAGTTTTTACTCGACTGGCCGGCTCTGATTGGGCGAAAAAGTAATGACAAATCAGATTTTTTTTTTCCCTGTAAATGAAACCTATAAAAACTGAAAACTTCCACTTTTCCAGTCTAAAGGAACCAATAATTTTTAATCAATATAATGATAACAGCGGGACAATAATGAAAGAACACATTCTCAAAGATCAATAAACTTTCAATTCCAACTAACTTTTAACACTAAAAAAATAACAAACAACAGAAACGACAAATAAAAATTAATTATGAAGTCTCTGGAAACAAAATTGTCCTTCAAAATAAGGGTTGGTTGAGACCAAAACACCAGGCTGAAGACTGGTGGGGATCTTAGTATCTCACTGATTTGAGTTTTTGTGGAATCACTGCAGCTGAAATGAAGTATGTCTTGTTTGTCTGCTAATTTTATAATTATGTCATTTTTACCAAACTTAATTTAATTTTTTGTCGTACTATTTATCTACCTGTGATGTTGTGATTGTTGTGAAACACTTTGGTCAGCTGAGGTTGTTATAAATGTGCTATATCAATAATTTTTGACTAGACTTGAGAAAGAGAGTAAAAAAAGAGACAAATGTTAAATCAAAAGGAAATTATTGAGCTCGTTTTAGTTTCTTATGACATTAATTTATTGCTTATTGCTGCAGGCCAATTGTTGAGCCATTTATATATTTCCACTTTTATTTTTAATTTTGTCAGTTTTGGTCTTCCATACCCAACACAGAAACACACACTCATACATAACAGCAGTTTAGATTGACCAAATAACCTAACAGTCGTGTCTCTGGAAACAGGGAGACCCGAGTCTTCCTGACCTTCTTTCTGCAAGGCAGCAATGCTACTAGCTACGATGCTAAACACCAAATGTTATCATTTCAACATCAGAGCCAACTAAAATATTCAAGCTCAGGATCACGATACGACCACAGACTAACAAGCTGCTACGCTGAAACGCTCCTAAATATTAGTCACTGAACGCATCAGCCATTTTACTCTGTTATTAGCCGACTGCTTACATCAGCACTACGTAGAAGCAGCCAATTACAGCCCAGCAGTAAGAACAGGACCTCAAGGAG
Organism: Poecilia mexicana; assembly: GCF_051168715.1. Lineage (NCBI taxonomy): Eukaryota > Metazoa > Chordata > Actinopteri > Cyprinodontiformes > Poeciliidae > Poecilia > Poecilia mexicana. Next base: position 2,330,007 of record NW_028263388.1, read on the forward strand.
AGGCAGAACGTATCAGGGATGATGTCAAAGTGGCAGCAGCAGACTGATGACAAGAGATCAAGGGGTGCTTTTCCCAAAACACACATGGAAACCATCAGCGTGGCTGTGGGAACTCGGTCCTCCCCCACAGGCTGCCCTCCCCTCCCTCGCCTCGTTTTGGGATGAACCCGCAGCATAATCTGAGAGCTGATAAAGTTAAGCTCCCATTAACATGATGATAGGGAGGTGGGAATCCCAAAATTATGTAAATATTCGACTCATTATTGCCTCACAACAAGCATTTCTGTGATAGAGTGCCAAACTCCCACAGGAACACTGTAAAAACACAAAATATTACAGAGTATTTTTGGTTGGATTTGTTTGTAAAAAGACAAAACTAACTTACAAGTAACTTTTCAGCAAGATATTGAGTCAATAAACCCTTAATATTCATAAACAAGTACCAGTTCCACTGGAGGATTATTTCACTTAACAGACATTATTCACATGTTTTAAGATCATCAATATTAAAGAATTATTTACTTAAAACAAACGTTACTTGTAATTTAGTTCTGTCTCATTTCAAGTGAACTACAAATATTAACATTAGAAACTCGACCAAAAATACTTGGTAGGATTTTATGTTTTTGCAGTGTAGCTGCTGTTCCTTTGGTAGATTCTGCAGATTCACTGCAAAAGGACAAAATCTTACCAAGTATTTTTGGTCGAGTTTCTAATGCAAATACTTTAATACACATAAAATAAGACAAAACTAACTTAGAAGTAACTTTTCACCACGACAAAGGAGCATGTTGTAAGTAAGAAAACATTTTTTAAATAGTTCCACTTATTTTTATTTCAATAAGACATTTTTTCCATGTTTTAAGTAAAATAATCTGCCAGTGGAACTAAAACTTTTTCATCAATATTAATGAATTATTGACTTGAAACAAACTCCTACATCTTATCGAAAGTTACTTGTAAACTAGTTTTGTCTTAATTCAAGTAAACTGAGATATTTACAATAAAAACTAGTTGGTAAGATTTTGTGTTTTTGCAGTGAACCTCACACTCCAATGAACTGAACCACTAGGAGCACCAAAGAACAGAAAACAGCTTTTCATTTTCCTCATTTCGCTGTGATCTGGTGTGAAGTGAACCAGAAAAACTTACTCTAGATCGGTGTAAGGGGTTGTCGAAGTTTGTTCCCTCTGGTGCCAGTAGCAACCATCCTCCATATATGGGTTTGGCCTGGTGGGATATGGGAGCAAAAACACAAAGAATTAAAAACAAAACAACTTTTATAGAGATTCTGGGTGATAAACTGGCAGTTTTTAGGCCTGTAACATTAACAAATTCTAGTGGACAGTAATTACCGTGGAAATTAATGATAATATTGTCATTTTGAAACAATTTTTAACTAATATGATAATAACGGCATATTGATGCACTCAAAGATCAAACAACGGATATTTAACACTCACTGAAAAATGTGTTAAATATCCCAAATAAAAAACACAACATTAATTAAAATGGATTATGAAGTCTCTATAAACAAAATTGCATTTAAAAAATATTACATTTTCATGTCAGACAGAGAAAACAGGTAAACAGGGCAGGTAGTTAAACTTGGTGTCAAATGTTTGCAGTGTTTTCAAAATGCCGACTATTGAACGACATTAAAGGGGAGCAGCTCTTTAGCGACTGCTGTTCATACGAAACTCAGTTATCGTGTGATTAACTTACTGTTAGTGATGTGGTTGAAAAATAAAATCTAATTTTTCATGCCAGATTCGATTTTAATAGAATATTTTTTTCGCTTTCTTTTCTAAAAATAAAATTACAAACAGATAATATTTTCAAAAAGAGGTTTTTATTTCAGTCATTCCGTGTTTGGAGTATCAAGGTCAAGCTCCAAGAATTTGCTTACTTACTAGAATAAATTCACAATATCAGCAGAATAAAAATGTGATTTTACCAGAAAAAAAAATTAAAATTAAAAAGATTCTCAACATTCCTCATTTTAATTTTTGGGGTTTTTTTTCCCCTCGTAAAATTGCTTCTTCATTTCAACTTTATTCTGGTCAATTACTATCTTTCAGAATTACATATTAATTTATGCAAATCTGTTGCATAAAACCCCAATTAAAGACATTTTAGAGTGTATTTGCCATGTGAGTAAACATGTGTGATAAATTCAAATGAGCTCAATAATTTCCATTCTGATGATTAATATTCTTTAAAGGACCTTTTTGTTTACAGAGACTTTATAATGCATTTTATTTATGGCTTTGGTTGTGTGAGATTTTTACTTGTTTTTGGTTATTAGGTTTTATTCTAGATATTTAAAATATCCAGTGGTTTTACATTTCTGCATCAGCGACATGTTAGTTGGAAATGGTCTGAAAACAACATTATTGTTTGTAATCGTGAAAGGCCTACATGTTAGAAATGGTGAAAAGACTGAAAGCATGGGAAAGCTTTGGAGGCACTCTGACCCTGTTCCAGAACATTTTACCACACGTTTCATTTTCTAGCATTAGTCACTAAATGCCTGGAGTTGAGCTGGCTTCCCTCCAGAGCACCATGCTGGCTCACAAAGAAAAAAATAAATAAAAAGAGCCAAACGCGTGATTTCTCCCTGTGATCATGTCGGTGGGCGGCCCGGCAGGCGGGTGGGCGGCCGGAGGAAACAAGAGGCGAAAAAAAAATACTGCAGATCACAAGCTGGACAGAAAAGCAGCAGAAATCTATGGGAGAAGTGAAGCAAACACTGCAAAAACAGAACGTCTTACCAAGTATTTTTGGTCTGGTTTCTAGTGCAAATATTTGGTACACTTAAAATGAGACAAAAGTAACAAGTAACTTTTCAGCAAGAAATAGGAACTAAGTTTAAGTAATCTTTTAATATTGATGAAAAATACTTGCTCCATTGGCAGATTTTTCTCCTTAGCAGATGGGTAAAATGTATTGTTAAGCTAAATAATCTGATGGTGGAACTAGAACATTTTCATCAATATTAAGGAATTGATGACTTAAAACAAGTTTGGATATGTTGCTGAGAAGCTACTTTTAAGTTAGTTTTGCCTTATTTCTATTGCACTAGAAACCAGACCATAAATACTTTGTAAGATTTTCTGTCTTTGCTGCAGGTCCTTGGACAGTTTCTGTAATTGTAGATTCACTGCAAAAACAGAACGTCTTACCAAGTATTTTTGGTCTAGGTTCTAGTGCAAATATTTTAATACACTTAAAATAAGACTAAACTAACTTACAAGTAACTTTTCACCACGACATAGAAACATGTTTTCTGTCAATAATTCTTTAATATTGGTGAAATAGTTCTAGTTCCACTGGCGCTGTTACCTAGCAACCACAGCCAAGCCCAGTCCGTAACCTAGCAACCCAGTTCTAACTAATTCCACTGGCAGATTATTTCACTTATGACAAGACATTTTTCCCATGTTATAACTGAAATAATATGGAAGTAGAACTGGTTCATCAATATTAGGGAATTATTTACTTAAAACAAGCTCTTATATCCTGATGAAAAGTTATCTGTCAGTTAGTTTATCATATTTCAGGAGTACTAAAATAACTGCACTAGAAAATAGACCAAAAATACTTGGTAAGATTTTGTGGTTTTGTAGTGAAACTGGGATCACTGCAGCAGTAGTTGGCGGTTTTTGTAGAGCCAAAAAAAAACTCATGAACCAACTTCCTCATTGCTTTCTGCACAGAAGAGCAATTAAAGTTTATGCTGAAATCATCCAGATACCTACAGAGATTATATATCCTCTCTTATGTAATCCAGTTGAGGTTTATTACATGGCATCTTCCAATTTGAGGTTGTGATTACAGCTTAGATTGTAAAAAGCCGAGTATAATCTGCAACAAAATCCTCTTTCACTTTGATTACAAACACATTCCTCTTCTGAACGACTGCAAACAAAATTAGTCGTAATCTTAACTTTTGACAGCCAGGAATTTGACCCAGAATGATAGAAAAAACTGCATGTTTCTAAAATAAAGTCAACAAAATGGCAGAAATCTGAAATGAGCACAGGAAAACATTTCTCCTCACATGACCTGACAGAACAGAGACAAAACTGAGATCAATGTAGGTCATTTGTTCCCCTTCAGCAGTTAAACGGAGCAACTTTAATCTGTTCTGGTCGAGATCAGAAATAAAACTAAAATAGGAGATTATTCTAAAAATATGGGCAGAAAACTTATTTTTCAAAGCTAGTCACTAACTATGAAACAGAATCAATCACATTTAATAAAAACAAAAAACAATGAGAAGGTCTGCCAAGATAAATTTGGCTAAATGATAAATTGTCCCAGAAATTATTGCAATAAGCAATAATATTGTTTTGAGACCATTTTCAAGTAATAAAACAGTAATAATGGCATAATAATGCAAGAAAATATTAGAAAATATTCTCAAAGATCAATAAACTTTCAATTCTAAAGAACATTTGACACTGGAAGTGGAAGACATTTTAAATATCCAAAATAAACAAACAAAACAACAGAAACAATAAATTAATTAATTATGAAGTCTGTAAAAAACTGTTGTTAAAAAATGGCCAGTTAAGACCAAAGCACCAGACTGAAAACTTTTATCATCCAGTTTTTGGTGCAAAGAAAAAAACGATAAATCATGCAAATAAAAATTATTGATCTTGTTTTAATCTATCATGCAATTAATTGACTTATTGTGGCAGGAATAACAATAAGAAAATACTTTACAATGCAAAATACTTGGCAGTTGGCATAAAAGCCAAAACACTGAATTACAACTCGGCACGTTTGCAGCTGATAGTCAGAGGTTAAATATGTTATTCATAAAAAGAAACTATATATATTCTGGTTATTGAGTTGAACAGAAAACTTTCTATTTTACGGAGATTTTTCTTTCTTTTTTCCATCCAGGTTATCTGAGCCAAACACCTGGAAACTGATGATGAGTCTTGGTTAGTCACCAATGTATCAACTTTATAAACATCTTGTCTAAACTGATGACTAAACATATCAGATGTTCAACATGCTCCGATGCATTCAGAGCTTTTGTTTTAGTCAACTTTCTGCTCCAGTTACACAATAAAATGAACCTGAGTTTATCTCTGTGGAATCCCATCCTCATAGTTTATTTGGGTGTAGATAATAAACAATGAGGAGGATGATTATACATAAACAATAAGGAGGATGATTATACATTACACATAGGTGTTTGGGAAGAATTTGATCAATTTGGGGGTCAATTTATCACCAATCATCCACTGAATAATACTTTAATCAAGTGAAAGTTTATAGAAAAAAGAAGTGGTCTAAGCAGGGAACCTTGTGGTACTCCATAACCAACACTGGTGAACACAGAAAATTACTATCAGCAACATAAACAAACTGGAATCTGTCAGATAAATAAGCACCAACATAATACAATCATCTATTATGACCTGCATTCAGAGATTTTATTTCTACTTTGAACAACTATTTTAGTGAAACCCCGTCTACTCAGTCTCTACAGTTTGTTCTGTAAAAATTCACTGATTTTTCATAGATCATGTAGAAGACATTCCCAAGAAAATGCTGCTGAAATACTTCGGCGTAATTCCAGTTGACACACTATTGGATGGCATTTGCAAAGCAGCCATTTATTTTCCTTAGTGCTATTTAGCTGTAACACACCAAAAGTGAATATAAGGAAGACTGTAGATGCTAGCTTCTTTGTTTCCTCTGCCTGTATCAATGCATATTAATGTATATTTGGTGCTTGAATTACTAAAATAGGCAATTAAAAACTTTTTTTTGAGGCGGTCTCAAGTATTCACGAATACCGGGGTCCACTGCATTCACCACAGCAACAAATTGTGCCAGCTTAATCATTTACATTTATGTATTAATTGCCAAGTGTCCCAGCTATCAATTTGATTAAATGGGGGAGGAGGGGGCTTATCAATCATCTGCTGAGTAACACTTCAATCAAGTTAAAGTTTATAGAAAAAAGAATTGGTCAAAGCAGGGAACCTTGTGGTACTTCATAACCAACACTGGTGCACTTTATCAGTGCATAATAAGGTAAATTTGGAGTTTGAATTACTAAAAATAATCAGTTATGAGCAATTTTCTTCTTTAGGGGTCTAAAGTATTCACAAGTACCAGTGGTTCACTTTATTTCACCAAATCAACATAAATAAATTGCTAACTAGCATCTCAACTATCAGTTCTATAAATCCACTTTAAGATAAAATGACAGAAATCACTTTTACTACAAATAATACAAATGTCAATTCTTTCAATACTTAACCAGAAATTCTTTCATTTGCTATTCAGAAAATGTTAGGAAATTTTACAGAAGTTTTGCCTTGTTTGCTTATGCCTCAGGCCGGCTTTGTGTTGTATTCTGATTCAACTGTATATGAATGAAGGTAATTAAAAACGTTCCCTTTAGCTATAAACTAATTATCTCCAATTAGCTTCACCTTCGCACTTAGCAGCCTATGATAAACAATCATAAAACGGTATTAATATTGACATATAAATAATACCTGATTTAAGTCCTCATCGTTCAGCAGATGTGACTCTCTGGGTTTGAAGCAGTTTTGACATTTACTTTTGTTGAAAATGTTGGCTTGAAATTTCCGACAGGCGTTTTCTTTCAGTGACATGATGGTCGGTAAAGAAGAAAGTTTTTAAGAGGAAAAATAAAAAATAAAACAACCAGTCCCTGTTTGAGGATCCAGTCCTCCAAGGTAGACTGGGAAATTCGGGTAAAAACTGACTCCACCGAAGAAGAATGCGTGAAGTCCATCCACAGGGGGAAACCGCGCGTGGGTTCACCTGTCCTGCGTGACGTGATGCGGTTAGTAACCGCTCCGTTAAGTCAAATCAGTCATCGTGCGCGCGGGGGTCGGGCTCGTGCAGCTAACGTCGAGCTGCTAACTTTTTCTCCCCCTCCTGGAAAAGTTGTACAGTCAGCCGTTAGAAGGAAACACGCAGTCAGTGCGGGTTTTTAGTCTCTCAAACGCGTCCCGCAGCGAAGTGACGACGCTTCACAGGTGACGCTCCGGGCCTCCAGCTCGCTGCAAAAGTCCCGTCAGCCTCCATCGGCCGTAACGGCTGCACCGAAGCGAAGGAGCGGGGGGCGGGGGAAAGGGAAAGCGGAGGGAGTCCACTTCTTCGGCCCTTTTTGGACGTTAAATGAGTGACATCGTCGTGAAACAATCTTCTCACTGCCTCTAACGTTTGTCTTCATAGCCAAACATCGCTAAAACAACTTCAAACACGCCATCCACGGAGCTGTCACGCAGCTGGATCCATTCCCGTGGTGTGGCTGCTGTGCTCTGCTGCGCAATCTGCGGTCGATGTTTTCGTGAAAATCCTCGTTCTGGCTAAACGGAGAAGGGGGCGGGGCTACGAGGAGCGGAGCGCAGAGTGGCACTTACCTCAACCAATCACATGCTGGTCACGCTTCAACTGTCCAATGAAAAGCATCAGACTGCATACTCATCTTGTTTTCGTCATAGGTGGGCTTTAAAGAGCCAACGATGGAAAACTAATGTAATCAAAAGTATTTTAACGCAATTTTTTAATTATTTAACTTTGGTTATTTTGTTTGTATTTCCTCTAACGCATGTAAAGCACTTTGAATTTCCTTGTTGCTGAAAATATGCTACACAAAATTACCTGAAATTACCTTGTAAATTAATTAAATAATAATGATGATAGTTATTATTATTATTATTAGTGTTATATTTTCTTTTTATAAACTGACATAATCAAAAGTAATTTAACCTTTTTTTCAACAGAAAAAATTATTTGATTTTAAATTATCTAATAATGATAATGGTTATTATTATTATCATTTTATATATTACTTTTACAAACTGATATGATCAAATAATCAAAAGTATTTTCACAGTTTTTTCTGGAGAAAATCAAACCATTTGATTTTAAATTAAACAATAATGATCATTTTTATTGCTTGTATCATTTTGGTATTTATCTAAACCCCTGGAATCTGCCCTTTTAGGATTTTTATTAAACCAGATTGTTTCATTTGTTTATCAAATGTAAGGAACTGAAAACGTTTTAAATATTCAGGGAGTTTACATGTATTCAGTATAATTTAATTTGCATTTGTTTGTTTTTATTATTTTACATACATAAAGAGGACTTTTGTGTTTGAAAGCAAATCTTTAGGAAATACAGTAACTGTGTGCTTTTTATTTTAGGCTGCAGGCGCCATCTGTTGGTCGTAGATTTCAAATAATTGCATCCGCTGGAAATTATTATTTATTTTTAGCTAATGTGGTGTGTTATGTCATTTTTTGAAAAGTTATGTAGTGAATGAATAAAGAAATTAAAAATGATGCAAATATTCAAAGTAAAACTCCAGTCCAAAGTTAGAACATGTGTGCTTTACATTTGAAAATCAATAAATACACAGTTTGTAAGAAGGAAGATTTTATTTCTGGTGCTTGAAGTGGTGATGAAGCCGCAATATTAAGATGCATATGTGGTAAAACAGGACAAGAAAAATATCTCCAAACAATATTACTTAAAACATTTCAGTGATGATTTATTCACACGATTCCTCCCTGCAATCTCAAATCTGTTTCCATGTCTGTGTCCAAGAAAGACGAGTTTTCATGTTTTAATGCAACTCAAAACAAAGTATTTCTTAGTCATCCGTGCATAATTTCTCTGCTGAACATATGAAATTTTGTAATTTTTTTCAATAAAGTCTAAAATTAAATAAACTGAATAACTAAAAAGACTTAAAATAATTAAAAATAATAGATTTTATGTACATTTTCCAAAGGCCATAAACAGAAAAAAACTGTCAACAAACATAACAAAGGCTGAAAGGATCAATTTTTACCCATTTGTTATCCTAAATTAAAAGGTTGATCTCTACAAATGATCCAGTATTAATCTAAACATGCTAAGCTAACATGCTAACATCTAACACTCACGGACAGAAATGTTTATTTGGATAATTATAAAATATGCATCAGTTCAACAGTCATAACTAGAAATTCCAGAAATAGAAACACTGAATTAAATCTTACTAAATCAGTTATTTATTAAGCTATAAAAAACTGTCAACTCTTAATAAACCTGTTGTAATAATCAGAACGTCAACAGTTTCTGAGATCAAAGTATGAAAATTATCTTGCAGCTGCTTTACAGCTGCTAACTGAGGCTTTAATTTTGAATTAACTATTTATAGATAATTGTTTAATCTAACTTAAGGTGAAGCCAAATGTCAACATCAAACACCAAGAAAAGGAAATAAAGTCTAGAAATAACAAACATTTAGAAAAGATTTGCCGCCTTCTTCATGTCGTTGCGCTTCCAAAGCGGAAGTTTGTCAAATTCCTGGATTTTCATCCCGAAGATTTCAAAGAATGAATCTGGAGATAGGTGGCGCTGTGACAAACGAAGCAGGAGAGAATGAAACTAAAGAAAAACTGCAAATATAATTGTTAAACTTCACACTGATGAGTATCTGTCTCATGTTTTTACAGAAAGACACAATGTTTTTGTTAAATGATCTAAATGCTGATAATCAAGGAGAGCAATGGTGAGGTCAGACACTGATGTTGGACGTGTGACTCAGTCCCAAAATGTGACATTTTACCCAACAAGCCCCTATTTCCTGCTGAAAAGCTACTTGGAAGCTAGTTTTATCTTATTTCAAGTGTACTAAGATATTTACAATAAAAGCTAGCTGAAAAATCTGCAGAATTTACCAAAGGAACAGCAGCTACACTGCAAAAACACAACTCCTTCTAGCCTCCAACCGCTGTGCATTTGGATCTGACCACAATCTCGTTGTTTTACCTCGAGTCTCGTTCTGTCCACGTCTTTGGGGAGTTTCACTCGGCCTCCATTTGAGACTTTAAGGACCTCGTATGGATAGACCTTGATGGGACAAACAGAGGTAGAAGATGCTTTTAAAGGCCAGATTCACTCATATCTGAACATTGATTTGTGTGACAAAGCAGATAATCTCAGCAATGACTTCTGAAGAAGCAACAGGACTGAAGTTAATAGCAAGCAAGATGACGATAAGAATGTAAGAAATACAACGACAAACTGAGGAATCTGAACAGATAATAGAGTAAATATAAAACAATACTTGCTTTAGGTTCCAATAAATTAGGCATAGACACTCCTCTATCCACTCGGGTTAGTGGGATCTGATCATCGGTGGTGAGCTACAGGATGAGACGTGCAGAGAGCAGGAAGTCATGGTGCGATGAATCAGCAGGTAAGCAGAGCGGATAGATTACTGGGAGGTTAATAACTGCTGAGTTATTATTACTGATTCGTTTCTAATAATGTTTATGGCTTCCTCTTTTGATTATGATCTATTATCTTTCAGTGTTATCAGTGAACATCAGTTCATTGATGTATTATTGATAAAATGAGCATTATGCTTGATAAGAATCCAAGTTTACACTGAAAAAGCACAAAATCTTACCAAGTATTTCTGTCTAAAAACTAACTTATGAGTAACTTCAGCAATATAAAGGAGCAATAATTCCTTAATATTAATGACAAATTATTAGTTCCACTGGCAGATTATTTCACTTATAATATGGGGAAAAATGTTTTGTTACAAGTGAAATAATCAACCAGTGGAATTAGTATTTTTTTTTCCAATATTAAAGAATTATTTACTTAAAGCTCCTGTTTCTTGTTGAAAAGTTTTTTGTAAGTTAGTTTTGTCTCATATCAAGTGGACTAAGATATTTGTACTAGAAACTGCACAAAAACACTTTGTACGATTTATTTTTTATTTAGTGCAGCTGCTTTTTCCTTCAGATTCAGCGAAAAAACACAAAATTTTACCAAGAAAATTTGTCTCTTTTCTGGTGCAAATATCTTATTACACTTGAAATAAGACAAAACAAACTTTTCAGCTACATATAGGAGCTGGTTTTAAGTAAATAATTCCTTCATACTGATGAAAACATTCTAGTTCCACTGGCGTGGTTACCGAGCAACCATAGCCAAGCTCAGCCCGTCACCTAGCAACCAAGTTCTAGTTCCACAGGCAGATTATTTCACTTGTAACATTTTTCCAGTGTTATAAGTGAAATAATCCGTCAGTGGAACTAGAAGTTTTTCTTCAATATTAAGGAATTAACTTAAATCAAGCTCCAATATTTTACTGAAAAGTTACTTTTAAGTTAGTTTTGTCTTATTTCACATGTAGTAAAATATTTGCATTAGTCCAAAAATTCTCGGTATTGTGTTGTTTTTGCAGTGTAGCTAATTTTCCGCCACAGAGCCGTTGGACACAGTGAAGAGAGGCGGTGATAAAAGGACGACCAGGACGAGTCGCTCTCACGCACCTTCAAGCCTGAAAGGAGAGGAGAAGAAGAAGAAAACATCGCCGGTTTAAAATTAGCATCTAAAAAAGTTGGTAAAATTATGAGCAAAGATGTGGAAGAGATAAAACCTGCATACTTACTGAATCTGTCAGTGCTGGTGAGGCGGTAACCAGGCGGAAAACGAGGCTTAAGCAGTAGAAAACATGAGAAATTACATTTCTAATTTTAACAGTTTTCTCATTTTAAAATAACAAGAATAAAGTTGAAAACACGATGGCAATAAAGTCAGAGTATTACAAGAACAAAGTCAAAATACTGAGACTTTATCATTTTACAATTTTATTCTTGTGCAGTTTTATTCTTGTAATGTTATCACTTTATTTTCATGTAAGTTTATTCTCACAATTTTATGACTTTATTCTCATTATTAATTGTAATTTTTAAATTCTATTAATTTCTAAAAACATTTTCCCTGGAAATACTAATACTCCATCATACTGATGTGAAGAGACATTAAATATTATTAAATTTGAATAAGTACTCATCAAATGTAGACAGCTATTTAATATTTGATTAAATATTTGTCAACCGTCCCTTTAAGAAGATTCATAATCTTGACAATGAGAATCAGTTTGACAGCTCAGCTACAGGACATGAAAATATCATATTATTATTGTCCTTCTGTAGTTATAAGTATATAAATCATTTTCAGTCTGGTTAATTTAACTCTAAAGTTTCACTGTGATCCAGTAGATTGATGAATTAAAGCCATTTTTTCCTTTCTGTTGGTGGAACAGGGACAAGTTTTGCTCACCAAACTCAGGAAGTTGTGGCTGAATCCGGGCAGAGACGCAGTTTGGGTTGAGCAGGAATCTGGATCTGTGTGAAAGTGAGACAGCAGACAGATAAGCTCCTCATGAGACGACTTACGGCTCAATTCCCCGAAACGGATCAGATTACTGAGGAAATCAGAGTTGAACTGGACTGTCCTCTTGATTAAAACATGTTTATTTCATGTATACCAAATCATACCAACTATTTGTAGTCTAGTGTCTAGTTTCTATTCAGCTGCCACTGACAACTGAATAAAAAATCTCGCAGCCTGAGTCATGAAAAAAAAGAGCAATAATCTGGATTATGCCGAATGTTTAAAGAAAGAAACTGGAGTTTCACCACGTTATTCATTCATTTACAAATGTCACATATTCAAACTAAACAGCTTGCTAATATTTAGTTAGCAAACTAAATATTTAACTTTACATTAATTTAAGTGTCTGATGTACGGCTGCTGTGTGGGAGACGGGAACTACAACTCCCATCTTCCACGGATTAATGAAGTTTCTATTTATCTATCTATTTACTTTGGAGCTAAATATTTAGCTTCAAATTAAATATTTAATTAATCTCACGATAAATATTTACCTTGATAGCTAAATATTTAGCTTCAAACTAAATATTTAGTTAGTTAACCAGTTAGCTGCTAACTAAATATTAGCAAGCTAATATTTTGCTTGCTAGCTAAATCTTTACTTTGGAGGTAAATATTTAACTTCAAACAAAAATATTTAGTTAAGTTGAAGCTACATATTTTGCTAGTGAGCTAAGCATTTAGCTTACTAACAAAAATATTTAGCTTCCTAGCTAAATATTTAAAGAGTTATATATCTACCTTCAAGCTAAATATTTAATTTGCTAATTAAATGTTTAGTTTGAAACTTTATTGAATAAAATAGTAAAAATATGACTTTGAAAAACTAGCCCTGATTTTTTTCTTTATTATTGCTCTTGATTTTTGACTGTAACTTTACAAACTTCATGCAGTTCAGCTTCAGTGAAATTTCTTTATAATTCAGAGCTTTTCCTAAAGTTTAAGGTCAACCTTAAAGCCAAAACATATTTCATATAACACAGTTTTATAAAAATGTTGGTCACAGTCACTTGACTGAAGGTTAATAATTGTCACTGAAAGCTCTACCTGGCTGTTTGTAAACTGGACGCCTCCTGTGCAAATCGAAGCTTTCATCTGCTGGAAGGAGGACAGACAGTTAGCTGCTAACTGTTAGCAGGACGCTTGTTTCTCTGGATGTTTCAATCAGAATCGCTGCTTCAATGTTCTTGGTTTTCTGTTTGAGTTTCTGCTGCTTAGTGTTTGACAAATATTAAAAAGAAAATACTTCAGTCAGTGACTCCTGCTGATTGATTGTTCTTATTGATACCAAACAGGATAAAAACAAACACAACCTTAGGAATGCTTAGATAAACCTTGGGATATTTATTGTAATAGAAAATGTTCAATAAAATGCTCAGAAACAGATAAAACGCATCAAAATCTGAAATTAAACCAGTTTTGTTTTCAGTAATCTAGATCAGGTCTGGAGTCTGACCACTAGGTGGCTCTGTTTCACCGGAAAATAATATTTTTCTTCTTTGTTGCAGTCATATTCAATAAATTAGAATATTATTGATGAGTTCATTTGTTATATAAATAAATTACCCACAGATTAATGTCTTCAAGCCTTTATTTCTGTTAGATATGACGATTTTCTGATTTCAACCAATGAAAACACAACATTTAAGATTAGAATGTCACAACACACCATTAAATTTAATAAAAAGTATTTTTAAAGTTTCTAATTTATAATGTTGGGCCACATTTTGGACACCTCTGTCTTGGTTTTCTTTCAACTGTAACTCCATGTGAAAAACAGAGATGTATTATTTTCCTTAAGCTTCACATCGTGCTCAACTTTGTGTTTATCTATCATAAAATTCCTCCCAAATATTTCTTTTCTGAAAGGAAGGAAAAGAAAATGAGCAGATGAGTTTTAGAAAGCAATGTGTGATTAAAGGAGAAGCAGGGCAGGTTTCATTTTTTTCCACAGGTGGTAAAAAGGGAGAACCCTGTAACTTTAAGGAGGTAAAATGATACAGGAAGTGATGGAAAAGTGGAAAAACATAGAGAAGGAGAGTAAAGAATGAACACTGTAATTTTCTGTAATTATTTCTGTTTGTTTTTCACCTGGTCGGTGGAAATGCTGCGGTGATCTGGACAGAGCCGGACTGTAGCTGTGTCGACACCACATGGTTTGACCTCCAAACGGACCGTCACTTGAAGATTTTGGCACACAGGGTCTCGTTTCAAAGTTCTCCTTTAAAAAATGGATGGAAAAGATGGAGATGAGCGACTGGTTGGGTTTTAACCTGCATGAGGAGAGAAGGTGGTTTTTACCTCTGTGGTTTCAGACACGTTTCCTGGTGACTGAAGCAGAAAAAAGAGGAAAAATCAATGCAGTTACAGAAACTTAACTTCCTGTACAAGAAGGAACCAGAAAACTGTCACTCAGATTGTTCTCAGATAGTTTAGCATTAAATCTAAAGCTAAAAGTTTAGGATATGTCTTTATTGCAAATGTTAAAGCTGCAGTAGGAGTTATGCCAATGAGGAAAAAAGTTAGCAGCGGTAACGCTAACACACAAACAACCGCTAGTTCTGCTGACGCTAAAGTGCTATGCTAAAACATAGCACTTCATTGAGGAGGCTCTGAATACAATATGTGTGAATTTTTTAATTTTTTTGTTTCATCACCAACATGATAGCCTAAGGCCACTGCAGACAGGAATAAAAGGAGGAGTAAATTTCCACCAAAAACTCGGAAGTTGTGAGATTAATCTTGAGAAATTTTCTAGAAAATACTTGGAAATCTCTGATTATGAAAAGCTTAAAGTTTGCTAGAAAGAAATTTAATTTTGAGATCAATCTTAGAAATTTTCTAGAAAAAAACTTTTCAGTTTCAAAAGTCACAAATTTTTTACTTTTCAAATTATTAAGTCCCAAATTTATTAATATTATGTAAAAGTTCTACTTCCACTGGCAGATTATTACTTATAATGTTATTAGTGAAATAATCTGCCAGTGGAACTAGAACTGGGTTGCTAGGTAACAGGCTTGGCTTGGCCACGGTTGCTAGGTAACAGGCTTGGCTTGGCCACGGTTGCTAGGTAACAGGCTTGGCTTGGCCACGGTTGCTAGGTAACAGGCTGGGCTTGGCCACGCTTGCTAGGTAACAGGCTGGGCTTGGCCGCGGTTGCTAGGTAACAGGCTGGGCTTGGCCGCGGTTGCTAGGTAACAGGCTGGGCTTGGCCACGGTTGCTAGGTAACAGGCTGGGCTTGGCCACGGCTGCTAGGTAACAGGCTGGGCTTGGCCGCGGTTGCTAGGTAACAGGCTGGGCTTGGCCACGGTTGCTAGGTAACAGGCTGGGCTTGGCCGCGGTTGCTAGGTAACAGGCTGAGCTTGGCCACGCTTGCTAGGTAACAGGCTGGGCTTGGCCACGGTTGCTAGGTAACAGGCTGGGCTTGGCCACGGTTGCTAGGTAACAGGCTGGGCTTGGCCGCAGTTGCTAGGTAACAGGCTGGGCTTGGCCACGGTTGCTAGGTAACAGGCTGGGCTTGGCCACGCTTGCTAGGTAACAGGCTGGGCTTGGCCGCGGTTGCTAGGTAACAGGCTGGGCTTGGCCGCGGTTGCAAGGTAACAGGCTGGGCTTGGCCACGGTTGCTAGGTAACAGGCTGGGCTTGGCCACGGTTGCTAGGTAACAGGCTGGGCTTGGCCGCGGTTGCTAGGTAACAGGCTGGGCTTGGCCACGCTTGCTAGGTAACAGGCTGGGCTTGGCCGCGGTTGCTAGGTAACAGGCTGGGCTTGGCCACGGTTGCTAGGTAACAGGCTGGGCTTGGCCGCGGTTGCTAGCTAACAGGCTGGGCTTGGCCACGGTTGCTGGGTAACAGGCTGGGCTTGGCCACGGTTGCTAGGTAACAGGCTGGGCTTGGCCACGGTTGCTAGTTAACAGCCTGGGCTTGGCCGCGGTTGCTAGGTAACAGGCTGGGCTTGGCCGCAGTTGCTAGGTAACGGTGTCAGTAGAAGTAGAACTTTTTCATCAATATCAATAAATTATTGACTCTAAATCAGCTCTTATGTGTTGCTGAAAAGTTACTTGTAAGTTAGTTTTGTCTTATTTCTACTCAGATATTTACAATAAAAACTAGAAAAAAATACCTGCAGTTCAATTTGTTATTGTAAAAAACCATGAATATCTGTGTTTTCCCTTTAGAGTTATGCTCTGCTTTGTGAAGATTCGTCACATAAAATCCAGTTTAAGCTGTGATGTGTGAAGTGTGGAACAGTTACAACACAGATCTGTGTCTGAAGGCGTTACCTCGGTCAGGCTTCGTCCGGTTGCAGCGTCTCCTCCGGCATCCAGAGCGCAGGAGTTCACAGGTTTATAGGAAATCATGTCTGGATGCTCTATATCATATATAGCCTTGACTCTGGGAATTGCTGCTAAGTCTCGGTAATCAATAATCTCATTATCTACTTTTGCCTGGAAGAAGGAGCGGAGACATTCACAGACACATACAGAGACAGTGGAGGTTAGGCTGAAGGGAAACTGACAGGTTTACGTCTCAGCAGGGAGGAATCAAGCTTTAATCCCTCAGCACCATGACTCCCCTGCCGTTGGCACTTCATAGCCTGAGTCTAACAGCTCTTCCTCCTGTTTCTGTTCAGATCAAGGCTTTTGGTACGCATGGTGCTTTGATGGGAATTAAAGTGTTTTTCTTTTAAAAAGCCACAGTGAAAGGCGAAATGCAGGAAAACACACCAAAGCACCATTTCATTAAGCAGCTCAGCCTAATAAGAGGCTGACTCACTCTAATGGAGAAAATGTAAACCAAAATCACATTTTCTCAAAACAATGAAAGCTACTTCCGATCAGTCAAGGTTCAGAAATCTTTAGAAAATCTAAGTATGAAGAAAATGACTCAGCTTCCACAAAATGTCCTAAAACTAAACATCTTTCATAATCGCCTCATCCAGGTGACTGCCCTGTATGAATGAAAGTGTTTAACTGAAACAAGGTGCAAAACATGGAGAACACTGCAAAAAAATGAACATTACCATAGATTTAGGTCTAGTTTCCACCGCAAATATCTTATTTCACTTAAAATAAGATCAAACTGACATATAAGTAACTTTTCAAGAAGCTATAGGAGCTTGTTTTTGTTGAGAGTCAATAATTCCTTAATATTGGTGAAAATGTTTTAGTTCCACTGGTGCTGTTACCTAGCAACCCCAGCTAAGCCCAGGCCATCGCCTAGCAACCCATTTCTAGTTCCACTGGCAGATTATTCACTTACAAGATGAGAAAAATGTCTTATTAATTCTAGTGCTTTATTTAAAAAAAATATTAAGGAATTATTTCCTGAAAACAAGCTCCTATATTGTACTAAAAAGTTACTTATAAGTTGGTTTTGTCTTATTTCAAGTGCACCAAGATATTCACACTAGAAACTAGACCCATAGTACTTGGTAGGATTTTGTGTTTTTGCAGTGTAAGAGAAGATTCTGTAAACGGAGCAGAGTCAGAACTTACACAGATGGTTCTGCCGGGGCTGCTGGGAGTGCAGGATCCGGGTCGAGAGCAGGAGCTTTCAGATGACGATCTGTTGGGCTGGAGAACAACCAACAGTCTGAATGTTCCTCAGGTTAGGGAGGCAAGCAGCAACGATTCAACGACTCGGTGCATTGAGGGAGGAATGTCAGTACAACCTTACAGCCTTGAAAAGCAGAAGTGGAGCCTGCTGCACAACCAACAAGAATGCAGTAAGTGGTTTCTGATTGGTAAGTCAACAACTAAACACTTTATCTTTTTCAGCAGCCATTGTACAGAGCATACAGCGGGAAAACCAGCTGACCAAATGCCATGGAGCTCTGCTGGGGTTACTAGGCAACGCTGCAGTGCCTGCTGATTTGTGACGTTGCATTCTGGAGTTTTTTGAAACGGCTCAATGTCCAGACAACAAAACTCTTTAATTTAATGTCAAAAACAGCTGGGTAAACAGAGTGCACACATCTGACGTCTGACACGAGCTGCATTTATGAAATGAGACAGAAAATATTAAAACATTTCATGATAATCTAATTGTTTGAGCTCTACTTTTATTACAAACTTATTTTTGCTGTGGATGTGAGAGCAAACTGGGATGCTGCTGTGAATTTAGGAAAATCTGCACGAAACACAAAAATCTGAAAAAAAAAAAACAGCAAATCATGCACCAAAATCAGTAAAGGAGTGAAAAATTCTCTAATATGCCAAAAAATTAGTATTTTTATTCAATTTTAAGTAATAACCTACCTTACTCCAGCTAAGTTTCAAAGTTTTATCCAACATTTTGTCATGCTGCAATTATAAACTTTATTTGGATTTGATGTGGCCATCAGTTCATCCAGTTAATTAGTCTGGAATGAATTAATGATATTCTATTTGAAAACCAAATAGTGACAAAATAAGCAATATTTTCAATTCAAAAACCTTTCTGTGCTCCTGAATGAGCAAAAACATTTATTGTTTTTAATCTGTCAAACCAACAGATTGGTATGATGGCGTATTAGAAAAAAGGAAGAGAATATTTCTGCCTTTGCTACAAAAAACAGAAATTTTTAGATTAATCTCAGAAGTTTCTAAACTTTTATATTTCCATGAGGGCAAAAACGTTTTTCAGAGCCGTTTTCATTAATTCTTAATGAAACTCATTAGGAATTAATTACTGGCTGTTGCATGACAAAATGTTTAGAGTTGCTGGATGTTTTTCATGCTTGGTTTGGCGCTGACCTCCAGCAGTGCAGAAAAACAAACTACAAACAATAATGACCTTCAGTTCACGTGGAGGGAAAAAGAAATCAAGACATGGAGTCTTTGGTCTGCTGACCTGGAAAGGAAATGTGAACATGTGATGTTGTGAAGCTAACGCTACGTTAAAGAGCGTGAAGCTTGAGAGAAACGACACAGCTGGTAAAACTAAAGAGAGATTCTGGTTCTGAATCTTTACATTTCTGAAGGAGCTCACCCTGCAGCTCTCCTCTGCTCTGCTGCTGTCTTTGCAGTTTGGATGCCAGATTGTTGAACCTGTGAAAATGTCGACAGTTAGCTTAAAAAACCAGAAACGTTCCACAACCAAGAGCCAGGGCTGGGCAATAAATCAGTTTTATTGATTCAGTGAAATTTATGAAGATTTAATTTTTGGAAAATTTGGACTTTTTAACTCCTTGGTTTTCCATAGTTCATGGCGGCCATCTTGTTTGACAGTCTATTTATCTCAACTTTACCACAACATTTTAGGGTTAGGCTATGATTTCTTTTTTTTATTATTATTTGAATAAAGTCAGAATATTACAAGAATACAGCTGTACATGAAAACACTGGAAATAATAAAAGAATTAAGTTTTAATATTACCAGAATAAGTCGTAATATTAGGAGAACAAAGTCGTAATTTTACGAGAAAATAAAATCATGAAAAATAAAAACTTAAAATGAGGAATGCTGAGCATCTTGGCGAAACGATGGTGTGTTAGAGACATTTTAGACAGAAAAAACAGTTATTTCTGGCATAATGTCTCTCAAAACCAAGAATGTTCAGAGTTTTAAAAGTCAGAAATGTCCATGTTTTTTTTTTTTTTTTTTTAGATTTTTTTTAAATCTCAAAATTTCTGTTTTTTTAGTAAATATTTTTACGTTTTAGACTCAGAAATTTCTTAGTTTTTTCTAGAAATTTTCTGAGATTAATCTAAAAGTTCTTTTTCAAGCTAATTTTAAACTTTTCAAACTCAGGAATGTCTGACTATATCCTGGTAATGAGACAATTTTGAAAAATTGTAGCATAATACTGTACAAAACCACTGTTTAAAAATATTTTCTGTCATTTATAATTTATTCTTCAGAAAATAAATGAAGGTGGGAAATTGATTAAAATCAGATCTGTTATGTTAGATTTTATTTTTTTTCTACTCAGAGTAACAACCTCATCAGACTGAATCAGCCGTACTCACCCTGAACGTACATTTCCTCTCCTTCTGTGAACATTTTGCCACATCGGCTGCATTTTGCACAGCCGGGGTGATAATGTCGTTCTCCAGCCTACAAACAGGAAACAGGCGGATCAGACTGTATCAATCATATTGTTCAATGTTCCATTTATTATCATCTGTGTTAAAAAAAACTCTGACCTATTATGCTTCTTTGAGCAGGTTAGGACCTGTTGTCTATAGAAAACATATTCATTACATTTTTGCTTAAAATTATTCTTAAATAATGAGATTTTAGGGTCAGTTTTGCCTATTTTGAGTCCCTTTCAGAATTCCTAGGTAACGGGCTGGGCTTGGCTGGGGTTGCTAGGTAACGGGCTGGGCTTGGCTGGGGTTGCTAGGTAACGGGCTGGGCTTGGCTGGGGTTGCTAGGTAACGGGCTGGGCTTGGCTGGGGTTGCTAGGTAACGGGCTGGGCTTGGCTGGGGTTGCTAGGTAACGGGCTGGGCTTGGCTGGGGTTGCTAGGTAACGGGCTGGGCTTGGCTGGGGTTGCTAGGTAACGGGCTGGGCTTGGCTGGGGTTGCTAGGTAACGGGCTGGGCTTGGGTGGGGTTGCTAGGAAACGGCGCATTGCCAGTCTAACGTCTCTTAACATTCGGGAAGTTTTTGAAAAGGCTCATGTTCCAGACACCAAAAAAACATAAATTTATTCTCAGAAAAAAAACAACTGGGAGGTTTTAAAGCATCGGATCTGTTTTCAGAAGCAGCTGAGATCCAAATAGGGTTAAAAAAACGGACAAAAAAGAAATGTTGCTAAAAACAAACAACATGACCTTTCTCACCTCAAGTAGTTTTCCTGTTATGAACCTCTGACACGCTTCACATTTGACCCCAAACTGAGCCTGGTAGTCCCTCTCGCAGTACGGGAAGCCATCCCTGACACATGAGAGCACACACTTTCTGGTTGGTTCAGATTTTAGAAAATATCTTTGGTTTATTAAAGCTAGCTAAATAAGGCAAACCTACAGGAAAGCATGAATGGAAGGGGGTGTACTTACTTATTGATGTACTCCCCACTCAGGATCCTCCTGCAGGTTTTACATTTGAAGCAGCCGAGGTGCCACTGAGCTCCCAGCGCCAACAGAGCCTGGCCGTTCTTAATGTCTCTGCCGCAACCAGAACAATCTGATGGACAAAAACACAAACATACTCACATTCAAAAATACTTTATTAATCCCAAAGGGAAATTAAACAACGTCCGGGAATGAACTTCATGGTTTATACTGATATAACTAAAAATAAAATTCCCCTCTCACCCTCCGCGGGTGGTCTCTCTTTCATCCTCTGAGCTCGGGTCCTCTACCAGAGGCCTGGGAGCTTGAGGTTCTCCTCCAGTATCTTGGCTGTGCCTAGAACTGCACATTTCTGGACTGATATGTCTGATGTTGTTCCTGGGATCTGTTTGAGCCACTGCTCCAGGTTGGGGGTGACTGCCCCGAGGGCCCTGATGACCACTGTTCTAGTGGCTCTAATTGTTTTGCTTCTGTATAAATTTACTTAACGGAAAGTAGCTTATTGATACACTTCAATGTTAATTTAAGAAAACACAAATTAGAGAATCTTTAAAAATTAATTCAGTTCAGTTTGGCTGTTATTAGACGGTGATCTGATCTTATTGGCAGCCTGAAATCCTTTAAAGGGCCGCAATCTTTAACACCCCAGGAGGTTTAGAGGATCAAACCTCATGATTTATTATATTTTATATGAGAGTGAAGGTATAACCACTTACTGTTGGGATGTCGGATGTGATTAGACGGTGACGCAGGTTCAGTGCAGCGCTGACAGAGACATTTTTTTCCCCTGAAGGTGACGAAGTCACCTGCAGGGAAGGGCTGCCTGAGACGCAGAGAAAACAAACAGAGATAAGACCAAACCGTCCCTCCCTCAACCTGAAGCTGGCAGATTATTGTGTTTAATTACTTGCACATGGTGCACACAAAGCAGGCCGGGTGGTAGGACTTCCCCAGGACGGTGACCACTTCCCCCTCCACGAATTCGCCACAGTTGGTGCACGGCGTGCCGTGGAGGCGCTGGAAGTCCACCGGGCAGAGGCAGTCGCCGTTCCTCATAAAGAAGCCGCTCAGAGCCAGATCACAGCCGCACACTGGGGGAAAGGCAGGCATTTTAAAAAATCTGCATCAGCTGCTGGACATCGTATTGTTTAGTATTTATCATTAGCAAAAAAAATCAATTAATTGCATGATAAATTAAAACAATAATATTAATAATAAATAATAATTCCCATTTGCACGATTTATTGTTTTCTCTGTCTTTTTTACCAAAATCTGGTCCGTCGGTCTCAACTAGACTTTTTTAAGGGTTAGTTGAGACCAACTAAATTATTGCTAACTAAATATTTAACTAGCAACCTAAATATTTAGCAAGCAAGCTAAATATTTAGCTACCTAAATACGTAGCTAGCTAGATAGCAAGATAAATAATATTTAGCTGGCTAGGAGCTAAATATTTATCTTGGTGGCCAAATATTTTGCTATGAAGCTAAATATTTAGCCATCCAGCTAAATATTTAGCTAGTTAGCAAGTCTATACTGGTTAATGTATTTGGATTCATCTTGTTCAAATACTTAGCTTAGCTAGTAAGCTATGCATTTAGCTTGGTGGAAAAATATTTAGATAACCTATTTAGTTAGCTTGCAAACTAAGAATTTAGCAGGTACTTAGCTAGTAGCTAACAAGCTAAATATTTATCTTACTAGCTAAATATTTTGAAAGCAAGCTAAATATTTAGGTCCAAGTTAACTATTTAGCTTGGAAAGTAAATATTTAATTTGAAATTAAATGCTTAGTTTGAAAGCTAAATATTTAGCTTCATAGCCAAATATTTAATTTGGAACTACAAGGTGAATGATACGGTGAAAACATAATTGAAAAATTAACACTATTTTTTTATCCTTCTATGACACACTAAACAAACCAAAATATGGCTGTTAATTTTTTATTGTGTAACTTTGCAAACATCATAGTTAAAGCCAGGTTATTGTACTTGAAAGTGATGGATGACTCTACAGTTAAGTAAAGGGAACACTGTCTAATTTCTCAGAGAAATGCTCAGATGGAAGCTAAGGTTTCACAGTCTGAAGTATCGTCTTTTATTAGACTGTTGTCACATTTTGGACTCCATACGAACAGCTGAATGTAACCAGAGCTTATGTAATCACACCTGAAACAGTCTAAAGATGGGCTGTAAGTTATTGCCAGTCTAATGAAAAAGATGAATCTGTCTGACCAGACTTTCTGAAACGTTGCTGATCGGGTCATGCATGTAAATCTTTGTCTCTGTCAGCTAAGTGGCAGCTGCCACTGACGTCCTTTCCTCTGCACTTGTTTGGAGACATTTGATACTCTGTCCTTCAGAATGCACCGGGATGCCAGAAACAGATTTACGCCGCTCTATTCTGGTCCGCTGAGACTCACTCAGAGAAAAACTGTAGGATTTAAATCACTTTCTTCACTATGACTGTTTATTTATTATAACCTTACAGAGTATTTTGGTCTATTTTTTAATGTAAATATTCTAGTTCACTTGAAATAAGACAAAACTACCTTCAGCAAGACATAGGAGCTTGTTTTAAGTCTGTAATTTCTTATAAGTGATTAAAAAGTTCCACTTAAAATTATTTCACTAATAATATGAGAAAAATGTCTCACTATAAATGAAACAATCTGCCAGTGGAACAAGGATTATTTATTTAAAGCAAGCTCTTATATCTTACTTGTAAGTCAGTTTGTCTTATTTCAAATGTATTAAAATATTTATTTATTCTAGAACTATCTAGTGTTGCTGCTGATCCCTGGATATATTCTGCAGATTCACTGCAAAACACAAAATCTTATCAAGTGATTATGATCCAGTTTCCAGTGCAAATATCTTAGTACACTTGACATAAGACAAATCTAACTTACAAGAACGTTTAGTCAAAACTTAGGAGCTTGTTTTAAGTAAGTAATTCCTCAGTACTGATGAAAAAGTTCTACTTCCACTGGCTCCGTTACCTAGCAACCCCAGCTAAGCCCAGCCTGTTACCTAGCAACCCCAGCTAAGCCCAGCCTGTTACCTAGCAACCCCAGCTAAGCCCAGCCTGTTACTTAGCAACCCCAGCTAAGCCCAGCCTGTTACCTAGCAACCCCAGCTAAGCCCAGCCTGTTACCTAGCAACCCCAGCTAAACCCAGCCTGTTATTTAGCAACCCCAGCTAAACCCAGCCTGTTACCTAGCAACCCCAGCTAAACCCAGCCTGTTATTTAGCAACCCCAGCTAAACCCAGCCTGTTACTTAGCAACCCCAGCTAAACCCAGCCTGTTATTTAGCAACCCCAGCTAAACCCAGCCTGTTATTTAGCAACCCCAGCTAAACCCAGCCTGTTACCTAGCAACCCCAGCTAAGCCCAGCCTGTTATTTAGCAACCCCAGCTAAACCCAGCCTGTTACCTAGCAACCCCAGCTAAGCCCAGCCTGTTACCTAGCAACCCCAGCTAAACCCAGCCTGTTATTTAGCAACAAAGTTCTAGTTCCACTGGCAGATTATTTCACTTATAAGACATTATTCTCATGTTATAAATGAAAAATATGGAAGCGAAACTAAAACTATGTCATCAACATTGATGCTTAATTTACTTAAAACAAGCTCATAAATCTTGGTTAAAAAGTTAATTTTGTCTTATTTCATCTGTATTAAGATATTTGCACTAGAAACTACACCAAAAATACTTTGTAAACATTACCAACATATTAACTTACAAAAACATACAACAAGAACTGAAACTCCCGATTAACCTGATATGTGACACTCATCTGATTCTAAACATTTAAATCCACGTTTCTACAAATTCAGAGTTTTTCTCCTGCTGAAAGTGTCTTTGTTTTCTCCAGGCCGTAAACAGCAGAGAGTCGGCAACAACATGAGCAGCTTGTCAGGACTGATTAGTCAGGACAAAGGCTCGCTGCGGGAAATATGTCCGCTATGAAGCCGGGTAACTCTGCTGACTGCAAACCCAGGAGGATCTCACAACAACCCATTCCAGATGACTGGAATAAATTCAGATTCACGAGGCTTAAAGATCCATTAGTTTGTTAAAAAAATAGAATAAAGGCTGGGTTACATTAGATCTTTGTCTAAGTGTAAAATAAATGTTAAAGGTGCTTCCATGAACAGGTCAGGATAGGTCTATGGTCTACACAAAACATGTTCACCACGTCTAGTTACTCTTAGATAATGAGATTTCAATCTGATCAGTTCTGTATATTTTAAGCTCCTTATAGTGCAAACAGCTCAGTACATTTCTTCATAAAACTAATTTACAAGGAACTTTCCAGCAAATATAGGAGTTTATTTTGAGTCAATAATTCCTTAATATGTTCTATTTTCACTGGCAGATTATTTCACTAATAAAAAGTGAAACAGGTTATAAGTTAACTTATAACTTTTCCAATATGTCATTGGAAAAGCCAGTGGAACTATAACTTTTTCATCAATATCATTTTGTGTTTTAGTAGTGGAGCTGCTGCTGGCCCCGACCCCCAACTCGACGTTTACACTCACACATGAAAATGGCTGCAAACAGATGTGCAATAATACAACTGTACATCTTTAAAAAGCAGAAGTGAGGCCTCCTGCACAACCAATAAGAACGCAGCAAGTGGTTTCTGGATGGTAAGTCAACAACTTAACACTTGTCTTTTCCAGCAGCCATTGTTCAACGCATACTGTATATTAATAAAAGGTTTATTAACACCAGCTGACCAAATATGCTGAAGCTGTACTGGGGTTGCTAGGTAACATGCGGAATTCTGCTGGGGTTGCTAGGTAACAGGCGGAATTCTGCTGGGGTTGCTAGGTAACGGGTGGAATTCTGCTGGGGTTGCTAGGTAACGGCAGCGCCTGCTGATTTGTGTCGTTACATTTGGAAGGTTTTTGAAACGGCTTGTTTTCCAGACACCAATAACATGATCTTATTGCCAAAAAACGACTAAATGTTTATTTTAAGCACTTAAGTACAAAACCATTCAAAATGTGAATGTATGAACTGTTTATACTTCACTCTGATTTATTTGCTGACAATATTTTTAAACTTCATATGGGAATAACACATTGTTGAGCTGAACTGGAGCATGTGAGCGTTACCTAACACAACAGAAGCATCCAGGACTGAAATAGACGCAGGTATTTGGTGCAAAGGTGAGGAAATTTGTGATTTTGCAGATGTTTTCTGACTCACCCTTGCATGTGAAACACTTCAGGTGGAAGTAGCTGCTCTGCACTCGCAGCGCCTCTCCTTTGCACAGCGCTCCACATCTGAAGCACTGGATTTGCTGTTTTCCTGCCGGAAGACCTGGCTGGCAGCCGTCCAGGGCGTGCAGCACTGCGGGGCGGAAGAAACAGTGACGAGGCTGATTCATGTAAAAACTGTCACATTTCATCCGGTGTGTCACATTTTTCTTCTGTTTAGATTTTTCTGTCTCTACTTTTCAAATGAGACTTTACTAACAAACACTGACCCTGATCATCACACCACCACCACCGTGTTTGACTGCTGTTGTAGTTAGTTTATTTTTACATAAGACCAGGTTGAGTTGTAGTTTCTGTCAATAATAAATGTTATTGCTGATTGAAAACTATCTTTTTATAAACTAATTCAGGTTATCTTTCTTGTCAAAAATGTTTTTGATGATCTGAAGTATTGTAGTGGGAAATCTGCACATTTTCACGTCATTTGTGAATATTCATAGTAAATAAAAACTAAAAAGTTGAATTATTATTTTTGCAGTGGTGTTATATTACCAAAACGTTTTCACTAAACATTCGATCAGATTTGATCAGAGGTCATCAGAAATGTGTCAGAATAAAACAAAAAGAAAAACATCTCAATTTAAAGTGCAAATTAAATTGTTTTTGAGTTCATTTTATTTTGGGAACATCTTTCTGGCGACCAAATAAGCATCGGTGAAGAAAATATTTTCTCTGAAGACATGAAGATGTCTCCATGCTGGTAAGTTTTATTGATCGGATCCATTTGATGATTTTTCTATTTAGTTAAATCAGACATTTCTTTATGTGTATTATTTACTTAAGACTCTGTTTAATTCAATTTATCTAGTAGTTATAAAAAAACAAACATTTAATTGGACAGAAAACTACCTGACATCTGCCTTTAAACCTAAGAGTTCATCCTAAATGGGTTTTTGGTATTAAACTGGTCTAATCCTCTTTTATTTGAGAATAATAACAAAGGTTGTTGTTGTGTTTTTCCTCTGAGCTTCATCAGATCTCTAACTCTGGGATCAGAGGAACTTTAATGACCTCAAGGCTTTGTTTTTACTCTGATAAATCCCATCAACTGAAGGACGCGCGTCGCCCTTCTTAACTCTTAGTGAATTCAGGCCGCAGTTGCGGCGTCGCGTTCAGCCAGGTTACAAGAGCAAAAGGTCTGCAGAAGTAAGCAGAAAATGTTTCATTATGATCCAAACTCTGTGATTGGGAGAAAATCCAAATGGAAATGTATTTATTTATAAACTAAACTAACCGACAGAAAGAGGTTTTAAGCCTTATTTTACGACTCATCCAATCCAGAGTTTTAAATTTACTGCGGCTAAATCCAGATATCATCCACATAGAGTGGAGTCTCTGGTGAAAATGAAAAATAGGAAGAAATTAAAAAAAGAAATAAAGCTTTACTATATATATTTGTTTTCTTCTTGGTCCCTAAATTAGCCAACATTAAGAGATAGGTATATATATATATATATATATATATATATATATATATATATATATATATATATATATATATATATATATATATATATATATATATATATATATATATATATATATATATATATATATATATATATATATATATATATATTTCTATAAACAGTTAAACTTGAACTGTTTGGAGCTATACACATATAAACTGAATTGACTTAAATTAGAAAACCTCAAACCTACTCCTGTTAAATAAATGTCTGACCAGACATTTATTTATTATTATTATTTCTTTAACCTAAAGAAATAAATTCTTTAGGTTAAACTCTACTTTCTAAGTTAAACAGAAAGTGCAGGAAGCTTTCATTGGTAATCCATCATTAGTTACATTTACTCATTTATATTCATGTCACCATATCAGAGCTGTTGTAGATTTCTAATTTTGAGATTAATCTCAGAAATTTTCCAGAAAAAAAACAGGGAAATTTCTTAGGTCCAAAAATCAATAATTTGCTGAAAAAAAGGAAATTTTAAATTTTTCAAGAAAAAACAAGAATATTTGTGAGCTGCAGAAGTTGAAAATTTGTGAGAAAAAACTCAGACGTTTTGAGATAAGTCTCAGAATTTTCAAGAAAAAAATTAAGGAAATTTCTGAGTTTCAGAAGTCAAAGATTTGCAGAAAAATCAGGATTTCTGAGATTAATCTCAGAATTTTTCAAGACAAAACTTGGAAATTTCTGAGTTTCAAAAATTGAAATTTTCTGACCTTTGAAACGATGGTCTGCCTAGCAACAATGACCGGCTTGTTGGCATGGCAACAAGAATCCCACCTAAACCGCTCTAATGCTTTCTAGAGGATGGATCCTGTGATTAAACAGCAGTTTCTCACCTTTTACTGTAAAACTGTGAACTTATTATGATAATTTTGACTTTAGATTGTGAGTTATAGACTTTATATCATTCAAACATCTCTTTCTTCGTCGCTCCGTGAAGAAGCGGATCTGGTGTCGGGTATTAACAAATGTTCAATTTAGAAAGACGGCAAATGGAGAGAAACCGGAGAGGGGGCGGCTAATCGCTCAGCCTGTTATCTACAGCTATAAAAAGCCGAAGATAAAGCTGGAGTGAGGGCGGATTTCTTCTTTTCACTTTGTTCTATTAATATTCGAGCTCAAGTATTCACACTTCCTCCAGTTTTTTACGTCTTCAGGCCTCCAGTGGATTTTAATGGGATTTTATGATAGACACACTCCGTAATGCCACGTAAAGGGGAACACTGAGATGTAAATTCACACAGATAAAAAAGTATCTAAAAAATAAAAGTAAAGAGAATATATTGCATAATAAGGATAAAATTCTAACATAAAACAATGTGCATTTATTAGAAATACCTTGATCTAAGGAATGGACAACTGAATAGGATATTTTTTAACAATATATATAATGTGGGTGTGTATTAAAAGATAATATGAAAAACAAAGCCTGTATAAATAACAGATATGTGCAAATAGCAGCAGAAATGTTATGTAAAATGTGTAAAACTACAAATGACAGCTAAGATTTGAACACTTATAGAAACAGATAAAAAAGAAGTGCATTTTTACTAGAAAAACATCAAAAATTAGTGATTAGTAATTGACAGCTGTCAATTTCACTGTCAGCTTTAAGCATCCAGCATGCCGAGGTGAGTGAACCATCTGTGCATTTGTCCCGTTCAGTTGTGGAGATGTAAATGCTAATTGGGCCAAAAACCGAACTCTGGTCTGCCTACAAATCTCAGTCTCTCTTTGGTTGAAGCGACTGGTGCAGTTTAAATGCGTATGTGAATGCCAAGCGAACTGGAGACTGCTCCAAAAGCAGGAAGTGTATTTACTCAGGGCATTCTGGGTAAATACAACCAAGGAAACATGATAACCTGGCGCTAGCAGGGAGAAATGACTAATAGAAATCCTGCAACCACTAAAATCTGACGGCTCCATTTTTGTTTACATTTTGTGAAGAAAGACGTTACGCTCAGTGTCTTCAGAGGTTTTAATGTTGTTTCCTTCTGTGGTTCTTGTTGCAGCGCCCCCACAGGCGAGGAAGGGAACAACTTTTTCAATTAGTTTGGATCATTTGACAGCGTAGTGTGAAAGAGAACCACAGCAGGAAATGTAAGAAATGAGTCTACCGGACTATCAGGAGGGAAAAACTCTCAGTTTATGTTTTATTGACAAAAACAACCTTCTTCTTTTCAAACACAAACTATTGTGAGTTTATGTTAAAATACAAATACCGGCTTTGGTTAGGAGACGTGTTAAACTGACCCATCAATAATAATTTCACTCAGATTGAACAGTGTTTATGGAACATGTGTCCTCATGTTCCATAATCATAAAAAGTACAACGCTGCAGTCAGAGACGGCTCTAACATCACAATAACTTCTGCTGTCCTTGCACTTTTACCTACTTGGCGCCGTTCTCATCACTGGAAGTTAGTTTTCTAGCATTTCTGAGGTTGAAGAATCTCAAGGAAGTTTTAAAACTAGATTGAATCGTTTCATTTTGTTCCAAGAATCCACAAAACAAAACATTTTCATTCAACTTCCTGACAAAAAACAAGAAGTCTACAAACCAAGACAACCTGATTTTTTCCTCTGACGTATGAAGCAAATTAAAAGAAAAATGAACAGAGAATGTAAAATTTTGCATTTGTTTGATTTCTCAACTTTCACCCAAAATACTAAAGAAATAAGAAACATTTTGATGTAAAGTGAATAAAAATTAAAGTTTTTCTCTTGATGTTTTTATGCATTTTTGACTGGATTTATCTTAAAAAGAATTTAAAAACAAATACAGAATCTCTTTTCTTTGATTTCAAAATCTAAATAAATGTCCTGGTGTTATGAAAACAAGCCATTTTGTTTTGCTAATGTAGCTTTTGAGCCTCTAATCTTATTTTGTTTAGCTTGTAAATTTTGCTGATCCTTGTCCTAACATCTACCCTGCTGCAGTTTAAAAACTGTAGATATAAATAAAGTGCAAATAAACCTAATTAATTCAAATATAAATCATAAAGTTTGCATTTGCAGAGAGAAGTTGGGAGAGTTTACCTTTCTGTTTCATGACTGCTGATTGTTCCCAGAGCGAGGAGACTAAACCAACGAACTGCTGCTGCCAGAGGAGAGGGGGCGGTCTGAAAACACACACGGTGTGTGTGTGTGTGTTAAATTCTGTTGTCTATCTGATCCATGACCTCATCTGTGATGGAAAGGGAGGAAGTCTGGCGGCTCATCGGCTGGGAGAAATGACCTTCCTTCATTTCATAAAGGTCTGACTGATTATGACACTTCAACTTCAATAAATGAGAATATTCATTAAAAGTTTCTTTAGTTCAGCAGTAAAAGCAGCTTACAAAATGTGCTGGAGCTCAGATTGGGTTGCTAGGTAACGGGCGGAATTCTGCTGGGGTTGCTAGGTAACGGGCAGAATTCTGGTGGGGTTGCTAGGTAACGGGCGGAATTCTGCTGGGGTTGCTAGGTAACGGCGCAGTGCCTGCTGATCTGTGACGTTACATTCGGAAGGTTTTTGAAACGGCTCGATTTGCAGAAACCAAAAGACTTTGACTTATAGTCAGAAACTGGCTGAATGTTTGTTTATTCTACTCCCTCTGGAAAACTATTTCACTAAAAGAAAGGCATTTTCCCCATTTTTTTATTTCATTATAAGTGAAATAATCTGAGTGGAACAAGACCTTTTTTCATTAGTATTCAGGAATTATTTACTTAAAAGAAGCTCCCATATCTTGTTGAAAAGTTACTTGTGAGTTAGGTTTGTCTTATTTCTAACAGAATCACAAAATGTTACCAAATATTTTGGTCTTGTTCTAGTTCAAATTTCTTAGTTCACTTAAATAAGACAAAACTTACAAGTAACTTTTCAGCAAATCATATGAGCTTTCTTTAAATCAAGAATTCCTTAATATTGATGGAAAATTTCTAGTTCCACTGGCTGATTATTACACTTATAAGCTGAGAAAATATCATGTTAAGTGAAATAATCTGCCAGTGGAACTGGAACTTTTCCATCGATATTAAGGACTCATGGCTCATATGAAGCTCCTGTTTCTTGCTGAAACGTTATTTGTAAGTTAGTTTTGTTTTTTTTTCAAATGCACAAATATCTTTGCAGTAGACATTAAACCAAGTTGACTTGTTCATTTGTCGTGTTTTGCAGTGCAGCAGGAGCTGCTGCTGACCTGAGACCTCTGCAGGAATCCCAGCCAGCTTCTCGCAGACGATGTAGTCGTCCGGGTTGATGAAGGGCAGCTGCTCCATCATGCACTGCTTGGGGATGAGGTAGAGGACCTCGGCCAGCTGCCCGTCCTCGATGATGGACATGCGCCTGACCGAGTTCTTCCTCTTGACCCGGTCCAGGATCACCATGTCGCTGCTGTTGCCGGAGCCGCACAGCTTCCCCAGGCTGTTGAGGTTCAGGAGGCTGGAGCGGTTCATGCTTCCAGCCGGACAGATCGCGTCTGAAACCAGGCAGCACTGTCCAGGCTAAGCTGCTCTCTGACTCCTTATCATTGTCAGTGTGTGTGTGTGTGTGTGTGTGTGTGTGTGTGTGTGTGTGTGTGTGTGTGTGTGTGTTTTCCACCAGGACAAAGGCTAACTCCTACCACAAGCCCCCTAAGCAGATTAGGTGTGGTATATTTAGGGTTTCTCTTCGTGGCAATCAGAGGTTTTAAATTCAGGTAACCGTCTCTCCTCAGTTTGAGACGCTTTACCTCATGCTGTGGTTATTTAACTACACTGCATATTACCATGAATGTTTAGTCTAGTTTCTAGTGCAAATATCTTACTACACTTAAAATAAGACAAAACTAACTTATAAGCAACTTTTCAGCAAATATAAGTGCTTGTTTTTGTCAATAACTCCTTAATTTATATGAAAAAGTTCTAGTTGAACTATCACATTATTTCACTCACATTATGAGACATTTTCCCCCGTTAGAAGGAAATAATCTGCCAGTGGAACCAACTTTATCATCAATATTAAAAAATTATTGACAAGCTTTTATATCTTGCTGAAAAATTACTAGTAAGTCAGTTCGTTTGATATCAAATGTATTAAAATGTTTGTACTAGAAATTAGACCCAAAAATACTTGGTAAGATTTTCTACCAAAGGAACAGCACATACACTTCAAAAAGCACAAAATTTGACCAAGAATTTTAATCTAGTTTTTATTATAAATATCTCAGTACATTTGAAATAAGACAAAACTAACTTACTAATAACTTTTCATCAGGATATAGCATCTCGTTTTAAGTCAATCAGTATTTGGTAAAGTTTTGCTTTTTGCAGTGCTTTTACCATAAAACCTAGATAAATTCTACATTCTTACACCAGAATATGCTTCTGTGTGTTAGAGTTTAATTTTGTTCAGCTGCAGATTAATGACCGGTTAATTAATCTGCATTAGTGGAAGCCAAAGGAGAAACAGCTAAAAGAGGCTCTCCTTAGTCGCTATGTTTATCTGGACAGTTTGGTATTTTAAGGAGTCTGAAAGCTTCGAGGTGACAGCTTGAAGACGCTGACTGAAATGAAAATGAGCAAAGCGCTCCCCCTGCTGGTCTGGATGAACACAACATGACAACCACCGACAGTAAATCAGAGGATTTTTTATTTGTGCCTGAATAAAATGTTTTACAAGGGGTGGGCAGGCTTTTGTGAAAAAAAAAGTTATGCTCTTTATATTTATTTATTTAGTTTTCCTTAAAAAAAAAGAATAATAAAAGTAAGACGAATGAAAAAGTAATGTTTATTCTTCTGCCTGGTTCTGTTTCAAACGGTTATCTAAATAGATATCATGGTGTTTGAAATAATAATAACAATAATAATAAACTAATAGTAGTTTTAGTAACATTTCAATAGATTTACTTAAATAAAAGTAAAAAGTCATAAAAACAAAAAGAATTAAGAGTGAAAAGTCTTTTTTACTAAATGTTGTTCAATCCTTACATCTGATTTAATTTGTACTAAATGACGAATCAGACTGACTAAATTTTAACCTTATGTACAAATTGTAGTATTTAGAACAAATAAACCATAAAAACAGCAAATTCAGGCAGAAGAAACATATTTCCAAAAATGTTTGTGAATCTGCATCTTAATAGTTCATCATTTTGAATGTAAGTGTGATTTTTACTGAGAGTCTGAATCTGAAAGCTTCTGTTTTGTTTTCATTTCCATCTGAAAGGTTTAAAAAAACTAAATTACAAACGATTCAGTGTGTTTGTCTAAAGGAAAATAAACACTAAAACTACAAATCTGACTCTAAAAATGGTCAAAATGTCACAGAAGAAAATCAAAGAAATGTTGAAAAAAAAAACATTAAAATACAATGAAAAACCTGTGAAGAACAAATCAGAACAATTATTTAATGATACAACCTTCAGCTCAGGTATTAAAACATCTACAGTAAGAATAGTGTTAGAAATCACATTAAAAAAACAATTTAAAAAGTAGTTTATACTTAATTCACCTTGAAATTTACCGATTCCCTTTAAACTAAGAACCACAAGGAGAAAAAATACAATTGGTTGTAAAATAGTTAGATACTATTTATTTGATCTGTATTGAGATAAAATATAAAAAATGAACAGAAACAAACAGAAATCAGATTCACCTGTAGGATATGTTTAAGAAAAAACAACATTTTTGGTAAAATCTTCAGTCAGACTCTTAACGAAGTGAAAAGTAGCCGAGTTGTGACAGATTTAGGATGAAACGTTCGTAAACAAATCCCAAAATTAGGTGAGCAGAAGTGCTGACAAAAAAAGAAAAAGTGCCGAGATGTGCGCCAGAGGGAACACCAAGTCAGCAGGAACCAGATGTGATGGACGGATCTGGACTGCCATAAAACTATGATGTCTTCAGTCAGAGGCTTCATCAAAGCCACTGGAGTACAGACCTCTACAGCATCTACAACTCTTTGGAGTTGAAACATTTAACTTCCCTCTAGGATTAATGAAATATTTTTGAATTTGATCTGAAAACATGTCATTTTTTAAATTATAGTTTTAATGAGTTTCATCATTTCTGTCTCACGTTGATAAAAAGTGACCAGATTTGCAATGAATGCAACGTACAAACGTTACAAGATTAAATTTAGAGAAACAGTGCCATCTAGTGGCGACGGCGAGAACTGAGCCTTAAAAACACAACTATAATGGGAATCAATTTTCAGCTTTTTGTTTAAAAAATAAGAAATAACTGCATAAATCTGGTCTGGAGGAAGAGTTTGGGTTAAACATTTAAACTTGGTGATAAATGTGAAACATTTCAGACTTCATTAAAGTCTGAAAAAATGGAATAAAACATCTTTTTACTGAAAATGTAGTTTTAAAGATTTTCTCTTGTATCCCTTTAAATTCAGACAGGACAACAAAAAATAAAGTCAGAAAGTTTCAATATTGTTTTGATAAAATAAACAATATTGTCTTTAAATGAGGTTTAGAGTCAAGAATTAAAACAAGTTAAAAATCTGCATGACATCAACATTTGTGCAGCGTTGGTGTTGAAGTGCTATGGCACCACGGCGACAGGGCCGTTTAGACAAAAAACAAGGACAGGATGAGAAATTCACACCCAAAGGCTCTGAAATTTTGAGAATAATCTCAGAATGTTGTAGAAAAAAAACTTTGAAATTTCAACTTTTTATACTCAGAAATTTGCAGGGTTTTTTCTACAAAGTTTCTGAGATTCATTTCAAAGTTTCAGTTTTCTGGCAAATTCATGATTTTTTCAACTCAGAAATTTTCCAGTTTTTCTAGAAATTTTATAAGATTAATATAAAAGTTCGAGTTTCTTCAAGCAAATTTTCAACTTTTCAAATTCAGAAATTTCCAAGTTTGTTCTCCAAAATTTCTGAGATTAATCTTAAAATTTCTGAGATTAATCTTAAAATTTCTGAGATTAATAATAAAATTTCTGAGTTTGTTTTGTAGAAAATTTGCAATATTAAAACTCCAAACTTTCCAAGACTTTTTCAACAAAATTCTTGAGTTTTTTCAAGACTTTTCAAACTCAGACGTTCTCGTTTTCACATTTTTTGGCAGAAATTTGTTCCATTTTTTTCTTTCTAGAGCAGCTCAAAAAAAAAAAAAAAAGTCGGGCTGGAGAAAGTTGAACTTGACTGAGTTGCTACAGAGCAACTTGTTTGTCATTTTGAGACATAAAACATGAGAAAACCTCATGAGTTGATGGAATTGGTCTGGTTTTGCTCCTCCTCCTCCTGCGTCCAGGTGAGCGGCTCTCGCTCGGCGTCTCCCTCCGCCGGCCGCGACCTTTTGGTCGTCTTGTTCAGCAGCCCGCCCTGCAGGCACGTCGGGACAAAACGCCGTTAGCGCCACAAAGCAGAGTGCGTCAGCGGGACGGCGGCGATGTCTGACCTGTCTGCGGTCGACGATGTTGAGCAGAAGTGAGGCGACGATGCAGCAGACGGTGTTGGCCAGCATGAAGATCATCATCCTCTGCCAGCGCCACAGCGGGATTTTAGCTTCACTGCAGGAGACAGGAAATCTGTAAAACACTGCGGCTGCAAGGAGGATCACAGCTGGAGAGGAAGAGGACTCCCAAAATATATAAAAAGAATTTTGTCTCAGGATTCTGACTTTTTTCAGAATTCTTTAACCTCAGAATTTAGATTTTTTTCTTAAAATTCTTTAAAGTTAGATTTTTATTATCATTATTTTTTGCAGTGTCCCTCTTCCATAGAATGGTTTAATTACCTGGATTTGGTGCCCAAAATCTGCCCGACGATCAGGTTGGACACCCCGATGCCGACCATCTGTATGGAGGTGGCCAGGCCCATGGCCGTTCCCAGCGTGGCCTGAGGAACCACCAGGGGGATGGACGGCCACATGCTGGCCTGGAGCGAAACCCGGAGAGGAAAACCAGGAACGTGCCATGGATAAACCAGGAACACGACAAGGACAAACCAGGAACACGACAAGGACAAACCAGGAACACGACAAGGACAAACCAGGAACACGACAAGGACAAACCAGGAACACGACAAGGACAAACCAGGAACACGACAAGGACAAACCAGGAACACGACAAGGACAAACCAGGAACACGACAAGGACAAACCAGGAACACGACAAAGATACGGGCAAAGAAAATATAAAAACTGTTTTAGGACTGCAGTCATCAATGGTCAAAAGAACATTTAATTAACCGTGATTTATTTTGCTAAGATGATAGATGGTGTTACAAGGAACTTGCTAATAAAAATCTGAAAAGTGTGGCATGCATTTACATTCTTTACTAACTCTGCATTCAAAAAGCAGCCAGACCAACCCCATGTCTTCACATGAGGGACTAAATCAGAAACTCATCCGACAGTTTTTATTCTGAGCATTCGTGTCACCAGACGCGGCTCCATCCAGCTCAACTAGCAGAGATACACCACAAAAGACTCGCAAACAGCAAATGCAGGCCACTCTTTTCAGATTTTTAGTCATAAGACATGTTTTGAAATTTTATATGTTTTGTTCCTTTTAAAAAGTAGCTAACTGCCAACACAAAGTTAGCTGTGCTAACCCTGAAACACTAATCGTAAACATTAGTTTTGCTAAC
Source organism: Poecilia mexicana (assembly GCF_051168715.1). Taxonomy (NCBI): domain Eukaryota; kingdom Metazoa; phylum Chordata; class Actinopteri; order Cyprinodontiformes; family Poeciliidae; genus Poecilia; species Poecilia mexicana. The sequence goes on from NW_028263388.1 coordinate 2,367,606, forward strand.
CGCTAAATGCTAACTGCGCTAAACCCGAATCTAGCGGATTAGCAGAAGTGTTCCTGAAACTGCAGTTAGTAATTATGCAGAACTTTCCGCTGGTTTATCACATAAAATCCAAAAATTTCGGCTGAATGTGAAAAAACTTAGAAACTTTAGCAAGGCGCTGGATGCTAGCGCTCAAATTTACACAAGCCAGCAATGATGATTTAAAGCCATTGCCAGAAATTAAATTAAAAATTAAACAGCCTAAAACCAGATGTGTTAAATGATTCACAGTTGATTAAAACCGTCTGAAACTCACGGCAGCGAAGGAGTAAGTGACTCCCAGCCAGATGGTGGAGACCAGAGGAGGGACGAAGGTGAAGGCCAGCAGTCCGAAGACGGGCAGCGTGAAAACGGCGCAGGCCACCGCAAAAACTCCCCGAAGACCCACATAATCCTAAATCACAAAGTTGGAACCAATCAAAGTGATTTCTGGCCAGACTGACTGCAGAGCGGCGGTGGCTTACGATGAGGATGCCCACGCCGGCCGAGAGCACCAGCGAGCTGTCGTACACGGCGCCCGCGACGTACGCCGCCTCCTTCTGGCTGTAGTCGCTGTATTTATCCTGGATGAACTTACTGCACAGGAAACAACGTGAAAAATGCTTAAAAACAAACAACTGCAGTTTTATTAATGATTCTGACATAAAACTGTGACCCAGAAGTATGTTGCGTATAGGGCTAAAACGATTAATCGTGATTAATCGATTATTGGAGCAATCATCAACTAATTTAGTACTTGATTAGTCATTGACTGTTGAGTTCAGACTAAAAATAGATAATTACTGAAAGAACAACACACTAAATTAGTTGACGATTATTTCAATAATCGATTAATCACGATTAATGTGATTAATTGAATTAGTCATCTGAAAAAATGGCAATTATTTTCTGAAGAAGCAACATTCTCAGAGAGGTAATTAAACTAAAACTGTACAAAAACATAAATATTTTGCATTTAAGACAAAAAAACCTTTGTGAATAATTTCTACCCAGAACGTCTCAACTGTCAGGTTTTGCTCATCTTGTTCAAATTATGTAAAAAAAAAAAAAAAAAAAAAATCTGTTAACTGAAAAAATAACAACATGTCAGCCTTTCATTGTATTGATCAGTCAAGCAGAAAAATTACTGTTAGTATTTGTTTTAACTGCAAATTCATCCTATAAATGATCAAACATTCATAATGAAAAGCTGTCACTGCAATTAAGGCTATAATATAAAAAATTACATTATTTATTCCCATTTTTAATGTATTTCTAATATTGCGTAAAAATATCTGATTAATCGCAGAAATAGTCAATTAATCGTCAAAATAATTGATTAATCAACAGAATAACTGCTTAATCGACAGAATACTCAATTAATTGACAAAATAATCAATTAATTATTAGAACAACAGATTGTCAGAGTAATTGATTAATTGCCAGAATATCTGTAAAATAATCGTATCAGCTCTACCTGGCATCAGCGATGAAGGGGAAAATGCCGTTGTAGAAGAACATGATGGTGAGAACCAGCAGCCAGTACCGGAGCGACAGCAGCTTCACGTCCTGAACCCTCTGAACACAGAAAGACTCGGGTAAGTTGGGCCCAGAGTTCTGCTGGAGTCGGTTCTGGAGAGACGATTACATCCATCCAAAACGTTTTCTTTATCAGGATGGAGAGATAATGATGAAAAATGGCTGAATGGTTGGGTTAATTTTAATATTTTCTCTTATTCACAAGAGTAAACATTTTACAAACAATTTAAAATACTTACAAACAGGACAAAGGAACCAAAGGAGGATGTATGTATACATTTGAGCCTGAATAATCTGGGTTTTAGAGAAACTAGTGTTGATGGAGACTGTATGTAAACTTCTGACTGTTGGCCATGAGCGAGAGGGTCTGACCACTTTGCGGGACTCCTCTGCGATGGCCCCGTCGAGGCCCAGCTGCCTCATGCCCATCTTGTCCAGAGCGCTCACGACGACCGCAGAAACGAAGCCGAGCACGCACAGCAGAGCGCCTGGGAATGCAGAGAAACCGTCATCTGGAGGCAGGAACTCTTCTGCACAGGCGGCGCTTCCTGGTCAACGTACCACCCCACAGCGTCCACTGCATGCCGTATCTGTCTTCAAACTTCTGCGTGAAGAAAAAGTTGAGGACCGAACCGAGGCGGGAAAAGGCGAGCGTCACACCGAAGGCCAGCGCCAGCTCCTTCCCCTTGAACCAGAACGCTGTGATGCGGTTCTGCACAACTGGGAAAACAAACAAGGCTGCAGCGAGCCCTCTCTCTCTCTCACACATGGGATCATAAACTGGACCAGACTGCTTCTTACTGGTCAAAGATCCGTTGCCGGAACCGAATAATAAACGTCCCGTGAGCATGAGAGGAAGCAGGTAGGGAGTTCCTCTGAAGTGGGAGCCCAGAGCGAACAGCGACGAGCCCAGAACACACAGAAAGGAGAAGAGAAACACCCCGACTGCAACACAACGGCACACACAGTCACCTGTCTGACTGCACACTGGGCCTGAAACGATTAATCGCACTAACAGCGATTAATCGATTGCTGAAATGAGCATCAACTGATTTAGTAATCAATTAATCGTTTACTGGAGTCAAAAATGCCATTTAATTAACAGCACAGTCAGAGCAGTAACTAAGCTAAAACTGCAGAAAAGCATTTATATGATACATTTGAGATCCAAAAAACCTTTTATCTGTAAATATCTTCTACTGAAAAAACCAGGTTTAGCTTCACCTGGTTCAAATTCTGCAGAAAACCTGCAGCACTGAGGACCTTTTGCTGTCCAGTAACAGAAATATGTCAACAAGTTCGTTCTACACTGACCTGATGTTCAGTCGAGCAGAAATGTTTTTCACATCCTCAAGTGTTTTTAGCTGCATTTTGCTACAAATAACTAAAGAAATGAAGTTACTGCATTTTAGGCAATAAAATGTTTATTTTGTTATTTTAAAAAGGAATTAGATTATTTATTTATTTGAATCTTTTAATGTATTTATAAAATTGTAGAAAAAGGTTTCAGTGGTTGAGTAAGAATTAAGAGGAATGAGTCAATTTTTCATCTGAGTAATCAATTAATCATCGGAATAATCAATTAAATAGCAGAATAAACAAATAATTGCCAGCATAATCTGAAGAATAGATTAATCGATTAATCATCAGAAAAATAAATTAATCATGAGAATAAATAATCATCAGAATATCCAATTAATCATCAAACTAATCATCAGACTAATTGTCAGGATAAATAACTGATTAGTCATCAGAATAATCAATCTGTAAAATAATCGTTAGTTGCAGCACTATGCAACTCAGGTTTTAAACTCACGCAGACTCACATCGATTTCCTAATTTGTCGATCAGGAATCCGGCCATAATCACCACCACGGCGTTCCTGGTGGTCAGACAGAGACACGCTCACCGAGAGAAAGAAAATATCTTATCGCAAAATGAGTCGACGTGCAAATCTGCTTACGTCCAAGCATATATGGCGTAGAGGAGGTTGTACTGCTGCGGACTCATCCCCAGCCCCTCCACACAGTCCACAGTCCCATTGATCACTGTAGCATTGGGACATGTGAGGTTCTGCAACACGAGACAAACCAGAGATAAAGTTAATCTGCGGACAGACCTTGGATTTGAGTCAAACATGAACCCAACAGGTTGATAATGAGGAATCATTCGACTGATTTCACCCCCTGGAACTGATCCTGCAGGACGCTGGGGATGTCGAAGCAGAAGTAGGAACCAAAAGTCAGGAGGCAGTTAAAGAAGAGAACCAGGAAGCGATAATAAGCTGGAAAATCCAAACAACAAAATACCATTACATTAACATACTACAAGGATTCTGTTGGGATTTCATGATGAAAACGAGTTTTTGATGGTCTTTCACAAGCGTCAGCAACCTTTGCAACCCAAAAAGGAATAAAATGAGCTTAGAGACGCAAAAACTGAATAACCTGTTGAAAACTTTTTCTGAAGTAAAGATCTGTTATTGAGGGGAGTGCAAAGTTTGTCATGTGAGCCAAAATCGTAAACTCAAAAATACTTGTGGGCCAAAAAATATAATTATTGAGAACTAAAATTACCAAAATGTTTCCTGGTTTTGTTTTTGTGCACTTAATAAACTAATCATGAAGTAATCACAGATTTTGGTAAGAACAGGATCATATCCAAAACCTCACATTGATTTTTGCATGTTTCCTTGTTAAATAAAAGGCATCCAGTTTGTTTATTATTTTGGGCTTGATTGAAGAAATATGAAAAATATTTGATCTTTTCTCAGTAAAAACAGGATCTAGCTCAACCTTCATTTTTAAAAAAATATTGCTGTAGTTACCAAGTTTAAATACATCAGTTATAATCAGATTTGGGTGGCCCAAGGTGGACTTTAATAGTAACTTCAGGTAAACTTCAGGATCTATGAGGACCAAAACTCATATAATTAAGAAAAAATACAGAAATAAATAAATGTTTAACAAATAAGTGAGCATATGATGAATTGGCTTCTTTATTTATCACCTTTGCAATTATTACTTTATTTATTTATTCTTAATTGTCAGTTTTGGTTCTCCATATAAATCAACTAATGTTTTTAAATATAAATATTCCCACAACAAAATGACACCAAAGTGATAAAGTTTTTGTTTTAAAACAAAGAAAGAGAAATCTCTGTTATTTAAAATAAAAGACAAATTTCCAACAGCATTAATTGTTCAAAATTATAGGCTTATCTTTTTTTTTTTTTTTAATGTTCATGAGACATTTTCAGCACTAAACGAGTTTTATTTAACTGGACTGAGGGTAGAAATGGCTCCATGGAGTCAAATGAAGTGAATTACAGCTCTCTTTATGACAGACAGCTAAATCCATTTTTACTAAATCCCTGTTGGGCAACTTCCGACTTGAGTCACATGAGTTTTTAATGTCAAAAATGCTGAGTGGCTCATTTACTGACCCATTTTTAAGGGAAGTGTTGGATCCTGTGGGCTGCGAGTAACTGCGGTTTAGCATAAAATGCTATATGAGGAATAATTTTAGAAAATCAATCAACATAACTGACCTTTCTCCGCCGCTTGAGCCATACTGAAAGAAAATAAGTTTGCTATAAAACAGAAAAATGCTTCACATCCTTCGTTGTTTACGGTTTGCAGCTGCGGCAGACGTTTAACGTCGGCAAAATCAACGTCAGTGTGAGTCGGTCGCTAACCGCAGATCTACATATCATGTGGATGGAACCGTTAGCATTGATAGCATTCTTGACGACGCATCCAGCTATTTGGAATTCTGCAATGACGTAAACGAAGCGCATTTTCTTCATCGTGGTTTTTATTGGCGGGAGACATCCAACGTTAAGATACATTATCGCCATCTATTGTGCTATTTTCCTTTAAAAAAAACAACAACCTAAATTCTTATTATAATCATATTTCCTTTAAATAATAATTGCTTTATTTATTTTGTTTAACTAATATCTTATTCACTATTAATGTCTCCACATCCTATTTCCTAATTTCTTGTTTTAATGAACCGTTTTTTTTCTTGAACTGCATAATTGACTAGAACAGTCACTGCTTTAGTTAAAGGTTTAGCTTTATTATGATGAAGCTCTTTATTACAGCTGTCATTCAAATTCTACAATTTCTCTACAAGATGTGAGTGAAAATAAAAGCTGTACCAAAGCCAAAAGAAATGGGATATTTATAATTAACTGGAATATAAATTTACATGTCTTTCTTATAAATTTAATGAGCCAAAATAAAAAAAAACTGCATGTAATTAGTAACAATGTGATACATATTGATACATATTAACATTTATGTATTTACATGCTGTTTCTGGTATATTTGGTAAAGGTGTGAAATAAATGTGATTAAAATTATTTTTTATTGCTGTACCAAAATCTCACACTAGCTTTTTATTTTTACTTTTTAGCTTTAGCTATTTTATTCAGTGGAAGTGAAATATCATGGACTCCAAACAGGTTTACAAGGTGTTTGAAGGAGAAACAGGCCCAAAGCATCACAGATAATGTTAATGTTAAGCATATTTTCTAAATCTTCCTTACTTATTTAGGGTTTTTGTAAATAAAAAACAAACAAACAAAAAACTTAATCTTAATCTGATCAGACTATGAAATTCTAACCTGAAATGTTATGTTTTTATTAGCTATAAGAGAAAAATCGTTGTAATTAACAGGAATACAACCTTTAAATAATTATGTAGATGAAAGCTTTAGTCAGTGCCCAGATCAATGTACCTGCACTAATTCAACCCTGTCTTTCTCTTTTGCAAAATTATTTTTTTATATATTATTTTGGCTTTTTTAAATATATTTGCCTGTGTTTACATGTTAAATCAAAGTCAGATTCCTTGTTTTTGTTCACAAACGTGACTGATTTTGATCGTCCTGCCTATTAAGTATTGGTGACTCTTAAACTCAGTGTTTCTTGAACAGGTTATAACAGCCATCCCGTCAGATTAGGTCGCTGTTCTCAGTCCTAATCCATGGAACAACAGGTGTGTAATCTGTTTTGTGGTCCACCTGGTGACAGCAGCTGCTGAGTCCCACCTCCTTCTGCCGTTTCTAATAAAGATTTCTAATCCACACTTCAGCTGGGTTTCTCTAGAAAGTTGAAAATTTGAGCAAAGCAATGAACGAGTTTCTAAAGTCTCTAAATCATGTTTGGTTTTTTCTTTCTTTTTTTTTTGTTAATGCCACTGCGGAAACAAAGACCAAGGGAATGGAGGCAAAATGGAGAACCTTCTAATAAGATCACAAAACATGATCTTTATTTTCTTAATTTATTTACTTATTTATTCTGGTAAATATTTTTATATCCCGATCCACACTCCACTAAACGCTCTGACCATCTGCAATAAAAAAGAAGAAAATTGTATATCGCATTTTAGATGGTTTGTCCCTCGGTTGACTCCGTAGCGGCTAAACAAAGACGCTAACGAATGCAGATTCTGCTTTAAAAACGAAATGTCTGTCCTGCGCAGAGCTATAACATGGGAGATTTCTGAATCGGAGGACAGCGATCACGACCTGAAATCAGAATTAAACCGCGATGAAAGCTGTCAAAAAGAAACAGACAGCAGAGGAGAACCGGAGGCTCTCAGCTCCCAGGAAAAACCCACAGATCTGCCGTCTTCACCGGCTAAAAGTGACTCTAGAGTCGCTCTATCTGCTCCGGAGGCATCCGGCGGCACCCCGAGCCCGGCACGCAAACGCCGCAGCAGGGAGGAGATTGAGGAGGCCAGGCTGAAAGCCAAGGAGCGGAAGGAGGAGAGGGAGCGGCAGAGAGCCGCCAGAGCCGGGGAGAAGGAGGAGAGGAAGCGGGAGCAGCAGCGGAGGAGAGAGGCGGCGGAGACCCTCAAGAGCCTCCGGCCAGAGAACTGCATCAAGAGCCTGACTGTCTGTGTAGACCCAGGTACGGAGTGATGCGTTTAGGTGCTGTCGGACATTCTGATTCCATCCATCAAGGTCTGTTAAAGTGCGGTTAATTCATCAGGTCGCCTCAGTAAATATCACTGACAAGTTTATTTATTTCAGTGATTTATAGAAACGTGTTGAGAGTCCACGTTTATCATTTCGGATCAAGAAGAAACAAACTCTTATATATACAGACTTCAAAGTGAGAGCGTAAATATAAGCAGCTAACTACTTAAAAAGAATTCTTAATTATAAAGAACCAAAACTAACAAAGATGTTGTACTTTATTCTAGTGGAAGTTTACAAAACAGCCAAGTAAATTGCCGTTTAAAATTTATTCTGAAAAATGAATTTAGGGGAAGCTATCTGCTCTATACGTTCTCAAAGTTAACAAAAAATGCTAAAGTGCTAAACCAAAAAATTTGCTCCATTATTAGCTGAAGTGTGCTCACCACTGGGTTTCAGCAGATAAATTAGAAGATTTTTTTTAATTATTTAGCATTTAAGATTTTAAAGAGGTTTTACATCATGTTTTAATATTATTCACTCATCAAAAACATACCTGGAGAATTGCCTTGAATCATTTAATCTCCATGGCAACCTTTCAGATGTCCAAAACGCCTGGGTGGGTTTAGCCCCGCCTACTATGCACAGCTCCTCCTCCTTCTCTCTCTGCTCTATGAATATTAAAGTTTAACTTGTGGTTTTCTGCAATAAACTCAACTCAGTTGTAAATATTGTGTAAAAACTAACTTTGACCTCCGCAGCCCTTCTCCAACATGACGGCTCAGACATTTTGCTGGACACCCTGGCCATGTTGGAGTGGAGGTTCAGTGTTGAGAGCCAGCGTTTGTCTCGCAGCATCACCTGGACCAGAGATCTGCCTCAGGTAGGATGCTCCCGCCTCACACCAAAAGTCCATTCAGGTCAGTACCTGGGTTTCCATTGACCTGAAAGTTGGAATTCCGAAAATAAACTTGCTTAATGAAAACGTTCAAATTTGGGAATTTTTTTTTTTTTTTAATAAAAAGTTTTTGCGTTAGAAAGAGGTGTTTTTTATTTGGTCATATCAAAATTGGTTTATTTTAAAAAACTGTGAAGGAAACACTTTTTTTGCATCACACAAGTCCATTGATCAACAATTGGATATTGCTACTGGCAGAAACTATAAAGAACACAACAGGAAGTAGTTAGAGGGTGATGTTTTGTAATGACTTGTCGTGTGAACAAACTTTTTCACATGTGATTTTAATTGTGTTTATTTAATACCGCAATTGCGAAATCGTGGGGTTGTTTTTACATCATTGACAAAGTTGTATGCTTCCCAGCAGGCAGAAGACGGTCAGGCCCGTGTGGAGGAGGAGCAGATGGTTCTGGTCTTGACTCTTGCTGACTTTGTGGACATTGTGATCTCCGTTAAAGAAGTAATGAAGCTCCTAAAAGTGTAAAAACGTCTGAATGGAGACGCATTTGATGCCATGCTGTCCCCACTCTGGACTGTAGATGGTGGACAGGGATGGGGAGGAGACGGGGACGGTCCTCAGTCCCCTCTTGGAGTGTCTCAACCGGAATAAGGTGGTCACCATGTTGGTGACGGACTTTGAGTCGGATCACTGGTCAGTTTATTCCCAGGAAATTTCTGAGATTAATCTAAAAATTAATCTAAAAGTGTTTTGGGGGAAATTTACTCAGTTCTTTCGATCTACAGTGGCCCTAATACACCATTATAATTTTTAACTTATTTCCATATTAGATCCGTTTTCATGCGAGCATTCCTGGTTTTCCCAACAGGATGAAGGAATATTTTCCAGAACAGATGCTGCGGACCAAACTGGGGATGAAGGATCAGGATGTGGAGGAGGTTTGTTTGCTGTTTGAGGATTCTAGTTTTTCTGAGCTCGTTAAATATTCACAGGCTTGAACTTTTACAGAAAGGGATTGGGACCACTGAGAAAATTAAATAAATCAGTCTTTTTTTCTCAGAATTCCTATGTTTTTTCTCAGAAAGCTGACTGTAAACTCACTATTTTGGCTTTTTCTCAGAATTTTGAATTTTTCTTAGAATTCTGTTCTTTTTTTTTTTTTTTTGAATTCCGACATAAATATCAGAATCAGGATTGTTTAAATTGTTCATATGTCATCAGGAGAATTAACCAAATAAATTTGGGACAGGCTTTCTGTGAAGATAAAGTGCAAGTTATATGATTATTTTCACATACTAACCACATAACTGACAAGCACCTAAGAATTTTGGGTTATTTATTTGGATTTTGACATAGACTGACACAGAATTATAATTCTGAGCAAAATGTAAGACTTTTACAAATTTTTGTTTTGACACTAATCCTCTTCTGTACTTCCTAGGTTCTTGTTTACCTTCAGCTCTATAAAAATATCTCTGTGGTTTTCGTGGAGAGCTGGCAGGACATCACCGACCATGTGTGCGCCGTCACCAAGGCTTTGTCAAAACGCCCCTCTAAGTGCGTCTTCATTTTTACCATAACAAATTTTCATCTTATTGCAGGGTTAAAATAGTTTTGGGGTTTTCATTATACTTTATTTTATTTAAATCTGACTTTTTGTTTGTCTAATTCAGTTAAATTCATTTGTTTTAAGAGTGTTTTTGTTAGTTTATCAATTATTAGTTAAATATTGCTTAGTTTTCATTAGAGTGGTAGTTTTAGTTTCTTTATACTTTAGATAATTTTTAGGTTCAAAATTCAAAAAGTTCAAAATATTGTATTACTGTACGTCGATTATGTAATGAATACGTACTAGCGTGTCTATGGTAACAGCCGCAAGGAATGCCGTAATTTACCAACCGCTGTCGTAAACTGTCCGTTTACGTTTCAAGTGTAGCTTGAAAGGCTAAAAAATAATTTCAAAAACGAATATTACAATTTCAAAAAGTTTTAGTTAATTTTATAAACGCAGGACAGAGTTCCAGTTAGTTGTACATTTCCCCGTTAATTATCGTTTTTATTTATTCAAGTTAACAAAAATCTTTCCTCGAATTAATTTTTTTCCCCGTTAGCTTCTGTTGCTAACTAACCTCTGACCCCCCACAGACTCCTGACTGAGCGGGCGGAGCTGCCGTTCTGCGTGGACGGTTCGTGGGCCGGCGGGGCCCGGGTTGGGAGGGACGGTTCGGGTCTGAGGGCCGTCTGGGTCCGGCAGATCCAGCAGCTGAACAGGGTGAGCCCGGCGGTGGCCGCCGCTGTGGCCGAGGCCTTCCCGTCTCCGCGGCTCCTGTTGCAGGTAATAAACCGCCGTTGAAGCAAAACCCCGGAGGTTCGGAGGATCGTAACGGTTTTCTTTTGCATGTGTCTCCCGAAGGCTTACCAGAACTCCGGTTCCGAGGCGGAGAAGAAGAGCATTCTGGCTGGGCTCTCAGTGAAAACAGAAGGGAAAGAAAGAAGAGTTGGACCGGATATTTCAGCCAGAATGTACCGCAGCCTCACCGCAGAAAACCCTCAGCTGGTTCTGGACTGATCGGCCCAATCTGGAAACCATGGAGCAGTTTTTATGGAAAAGAAAATGCTTCTCTGGTTTAATGTAAACATGCATGACAGAGCATTAGAGCCATTGTACATAGAAAAAAGGGAGGAAAGAATTTCCGCCAAAAAATCCAGGAAATTTCTGAGTTTCAAAAGTTGAAAATTTGCTAGAAAAAAAATAAATCTTGAGATTGATCTCAGAACATTTTGAGATAAAAACTGGGAAATGTTTGAGTTTTAAAAGTCAAAAAGTTGTTCTGAAAAAATTCTTACATTAATCTCAAAATTTCTGAATGTTTTTCCAAGCAAATTTGGACTTTTCTATGGCCTTAAGACACTTGTAGAAATGTAACACTAACACACAGTGAGGTTTGTAATTGTAATATGAAAAACATTTGAAAAAGTTCAAGAGGTACAAAAACTTGAATAAAAACTGAAACTATAAACAAAACTTCATTATTTTTCTGTTTATTTTTACAGGACTGTAAGAAAGTTCACAATCAGATGTTTAGCAATAAATAGAAAAACAGTTTCAGCACATTTTCATCTGATATTCAGTTCAAAGACAGATAAAAAACAACACACTTATAAAAAGACTTTTACAGTATCATAAACAGTCTATCCCTGAGAATAACCAACAAGTTTCCTGGTTTGCTTTTTCAAATCCGACCTGCCTTTTCCAAAGGCATTAGCTGTGGCATTTTAAAGATAAAAATAACATCTAAATAAAAATACAAACTGGCTAAAACAGGATGTTCAAATAAAGAGAAACAGGAGCTGAAGGTTGAGCCTGCTGCAATAAACAAATCAATACAATTCCATTTGCAGTATTTTTTTCTTTTCTCTTTCTGGCTGATAAAAGTCTTCAGTCTGGTGTTTAAGTCTCAGCCTCATTTTAAGGACAATTTTGTTTACAGAAACTTGATAATTCATTTTATTTGTTTTATTTGTTTTTCATATTTAAAATGTCTTCCAGTTCCAGTGTTAAATGTTTATCAGAATTTAAAGTTTACTGAACTTTGAGAATGTGTTCTTGCATTATTATTGCCATTATATTACTTGAAAATGGTCTTTAAACACAATATTATTGTTTATCGCAATAACTTCTGGGATAATTTAGCATCTAGCAAAATTTATTGTGGTGACAGACCTATTGATGCTGTTAAACATCAACTAGATCACTGCAAAAAAACAAAATGTTTCCAAGTATTTTTGGTCTAGTTTCTACTGCAAATATCACTTGAAATAAAACAACTTTTCAGCAAGATATAGGAGTTTGTTTTAATAAGTCAAAGTGAAAGTTTAATTTGCAGATTATTTTACCTGTCATAGGAAAAATGTTTGGTTACACGTTAAATAATCTGGCAGTGGAACTTTTTCCATCAACATTAAGGAATTACTGACAAAAACAAGCTGCTATATCGCTGAAAAGTTGCATTTAGGATAGTTTTGTCTTCTTTCAAGTGCACGAAGATATTTGCACTAAAACTAGACCAAAAATGATCAGTTTTTGGTAGGTCACTGCAAAAACACAAAATATTACAAAGCATTTGAGGTCCAGTTTGTAAATGCCTCAGTACATTTGAAATAAGACAAAACTGACTTACAAAGAACTTCTCAGCAAAGTATAGGAGCTTATTTTAAGTCAGTAATTCCTTAATGATGAAAAAGTTCTGGTTCCACTGGTGCTGTTACCTAGCAACCCTAGCCAAGCCCAGTCGTTACCTAGCAACCCAGTTCTAGTTCCACTGGCAGATTATTTCATTTACAAGACTTTTTTCCCATGTTATAAGTTAATTTATCTGCCAGTGGAGCTAGTAATTATGCATCAATACTAACGAATTATTGACTTATGAAAACAAGTTCTTGTATTTTACTGAAAAGTTGCTTGTAAGTTAGTTTTAATCATTTCAAGTGAACTAAGATATTTGCAGTAGAAACTAGACCAAAAATACTTGTTATTTTGTGTTTTTGCAGTGCAGTGAAATTTGACATGGCAGAAGTAGAATAAGCTTTGCAGCACAAACGCAAGCGGGTCACGTCCAGCGGCATCGTTTGCACTGATAATCCTCCGGGTCAGAGCAGCAGCTGTCGTAGTCGCTGCTCGGCGGAGTCGGCGGACAGTGGCATGCTGCGGGCCGATCCTGAGGCGCCGGCTCGGCGCAGGCACTTGGGCTGGAAGGCACGCTTGTCTGCATGCAGTCATCGTCCTCGGACGGGTCTGGGCTGCTGCTGAGGGCGAACACCCAGTCCAGTTGACTTTGCAGGACGGTGCGCAGGCCCGGCGGCAGCTGCAACGCGTCAACCACGTCAGGGCAACTGGGCAACATCTGGCGCAGCCGGGCACAGCAGAGGTACTGCAGGGAGGTCGGCGCGAAGCAGGCGCACACCACCTTCATGCTGCTCTTAGCGGCCGTGGAGCAAACCATGGGGTAGAACTTCTTGCTCTGCAGCCTGGTAGCAGCCACACCTGTAAGCAAGGCATTTATGTGTTTAGCTTCATAAATTATTCAGAGGAACAGAGACCAAACACAGCAAACACTGAAACTACCAAAGTAAGCAATAACTTTAATGCAGCTATGCTAACAGAACAATCAAGCTACAGAGATTACTCTTTGCACTTTTACAAATTCAACTTTCCAATTCATTTAAAGGGGCAGTAATATGTGTATTAAGTAACTTTGTAACTTTATATATAGCATTTTTAGGTAAAAATGCATTTTTAGGTAACATATATTGTAACAATATTAGCATTGGCGGTGTTCACCACTGCTGAAGCGACTGAATTAAATTTGATAGATTTCTCAGTAAACAAATATTAAAGCTCTAGATTTGTAGCCTTTCTTCAGATTCAAGCATTTTAACACACTTTGCTTACGCTTTGGGCCGGCTCTGCATATCGTTAAGACATGCTGCAGTTCTTAACGAGTCTGGGATGGTGTCTCTGATATACTGAATAAAAGTGGCCCGACTACGTGGCCTTGAGGAACCCCACATTTGATCTGGTTCATATTTCAGTTTCATAAAGATGGGAACCATTTTGCTACAGCAGCAGACCGTCCCCCATTATTTATGCCATTTAAACCTTAAATCAGAGCTACAATGGCTGCTTTCTTCAACCGTTACCTATGCAGTGCCGATTCTTGTAGAAGGTCAAAGTGCCGTGCCAGGTGTCCAGGTGAACTCCTATGACCGAGCCTTGACCGAACCGAGGGGAGAACTTCACTTTGTCTCCTTTGTGTTGGAGCAGACCTTCAAATAAACATCGTTTTTGGTTTAAAATCGGCTCATGAGGTAAAAATCCAGACATTTGAACAGGAAGAGGTCTAACCTGTGTATGAGAGGCCCCAGCTGTCCTCATCGTGGCCCAACAGGCTGCCAAAGCTGAACTTGAACTTATCCAGGTTCACCTCAGAGGTTCCGACCCCAACCATCTGCAGAGAACAGACAGAAGATAAATCAGTATTCAGCGTCTTGCAAAAGTTTTCATATAGAGTCACATTATTGGGATTTTGTGTCAACAGATAATCTAATACCTAATATTATTAATAACTGATCGCTGTGGTAGATTAGCTACCCTGATATTAGCTAAGCTAACACAGCGGCGGTAGATTAGCTAATTTAAACACAGTAGTGATGATCTGTCAGAGTTGGTGTGCAGGTCGCCTTTTTAAACGATTTTTAACTGAACCAAAACACCTAATTACACATCACATCTACATGTTATGGTTGTCAAGCTAGCATAACTGACCTACTTCCCTCTCCCTCGCTATATTTTCTTAGTTAAAAGTCTTTCCGGACCTTGTTACCTAGTTGTAATAGTGTAGAAAATTAGTAGCAAAGCCCTGCGTCCATTTACATTTTAAATATCAGACGTACATTTAATTTAAGATTTAGCGCGTTACATCGACAATTTGACAACTAAAACATAAACACATAGCAGACAGCACATCGTCTGTCTGCTAGCAGTTTTTTTCCCTCCAGCAGGGAAATGGGGCGGGATCGGGTCCATACACGAACTAGGTTCAGATTTTAACCGATTTAAAGAAACTGACCATGTCGGTTCCGTAGACAGGAGAAGTCATCTTCACCTCCCAGTAGTGCTGGCCCTCTGAAAGCTCCCTGTTGCCGCGGATGGCGGCCGTGCCGCAGCTGTAGTCCGAGTGGAAGCTCACCTTCCTGTCGTTGCAGCTCAGGGAGGCGCCGGACGACTTGCAGCGCTCGTCCCAAACCCAGTCAAAAACTGAGAAGAGAAGAAGAAGAAGAACGCGTTTTATTCTACCAGTTCTCAAAACCAGAGCTCCACGACAACGGAGGTCTACGAATTATTTAAGACACAAATGTGTTACATTAATGAGAAGAATGCGCAAGATTTAATAAGGATTCTGTTTAAACCTGAAACAATTAATCGGATTAATCGTGATTAATCAGTAAATGAAATAATCCTTAACTAATTTAGTAATCGATTAATCGCTGACAGTAAAATACATACTGAGGAGCACTAATTAAGCCAGAACTGTACAAAAATATCTTGTTTTTGATGAGGGAATAACATTATAATCTGATGAAAAGTTTTAAAAAGTGATTTTACACGATAAAGCAACTTTAAAAACTGTAAAGTTAAATGTTAAACAATTTCAAATCTTCTAATTTATTTATGCCCAAATTTTGGGCACACTTCTGCTAATCCGCTAATAGAGAAGCTAATATTTTGTTTAGCGATGTAGCATTTTTGCTAACTTTGGAAACATTTAGTGCTCTGAGCTTTGTCTAATAAGAAATAATTTACTTGAAATTTTGTGATTAGACGTGGTTTTGAGTTGTACTTAATGGTTTCTCCCTTTGCTGTTAAGCACAGCACGTAATTAATAATATTACATGTCTAAGTTAGATTGAGATAGCGGAATTATTCTGCGGCGGCGGCACGGCTAAGCATCACATGCTAAAGAATAGTCTTTTTGCCCTCCAGCATTGTACCATGCGTGAAATTTCCTTAAGTAAACAATAACATTCAGGGGTCTAGATTTGTAAATCCGGTTATAATTAAGTCGGTGTCTCACCAGCTATGAACCTCACCGCACATCGCTGCTCCTCAAGAGCTGAGTAACTGTCAGATTATCTTAATAGTTAAACATTACATCATCAGATGGACCAAAATATAAAGTTAATTCAAACTTTTGGTATTTTAAGAACCAAAATGACAATAATTCAGATAAGTAACAAAAAAAACAAACAAAATCAGACAAAAAAAATTTTCCAATTCAATTTCTTACAATAAAAAACTTATGTAACTAACAAAACCTGCAGGTCTGTGTCTGGTGAAGTTTTGGTTAAAACATGTTTGTTTTTCATTCACTGGGAAGAAAATTCAGAAATTTTACTCAAGTAAGAGTAAAAATACTTCATAATTAAATTACGTTAGTAATTTTATTAAAAGTACAGCATAGTAAAATACTCCTAAAAGTAAAAAAAAAGAACAAAACAAGTTACTCATATAAAGGTAATTGATTTAATATAGCTATTTATTACCCAACTCTGCAGTGACATAATTATCGTTTATTGCAATAACATCTGGGACGATTTATCATCCAGTAAAATGTGAACTAAAGGAGCAAAATGCTCCAAATCCATTTATGTTAGCATAAACTGAATGAGGTCCAGACAGATGGAGTGAGATATGGTGAGTAAAAACACATTTAGCTGAATAAATCATGAGTTTTGTGTTCATTTTCTGCGTTTCCAGCTTTGTTTACATGCTCAGTGCTGGTTTTCTGCGGTGCGGCTCACCCTGGTCCTCCTCCTTGTCGTCAGCGGCCCATAAACTCGGGTTCAGCTCCTCCTGCGGCTCACAGATGGAGAACGATTCCCGCTTCCCCAGTGCAGCAAAGGGCAGAACCACAACCTCAGAACCGGCTCCGGTTCCGACCAGCTGATCCATGTCAGAGTCCAGCTCGCCGATCTGGAGAGAAACAAACAACCCGATGTGAGTCTGACGGTGTTCGTCCCAGCAGAGCAGATTCAGGCTTGCATTCAGCATTTTTGTGATTTCGCCAACAGGCAGGAATCCAACAGAAGAGTAAAAAACAGGTTTGTTGTGTCCCTGCAGGCTCCGGGTCCAAACCCGAACTACTGCGTGAACTTTTAACAACAAAACCTGCAGGTGTGTCTCTGTGTCTGGTGAGTTTTTAGTTAAAACATTCAGTGGGAGGAAAATCCAGAAATTTGACTCAAGTAAGAGTAAAAGAGTAGAGATACTTCAAAATAAAATTACTGAAGTAAAAGCAAAAAGTGCAGCATAATAAAAATACTCCTAAAAGTTTTTTTTTTTTTGAAGTTACTCATGTAATTAAATAAATGTAACTAGTTACTACCCAGCTCTGCTATTAGTGCATTAGCATAAGTGTGGCCACCAGTCTGTTTTATTGTTTTGCACAACATAAAGTTGTGCAAAACAATATTTTTCAAATCCAAATAATGGAAAAGCTTAAAGAAATGTTGCCTATTTAGCATGTTTTCCTCTGCTGCCTCACCTGAGTCACTGATTGGCTGTCCCACTCCTCCCTGTCGGCAGCTGCCATGACATCTGCGTCCTGCCGGGTTTCGCTCCAGGCCACATGTCGAGTTTTGCCGCTCCGGCTTCTTCTCAGCATGGCGGCTCTGCAGAAGGCCAACATAAAACCTGAAGACCAGCTGGCGACCGAGCTGGACGCCGTGTCACCTCTGACCTGCTGGCACGCCACAGACTGGGCCTCTGCAGCAGAGGACACCGAACCAGGACAGAGACAATGTTTGGGTTTTGCTTATATTTAACTTACATATAAAGGCCTGTTATGGCCACTGCAGGCACAGGAGGAAGAGAAGTGAATTTCTGCCAGGAAATAGTACATTTAATTAAAAAACTACTATATTTGTTAGTTTGTAAAGAAAACATTTTGAAATTTCAGAGCTTGAAAAGTTAAAATCTTGCTAGAAAACAATCTGAGATGTTGGCGTTAATCTCAGAAGTTTCTTGAAAACACGTGGAAATTGCTGAGTTTGAAAAGTTGACGTTTTGCTAGAAAGAAAATCTAAGATTTTGAGACTAAAATTTCAAATTTTGTAACGACAAAAATTTACGAAAAAACTTGGAAATTTACTGGAAAAAACTTTTTTTTAAAGCCTGATTTTTTTTTACTTGAAACTAAGAAATGTTTTTTTTCTAGAAAAATTCTAAGATTAATTTCAAAACCTCCTGAAGTTTTCTAGCAAATTTCTGACTTTTAAAACTCAGAAATTTCCTAATTTTTCTCTAAAATTTCTCAGCTTTGTCTCAAAATTTCAGATTTTTTTGGCAGAAACTCTTCTTTTTTCATATCTGCAGCGGCCCTAAAACGGTGTCGCATGGATGGGATTTGAAGAAGAACCACGCCTGTCTTTTTCCTGAAATGTCTCCTGAACCTGTCTAGCGGCTCTAAGTAGGCCACCAGCGCTGCCTGTTGACGTTTGGCTTTGCAGGCCTGTCCTGCAGACAGCATGCAGCTGCAACACGTCCTAAACTGATCCAGGCTCGTTCTCCTGTTTCCGTCCCATTTAGCAACAGGACGAATATTTATGCTCATGTTTAGCCAAAGCCTGGAAATGTTTGGTTTTAAAACAAAACACTGATATCATGGCTCCTGCTAAAAATTACGGATATTTAGTGACAAAATATCCACCTGGTTTGGTTTTATTGTCTGTTTTTATTCCCCATAAGTTATGAAGTAACACAGTGGACTGAAAACAAAAAAAACACAAAACCTTACCAAATAGTTTTGGTCTGGTTTCTGGAGCAAATATCTTGATACTCTTGAAATCAGACAAAAATAACTTTCAATTAACTTTTCATTAAGATACAGGAGCTTGTTCTAAGCCAGTAATTCCTTAATATTTAAACACTAGTTCCATCGGCAGATTATTTCCCTTATAAATATCTTAAGTGAAATAATTTAAAATGTAAAACGCTTTATTAAAATCAATATTAAGTGATTAGCTCCAGCCCCTCTTTCTTGATAAAGTTTTTATCTTATTTCTGCTGCACTAATATATTTGCTCCAGAAACTAGATCTAAAATACTTGGTAAGATTTTGAGTTTTGCTGTTATTTCATGATTTATGAGGAATGAAAACAGAAAATAAAACCCAACCAAGTGAATATTTTGTCACTAAATCACAATAATTTTACAGAAAGTATTTTTTAAAGATGTTGTGTTCTTGTTCAAGCAGTGCAGGACTATTTCACTTCTTTATATAAATCTGAACAAACATTTATGCAATACTTATAAATACTTGGACTTGATTCTCCTAAATTAACATTTTATAAATAGAATTAAACACAAAACATCTGGAAATAATAATAATAAAACTCCAGAGATTAAATGTTGAACATTTCTAAATTAGGCAGTTATTTGGTTTGACTTGGTGTGTTGATTTTGTAAATAAACCTTTAAAAGGAACCAAAAAGATGCTAATAGGAGGGTTAAAAAAAAGATCATTTTAAATCACAGTTTGCATTTATTTCACAAAAAAAAAAAAAAAAAAAAAAAAAAAGAAACCTCATCACTCGGTTTGGCATCTAAACTATCAGATTTCCTTTCCCTGGATTTTAAATTGGACCAAAGTTTGTTGAATGTTTTCTGCTTTAGATGCTGAACAAAGTGTTAAAAGTACAGTTTGAAAATAATTAAACAAAAATATGAATAAATGCATCTGAACAAGATAACAGGAAGATATAATTCACACATTTCGGATCAAAACATGTTCATTTCTGGGAACCAGAACTTGTGATTGTTATAATTACATGTTAATGCAGAAACTGGACTCGGTGATGCATCAGCTTCACACTGTCTCTTTAAAACGGAGGAGTTTCAACACGACCTGCGTTTCCATTTTCGCGATTTGACATTTAGAAAATGAACACGGCAGTTTAGAAAAAATAAGTTTTCGATTAAAGGTTTTTTTTGTTCTTTCAACTTATTTAACAAAACTGCAACAGAAACACTTTTTTCGAATCACACGATAAGGAACCGGATGTTGGAGTTGGCGCAAACCACGAAGAAGAACGGGACAGGAAGTAGTCGGAGGAAGATTGCGTCATGTTTTTTTAATGACGTATCACGTAGACAAACTTATTCAAGCGTGATTTTAATTGCGCATCTTATTTAAGACGCAATTACGAAAGGTTTTTTTCGACATTAGCGGAATATTGATAGTTTTCTTCTCATCTGTGATGGAAACTCGACAGTTTTTGCATCAAAGCCAAACGCAGTTCAAGAACCTGCGGTCCAGTTCGCAACAAGAAAATGAAATACGCTGAAAAAGTCTTATTTCTCTTTGAATGACTGTGTTTATCTGCTGGTAACTCTGACAAAGACAAAAACTCAAATTGTGACGTTGTAAATCATTTAAATGCGCCGAATGACGCGGATCTCTTTGAATCATTCACTGTTTTCATTAGCAGCTGCTGATTCAATCACCACAAACAAACAACTGCTGCGTTTTTAACTCTAAAATCAAAAACTTTATGATGTATTTACCTCCACAGTCAATAATTCCTGAAATTATTTGCTTCAAATGCTTCACTTATCTTCTTTTATGACTTATAACTGCAAAAACACAAAACCTTACCAAGTTAAGTTTAGTGCAAATACATTTATTAGTGATTCTTGAGAATAGGGACAAAATGGGTTTTAATTTTCCCATACCTTATGTATGCAAATATGACAAATAATGTTTAGGAAATGTAAAGATGCTAAGGTACAGGCTCCCAGTTGTAACATTTTTTTTAAATTACATTTTTAATCGACCTGACCTAGAACGTTGTCATCACCATCTGACAAAAATAAATATAAAATAAATTTTTAATGACCCTATTAGTGATATTTTACTCATTTTTACAGACAAATGCTTCTCAAGAAACAAAAAAAATTATTTAAAACCAAAAACAACAAAAAGTCCATCTGATGGAGTTGACACAGAACTGAAGGTGGTGACAAACTAGTGAGTAAAAAGAAAAACTTGGTACATGTGAAGTAATGCAATTTATGTAAAATACATTAAAATGAATTAACTACACATTTAAGTGAGATTTGACAACAATTTCATTGAAGGAGTCACAAAAACTCTGATGGAGTTGACAAAAAGCCAAACTACCTCAATTTATATGATGTTATTCTGAAGGAGGCCATATTGTAGCTCATCAGGTCCATTAAATCTTTACAGTTTACCAAAATTAAGCTTTTATTTCACAAAATTTCATCAAAGTTTTGTAAATTGTCAGTTATGGTGTTGACACATCATGGTTGTGACAAGCAACTTAGGAATAAAACAGAAGAAAAAACTAAAGAATAACTTAAGCTAACCAGAGCTAACTAGCCCTCCTAGCAAAGGAAGAGAAAAGACGACGTCATGGGGTCCTCAGAAGTTCTGGTGCCCCCCAATAATGCCTGATTTTTTTACATTCTTTTCATGTCTGACGGTGTTCACAAAAACTAAGGACAAATTTCAATGGAGTTGGAAAATATATAAAAATGATTTTTAATTCAATGTATTGATACTTTTCTAATTATTTATATGACTATTTATACTTAATTGTCATAATATATAATTTTAGTATTTCTTTAATTGTTTTAAACTATTATAATGTGTTGAGTTCTGCTCCAGGAGAAGGGATTTTACAGGCATCATCCACCTTCTACAATGTTTAAAATAAAAAAAATATTCTGCAAACACAAGGAAAAAATACTAATTCCATTGGCAAATTATTTCATTTATAGCAAAAATATTTTATATGGGAGAGAATTAGAGCCACACTAAGTAAATTTTAAAAATAATATCGTGACAGTAAAGTCACACTAAAGACTTTAGTATTATGACTTAATTGTTACATCATTACGACTTTATTCTCATAATATTTTGGCTTTATTGTCACATTATGACTTTGTTCTCATGCAGATTTATTCTTGTAATTAAATTTTTTTAATTTTTTCTCAGTATGGCTCTAATACTCCGTCATATTTTTCTCATATAGGTGAAAAATTATAATATATGGATGAAAAAATACATTTTTCATCAATATAAAGGAATTATTCACTCAAAACCAGCTCCTATTTCTTGCTGAAAAAGTCCTTGTAAGTTAGTTTTGTCTTATTTCAGGTGTACTAAGACATTTGCAGAAACCAGATAAACTAACGGTGTGAGATGTTGTGTTTTTGCAGCGCGGCGTTGTGGCCTGGACCTGATGGCGCGTTAACGCCAGACCTGAGCAGCAGCTGGTCACTTCCTGTCCAAGCAGGTGCAGGAGACGATTGCAGTTAATTTAGATTAGTCAGTCTGGATCAGGTCTCCCTTTAATTGGGCCTTACCCTAAATACCGAGCCGGCATCTGGAGGTCTGAGTCAGGACCGTCTGACTCAGGTGGAGGAGCGGATCCACTCAGAAACCACAGAACGACGATGTTTAAGCTGCACAGCCAAAAAGGCAACAACTCCACCGCACCAACAAATGTAAGAAACACTAATAGAAAGATTAAAATGAAATCAAGCAATTCCAGTTCTCTGATTTTGCTATTTTTTGTTACTTATATGAATTATCATCATTTTGGTTCTTAAAATAATTTTAAAAATTTCACTAAACTTCATATTTTGGTCCACCTGGTTATGCAATTTCTGAACAATAAGTGATTGATAATTTCATCAGTTACTCAGTTCTTTTACCAAATACTTTTTTATTATTACTTTAGTAATTTTTTGGGCGGCTACTTTTGAGTTTTACTTGAGTAGACATAAGTTGCAGTAGTGCTGCTCTTACTTGAATATAATTGTGGGTTTTCTGGCAGCTGATGGCATTTCAAATTGAATGCCATCAGCTGCCATGCTCCAATTCTCTTCAACAAACTATTATCTGCTGTTTCTGAACTATAAACTCCAGATTTTTAACTTCTTTGGTTAAATAACCAGCTTCAAATTCAGAAATACATTTATACAGATCTTGTTCCTACCTTACAAAGGTCTCCCTGAATGTTGTGCTGCAGAGGCTCATGTGGATCCCTGTTGGTGTGACAGCTGCAGCCTTTAGTCTGTCCCACTTTCTGCAGGACAGAAGTAAACAGAACCCGTTCACACCCCCACCACGCTCCTATTGGATCAGAACCAGGCAGAGGAGGAGTTACTGTCCGTTAGATGACTGGACTCCTTCTTTTCCTTCTTGATTTCCTCTGAGTCTGATCTGCAGCTGATTCAAGGCTGCAGGCTGAAGAAAACTAGCAAAATAACCAAAAGCACAAAATCTTATTTTTCTTATCTAGTTTCTATTGCAGATATATTAGCACACCTGAAATGAGACTAAAGTGACTTACAAGTAACTCTAGCAAGATATAGCAGCTTGTTCTAAGTCAATAATTCCTTAATAATCCTTAACCCTAACCCTTCTGTATACACCTTTGTGCATGCAAAATGATAATAAAGTCTAAGTCTAAAGTCTAAAGTCTAAAGTCTAAAGTCTAAAGTCTCTAATATTGGGGAAAAAGTTCTAGTTCCACTGGCACCGTTACCTAGCAACGCCAGCCAAGCCCAGCCCGTTGCCTAGCAACCCAGGCTAGTTCCGCTGGCAGATTATTTAATACTATTTACATACTACATACTATTTAGTTTGGTTTGCTTTTCTACAATTATATATGGTGCAGATCAAAGACAAACTGCAAAAACACAAAATCTTACCAAGGAATTTTTAAAATCTACTTTCTAGTCCAAGGAACTCTAGCAAGATATAGGAGTTTGTTTTAAGTCAATCATTTCTTAACATTGATTTTAAAGAGTACTAGTTCCAGTGGGAGATTTTTTTTTTCGCTTAACATGACATTTTTACATGACAGTGTACTAGGACCACACTAATTAAATTATGAGAATAAAATTATACTACAACTTTATTCTCGTAATAGAGTGATGAATGTTCACCTGAGCACTTTAGGCAAATAAAACAAGCAAAATAACCAAAGAAAAAAATCTTACAAAGTAATTTTGCTCTAGTTTCTGGAGCAAATATATCCGTATATTTAAATAAGACAAAACTAACTTACAATTAACTTTCCAGGAAGTTACAGAAGCTTGTTTTAAATGAATATTTCCTTAATATTGATGGAAACGTTCCACTGGCAGATTATTGTACCTATAGCAGGACATTTTCCAATATTATTATCAATATTAAGGAATTATGAACATAAAACGAGCTCCTATGTCTTCATATCTAAATCATATCTATTTTGAATACTTTTAGAACTTCACCTGATATTGTTACACCCAAAAATACAACTATTTATCTTATAATTATGAGGTTTTATGTCAGAATTATGATTTTTAATTGTATGTTTATTTATTTGTTTTCCCTTTGGGCTCAATAAAGTATTTTTGATCTCGTATTTTTATCTCGTAATTGTAACATTAAAAGTCAAAGTACATTCTATCTGCTTTAATGTTACTCAAAAATAAGTCAAAATAAAATGACAAGCAAAAAATTAATCAAGGAACAAAAATAACCATATAATAACTTTCTTGTCGCAGTAACAAAGACATCCGGTTACGTTGCAGAAGGAGGCGGGACTTATGCGCTTCTGCGGCATGTGATTGGTGCGTGACGACAACGGAAGTTATTGTTGTTTCTCTGCCGACCGTGTGTGTCTTTTAGCTCCATCATCTGAAGTATGGACCAGAATAATGGTAGGTGAATGACAATGGAAAGACAATAAACAATAACTGAGGATTTATCTCTGCTTACAGCTTGTTTATTGTCACAATAACTGAATATATTTACGTATTAAAATGTAGCTGAATGGTGACTTCACTGAGCTGCTAGCTAAAGCTAACTCTGCAAAAGTTTCTCTTCTCACTACCTTCTTAATATAAAGTTGATAGTTTTTGCTGAAAAAAGTGGAATTCATTAGCTACGTTCATGCTAGTGTTCGTTAACCAGTGATTAATTGTTAAACTCTTGCTTGTGATATGTTTTATATAACTAAATACACATTTTATGGCGGTTGACATTGATTATGGACGATGTCTGTGTCTTTATTTCATGTTAGAGGGGAGTTTGGCCCAGGTTCGCCATGTTGTTTTGGTTCTGTCGGGAAAAGGAGGTGTTGGAAAGAGCACCATCACCACAGAGTTAGCTTTGGCTCTGAGGCATGCAGGCAAAAAGGTGAGTTCTGCAGACACAGAATCTCCTCAACTGGAAAAACTCTGACATTTTCTAGGAAAAAACTTGGAAACTTCTGAGTTTGAAATGTCAAAAATTTACTTGAAAGAAACTCAGAAATTTTGAGATCAATTGCTGACTTTTTTTTTTAACTTGAAACTTTCTAAGTTTGAAAAGTCAAAAAATGTACAGAAAAATACTCAGAAAATGTGAGATTAATTGAAGTAAATGTCAAGAAAATCTTGGAAATTTCAGATTTTTTTTTCTAGAAAATTTTCCACTTTTCAAAATCAGAGATTTCTTTACTTTTGCTAGAAATTTTCAGAGTTTATTGTTTATTTCTGGGTTTTCATTATAAGCTAACGCGCTGATGAACCTCCATGTTGTTCAGGTTGGGATTCTTGACGTTGACCTTTGTGGGCCCAGTATCCCCCGCATGCTGAGCGTCGGCCGACCGGAGGTGCATCAGTGCGACTCAGGATGGGTCCCAGTCTACACAGACACTCAGAAGAGTCTGGCTCTGATGTCCATCGGTTTCCTGATGGAAGACCCGGATGAAGCCGTGGTGTGGAGAGGCCCGAAGAAAACCGGTACCATCAGATCAGACACAACTTTTTCAACATTTAAAAATCAGAAATGTCCACATTTTCTCCTTAAAATCTTGCATTATGACCATCTTGGAAAACTTTACCAGTAAATATGTTTTCTGTGGGTGTAATAAAGTTTAATTCGACAACAAAATAATAAATCTGTGAGAAATATTGGCAAATTTAGAGCAAAAATAAATTTTTCTTGACGACCATTTTGAATTTTTCAGTTGCTAACAGATTTTACCCATTAGCAAAATGCTAGTTACGCACACAGTATTTCTGTTAGTTTGTGTGTTACCTTATTTGAAATGTGTTTTTGTCCTCTAGGTAATATGATCTTTGTAAACATACAATGAAATAATTTCTTCTGAGTGGATTAAGAATAAAAATACATAATTTCTGTGGGTTTTTTTTTTGATTGTATACGGATAAAATTAGAGAGGACAAATTGTTGTGTGTCATGATTTGCTGCTGAGTTCCTGGGCTGAATGTTTCTCTTTCCGCCAGCTCTGATTGGCCAGTTTGTGTCGGACGTAGCGTGGGGAGAGCTGGACGTGCTGCTGGTCGACACGCCGCCGGGAACGTCGGACGAGCATTTGGCTGTGCTGGAAAACCTTAAAAAGCATAAAGTGGACGGAGCCGTTTTGGTCACCACTCCTCAGGTAGAGATTAAACTGAGTTTCACACGAATGAAGTGGAAAGAAAAGCCAGAATTTCATTATTTGGTATCGTTTCCGCTGGTCTTTGCAGCCGTTTCTTTTCTGTTTGGATTCCAGTGATGAAAACAAATGTTGGAAATGCTTTACATGTTATTTCCCTTCCTGTTTTGGTTGCAGGCCGTGTCTACAGGGGATGTGAGGAGAGAAATCACTTTCTGTAAGAAAACCGGAGTTCGGATCCTGGGAATTGTAGAAAACATGAGTGGCTTTGTTTGCCCTCACTGCTCCGTAAGTAATCCTGGTTAATAAACCATAATTACATGACTCTGATCATTAGTTTACATATGAAGACACATCAATATTGGAATATGGAAAAGCTGGAATGTGTGTTGATGAAATGGTGCTTCTTTGCTACAGGAATGCAGCAACATTTTCTCAAAGGGTGGCGGTGAAGAACTGGCCAAACTGACCGGATCCGTGTTTCTAGGTGGGTCAGATAGAATTCAGCTGCTTGTAGTTTCAACTAACAGCCACAAGATGGCGACAAAACCCCTGCAGTGTAACGTCCATACTGTTAAAATGGTTGATCACGTTCAGGTGCAGCGAGAAGCTTATAGTTAATGTCCGAATTATTAACCACACAAAACTCATAATTTTGCCATGGAAATGATAAATTACATTTATAGTTTTACTGTTTCCAGAAGAACAACGTTTGATCAGATTTTATTGTTGTGGTGATTCACTAATCAAGCATGAATGTTGACCATAAGGAGCAACTAAACCCCAAATCAGGTTTTTTGGCAGATGAACTCTATTGGTTGATAAGAGAGACATCTTAATGTTTCTGTGCAACTTGTTGCTTTTCATAAGAAAAAGTCCCGATTCCTCCCACAAAAAATACATTTGTTTCTTGCTGGTGTTTTGAAAAGAAAAAAAAGTATTTCCAGGTTTTTTCTTTTCTTTTCAAGTTGCTGGATTTATCGCTGGTTGTTTTGTTGAAAAAGACAATCCTCCATCAACCAATCGTTTCTCATTCATCCAGACATTTTGTACGAAGCAGAGTGTAGAACAACGGACTGGTTTTACCAATAACTTGGTAATTCTTTAAATTTTCATGTTACATCAGTAAAATATACGGATCAAACTCCGTGGAGATTCTGTTTTTGTTCAAGATATTTAGAGTTTGTAATTTAATTTGGACCTCAGCTGTAAACAAAATGAAATTACACTGATCAGTAGATTAGTTTCATTTCTGCAGGTTGATTCCATCAGTGGAACTTAAATGTTTCTGAAATGTAATTAAAGTTTCCTGATGGTTTGATTCTGGTGCTCTGGTTCTGACGGATGTTGTGGTTTCAGGTTCGGTACCGTTGGATCCGCTCCTCAGCGCCAGCATAGAGGAAGGCAAAGACTTCGCGCAGTCATTTCCTGACAGCTCCACATTCAGCGCCATCAGCACAATTTCTCAAACGTTACTCAACAGCCTCCAAACGGACTGATTTATTCTGAATTCAAATATTTGTATTGTTGTACTCATTTCTCTTGTATATTTTACATAAATCTATCGATCACATAATCTGGGTGTTTTTTCCTTTAAATCAGTTCTGTTTCCTGTTGTTTTTGGTGCTGAAGCAGCAAAGCGTCGGAATGAAACTGAAAAATAAACGCAGAAACCGAAGACATTTGTGTGTTTGGAAGTCAGTCAAAAGTTTGAATCTTTAATTGAGAAACTGATACATCCAGAGCTTGTACAGGATTATCAGGATTATTGATGGACAGCAGGTCTAGTTCCAGAAAATACGCTCCAGATTAAAAAAAAAAAAATTGCATAACTTTAAAGCTAATCACGTCTGATTCTTTATTTTTATTAAATACGTCTTGATCTGGATGAAATCTTCTGAAAGTAGTCTGAGCAAGAAAACACTGAATCCCATGCGGGGTTTTTTGTTTCAACGCCTGGAATGGAGGAACAGCCACAGATGAGATGAGAAAGTCGTGAAAAATGAGCTGGAATGTGGAAATTACAGCGGCGAGACCCGACATCTTTAATGCAAACAGCAGCAGCACTACGAGGAAAAAACACTGACGCTTAAAAACAAACAGAAAAGTTCATAAAGCTACACGCCACCAGCGACAGACTAAAGGCAATCTGAATCAAAAAAAAAAAAAGGAAATCCAACCACTTATCACGATTAACCCACAGTGCATTAAATCTAGTGATATTTATGTATTTATACATGTATAATATCTTGGACAATTAGAGTTTTGCTGCATCTCAACAGTTCAATGAACACGTCATAAATAAAAATCAGCAGAACAAAAATCTCAAGTCCATACATGTTTTTTACAAACAGATCCTCATGATTATTATTTTAATATTTATTACAGCTCCCAGGTCGATGTGGGGAAAAGCAGAGCCGCCTCTGAAGAAAGTGGAGGGAGAAAACGAGTCTTTATCTGACGATTTCTATTTTTTTTTTCTTTAAACACACGCACACACACAAGACAGACAAATCACTACATTGCGCATTTACAAGTTGACTATCAAATCGGCACGACTGTACACATTGTTGAGAAAAGACCATATTTATGGAGCCTGCATTTCATTTCCCCCATATTTTCTCTATTTTCTTTTTTTACACTTTTTTCCCCTCCAGCAGCAACTTTTAAAGGACCGACGCAGCGGCTTCGTGTTACTTCGTGGAGAGGATGAGGGCGACGATGAGCCCGTACAGACCCAGGACCTCGGCGAAAATCAGGATGAGGATCATGCCCACGAAAAGCCGGGGCTGCTGGGCCGTTCCCCGCACGCCGGCGTCGCCCACGATGCCGATGGCGAAGCCCGCCGCCAAGCCGCTCAGGCCCACGCTCAGCCCGGCGGCCAGGTGGCAGAAACTCCTGCGCACACAAACAACCGGCAGAAACGGTAACTAAAACAAATCGACCGCAGAAGTTTTTATACAGAGATTAAAGAAGCAGTTGGACCAGTGGAGTATAGAAAAAAACCAATCGTTTAATAGTAAACATCTGACAGAATATTTAGTATATAAAAATGAAAAAGTAAAATTGGAGGAATAAAGTTGAAATATGAGAAGTCGTAGCATTACGAGATTTTGTACAAGAATAAAGTCGTGATTATGAGAAATTCATCTTTTTTATTAGTTGTATTTCGAGAAGTCGTACAAGAATAAAGTAAAACTACAAGAGAAACTAAAAGAGAGAAAAAAAAATTTGATTAAAACTGCATAGGAATTTTTTTTAACTTTAAGCCTAAATCGCTCAGCTTTACATTAAATGTAATATATTAACAGGAAAATGATAAGCGTTTCATATCAGTGGATATCGTTAATTATTGATTCGTTTTTTGTTTTAAATATCTAAAATATTTCTAAACTAATATCGGAACCGTTCCCGTTTAACCCAGTTTTCACTGCATGTTTTTTTTTTGTTTTTTTTGCAATTTTGAAGCAAAATGGGGAAACTTGAAACTGCCCCAGTCACTCAGCAGGTCGTTGCTAGGTAACCAAAGCTGGGGGAACTTGAAACTGCTTCTTACCCAGCATGTTGTTGCTAGGCAACCAGAGTGAGTTAGTTGATTCCACCAACCTGTTGAATACGCTACCAGATGTATTATCCATTGCAATATAGGTAGTTTTTGATTTACTGGTGATGAGAACATTATTGTAAACGTACATAAAACATAAAGCTTACTTGTAAAGAGAGATGTTGTCTGAGATGTTGTTGGCGATCAGCACTGCTACTACCAGGCCGTAGATGGCTATGATACCAGCCATGACCACGGGGATGATGGACTTCATGATGAGCTCCGGCCGCATCACAGACATGGCGGCGATGCCTGTGCCGCTCTTAGCCGTGCCGTAGGCCGCTCCCAAGGCTGGAATGACAAAAACAAACACAGGCTAACGGGTTAGCATCAGAGAGGCTAGTGGACGACAGAAACAGTGAAGCACAGCTGGAAAATAAAGCAGAAGTGGAACTATTGTTACAGATTCTGTTCCTCCAAATAAAAACCCATCATGACTTCACTGGGGTATTTCACCTTCAGTCATAAGGAAACTAAAATCAGCTTTTTAAGAGGGGATGGCCATCAAAAGAGGAAGAAGAAGCTTCATAAGCTGACAGAAAATGGAAAACACACACAGACGTCACACACACCCAGCAGTGTCGACAGAAGCAATCAGCAACAATATGAAGCAAACCAACAGCCATTAACGACTGATTCAACAAGAACCTGCAGGTGAAGCAACAAAATATTATTCTGATTAATCCAGTTTTAAAAATTGCCACATTCTGCCGATTTCTCATTTAACCACTTAATCTTTTTTTTATACAATATTAAAAGTACAATAAAATATCCTAATGAACAGTTTATAAAAAATATTTTATTGCCTAAAAAGTAAAAACAGAATCCTTTAGTGAATTTGAAGCTAAACTTTGCCACTTGACGCATTTTGGCTAAAACATATTTACAGACTAAATGTTTTTATTTTAATAAAATGTTTTCTTAATTATTGCTCTTATGTTTATTCAGCAATTGGCTGAAAACAAATTGGTTGTATTTACCAGTTTGTGACCATTTGATTACTTTTTCTGCAAAGTTCCCATGAAACCACCATTTAATTATCCTAATATTAGGATAATTAAATATGACTTTATTTTCATAATTAAAAATAGAAATAAATCTTTCACTGGCCACAATATTTAATCTTAGAGTTGATCTGAATTAAAAAAACTATTTTTTTTAGTTTAAAAAAGTTTTAGTTTACTAAAATAAAAATCTGGATTTCCAAAAAAAAAACCAAACAAAATCAATGTTTCTTCAGTGTTTCTTCTCCTACACTGCTGTCTCTTTAGTTCAGGTCCAGTTAAAGTCTGATGGAGGAACAAAAAGTTGCATTTATTGTCGTACATAAACGCAGACGACATGTTCTCCATAAGAGCAGAGACAATTACTGTAAAAATACCAAAGAATTCCTTGGCAATATTTCTGATGTGGCGTCACAAAATTAGTGATTTTGATTGTGCAAAAGATAAATAAATAAAAGTGAAATTTTGCAGGAACTGAGATACTGAGGGGAAAAAAAGTTTAATTTCTTCATTTATTCTGCAGCTTTTTAACCTTTGGTGAACTTCTGAGCAGGATTTTGAGAAAATGACCTCCTCTGTTCCACAAAGACAAAATGATGCTGATTAAATTTGAAACGTCTCCAGATTTCCCAGCCAGAAGCGTTCCAGCACTGGGAGTTTCTCCTGTTAACTCCAGCAGGCTGTTCAGCCGCCATGTTGCCTCCATCGCTCCTGACGCTTCGCCACACAGACGCCATCAGAAGGTTAAATCAGCCCCGTCTGTCTGAAGTCATCAGGCAGAGCGCAACGGGGCAACGTTTAGTAAAAAACAAAACAGAGGAACAGTCCGACTTTAGACGCTTAAGGCAACTCTGAACTGAGCCTGAAATAAAAAAACTGCATGTTCAAAAGACGTAGAGTAGCTAATAATCAGATTAAATATTGCCTTAAATGTTTGGCTGGATTACTGTCATCATGTCTCAGCAGGAAGATTCTGTGGAGGCAAAACCTCTGGATTGTAATCCTAATCCTCCTCCTCGCTCCCTACCAGAGCATTTGGGAGACGGGACGCCCCATGACGTCTGATGACATCAGAGCAGAAGTGCCTCCAGCAAAATGACCAATTACAGCAGGAGGGTCTCTGAGTTACAGAGAAAAAAGCCGGATGTGGTTTTTACCAAATTACAGCATCTAGGCAGACCAAACAGAAAAGACAGAACATTTTTAATGCAGTCTTTAAAAATGTGCAGTGTGAAAACATAAATTACAGCAACAGCAGTTAATTAGGGCCATTGCACAAAAATAAAAAGAGAAAAGGAAAAAAGGAACTCAAATGGTCTAGAATTAAAAAAGTGGAAATTTGAGCTTCAAAAGTTGGAAGTTTCTTTCAAGAGTCAGAAATTTACTAGAAAAACAAAATTCAAACTTTAAAAAAAGTGAACTGTAAAAGGAGCTCTTTTGGATTAATGAAGTGTTTTTAATTGAATTTGCAATAATGACAAAGTAAATAAGGTGCTACTGAAAATGTTTAAGTTTGTTATATGAAGCCGAGCTTCACACATTTAAATCAGGACAAGTGAAACATCAATCTGTGAACTTCTCTTTTAGCAGGAAATGCAACACATTACCACCTGCCAACGCATCCTGGCTTTTTTTTTTCTCTCTTTTTTTTACCGTTTTTGTGACGTGAATGTCTTTACTCTGCAGGATGTTTCCACCTGAATCCCAAATCAAGAATCAACACATTCCCATCCCCTTCTCCTGCAAAAGCAATCCTCTAAAATGATTAATAATTACTGGAAAAAAGCAGAACAGACCATTTAAAATCAACTGGTTGATCATTTATAAGTGGTGAGTAGTGGTGTGCAATGCTGCATATTTTAGTAACAATCCAACCAATCATTATTTGGGTTTAATATATAAAACTTATTTTATGTGTTTTTGTGGGTTTTTCCTTTTAGTTATTTTGTTAAAACTTAGGACAGAATTTCAACAAAGTTTAGATTCCTACAAAATATTTTAATGACATACTTGCACAATAAACATAAAATAACTATTTTTACTTTAAAGTGAAAGAAAAAAAAAATCTAATTTCAGTCTAAATCAACCCAAAATTTCTTGAACTGGGAAAACTTGAGCAGAGGGAAACTGAAACTAAAGTATTGATCTTATCGCTCATTGATCCAATACTGGTATTTTGAATCAATAAGTTTGATATATTTTTTAAAAGCAAGTTTTTTTTTCTGATTTGTTTTTTGATGCATCAACCAAAACTATGTTGATGCACTTTGAGTTTAATATTATAAGCATTTATATAAATATGAATTATTGTATATTTTTGTCTATATCAAAAGACGTGCATCATATTTTTACTCTTGTCCGTTATACAAAGAAAAAAAACGTCCTTCATGAAAGCTTGAAGTTAGAAAAGTTTGAGTTTGTCAATTAATATCTTAAGTTATATCATAGGCTACAGTTTGTCAAGTTTTCTACCAATTGTCTGAATTCAAATCCAAATTTCAGCCATAATATCGGACATAATAATCATATGCTGATATCTGATAGTGACAAACATTAGCATGAAAATCACTGCCGATTTATACATTTAAAAGTTTAAATGTATAAAGGGATCACTAGCTAGATGGCCCAGTCAGAAGTCTCATCATGTGATAATCATGTGACTTCGTCATTCCTTTGAGGAATAGGAAGTCAGCCAGCTGATCACGGTTTCAAATTGATATTTGAACTATAAAATAGCTTTTTCAAAAGCTTTATTTAAAAAAAATAGATACATCAGCATGAAGTTAAAGCTACACCTTCATGTTTACTAAATGTTTTACGCAGATTTTGACTCATACAGCTTACGTGGGATGGCGTGGACTCGATCTTTAATGCATTTGCTTTATGATCTCAACTTTTAACATTGCTTAAGCATCAACTTTGCAACACTTTTTAATTATTGTTAATGAATTGGTAAAGTGTAAACGGCAGCTTTGTGGAGAAAATAGCAATTAGCTTAATCAGCTATTAATTCACTAACCACACGATTAAATTTAAGGACAAACAAATTAAAGTTTGTCGTCAAATATACAGTTAAAATGTGTCTTTTGTACGTGTAATATTGTAATTAAATAACTCCTGTTTTGTCCTTTCGCTTTGCCAGAGTAATTTGAAATGAGGCTAGCGTCAATGCTAACTCACACAGCTACCACCAGCTAGTTAACAAGCCTTAGCTCGTTATAGCTAGCTATGGTTAAGAAGTGAAAGCAAATAAACACAATAAATGCAAATAGGGCGGTTTAAAAAATAATTTTAAATCCCTTTCTGCCTTACAGCTAGGACAAATGACAGCTAACTATTAGCAATGAATCGCTAGCATTCCGAATAGCTAAATGAGCTTTAAGAAGAGCACCGCGGCTAGCAAATGACACTATATGGGATTTAAGCTCATTTATCTGTAAATACAAACAGACATGTGAGTGACAAACATTAAAAATCAATTTAAAGAAAGTGTGTGTTACTTACCGCTGAACACCATAGCCGCGGAGGCTCCCATCACTGCGAAGAACGGTGAGTACTCTGGGCTCGACATTCTGTCTCACTAACTAACGTATAAAAAATAAAGCAAATGTACAAAAATAATAACAATTAGCCGTTAACCAAAAGAGGAAAGGCGCACTTTACAGGAGGCAATAGAAAAGGCCACGGGCTTGGGAAGCAACGCCGGGTAAACCAGGAACCGTCTAATAACCTAACTACCAGTGTAAACGGGAGAGTCACGACTCCTGAGATAAATAGCCGGTGTAGCAGCACAAAATGGCGAAGCGGAAAGGATCACCTGACTGACCGAACAGATGGAAACTTTCAATTCGCTCGGCGACGGGGGGTTACGGCAAACTTTTATATTAAACACTGCGACGTAGAAAATATGTACAAATCGTAAGTAAGATTTCAATGTTAGAAATAAATATATATATTCGATGCTGCGTTTAAATGTGTTGTGTATCTTCATTGTAGTTGTAAAGGTTCACCCCCCATCAGGCTTCCATTTGGTTTGCTCCGTGGCAGGCTTTCCCGTTGATATTTATGTGATATTAATTGCAAATGCGGGAAAACCGTGTAAATCTAGAAAGTCAAACATATTTTCTTAAGTGTCTGCCTAAAATTTATTGATATTTTTCTTCAAATAATTATTAACGTTTTAGCTAATGACGTCAATGAGGCAAACTACTATGGGAGATCCAGTGCTGCTACAGGACACTGTTGACCATGGTAGGTATTGAATAAACTTTAGTACTTTACTGGTTCCAATGTTACCTAAAGGACAAGGATTTCTTTGTGTCAATAGGTAACTTCTGATCAGAGCTAACATAAATCACATGTGGGATTCCACAAGGTTCCAGCTTTGGCTCCCTGTTATTTAATATTAGCTTGCTCCCACAGATTCAGATAGGAACAAATAATACAATAGCTTCTGTTACCACTTAATTAAAACATGAAAGATATGTCAGAAATAAATAAATATATTTTATTTTCAGAGTGCACAGAATCATTATCATTTAATAATTTGCTAATTTAGTCAGTTAGTGACGTGTGACAGCATAATGACTACTTTAATAGTCAGTGGGTGGGGGGCTAAAGTGCCCCCTTAGACACTGCTGCACAAGAAGAATAAAATTATGAATAAAATGTTATTTTAATTAATTGCATTTTTCTGTTTTACTTCCAAAAGTCCTGAGCTGGGAACTTTGTATTGTGTTTCTGGGGCCGCCATAAATCTAATGCACAAGCAACATCCGCAGACAACAGCAATGGATGACGAAGACACGTCTCTTGGCCCAGTGGGCTTCTGCTAAAAATAAAAACAATTATAAAGACTATTTTGTGTTCATGTTGTGCTAATAGCAGTTAGCCTATTAGTGAAGCAATTCAAGCCTGAAATAGCATCTCAATGCTCAGATAATGTAATGTGCAGTAGATAACTTTTATAAAAATGTTTATTACATATTTGCTAAAACTGCATGAGACAGGTAATCTGTGAACAGATCAAGCTTCACCTCCTCCCTGATCCACTATTGCCATCTGAAGAAATGGCAAAACAACCAATCAGAGTCAGCGGGAGGGTCTCAGCGCTGTCAATCACTCTTGTGTACTCGGTGTTAAATATGCTAATAGTGGAGAAACAGGAAAACCGTTTACTTGCAATTGTCTGTGGCTATGCTAACTAGCCTGAGCATTCCTACAGTCTATGCTAGCTGTGGTTGATCAGAGAGCAATGGGGTGATTGACAGCGCAAAGACCCGCCTCCTGGCTCTGATTGGTTGTCACTGGGAAAAGGCAGAGGAGCTCAAATTTTTTCACAAATTATCTGTCTCATACCAAACTGTCACATGGGGACAGTTTCAACAAATGCTTTAAAAATTATATTTTGACAAAAGTTTCATGCTGCAGCTTTAATCAAGACCCACCATTTATTAAAATGCCAAATATTTTACCATTTAAGTATTTAATCATAATCAATAAAACATTCAAATAATTATGAAGTTCTTGATTTTGGTGCTTCTGGCCCTCCGTATTTATCCCCCTGCTGCAGAGGGAGTTTCACTGTCAGCCGTGACATGCAGCGATGTGGCTTGTGAGCCTGTAGGTGGGATGGCTGCAGCTTCCAGCTCTGGATTTACACAGAGAGAGAGGAACAGAGGACCAGGCAGGCAGGGCTCCCCCAGATGAAGACAGAGTTGGCGTGTGCAGTTCTTCCTCCTCCATGATGTTTCTGCATTGCCGGGTCAAGTCAGCGCTGCCTTCCCTCCACCCATAGATCTGGGTAAAGCCCCACCACTCGTGATGCAGTGTCTACATGCATCACCTCCAGCCTCCTTCCTCTTTGACACAAACATTTCCACAACTGCTGAGGCTGAATTATGAAACAGAGGAGATGCACCAATTGCAAGGTCACAGCCAGGAGGATCACGCTCGTATTTTCTCTTTTTCTCTGAGTTCGATTGATTCAAAATTAGCATCGAGGATGAGAAAACACTGTGCGGTTCTGTGTAACCAGCTCATTTAACAGCATGGAGTAACATGATAACCTTGGTAGTGAATCGTTTCCTGTTTGCTTTGGGGGAATCCGCATGTTGTTGATGAATGACCCATTTATACCCAGACATGCACACTGACACCAAACCATGTCTACCTTTCAGCTGTTATTTCAATGTCTTTCTAAAATATTTAAAATGTCAAAACAGGAAATGACTCGTGTTTTTTTCATCTGATCAAGCTAAGCTCTTTTGTAAACTTGACATCAATAATTTGGGTCAGTCATTTTTCAAAGTCATATTTTCACTTTGTTATTTTTTCATTTATAAATGTCAGAGTTTCAACTAAATATTTAACTAAGAAGCTAAATATTTATCTTAACTAAATGTCTATTTTAAGCATGCTAATATGTAGCTCTGAGCTAACTATTCAATTAGCTAAACATTTATCCTGAAGCTAAATATGCAGCTTTAAAACAAATACTTAGTTAGCAAGCTAAATATTTAGCTTGGTAGCTAGCAATGTAATTTTAAACAAGCTAAGTATTTAACTTTAAATATTTAAAACCAAATATTTAATGTTGAACTATATACATGAAGCTAAATATCTGTCTTGCCAGCTAAGGTAAATATTTAAACAAAAAATTTAGATATCTAACTAATTATTTAATTTGAAGCAGATTTTATAAATCAATGAATGACATGGTGAAAATATGGCTAAACTAAATAACTCATAACTTTCCAAAAGAGACCCCATATTTTACAAGGAAATCAACCAGATCAAATAATTAGCTTATTGTAATTAACATTTGTGTAAGGAAAAGCTGCACCAGTCCAGTGAGGGGTGTGGGGAAGTCAGAGGAAAACCCTCTCAGTGCGTTGACTTAAACACTTAAGCATCTTAGTGCTGCAGGCAGGAAAGCAGGTTTTCAGTAGATGTGCCAGACCAACACCCAAAGGGGCTGCTAAAAATAGCCGCGCATGCGCGATTAGCGGCGTGAATCCTTGAATGAACAGCGCTGGCCTAGTGAACAGAGTCAGTACCTCTCACTGCAAAGAGGGGATTACATTACAACACCGCTTTGTTACTTGAGCTGCAGACACGTTAAATGCTTTCATTGTAAATAAATAGATTTTGTTTTCAAAGAACCGACATCGATTGTTTTCAGGCTGCCCCGCTAAATGCCTTGAAAAAAATATTTCACCGTTTCAGAGGCACAAACTTCAGTGTATCGAAAACAGGAAGGTTTTTACACGTACTTTAAGAATATGAGTCATTTTCATCAAATGTTTTCCAGTCATGCAGATCACTGTCAGCTTCCACCAAACAAAAATAGAGAATGTGCCTGAAAACCACGTCTGAGTAAAACAGAAGCAGCTTTGGGTTAAACATTTAGCATCTATGAAGACAGAAATGCTGCAGTTTCAATGAGACTAGAACATATAACTGTCGCATCAGTACATATACAAAAAGAATGGGGCATTTTTATTTGAATTTCTCCATTTTGTTTTTTACAAGCATTAACTGTAGTACTGTGTGAATTTAGGGCTTGAATTGCAAATCTTGTAAACTTAAAAAAAAAAAAAATGCAGCCATTGCTGTGTTTTGCATGGTAGGCAGCCATTTTGGATTTTGAAGATTCTGATTTCAATTTTCTGTTATGCTTTTTCCAACTTAGATTTTCAAAATTTCAACTTTTAGAAACAGAAAAACTCAAAAACTCCCATTTGGAAAAATTTTGAGGCAGTGCTTATTAAAGCAAATAAATTAAAAATGATGCAACTGTTTGAAAACAAAAGAAAATCTATTTCATGTCCATTTTAACATTTTCAGTTTAAAAAAAATCATGGAAATTTCTTCCCAAAATTATTAAAAGTAGCCAAATTAATTTCTGAACTGACATCAGGAGGCACAAATAAAATTGTTCCCAGGGCCACAAATGGCCCCCGCGCCTCATCTTGAACACCAATGAAAGGGTTAAATGAGGGGAAATAAAGTCAAAATCTGCATATTCAATTTTGTATTTTCACACGTGTAACATCCATACAACCACAAGTGAGACATTTAATCCAGTTTTTCCTCAGGTCCACATTTTACA
The DNA here is from genome assembly GCF_051168715.1 of Poecilia mexicana. Lineage (NCBI taxonomy): Eukaryota > Metazoa > Chordata > Actinopteri > Cyprinodontiformes > Poeciliidae > Poecilia > Poecilia mexicana. The sequence continues at coordinate 2,406,757 of NW_028263388.1, forward strand.
TTCGTTTTCCGGAAGCAGGAAAAGCTTTTAAAAAAAAAAAAAAAAAAAAAAAGGACAGAAACTGCAGTTATTTCACCAAAACAGTTTTTTTCCACCACAGCAGAAAATATTCTTAAACATGAAGAAATGGAGGGAAAAAAATAAAAAATATTAAGGTGCAAAGCAGCAACAAGTCAAACATTTGCTCAATTTATTATTTTTACATCTGTTATGGAACAACATGACTACACCATCATATATCAAAGACTTCACCTCACTAAAGCTGCTGGAAATGTCCATTTTGTTCACTGGCAAATAAACAGGAAGCTCTCCTTTCAAAAATAATAATAATAATGTGTACATACAAAAATAAAGAAAATATAGAGTCTTTACATGTTGAACATTTAACGTCATAAATAAATATGGTAAGTCAGGAGGAAGTTTGCTGGATGGAAGTTGTTCGGTCGGCGTTTAACACTTAAACGTTAAGAGCTGATGACATCATCATCAGTGGGCCATGGCGTCCTGGAAGCCCCACGCCTCCAGCAGGGAAATCTGGAAGCTCTCCTTGCAGAGCGGCGGGTTGTCGAAGGTGGCGCAGCGGCCGGTGTGGCCGTGGTTCAGCTCCGCGTCGATGAACAGGGCGTTGCTGTCGCCGCCGCCTCCTGATTGGACAAGAAGTTTCAGGTAAACCGATTTAATTAATGCAAATCCAGCATCAAATAAACAAACCCGAGTTAAATTAGACAAAAACTGGTATCAAACGTTTGTGAAAATTTTCATTTGTGCCGCTCTCGTTTTAGAAGGTTTTATGCAAAATTCAAACTTTTTGTACTTCAGTTTTGAGTTTCTACTGCATCTGAAAACAGCCCAGAAAATAAAACTATCCGCACATTTTTATCACAATAAGTTTGCGTTACCCTAACCCTTTCAAAAACCTCCAGATCCCAACATTACAAATCACCTAGAAACTGCAGCCCGTTACCTAGCAACCCCAGTGGAATTCCACCCGTTGCCTAGCAACCTATGCTGAGCTCCAGCATATTTGGTCAGCTGGTTTAACCACATTATAATGGCTGCTGGAAAGGACGAATTATTTTGTTGTCGACTTACCATCTAGAAACCACCTGCTGCATTCTTGTGCAGGAGGCTCCATTTCTGCTTTTCTAAGACGTACGGTTATATTATTGTACATTCGTTTGCGGCACGTTTTCAAATGCGAGTGTAAACATCGAGTTTAGGGGGCGTGGCCAGCAGCAGTTTTAGATTTAAAGTGACAAGATGCTCCAAAACAACTCAATTTGACTAAAATCTCATTATCTAAGAAAGACTTTGTGCAAAAAATGAAATGAACATGTTTTTATAGGCCATAAACCGATCCTAAGCTGTTTAAGGAAGCACAATAGGTCACCTTTAATAAATGTTCCCACAGGTCAATCAGCCTGTCCATAGTTACAAAATCAAGTTTAGTGTTTGTGCAGGAAACATTTTGGTTTGTGCGGTTATTATTTTTAAGAGATCAACCTTGAACAAAAAACTAATCGATGTAAACGAATAGTGCCGTGTTTGTGCAGCTCAGTTGATTGACGCCAAAATTTGCTCCATTTTGGAAATATGAACAGGCTGGTTGACCTTTGACCTCTGTAGACATCTTTAAAGTGACAGCAGCACCATCAGTCTGGCTTGAAGCAGGCGGGATCAGAAACGATCTGCTCACCCACGATGATGGAGTCGAAGCTCCCAGCCATGAACATCGACGTGTTTTTGGAGTTGAGGTTGAAGTGGTGCGTGGCCAGAAACGGCGACAGTTCTCCAGGAGGTTTGTCGGGCTGCGGGAGGCTCTGGTCTGCGCTCGGATCGGCGGCGGCCGGATCGTCCGGACCTGCGGGCCGGATGGCCGACGCCAACTCAGGGTGGCGGATCACCACCCACTCGTAGCGCTCCATCTCAGGCTTCAGCTGCAGAGCAGACATGGGATCGGTCAACCAGGGAATCAATTCCTTCTTTAATAAAAACATTTTATTGGATAAAATTCCTTTAGTGGATGAGAACCAGGTGAAGCCAAGATTAACTGATTATATTGATGAATATTTCAATAATTCATCACGATGAATCCAATTAATGTTTCAGCCACATTGTTATGAGTTTCTTCAGGACACCAGTCACAAAAACAAAGTTTGATTTATGTCACTAAACTACATTTAATTATATATTAAAGTTTATTGGTACTCTTTGAATAAATAAGACATTTTTCCATGTTAGAAAAATAATCTGCCAATAGAACAAGAACTTTTTCATCAATATAAAAGGAGTTATTGACCCAACAGGCTCCCATCTTGCTGAAAAGTTACTTGAAAGTCAATTTTGTTTCATTTAGAGCATTTGCAACTAGAGAAAATACTTGGTAAGATTTTTTGTTTTTGCAGTGTAGTCAAAGTCCAATCCAGTAAAAATAAAATGGATATATTTTTTCCTGTTAACCCTTTCCTGACAGACCTGGTCTCAGGTGTGGTGTCAGGTAAAAGCCTAACCAGAAACTACCGGATCAGGTAACGGAGTTTCCGCGGGTCGTTCTTAAGTGTTTGTTCCTCCAGCCCACAGCTGAGCGTCAACTCAGAAACCTGGATGAATAATTCATTGTGAAGACATCAGATCAGTTTTCACATTTCAGAGGTTTTTTATTAAAAATAGGAACCAAACGCTGCAGGAGGAGGAGCTTCCTGCATGTTGGTTTGTGCAGCAATATGACCTGCAATGATTTGCAGACAGCTGTGGAAACTGCAGCTAATGATGCCCTCTAGTGGCTGCTACTTGGTACTACTCAGACTAAAATGAATGAAATTATCTTTGAAACACGAAAACAAATTTACCCTGAATACGAAACACTCCCCGGTGCCAAAATAGCTCAACTTGTTGCCTCCACGTTTCCTCTCCTCCCAGTCTGATGACAGGAAGGCTCCACACACCTGGGATCAAAAATAAAGACATGTTAGAACAATAATTTCACCATCTTCATATGCACTAGCTTTAATCACAAAGATGCACTTTATAACCCAGAGTCTGTGGAAGAGCCAAGCTGTAATCCAGCCACAGACGACGACTGTAGAAAATTCATATGAATGGAATTAAACAATAAATTCACTGATTTTTATAAACATTCAACTTAATGTAAATTTATCTAATCCAATCCAGGTCAAAACTATAGATAAGAACTCAAATAAACCATGTAGCCCCACTAATGCTTGGTTAAATGTCCGTTAGCACCGTGAATCTTGGCTGCATGGTTTCCAGTAGCAGAATGCTAATGCTACTGCTCCAATCATAGATATTAGCTCTGCTAACACCAAACATGGCATTTAACAGAGGCTAATGCTAAAGCACCAACTTCAAATTAAATTTTTTTTGAAAAATTACAACCATTGAACACCAAATTTTAAAAAGATAAATTACATGTTATGCATTTAGGGGAAGCCAAGTGCGCCAAAGATTTTCAGAGTTAGCAAAACCTCTAAACCAAAATTTAGCTTTGCTATTAGCGTGTTAGCAAGTGTGCCCACCACTACGCCTAATAATTAAGCAGCCCTTTCTGTAAGTGTACTGGCAGTGTCCATCCAAGAAGGTTTTGAAATGGTTCGTTTTCCAGACACCAAAAAACAGCCGGTTGGTTTTTTAAAAGCAGCCGAGACCCAAATGGAGGTAGAAAAATGTGCAAAATAGGTTCCCTTTAATAAAAAAAAATAAATAAAATAGTCAGTGTGTTCATCAATTGGTTTAAACATCACAACTAAATTTAGCATTACAGAATTAGAAAAGCTGCTCTGCTTACATCTCCATCGGTGGTCCGGATCAGGAGCAGGGTGGGTTCATGGCCTTCGCAGTGAGAGTAGAACCTTAAAGCAAAACGCAACAAGTCAGTTTGGTTTCTTTTTAAACCCGTAAACAGGAGCTGGAGACGTGGGACGGGTCACCTGCTGAGGCTGCAGCCGTGGGTGGAGGTGGTGAAGAGGAGCTCCGGCTGGCACAGGGCGAAGCGCTCCGGGATCCACGACCAGATGTCGTGCATCTCCTTGGCGCTGACGATCTCCGAGCTGAACGTGTCGGGATCCAGAGCCAGCTGCACATTTCGCCTGGAAAACAAACCAACAGGAGGCGCTGCAGTACAGAGCGGTCATTCATAATACCTGCTGCTACGAGAGAGGGTGTCTAGTCAAAGTAAACCAGAGCAAAATGGATGAATGAAGGAGAAGTGAACCCACCTAACGCTGCGAGATCAGATGAGACAAGACGAATGGAGCAGAAAAAAACAAAACATTAAGATGGAAAATCAACTGAAATAAAATACTGACAGGAAACGATACGACCGTATTTAGGACAAAACAAAAAATGAATAATTCACAATGAAGGAGTAAATTTATGCTAAGACAGAGGTCAGATATTCAAAGACTAGGAAATGCTCCATTAGAAAAAAAGAACCAGAATTTTCCATGTTAAAAATCAAATTTACAGGATTAAAACCATTTTGACAAAACAGGAAAAAAAAGATTCAAATGTACTGACATCACTGCAAAAACAGAAAATCTTAATTTTGTGTAGTTTCTAGTGTAAATATCTTAGTATAATTGAATTAAGACAAAAAAAGTAACTTTTCAGCAAGATACAGGAGTTTGTTATAAATTAATCTCAATATTGATGAAAAGTGAAAGTTTTGCTTTAAGATGAACCTTTAAAGTCATTTATTTCATTACCTAAAATTAAATAATGCAGCATTTTTAGTGAATTTGAACCAGGTGCAGCTCAAACATTAGTGACAAAACATTCTTTAGTTTTTTATCTTAAATGCAGAATGTGTGCATTTTGTAGAGCTGGAGTGAATTATTCTTACAGTAAGTTGCTTTTCCCCCCTTCCAGTCTGTATCCTCCAGTTAATCAATTGATGACCACATTAGTGGACATTATTGCGATAATTGATTCACCTGATTAATTATGATAAATCTGATTAATCCTGTTTAACCGTTTCAGGCCTGGTGGTGGTGTGGGTGAACGATCCGGGTTTGGACCTCACCTCTTCTGTTTGACGGTGATTCCTTTCTGCTGCAGCGACTTCTCGTTGGTGACCTGCAGCAGCGTAATCTCCTTGCGGCTGATCAGGCGAATGGAGAAGGATTTCTCCAGCAGCTTCTCCGGCGTGACGGTGGAACCGATGCCTTTGATGAACGCCTGAATATCCGACCGGATTTTCCCAGAGTCGAGCCGCTGCTGGTTCTGTCCTGCTTGGCCTCCCGTTTTGTGTTTGCGGTAAAACTTGAGCAAGGCGATGGCGACGCGGTAGAGGACCTTGTAGCCCTCCACCAGGTACACATCCAGGACCCGGACCATGTGGGCGAACGGCAGGTCGCCCAGCACCCAGCGCTGCCAGTCGGCGTAGACCTCCACCACGTCCTGGGCGGTGGCGACTATCAGTTTGTGCGCAGCCGTGCAGTACTTGTTGGCCAGGTCGCCGAAGGTCATGCAGCTGGACTCGTAGGCCAGGAAGGTTTGGTCCAGCAGCCGTTTGCCCGGCTCGTTGCAGGCCAGGATGCGGCTGACGTGTTCGAAGCACTGCGCCTCGTCTTTGCTGAAGTGCAGGAGCAGCGCGGTGAGCGCCGGGAGGGACGGGCAGTGCGAGATGTCTGGGAACTGCCCCGCCACGCAGTTGATGATCCGATGCGCCGAGGCCACCGCCTCCACCTTCAAGCAGTACCGCGGCACCGGATTTCCGTCCACGAACTCCGGCAGCGGGATGTGAGACGACGGCTTCTTCGCGGCGGCATCGCCTATGATGTCACGATACACCTCAGCATCCGGCGTAACGGTGCGGCACGGAATGGACTTGATGAGCTGCTGGTAGACCTGAGCCCGCAGCTTGTGGTTCTTGGCCCAGTAGCCTTGGCGAGCCATCTGCTTGAACTCCTTCAGCTCTTTGCAGTCCAGCTTGGTGGGCCCGCTGCTCGTCGCCAGATCCCCCATCTGGCTCCAGTCCACAAACGTGCCATATTCGTCCTCAGCCATGATGCTGGAAGCTTTCTGGACCGCCCAAGGAGCAAAGAGGAGGTGCTGGTGACCTTCTGTCCTCCACACAACTGGTACCAAACTGGGTGACACTACCCATCCATGGTGGTTACTGGAAAACACAGAGGTTTAAAGAACTGAGCCAGTTCAGAATATTCCCAGTTGGTGAATATTCAAATCTCCGACTGTGATTTGATTGGCCGATCACCAATCTTTAAGTTTAAAGAGGAGCTAAGCGCCGTTAGCTTCATGTTTCTGTGAAAATTTGTTCATTTATTCGATTCTGGGATGTCTATCTAAAACCGCCTCAGTGCTGCCCTCTGTGGGTTGAACAGTGGCTACTGCAGATCTAAAGGTTCAGTTGGCTGACAGTCGCTGTATTTCCACTGCAGATGTGCTCAAAACTAAAAATGTTCCACTGCCTACTTTTGGTGGACTCTCTAAAGGGGGCGGGGCTAAGCTTTCACATGAGCTTTAGTTGCACTTTAAAACCTGACCTACTCTACCGAGTCCGATTTTGGCCAATACCAATTTACTTTTCTAAAGAGTCGCAAAGTCGTTTCTCGTTAAAGTATCGTCCAATCGCCTAAAATTACAGAATTCAGCTCTGGTCTGACCGATGTGGTTAAAGTCCAAACCTCAATTAAATTGGGCAAAACTTGAATAGATGTGTTGCCATGCCAACTACTCCGAGATGTTACTACGCGTTTATTTGCAGGTCAGGCTTGGCCAGGTCGAATGTGAAGTCCAGAATGTTCTCAGTAATAAAAAATGCAGACAAACATTTACTAATTTCATTACATGGATTCTTCCTCCTGTAAGCTTTTTTTTTATTTTTTATCTCCAAGAACAGTAGTGTGTTTTATACAACTAGGTGAAACGAATCGGTGACAACCTTACAAAATGGGTTTTAACCAGAAATTTTTCTTAAATTTGACCACATCAAGTTCTCAGGGGCAGAAAAATAAAAGTATTTCAAACATGACACATATGGGCAACATGAGGATTCACAGTTTAAGAAAACTGACTCAGCAACTTCTGTGAAGTAATAAAAACTTTCACAACACATCCTTACTGAGAACAGCCGTCACATGAAGATGACGCACGACCAAAGGTCACCAAGCTTTTTTTTTATTTTTTTTTACAGTGAAATTAAAACTGTACCAATCACACAGTGAATAAAAACGCAAAGCACGACAGTTTCTGCAGTGAAAATTTTGGTACAATCCAAGTACCAGCAATCAGCATTTACACTTATAGTTAAACAATCTATGATTGTAATTATATGCATAGTGACAGATCATCCTTACACCGCCCATAATCAGCATTATTCCCCAGCGGCAGATAGTAAATATACTTACCGTTTTATCCCTATGAGTTTATGAACGCCTAATTCAGGGAAGATTTTAATGGATATTTAATTTATGCTGCAAATTCAAGATTAAGTGTTAAATCAAGACGTTTTCAGCAGAAAGAAAGACTGGAGCCTCATAAACGCCTCTAACACAATGAATGACTGAATAGCGTCATCATAAAATGCATGCAGAGCCACTTACACCGTTTATATTCGGCTGCAGAAGCTGTACGGGCCTGTTAGTTTGCGTGTTTGGAGCTACACGGATCACGGACTAAATCTGGCACACAGTTATCCCCAAGTTAGCACGGCTAGCATTAGCTTAACGCAGCCTGCTCAGGAGAAGCTGAAGTTGGCTTCCGATTCGTAACAAAATGGCTAAAAAGGGCAATTCCACTTTTTTTTAAACAACTGAGCATCTATTTGCTCTTGTTTTAAAACAGACTTTTCAAATCTAGACTAGATTATTTTACACTAGCAACAGATTAACAATGTTTCGGATTTGTGGAAGTTCAAAATAGGGTGATTTCAGCTGTAATAAATTAGAATTTGTCAATTTCTGAAACGACAAATATTCAGTAGATGATGGACAACGACCTTAAACGGTAACAAGAACAGGGCAATGTTTCAGTTTATTATACGAGTCAGACATTTTCTGCTCCAGCTCTGCAAGTTGCGAATGAAAACAGTCTTCCCATTTCAGTACAATTAAACATAAAATGCAACAACTTCAACTTTAATTAAAACTGAACCCCAATTCATCACTTTTAAATCAAATAATCGTTTCACACATCAAAAACTGGCCTGTGAGCATTCTGGTACAAGTGTAAAACAATTACAGTGTTTGTGTTGTAGTTTTAAAAATAGAGCAGATTAAAATAAAAATAAAAAAATCTTCAGCTAGTGAAAAAGATTGGTGGAATCGCCCTTTAGCCATTGTCCAAATCGAAGGCTAACTTCAGCTTCATCCTGCACCGTGCGTTTCATATGCTAACAAAAACCATACAACACCAACTGCCCCGAGAAAAACACGCATAGATGCAGAGAGACCATTATAAAAAAAGACTCTGATTAGATGACTAGGCGGTTAGATTTACAAAACCGTTCCAGCACCTGCTAGCATGCTCGCTACCAATTAATCTTGTCCATTGATTGTCCGTCTGTCTTGGGCTTTGCGTTTTAAGCTTTAAAACACCCGATTTATTTAACTAAATATAATCACAGAGAGAATAACAGCCTTTATTCCACCAGACCAGGAATACTGACAAGCAAATAATACGTTTATTCCGATTAAAAAACACCGTATTCCTACCTTAGAGCTGCATGCCTGCAAGACGCGAAGCAGGGTTCACGTTGTTGTTTGGAGCATGCGCACTGCGTCCAGGAGGGCTGCTTAAATCTACACTGACAACCAGGTTTCTAATAACTCCTCTGATCCATCCAGCTTTAAAATCTATGCTGATGCTTAATGAAGAATGCAGTAGATGCCTAATTTTTCATGAATTACTAGCAGAAGTTACATGTGGGCGTCAATTTTCTATCTTTCCTTGTTTAATGTGGTGCCATTTGGGAAGGACAGGAAGTACAAGAAGGACAACAAACCAGCTCTTTGTTAGAAACTCAAAGCACAGCAGCTCCAACACATGACAGCTGTTACTGATAATTAAATTATGCAATCAAAACTGCCCTGCGGTAAAATGTTGTCTGGTTTCCTCTGAAATACAGCTGGTGCTTCTCAAAAACGCCTCAGTATTTGCTTTCTGTGGAATGAAAGGGTGAGACATTTGTAAAATAAATATATTTTTACTGTGAAATAATTAAAATTAAAGATGTATATCTACCGATTTCTAAGGTGAGTTAGAGTGCAGGGCAGCTGATTTTAATGTTAATGACAACAAATTCATCCATTTTTATTGAAAGCGTGTTTGCTTTGTCAGTCATTCCTAAAATAAAAAGCAACGAACGCTTTGCAAAATTAAACTTTTTCCACTATTGTCACATTAAAGCCACAAACTTTAATGTATTTTATTAAGATTTTATAAGACATCAAACACAATGTAGTGTCTAAATGTAAAAATGAATGAAAAGCATAACAATAAATATCTGAAAAGTGTGGCGTACATTTTTACTTGGTTACCTGCATCAAAACTTTATTGGCTCCTGTTTTGCTGCAAAGACCCACAAATATTACAAGTTACAAACCCACAAGTATTGGAAAAATAAGGCAACTTTAAATTGTTCAATGCAATTCCAACTTTATGCTTTTATTATGGTGTTAAAATAGGACAAGGCTTAAAAAGTGGGACTTCCAGGCCATATAAAGGAAAATATGTCAATGTAGAGCATGTGGAGAAGATTGGAGTTCGGTTTAGTCGACTGAATTATGTGGTTTAAATCTGCAGAGAGCAACAGATGGTGCAAAGCCAGTAAACCTTTTGGTCGTAGCTCAAAGAGGTTTATGCTCATCCAATCTTCCCAATCCTGCACATTAGCTATGGCGATGCTCTGTCTGTCCGCCCATGTTTTTATTTACAGGATTCAGTTGAAAAGCAGGGGCTGTTCCTGCATAAAAGGGGCCCTGGGCCTTCTGGGCAAACATCCCACTGTCAAAACCGGAAAATTTTAATTTATTAAATTTAAAAAGCAAAAATTTGTTTAAAATGATCTTTTTAATTTTTTTTATTTTGTTTTAACTCTTCAATAACATGATGGAGTATCAGGACCACAATAAGAAAATAAATAAATAAAAATAAAAAGTCAACATTACAAGAATAAAGTCGTATGAAAATAAAGTTGGAATAATACAATAAAGTGAAATTATACAAGAATAAAGCCATAATATTAGAATAATAACATTGTACAAGAATAAAGTAAAAATAATATGAGAATAAAGTCATTTTATTTTATGACTTTAATTTTATTTTAAAATTGAAGTCATAACTTTATGACTTTATTCTTGTAATATTATTTTAAAAACATTCTTAGCATTGACCTCCTCTGTCCTTCATTAATAAACAAAAAAATGTTATGAAATCTGTAAATCACTAAACATCTAAAAAAAAACAGTTTTTGTATTTTGTTGGTCAAATTTGAACCGTTCTTTACTTGTGCTCAGAGGTCAAATAAAATCACTTCAAAGGTCACAAAATGGCCCCGATGCCACACTTTGACAACCTTTTAAAAAAAATCAGTAACAAGACTTGAGCATTTTCAGTTTAGAACGATCCATTCCAAACTCATAAAAAACACAAAAGAAACAAAAACATCCATTTAATTTACCTCTGCACTAAAGCAGCAAATAAACCAAGAAAGAAAATACTTTCCAAGTGACATAAGCGCCTGATCTTTTCCAGTAAAATGTAATGTTACCAATTAACAGAGTTGTGTAAAAACTGTGTTGTTGTTCTTCTTATTAGCTGTTTCATTTTAATTCTCATGGCAACAGAGTCAAACTGTAAATAGACCCCAAATTCCTTGTAAAATCCATGTGCTTTGAATCACGGCCGAATTAGCCATTTGTCTCATTCTTTGGAGAAATATTTCCCCTTCTGAGCTACAATATGCATGTGACACACATTAGAGTTTGTCATGGAGAGGAAACTCAGTAAAGATAAGATATTTAGGAGAAATGAGAAAGTTTTGAAACCCAATTACTTAACTTTGGAGATGGCACGTCAAGAACCCAGAGTCAAAACAAAATCTAAAATTATTCTGTTTTGGTGGAAGTGTTATTAATTTCAATCTTTGATCTGAAAACTCCAATGTGTTGTTATGTAGTTGTGACGATGATGCACATTTTTCATAAAAAAAATCTAAAAACTAACATCCATTTGTATTCAGCATTTATTCTGATGCATAATTATTATTTATTTTATAAAAATAAATATAGAGACGTTGCAACATGACGTCACGATCCCGCCCCCAGTTTCCTTCCGAACGAGTGTTCAATCAGATATCCATACGCGGTCAGGATCATAGACATTATATATATATATATATATATATATATATATATATATATATATATATATATATATATATATATATATATATATATATATATATATATATATATATTATGTTATGTCTATGGTCAGGATAGCATACGTGCAGTTAGTACGCAAGCCCGCGCATGCGCATTAAGAAGTCCGACCATCAGCGGACATCTGAACCATCTGAACTACATCTGAACCATCAGTTCAGCATACGCAACAAGTTATGACGAAAATAAGTCATTAAAATGTTTATAATATGATAACTACATAGACATACATGGGTTGTCGTGGTTTCAAAGTGTATTTAAAGCAGGTCTGGCTGCAGCAGCAGTCAACTACAACACACGCCCGTGTAAAACTCATTAACCTACTTAACCGCTAAGTCAGGATGCCATACAACTGTTCATAACAAAGTGTATGATGATCTACGTCATGATTATATGTTGCTGATTAAATTAAATCATATGGTAATGACAGCGGATACATGTCTGAGCTAAGCGTATGACTATCTGACAACGTATGCTGTCAGAACAACAGCAAAACGCAGCTAGCCGAAGATGGCTAGCATCGATTTTAGCTGTGGACTTGTCAACATAATGTGCTAAATCTTTAATGTATAAAAGAAAAAGGTATGCAAGGCTTTGTTATTAATTATCAACACTATGACAACTAGAGATTCAAGGGTTTCACATTTCACATGTCAGTAAAAAGTTTAAATATAAGAAAAATAGTGAGGGAGAAGTAGGTCAGTTATGCTAGCTTGACTTTGACAACCTAGAATAACATTTAGATGTGCAGGGAATTCAGTATTTGGTTCAGTTTTTTTAAGGCGACACAAACACTAACTCTGATAGACCATCAGTACAGCAGGTGATTAAATTAGCTAATTAACCACCAATATGTCAGATTTACTAATAGAAGCTAAAATCTACCTCAGCGCAAAAATAAACACCAAGCCTAAAAACATAAAACTGTAAAGGACTGAATGCTTCTGCTCTGACTTTGTGTGGGAAATGTTTGCCTTAAAAAAAGAAAGAAAAAGTGTTGACTATTGATCTATATGTAGCTGTTACAGTCAGTTGCTACGGCAACGAGTTTGCATGTAGCATAGCTCATACAGATTGCGAGAAAAACAACGAATACGAGTGGTTTTGAGTGATTCTTCAAGGTTTTTTACTGCGTTATTTTCCTATGCGGTGGCGAACTATGCTAAATTAATAATACCTACATCTCCAGGTTTCATTTTGTTAACGTAATACCGCGTTAGCGCAACAAGAAAAGAATCCCTTTTGCCATCCAGCATTGTGCGCATGTGCGAAACTTCCGGATTTATAACAATTTATATTTTTTGCTAGTTTTTGTTTTTTCCTGAAATTTAGAGAAATAATGATTGTTAATATACTCTAATTAAAATTAAATTGAAATTAATGGGTTAATTGTTTATGGATTTAGTTGTTTGTATTATTCATGTTATAAAATGATAAGTGGATAAATTAATATAATATGTAAAATAAAAGTTTTGACATCATGCTACATGCTGTAAGTATGTTTTTATACATATGCAACAAAGGGTTAAATAACCTATTTTCTTGTCTAGTCACCACAATCAGATCAAAACATAAGAAATAAGTGAAAAACTTGTCACTGTAGATTCCAGCTTTTACCTAAGTCAGAATTTCAGCTTGACACTTTTTGAGTATTTCTTGTTTTGTTGTCGTCTTGCTTTCTGCTTCATTGCTTCATGAAGAGCCAAAGTCTCCATTTTAATAAGCGGCCGAGCCTTTCGTCTCAGCACTGAGACTGAAAGACGCTGTCGTCCGCTGGCGTGGGCTCCATTGTTTCCCTGAAAGACCTAAGTGCCACTCTGGGTATTGTTTCCACTGAAGGGGAGCGCGGTTGCCATGGAAACCATAGGATGCCCTCTCATAGGCTATGGGTTAGAGAAAAGGCAGGGCCAAAGACGGAGTAAAAAAAGATTTAAAAAGAAGAAGAAGAAGAAGATTCCCAGACTCAGATTTGTTTCTGTTCTTTTTGTTTCTGTGTGGTTTTGTACCGACAGAATTTCTTGGACAAAGACACAAGGAGGTGAGTGTATGTGTGTGTATGTATGCATGCGTGTGTATGCCTGTGTGTGTGTGTGTGTGTGTGTGTGTGTTTTGCTTTTTCAGTCTTAGAAGAACGGACTGATGACAGAGAAAATTGTTTGTGTTCAGTATCTCTGACAAACAGAAAGCTGCTCGCTTGAACCGCAATTCATGGAAACACTGATCAGTTTTGTGTAATCTGGGAAGCAACAGGAAAGTTTAATGGAGGGTAAAACTGTGTGAATCCAAAAACAGGCCAGTGGCCCTGAGCCTCAGACATAACAGGATACTCAGTAGGATGAACTCAGAGTTTCTTTTGTTGTTTTGGCAGAGCGATTCTGGAAACAGGACGCGATGCGTGTCGCTCTGCGGCCTCGAAGGTGAGTCGTTTCTCTGAGCACGACCAGAATAATGGAAAAAGATACAATTACAAACTAGAGATAATATCTCTAGTCTTCTCAAAGTTGTGTTTAGCAAATTTTTGTTTTTTTTTAGATCTGTTAAGGTCTTTGGATCTCATCTGTTTTTACGGAACAGGATTAGAGCCGAAAAATAAGAAATAAATAAAATACTGTTTTTTTTTTTTTCTCAAATTCCCACTTTTTTCTTAGATTTCTGTCATTAACTCAGATTACTTTATTTATTCCTAAATGTAGATTTGATTTCCAGTGGTAATGTCAAAATTTTGACTTTAATCTCAGAATTCAGACTTTTTCTGAGACTTTTGACTTTTTTTCTCTGAATTTTGATTTTTTTTTGTTTCAAAATTTGACATTTTCTCAGAGGTTTTATTGTTCTTCCTCATATTTCTGATATTAATGTCAGGATTTTCAGAGTTTTGATTTTTTTTTCTCAAAATGTTTTATTTGATCTCAGAATTCTGAGAATTTTTTTTCTCAAAATTTTGACTTTAAACTTAGAATTCTAATTCTATCAATCTATGTCAAAATCCACTTAAGTAAACAAACCTCAATACACAGCACATAATTTTATTTTGTATTCAGACCAAATGTGAAAAATCAAGGAGTGTCAATATTTTCTTCTCTCATTTTGAGTTTGTGCTGCGCCCTCTAGTGGCTGCTTGGTGCTCTGCCTGTGTGTGTCCGTGGCCACCCTGTTGCTGCAGGGCCTCTGGGTGCCTCCTGAGATGACCAGGAGTGAAACTGCTGCTGGGAAGACACCTGACGAGAAGAGTAACACACACACACGCACACACTCACGCACACACACCTACACACACACACACACACGCACACACGCACGCACGCACACACACGCACGCACGCACGCACGCACACAAGCCAAGATCAGTTGAGCAGAAAATTTGGATTTGCAGCTGAGACTCTTTAAACATACAATATGAAATGTTTGATGTATTTTTAAACGGGAAGGAATCAAATTATCCAAACACGTGAGAAAGGAAGAGACATGTGGAGGTTCAGGGATTAAAACTGGTTCTCCGAAGTGCTAGGTGAAGATTTGTACACAGTTCGCGGTGGGTCCTGACGCTCATTTATCTCCTTCGCCTGACGGCTGTGGGTTTGTGGTCGGCTCTAAACCAAAATACAATGTTGTGTTGCTGAGCTGTTTCTGCAACGAGGAAAAGCGTGAATGATGAAGAGCTTTGTTTTTGAAACAGAGAAATCAGTTTCTGGAGTAATGAGGACGTTTTTGATCACAGTGAGGCGTTTCTCACGTCCAAATCTGGTTCATTAATTTAACAGTTTAAATGGAAGCCTGTTACTGTGGAAATGAATCGGTTTTATTAAAGGGGAACTTTTATATACAATTCATATTTTGTACATTTTTGTACTTCCATTTGTTTATAAAAACAGACCAAGCACTTAAAAAAAACCTCAGCAGTTTTATGGCAATAAGTTCATGTTTTTTGGTGTCTGGAAAACATTTCAAAAACCTTTTAACGTAATGTCACAAATCAGCAGGCACTGTGCCGTTACCTAGCAACCCCAGCAGAATTCCACCCGTTACCTAGCAACCAAGCAGAGTTCCGACACATTTGGTCAGCTGGTTTTACCCCTGTATGTACTGTACAATGGCTGCTGGAAAAGACAGAATGTTTTGTGTTGACTCACTTTCCAGAAACCACTTGCTGCATTCTAGCTGGTTGTGCAGGAGACTCCACTTTGGCTTTTCAAATATTTTCAATATTAGATCACCTAATATTTTCAAATGTACAGTTTTATAATTGCGCATCTGTTTGGAAACATTGAGCTGGGCTGTGTGGCCAGCAGCAGATTATTTGGATCTAAAGTGATGGAGGCCCTAAAACAGCAAAATAGGCAGAACTGTGCAGACTAAACAGAATAATTTACCCTAACCCTAAAAAAAGAAAATAAATTTAATAGGTTTAAGGAGATTAATTGTGTGTAAAATAGATCTCCACACTGCAAAAACACAAAATCTAACCAAGTATTTTATTGGTCTAGTTTCTATTGGAAATATTTTAGTAAACTTTAAATAAGACAAAACTAACTTAAAGTAACTTTTCAGCAACATATAGCAGCTTGTTTTAAGTTAATAATTCCTTAATCTTGATGAAAAATGTCTAGTTCCTCTGACGCCGTTACCTAGCAACCCTAGCCAAGCCCAGCCCGTCGCCTAGCAACCAGTTCTAGTTCCACTGGCAGATTATTTCACTAATAAGACATTTTTATAAGTGGAATATGGAAGTGAAACTAGAACTTTTTCATCAATATTAAGGATTTGTGACTTACAATGAGTTCATATTTCTTACTGAAAATTTTCTTCTAAATTAGTTTCGTCTCATTTCAAGTGAGCGAAGATATTTGCACCAGAAACTAAACAAAAGCACTCGGTTAGATTTTGTGCATTTAGCGTGCGTGCGCTATTTTCGGAACATTTAAAACACGATGGACTTAACATTTGAACAAACAAAATGGCTTGTGTGAGAAACTGAAACATGGTGGCCACTAGTGACTCACAATCCCTGGAAAATGATACTTGATCCAAACATTCCCGTCTTTTTCCGGTCCTATTCGACAAAATTTGTTTCTGAGAGACAGTGGAACCCACCGCTGCTCTTCGGCCACAACAGCTTCGTGCTTTGAGTTGCCCACCTCAACTTGTGTACAAAGAGCCTGTCAGAAACAGGTTTGTTGGAAATTTCAGGCGACACATGAAGGAAAAACTGCTACAGAAAAGACATTGATGAATGAGCTCCAATTTATCACCAAATGTCCACTTTTCATTCTGTCTCTGTGAGAAATTACAAACAGATTTTTAACTTAACTTTGGTTTGGTTTCAACTTTGGTTGAAATTATTTATTTCACTGAAAAATTGTCAACATGACAAAAACACAAAATCTTACCAAGTATTTTTGGTCTAGCTTCCAGTGCAGATATTTTAATACACTTGAAATAAGACAAAACGAACTTTGAAGCTCCTATATTTTGATGAAAGGTTACTTGTAACTTTGCTTTGTCTTATTTCAACTGCATTAAGACATTTATGCCAGAATTAGACCTAAAATACTCTGTAAGATTTTGTGTTTTTCAGTGAATCTGTAGAATCTATTAAAAGGAGCAGCAGTTACACTGCAAAAACACAAAATTTCACCAAGTATTTTTGGTCTAATTCTAGTGCAAATATCTTAGACAAAACTAACTTTTCAGCAAATTATAGGAGCTTGTTTTAAGTAAATAATTTATTAATATTAGTAAAAAAAACTACTTGGCCATTGGCAGATTTTTTTCCCATATTACTGGTAAAAAATTATTGTTATAACAATATAACAATTTCGTATTTGCTTAAAAGTTACTTGTACGTTAACTGGTTTTAACTGGAAGTGCTTTTGAAGGACTGTGTGGGATTAAATGGGATAACTGTCTGTCTGTTCTTCATATTCCAGGCGATGATTTTCGCTTCCACATGCTGGCTGTTCGACTGGAGGCCTTGAACGCTCAGGTGCAGAAACTGAGCAGTAAGAGAGATAAAACCCAGACGAGCAGGAATGACCTCAGTTTACTGCTGCAGAGGTACATGTCCCCTCAAAGAAAAGCACTTTGAAATAACTTGTTGTATTTAATCCTGTGCAGCACTAGTTTTTGCTGTTTGTTTTCAAATTTTGTAGTGAAAGTTCTGCTATTATGGAGAGAAAGGTGTGAATTAGCTTGATTTTTTATTTTTTTTTTATCACAAAACAATTTTTTTTTTACTGTTTTACATGTCACAGAATGACCTGCTAACTTAATTTTATAAATCCATGTGAAGTTGTCAAAAGTTAAAGCCGATTAGGAAATGAGGTGCTGCCTCCGGTGTTCACCCGTCAGAATTACATCTGACTCGCTGAAAATACGTTTCTCTTATTGATAACACCTGATTTCCAAAGTGAGACTTCAGTCACGGCAAACAGGGCTTCGTTGTTTAACTTTTTAAAGTTTAATTCAGTCATTGTGGAACAGAAACTCCGCCCCCAGACAAATTTGGAAAAACTCCAAGGTGGGCGGAGCCAACAGACACAAAGGGGCGTGGCCAAGCGTCTGGGTGAGTAACAGGGCAAAAGACGCCAACTTGTTGCTTAATTTAGTCACTTTTTCTTAAAAAAGCCACAATTATGATGACTTTTTCTGTGATTGGAGGTTTTAATGGTGACAACATGTGAATAATCAGTTCTGTCAGGAGGGTGTTGATGAGAGTGTCATCATCAACCAAACTTTTCCATTGTAACCAATTGGAAAATCCACCTGCAGTAACCACCGTTCAACCTGAAGAGGGCAGCACTGAGATGGAATTAAGATAATTTTCATGAAAATATCACAATCTGCATGGAAATATATAGGTAAGGATTAATTTAGACAATTTATCTGCATAAAAAGAAAGTTAGTTTGGGATTTAGTTATAGTTTAAATTTGTAAATGGGCAATTATACATCTTTGAAAAGCAGAAGTGGAGCCTCCTGCACAAGCAACAACAATGCAGCAAGTGATTTCTGGATGGTAAGTCAAAAACAAAACACTTGTTTTTTTTCCAGCAGCCATTGTACAGCTCCAATAGAGTTGCTAGGTTACCTAGCAGGGGTTGCTAGGTAACGGTTGCTAAGTGCCAGTCAAATTTGGCTCCAATTGGGAGGTGGCTCATTTTGCAGATGCCAGAAAACCTGAACTTTATGTTTTTTAAGAGTTTTGATTGTTTTTAAAGGCAGTTGAAACCCAAACAAGCAAACGAAGCAACAAAAACTCACCATCTGTGCCACTTACGTAACTATCGACTGTTCCTGTCTGTCTTCCAGCTTCAGAGAAGACCAGCAGGGATTGGCCCAGCTGGTGGAGAGGGAGCTGCAGAAAGTGTCTCAGAGGCTCGACCAGCTCGCCCTTCATCATCATCATCATCATCACCATCAGGCTTCCACTCCATACATTTACATCAGACCCTATAACAGCACAGGTCTGAGGCCATCCGTTAGATTTGATTTGTTCTCATGATTAATGCATTATTTAGGAAACACTTCATTTATTCATTCATTCATTCATTCATTCATTCATTCATTCATTCATTCATTCATTCATTCATTCATTCATTCATTCATTCATCTCCTTAGTGTTTACTTCTACTGGTCAGAATCTCAGTAAATAAAGTGCATTTATTTACCCATAAATACTTTTCAGATGTAAAATCTAAAAATGTAGAAAGCATAAATTAAGTTTCATTTATAACCAGAACTTTTTGATTCTGAAACATTTTAAGAAGGAAATTTTAAAATCTAGCTTATTTCTGTCTTACTTATTGTGAAAATTCACATTAAAATTCATCCTGAAATGAAGGAAAATATGTCCTGAAAAGTATTTAAACCTCTTCAACGTTTTTATGACTTTATACAAAAACACTCTCCGATTTATTCTGAGTTTTTATGTGACAAACTAAAGCAAAACAGAGCAGCAATGGTTATATAGAGGAATTTTTATTTTACATTTTTATAAGCAATAATTGATAAAGTGTCTGTTTATATTCAGTTCACTTTTATTACTAATATAAATAAAATGCAGCCCAGCTAACAGCTAACCAAACAAATACCTACAATAAGAAAAAGAGTTATTTTTAAAGATCCACCATTTTATTTATATTAAGTTTGAAAAGCAAAACCTTTGCAGAAAGAGAATGGATGCATTTTAGGAGGTTGGTGGAAAATAATGAAAAGCAGAAAGTTCCCAAACCAATTACTAGAAAATAATTTTCTTTCCTTCTGATTAATCAAAACGATTCATCTGATAAAACATTTGGCTCATTAATCGTTAACTGGAGTAGACAGAAAGACTCAGTTTACTGAAAAAACTAATTATTCAGAGCAGAGATGGAGCCAAAGCTGCACAGAAATCCAAACATTTTCCAGTTAAAACTCCTCCAGTGGTAAAGTTTTAAAGTTCAAATCCTCTACAGAAAAACAGCATCATTACATTTTGTTTGCATATTTTAATGTATTTCTAATACTGCTTCGAAAAGACTTTTGTGATTAAATAAAAATTCAGATTAATGGATTATTAAAACAGTCGCTGGTTTAAGACAGTCTGATTGATCCAGACTGAATCTGATCTGAGACGGAAACATTTTCTGAAACTTCGTGTTTTTGTACTTAAATTATTTAAAGTGTTTCAGCTGAGAAAATGAGTCTGTTTTTCAATAACTGTAAATGTCTCAGCAGCAGGTTTAACCCGAAGAAAACTCACTTTACAGCCTGCGGACAGGTTCGCCACCGCCTGTGACCGAGGGTCAAAGGTCAGTGGACCCAGGTGGCTTTTTAAGATGAAACCCTGAAATAGACGTTTAAAAAGTCCCAAAGCGGAAACAAGTTTAACCAAACATCTGCTGCCCTGCTGAGACCCAGTTTGGTCGTAATTAATTATGTTTATTTGTACCTTTAGGAGTATTTTTACTAGTCCTCCTTTACACTTTTACTTGAGTAAAACTTCTGGATTTTCTACCCACTGAATTAAAAACAAACAAATTGCTTGTTTTTGTTAAAGTTTCATGTTTTATATTGGAAAAAAATTATTTGGAAAATGTTTCTTTTGTTTTATTTTCTTTGGCCACAATAAGAAAATATTTTTTTGCTAATACTTATTTTATATTTACCTTACTTATATTACTTATTTCTATTTTCATCCTTAAAATACCAACATTTCCACATAACTTTGTCTTCATTAGTTTCATGTAGTGATGTAAATATTGACGTTTTGACCAGTTACTTCAGTCGAGTTTTTACCAAATACTTTTTCAGTCTTTCTTCTCGGATGGAAACTTTTTACTTTTACTTGAGTAAAAACGTTGAAGTTTTGCTCCTTTAACTAAAGTGTAGTTTTATTCTGATTAATATAATAATATATGAGCGTGCAGAGCAGAAACCTGCATCCAGCTCACATTACCTCACACCCATAAAAAGTAAAAAACCCACCAGATTACCCAGGATTCCTTTCACCAGCTCGTCTGCTCGTACTTTTGTTTCTGCAGTGAGGAACGTCCCACCGCTGGTTTTCTTATCGTTTTTTCTTTAGTTTTAAGACGTTTCTTTACACAGTTGTGTGTTTTGGCTGCGGCTCCCAGTGTAAATGGGAATGTTTGGTAAGAAGCAGGTGGCTCAGGTGTGTGTGTGTGTGTGTGTGTGTGTGTGTGTGTGTGTGTGTGTGTGTGTGTGTGTGTGTGTGTGTGTGTGTGTGTGTGTGTGTGTGTGTCTGTGTGGGGGTGTGTGTGTGTGTGTTGATTGACGTTGGCTGGAGATGCTGGGCGGTTTACGGGAAAGCGGCTCTGATGCCAGTCACAGACATGGCAGCTCTAATGCGCTGCTCATTCAGGACGTTGTTTATCAAAGTTAAAGCAATCGCACAATGTTGCTTTTGTTCCCGTCTCTCCTGCAGGACCTGATGGGAAGTGTGAGGTGCCGACAGATCCGGCTTACCCAGTGTGTGCGGAGAAGGTGGAGGTGAGAGGCTGTGAAACATTTACGCTGCATGTGCAGAATGTTGCAGTAAAAGTGTTTATTTTATCATTTTGAAGTTTGGACAACCATAATAACAGTTTTACAGTTTGTCACATTACAGCCATGATTTTTATTGGGATTTTATGTGGCAGATCAACACAAAGTGAACTGTGAACAAATGGTTTTTAATCTTTTTTAAATCTGGAAAGATTTGCTGCACTGAATCTATAAAACACTTTTCACTCAAAGCGTTCCTCACTGCAGCTATGTAGTGGTTATTCATCTGTGAATGTCAAAGATTCAAACTCAACATTTAATTAACAAGTTAAGTGGTGAACTAAATAAACTAAATATTCAGCTCCCTAAATATGCAGTGAGCTAAATATTTAGTTCATAACTAAATTTATAGTTTAGTTTTTGGCTAAATGTTTAACTTGGTAGAAAAAAAATAGTTAGCAAGTTAAATATTTAGCTTCAAACCAAATATTTAGTCTAATGGTAGTTATTTAGTTTACAAATGAAATATTTATCTCCAAACTACATACTTAGATTGAAGCTAAATATTTTACTGGCCAACTAAATATTTATTTTTGGGACTAAATATTTAGTTTGAGGTAAATATTTAATTTGAAACAAAGTATTTAGCTTGTTAACCAACTATTTTGCTTGGAGCTAAATATTTAGTTGTACTGTTGGACAACCCACTTTAGTTTCCATCTTCCATGAAATCTGACCAACTTCCCAGTCCTTGCTGAGCAGGAATATTCCCACATCATGCTGCTGCCACCACCATGTTTTGCTTTCGGCAGCTTTCACTTTTACATAAAATCCTCACAGATAGAATTTCCCCCCGTTGCAGAAATATTTGAAACAATCCAGATAAAAACTGATACAATTCTTTATCAAATGATTTAAATAATTGCTAGTTTCAGTCGTGTCTTTAATATTTGCTTGTAAAAACAAAAGGCAAACATGTTAATTCAGCCTTTTTAATGTGTGTCAGTTCCTGAGGGCGCGGTGGCAGTCGGACCCCTGTTACGCCTTTTACGGGGTGGATGGCTCCACCTGCTCCATTTTGGTGTATTTGAGCCAGGTGGAAGACTTTTGCCCAACCGAACCTGGGCGGGACCACACAGCAGCATCATGGCGTCACAAAACTCCTTCTTATACGAAGCAGGTATTTCTACCAGAGCAGCTATGATTCAGTTTACAGATTCAGAGGAGAAGTGGAGGATTTTTTGAGTCTGTTTTGGTTTGGTGGTTCGCAGGCCTTCATTCGGGACTCCCTCAGTCCGCTCTATGAGGTGATCAGCAGCAGCAGTCCGGCGGTGAAGTTCATCCGGTCCAGAGTGGAGAGGATGTCTGGAAGTTGGATTTGGGCCGGGAGAGGAATGAAGCCGTACCGGAGCAAGACGGCCTCACCGCAGATGAAGGTGCAGTTTTCCTCAAAACCTCCGATAAGGACGGACATTTTTAGCACATGCGCACAACGCCGGAGGACAAAAAAAGGCGATTCTTTAACTCACCATCCAGTAAGCGACAGCCGCGCTGGAGCGACTCGGTTAACTAAATGAAACCTGCAGACAGTGTTTATGTAGCGCGGTGCGCCACAGCAAACGGGAAAATAACGCAGGAAACCCGTTAAGAGCAACTCAAAGTCACCCACATCATTTCTTTTTCTCGCTCTCCGTGTCGGCTAGCTACACGCAGACTCGTTGCCATAGCAACTGACTGACAACAGCTCCACTAGTGTATCAGGATTCAACACACACAAAAAAAACACTCAAACATTTCCCACATACAGAACAAAACATTCAGGCCGTTACTGTTTTCAGGCTTGATGTTTATTTTGTGATTATTAATAACTGATCGTTGTGGTAGATTAGCTACACTGCTAATAGCTAGGCTAACACAGCAGTGGTTGATGAGCTACACTGTTATTAGCTCATCAACCACTAAGCTAACACAGCAGTGGTTGATGAGCTACACTGCTATTAGCTCATCAACCACTAAGCTAACACAGCAGTGCAGCAAATTCTGCAGCACATCTACATGTTAAGTTGTCAGAGTCAAGCTAGCATAACTGACCTACTTCCCTCTGCCTTCCTTACTATTTTTGTAATTAAAACTTCAAATCCCACAGTCTTAGACCTTATTATTACTACTAATTGTTGACAGTTAGTAGTAAAGAACTGTGTACGTTTTTTCTTCTATTTACCAGACGTACATTTAAGATTTAGCAGCTAAAACCAATGTGGTCCTTCAACACACAGAACATCTTTAAAACACAATAGGATTAACCGTAGCAGTGCAGATGGATCTTTGATACCATGAATATTCCTTTCTGTAGGTGCTGCTTTATCTCGGCGCTCTGGCTGGAGATGCTGGTCAGCGTTTTGAAGCGATGGTGGACCGAGGCGGGCCTCTTGGAGAACTGGTCCAGTGGGCCGACCTGAGCGCCTGCCTGACCATCCTGGGACACAACCTGACCTTCAGCACCTCACAGCGTCAACTACACAGGTCACACCTCTGCAAACACGACATGATCATCTTCCTGTAGTTAGCGCCCACCACTTGAGAAGATGAGCCAAAATTGGAACTAATTAGTAGTTAGCATTGAAGTTAGCATTAGCTTCAGCATTAGCTTCAGCTGAAAAGCATGTTGGTGTGGTACTTTAGCAGAACTAATGATTACGATTAATGCTACAGGTTTAGCACAACTAACTTTTTAGGTAGCGGTTCCCATCAGTGCCTTTTGCCAAAACTTTGTTTTTATGACTGTATTTAGTATTTATATTTATTTTAATGTGATCCTCTGTAGATGTGAAACATAAGGAGGGCCTCGCAGATTCATCTGATTAAAAAACACAACATTATTCTCTGCAGTCATTTTTTGATTATCTTTGTCTAGCATATTTGTGTTTGTGCTGTTAGCAACAAGAACGTTGTCTGCTTCACGTTTTAGACTTTTTTAATAAATTGCTTTTCCACATCATGACAGCTAGTGTTGCAGTACACAGGTTTTTGTTTCTTCTGATCTTGCTTGTATTTTTTAACTTTTGGCTGCAGAAAATGTCAGAACTACACAACATTACTGGTGTCGTTCCTTTGCTGTGACTCGTCCAGACTGATAGGTGCAGCTCCAGGTCAGGGCAGCTGTCCAATCCAGAGACCTCTCACCTTTGACCTCATCTATACAGACTACCATGGGCTTGCTCACCTCCACAGAGCTATGGGACTGGCTTTCCAGCATTACCAGTATGATCCCAGTTGTCTCAGCACACAATTAGACATTAGCAGCATGTTAGTGTGTGATGTGTTTGAAGTGGATGGTTTTGAAGTATAAATAACTGCTCATGTACCCTGCTAGGTGTCGTTTCAGGATCCTGGATTCATTCGGCACAGAGCCGGCCTTTAACCTGGCCAGTTATGCACATCTTCATGGATATAAAACCCTGTGGGGCAGCTGGGGGCTCCAACCTCGGCAGTATATGACCATGTTCCGTAAGTTAGCATCTCTGAGACAAATGATGGCCAAACACTCACACACTGTGGCTTTTATTAAGGACTGACAAGAAGAAATCCGTTGTTAAAGGAAAGCTGTAAGAAGTTTGCTAATATGCTAACAGTGGAGCTAATTTTTACTTTAGCTCTTTTGCTAACTTTGAAAACATTTAGCGCACTTAGCTTCCCCCAAATCAATTTTCCTCAGGTTCTACAATAACAAGAAAATAATCAGTTGCTGAATGAAAGTTACAGGAAGGTCTCAGTTCTCTTCTGCTAAAGTGCTTATAATTGATCTAACTTTTACTTTAGCTCTTTTAACTTTGAAAACATTTAGCACCCTTAGCTTTGCCTTCATTTATTTTTTCCTCCTGTTCTCTCTTGTTATCTCACCAGTAATTTTATTATTAACAAGAAACATTGTTTTCTTTCTACAGTGCAACTGTACACAACTTTTAGATGGTCTTAAAGTTCATATTAAACACATTGACGCTACAAAATGCAAAACATTTAAGGAACATAAATACTTTTACAAGGGCTCTTTGTCTATTTATCTTCCTGTGATGCATCTCACTGAAAACTTTCATTCCAACACTTCTGCCCGTCATCGTTCCGACCTGCCAGAGGATGGAGACGAGCTGGAAGCAGGAGAGCCTCTTCATTTGTCAAACTGGAGTGTTTTGCTTATTTATCCTGCAGAGCGGGAAGAGAGAAAGCTGCTTGTTAAGGATGTGAAAGAAAAAGAAAGAAGACACACAGCGATGATAAAAAAACAACTAAAACCAGAAAAAGATCAACAGAACCAGAAAACCAAAGTTTCCCCTTTCTTTTTCGCTCCATAAGAACCTTTGACCCTGACAGGTGTCGGGGATAAGTGGAGTTAAAAAAGATCCAGCAGGAAATTTAGTTTTGGATGGATGCAGACAGTTTTGGCAGGATTTCCTCCTACCATTCCTGGCGAACTCTGTGTAAAGTAAATACTCATCTCCAGCGCCTGCCTGTCCAAACAGCCTGCGCTCCGATTCAAGGCTCCTTTCCCTGCTGACAGATGATTAATGCTGCAGCTTCGCGTCCAACAGATTATCAATTTAAACTCTCCTTCGCTTGATGTCGCAGTAAACACTGTCACTAACAGCGGCCAAAACGATTTCAGATTATTTTTTTATGCTTTTTGTTTAACATTTTTATTCTTGTTGTTTTGGTTTTTAAGCACCGAGTTCAAAGCGAGTAAATGCAAGAAATATCCAAATAATTACTTTTCAGAAGTCGACTTGTTAGTAAATAGATTCCAATATAAATGTCGCTTTTCTGTGAAATTAGTGAAGAAACTGTTGGCCTGGTAAAAATTAACACTTTCCTGCCTGAATTTATTTAGTTATAGAAAATGTATTTTGTCTGTCAACGAGTTGCTAAATTTGAAATTGTTCGGTTGAATGTAAAAAAGGATGATGAGTTTTTTTTGTCCGTATCGAAGTTAGCCTGTTACAATAGAAAGACGAGTCTCGTGTTCCAAACCCGGATGTTGACACTGGCGCAAGCCACGAAGAAGAAAACAACAGGAAGTAGTTAGAGGATTTTTTTTTTAATGACTTATCGCGTAAACAAGCTTATTAACGTGTGATTTCAAAGGCGTCTTTTATTTAACAGAAGCACCGCAATTACGAAGTTGTGTTTCTTCGGTTTTAGCGGGATGTTGACAAAGTTTTTCACGCATCTTTGACGGAAACGCAGCGACTGTTTCCTGCTATCTTCAGCTCATACGCCCGATAATTCCTTCCTGGGGTTCGTTGGTGAAGATGCGGTAAAGACGAAGGAAGAATTCAAGCCAGAAAGCTACAAGAAAGACAACATAGCAGTCATCTACGGCAAACAGGAATATATGTGGCAGGTAAGAGGATTCATGGTTGTTTTTACACTAATATTCAGGGGAATTATGGGGAAAAATCTATAATTTTCTTGTCCTGCATTCCAGAAAGTGAAGGTCTTGTATTTTTTGATAATTAAGGCTCGGAGATGATGAAAGCCAAGCATTAGAT
Organism: Poecilia mexicana; assembly: GCF_051168715.1. Taxonomy (NCBI): domain Eukaryota; kingdom Metazoa; phylum Chordata; class Actinopteri; order Cyprinodontiformes; family Poeciliidae; genus Poecilia; species Poecilia mexicana. The sequence goes on from NW_028263388.1 coordinate 2,433,706, forward strand.
TTTTCTGAAAAATTTTAAAATTGTGAAAAAGTTAAGAGCTAATCAATGGAAAACACCTGAAAATGTTTCCTGAGGCTCTAATTCAGTTGTCAAGTAACTAATAATTGCAATATTTGAAATTTCTCTGCATTCAGTGAGTACTACTAATATTAAATATTCAACACTCAAGTAATTTGACACTATATACATAAAACCTGATTGATTTGACTGATAAAATAATATTTAAAGGGGAAATTCATATTTTACACATTTTTGTACTTTCATTTGGGCTTAAAAGTCATTTTCTGATAGTAAGTTAACGTTTTTGGTGTCTGGAAAATGAGCCTTTTCAAAAACCTCCCGATTATTAAGTCATATTAACAGGCACTGGGCTGTTGCCTAGCAACTCAAGCTGCATCCCTTTCGATCAGCTGGTTTTATAGTGGTACAATGGCTGCTGTGAAAAACAAAGTGTTTTGTTTGATTGTTAAATTTGATTATCTGGAGGGAAAATCTGAATTTCTGCAGGGTAAATCTGATTATCTGGAGGTGATCAGCCAGAAACTGGAGATCCATGCCACAGTCTACCAGCCTCCAGGACACGCCTCCAGTCTTCCCAGTTTCATCAAAAACCACGGACTTTTGACTCAGGAAAACTTCCTGCAGCTTCTCCGCAGAGCAAAGGTCAGATAAAAGGAAAAAAAACACATATTCCATGCAAATAGTATTTGTAAAATCAAAAAACACCAGTGCAGGAGTGTTGCTGCCCCCTGCAGGTGTTTGTGGGTCTCGGGTTTCCCTACGAGGGTCCGGCTCCGGTTGAGGTCGTCGCTCTGGGCTGCATGTTCCTCCAGCCGCGGTTTGACCCGCCACACTCGTCCCACAACGACGGCTTCTACAAAGGCAAGCCCACAACGAGACAGGTAGCTCAAAAACCCAGAGGAAAAACTAAACTTCTTAAAGGGGCAGAATCGTGTAAAATCCACTTTTCTTAACTTCATGTTATAAAACAAACCTGGAGTTTTACTTTGACTCTTTCATGCTTTAATCCTTTAATCTCCATGGCAACCATTAAACTTTTAAAAATGCAAAGGTAGACTTAGCTCCACTTTTGAGGCTAAGCTCCTCCCCCTCAGCTCCTTCAGACTAGCCAGCAGCAATTAGCAAACACCCACTGAAACATCTGAGCTCGTTATTGGAGAAAAATGTCGTTAAAGGCATAATAGGAGAAATGTTGTGATGACTTCCTGAAGGTGGAGTTTCGGAAAGAGACACAGGCCCAATTTCAATGCATTAAAATACAAAGTCACTTTATTTCAGTCATATTTGACATATATACTGTTTTTATAAGTTATTACAGTTACTTATTTGTGCTATGAAATGGAACTATGTGGCCCTTTAAACCCCACACCACAGTCACTGGGGGCAAATTTTAACTCTTTTTCCCTGCACTCATTGCTGCCCGTCCCTGGAGTTAAACGTAAACGTATTTGGTAACCATGGCAACGTCAGACTCTTGGCTGGAAGCGGATAAAAAACCTTTTGAGCATTTGAGTTGAGCGGGAACATTAGGGCTGCAGGACAAGTATCAGTGACCAGAAACCTTTTCAAAATGACATTGTATGGAGCTCTGGTAGTGCCAAACAATCTTGAGTATATATTTGTATATGTTTTTTGGGGGGTTTCCAGTAAAATATGGCTAAATTTCTTCTTTAATACATTGGATTTCCAAAAAATAAACTTCAGTTGGAGTCAAATATAACAATTTGTTATTATTTCATCATCATTTGATTAAAAAAAAAAATAAATAAAAAATAAATAAATAAAATTTATTTTTTAAAATCTAAAAATTTTGGGAGATGAAACAAAAACTTATTTTAAACTTATTTATAATATTTATAAAACGTTTATACGATGTTTAGTGCAAGAAAAAAATTCTGGTGACAAACAAAAAAAAAAAATCTAATTATCTTATGTTCCATCCTCATTTTCTTTAATTTGATGCCAAAATTTTCAAATTAAGAGCTTGCTGAGAAAAACTAAATTATATTTGGTTATGTTATTTTAAACACTTCAGAAAACCCAAAAGAAAACAGATTTTTAAACTGTAGACATGAATTAGTTTGGATGTTCTGGTAAAAACGGTGAATAACTTTGAATGCCAGATTAGTTCACAGCACCCGTATGCGGAGCGTTTCGTCGGTAAACCGTTCGTTTGGACTGTGGATGTGACCAATGGGACGGACGTCAGGGAGGCAGTCGAGTCGATCCTAAAAACACAGGTAACAAAGAGTTCACTGAACAAACATTAGAGTTCAGCAGCTAAACGGTTCATTATGAATGAACAACCAATAACCTCTGAGCTTCCTGGCCTGTTTTTGTGTTGGTCCAGGTAAACATGTTTACCTGTTTTTCCAGGTGAGGCCTTTCACGCCTCCAGAGTTCACCTGTGTGGGAATGTTGGAGCGAATGCGGCGTTACGTCACTCAGCAGGTACAGAAACAACCAACATTTCCTCATTTACCTGGAAATTCAGGGTTTTGTTGTTAGAAATCAACAATTTTAGGTCAGTTTTAGCTTTATTATTACAGAGTTCAAACGGTGCTGAAACTCTTGAAAACTGGATTTATTTTTGTATAAAATCCTGTCAAGTGTTTAGTTGTTCTCCACTGTTTTGTAATAGAAAGTTTACCATTTAATGTTTGATTAAAAGCATTTTTCACATTTTGAAACATTAATTATAGTAGAAACCAGATATTTTCATACAGTAAATAAAAAGACAGACTTTTTTCTTCTTGCTGTCCAAAAGTAAATCGAAGTATTAGGATCATGCTAAGAAAAAAACAAAATTAAGATAAAATTATGTGGATAAAGTTGAAATAATATTGAATAAAGTCATAGTAATATAATAACTTCATATTTTGAGAGTAAAATCTGAATATTATGACTTTATCTTGTAATTTTATTTAATTTTTTTAGTTTTATTTTAAATCTGACAGAAGTACCAAAATTATTTGTATTTGCTAAAAGCCAGAAAACTCAGCAAAAAACATTTTTTAGAAAATATTTTTGTGACTTTTCCTTTTATATTTAAACGTTTAATTTGAACGGGAAAGTTATTTAGCTTAACAGCATTTGTTTGGATTTTAATGTGATGAATATTTATTATTCCTAATTTCTCACTGATTTTTTGTTCTTTGTAATTGAAATAACGTTTTTTGTATTTAACATGTTAAATTTAGGTATTTAAATCTTCAGTTAAATTATTTTTTTTTTTCTCAGACCAGACGTTTCGAAACTTAACATTTTGTTTTATTTTAGTTCACCTCCAAATCCTATCGCAAGGCTTCATTAATAACAGTAATAAATTAATTGAAACAGTTTTTTTTAGTTCATCTGTATTGTTTTTATCTCAAAATTTAGTTCTGGAAAAGTTTGAAAACTGACCTTGAAAGTGCTTGAATTAGCAAATGTTAATGGCAAAAGAACTGAATATCGACTAGATCTTGTTAAAACGACTCAGTGCTCCTGTTCTCTCATCGTCAGAACTTCTGTGGTAACTCCACGGCTGTGTGGGACCCAGAACCGGTTCTGAAGGTTCTTCTGGGTCAACTGGGTCAGTCCTGCGTGGATGTGTGTCGGCGCTCCGCCCTCACCTGTGACCCGGCTCTCTTTCACCGCCTCAACACCCCCGACACGTTCACCAGGTGACGAGTTTCACTGCATGGGATGTCCAAACTGCGGCTGGGGGGCCATTTGTGGCCCTTTGACTGTATTTGGGCGGCCCCCAAACTGCAATTTGAGAATGATATAAAACTACACAACAGGATATGGAGACTTTTTATTTGTAAAAAGGGTAAAAATGAACTGATGGTGTCGAGGTTCTGGAGCCGGAGTTGCATCATCGTAGAGAAAAAAACTATTTAATCAAAAAACGTGAGTTTTGTTCAAAATTGGCATGTTTCTTTGTAGTTTCAATTTGCGCAACTACAGACACGATGCATGTTGTTTACATCCAGACAACACAAGACGATTCTTTTCCTCGCCATGTGCAGCAGCGCGTAGAACCATTAGCAAAATGAAACCTGGAGATGAAGATATGAATTAACTGCTGTGTGGCACAGCACAGGGAGAAGAATGCAGAAAAACAACTCAAAACCACTTTTTATCTCACTCTCTGTGTCGGCTATGCTACACACAGACCAGATGCCATAGCAACTGACAGCAGCACCACTTTATGTTTCAGGATTCAACACCAAAAAACACTCAAACATTTCCCACACAAAGAACAGAGCACTCAGTTTTTAGACTTGATGGTTATTTTGCAATTATTAATAAGTGATCGCTGTGATAGATTAGTTACTGCTGCTATTAGCTAAGCTAACACAGCGATGGCTGATTAGTTACTGCTGCTATTAGCTAAGCTAACACAGCGATGGCTGATTAGTTACCGCTGCTATTAGCTAAGCTAACACAGCGATGGCTGATTAGTTACCGCTGCTATTAACTAAGCTAACACAGCGATGGCTGATTAGTTATCGCTGCTATTAACTAAGCTAACACAGCGATGGCTGATTAGTTACCGCTGCTATTAGCTAAGCTAACACAGCGATGGCTGATTAGTTACCGCTGCTATTAACTATGCTAACACAGCGATGGCTGATTAGTTACTGCTGCTATTAGCTAAGCTAACACAGCGATGGCTGATTAGTTACCGCTGCTATTAGCTAAGCTAACACAGCGATGGCTGATTAGTTACCGCTGCTATTAACTAAGCTAACACAGCGATGGCTGATTAGTTACCGCTGCTATTAGCTAAGCTAACACAGCGATGGCTGATTAGTTACCGCTGCTATTAACTATGCTAACACAGCGATGGCTGATTAGTTACTGCTGCTATTAGCTAAGCTAACACAGCGATGGCTGATTAGTTACCGCTGCTATTAACTATGCTAACACAACGATGGCTGATTAGTTACCGCTGCTATTAACTAAGCTAACACAGCGATGGCTGATTAGTTACCGCTGCTATTAGCTAAGCTAACACAGCGATGGCTGATTAGTTACCGCTGCTATTAACTATGCTAACACAGCGATGGCTGATTAGTTACTGCTGCTATTAGCTAAGCTAACACAGCGATGGCTGATTAGTTACCGCTGCTATTAACTATGCTAACACAGCGATGGCTGATTAGTTACCGCTGCTATTAACTATGCTAACACAGCGATGGCTGATTAGTTACCGCTGCTATTAGCTAAACTAACACAGCGATGGCTGATTAGTTACCGCTGCTATTAGCTAAGCTAACACAGCGATGGCTGATTAGTTACTGCTGCTATTAGCTAAGCTAACACAGCTAGTCAGTTGTTCAGCCAATTTAAACATCCGCTCTACTGATGAGTCGTCTTTATTTTTTATTTTTTTAACCAAACCGAAACACACCGAATTCTGCAGCACATCTAAATGTTCCTGTCATAGTCAAGCTAGCATCACTGACCTACTTCCCTCTCCGTCACTTAATCTTAAAATGAAAACCTTCTCCTGACCTTTTCTTGTTGTCGTCATGTTGACAATCGGTAGCAAAGCACCGTATCCATTTTTCTTTTATAAATCATGCATATATTTAAGATTTAGCACATTATGTTGACAACTTAACAGCTAAAACCAATGCTAGTCATTGTCGGCAAGCAGCTGACGATGAAAGAAATCAGGATGGAGCAGAAATACTCAGGAACCTTTGTTTGTTTCTCAGGATTGGACTAGGCTGCTCCAGCACGGTGCAGGAGGTCAATCATTTGTTTCCGTCTTACAGCCCTTGGGGGCGGCTGTGCGGCCTTCAGCAGGAGCCTCTGCTGTTCAGCTGTGCCGGATTGGACTCGTCACATCGCAGACTATGTCCCTGTAGAAGCCACTATGAATAAGCGTGGGCTTTGATTAGGACTTTGGAAGAACTCAGGAAAAATCGTCAGCCAAAGGGAATTCTGACAAAGATTTAGAGAATCTATATCAGTATCTACCTGGAGGCTGGATGTGACCGAATCAGGAAAAGGGTCGTACAGTTGTTGTTAATACTCAGGAAGCAGATTTTTAATCAATGTATGTAAGTTTTCTATAAGTTTTAAAAACATGTTCATTACATTTCTTCCCCCAAAATTATTCTTAATGAGATTTTAATCTGGTCAGTTCTGCCTATTATGAGATGTTTTAGGTCTCTGTCACTTTAATTCCAAATAAGCTGCTCCTGGCCACGCCCCCAACTCGGTAATGGCTGCAAACAGATGTGCAGTTGTACAACCATACCTCTTTGAAAAACAGAAGTAGAGCCTCCTGCGCAACCAACAAGAATGCAGTAAGTGGTTTTTACTTGGTTCGATTTGGGACCAAAATTGCAACATTTGTTACCTTTTTGGTTCTCATTTACTCCACTGAATCAAACCAGCCAAATCCTTGGGTAAACCTGTTCCTCTCCTGGCCAGGGGTGGCGCTGCACCAAGAACCACTGAAGCAAACGACACAAACACCTCTGAGAAAGACACTGAGCGCAACTTCCTTCTTTACAAAATGTAAACAAAAATGGAGTGGCATCAGATTTTAGCAGTTGGAGAATTTCTCTTCACATCTGCATTTGAACCGCACCAGAGTTCACTTCAACTGAACTGAGCCCGAGGTTTGTAGGCGGACCAGAGTTTGACTCCGGGTTTACGCTCACATCTCCCCAAACCAACCAGACTTTCTAAGCAAACAGACTGGTGTTGGATTAAAGCGAATTAAACGGTTTAAACCTACACTTTAGGCTGGTGTGAATGCAGCCTAAACTGTAGGTCAAATCAAAGCAGCAGCCATTGTACAACACTTGGGGTGTGGATTTAATTGTATTGTTTATCATTTATTGTGATAAATTTCTCATGATAAAAATTTTGATTTATTGTCATAATAAATTCTAAATAATGATTCCTAAAAACCCCTGAAACTGCCCATATTGTTGGGATTGTTTTTTCTTCACTGTTTTTGCAATGAAAGGATAAATAAATATCAATAAATTTGAATATGATTAAGCTGCAGTTCAGTGATACAGATCACACTTATGTGACTGCTGGCCTAAAGAAGCGGATTAAAAGTAGGAATGCTTTTCGAAGAGCAGTTTCTGGCCAGGATGTGCTGCGACAAACAGTATCAGACGTACAATGACCAAAAAATGTCGTAAGGAATAGTTATCGTGATGTTTTATCGTTATCGCCATAGTGCCACAAAATATCGCGATAAAACTTTAAGTCCGTGTCTCTCACCCCCAGAACGTGCATATAGCAGTGAAACTAGCTGACCAAATGTGCTTCAGTTCCACTTGGGTTGCTAGGTAACGAGCAGGGCTTGGCTGGGGTTGCTAGGCAACAGCGCAGAGCCCTTCGATGTGACTTAAAGGGGCAGTATCATGTGTTTCCCAGGCACATGTAGCACCATTTTATATCACAGTAAAGTATCTATGTCAACTTCAGTTGTTAAAGAAATGCTGTGCACTGCAAAAACACAAAATCTTACCAAGTAATTTTGGCCTTTGTTTCTAGTGTAAATATCTTAGTACGCTTGAAATAAAAAAATCTAATTTAAAAGTAACTTTTCAGCAAGATATAGAGACTTCTTTAAAGTCAGTATTTCCTTAGTATTGATGAAAAAGTGCTACTTCCTTTGGCAGATAAATTAACTTAAAACTTGGGAAAATATCTTGGAATAAGTGAAATAATTTGCCAGTGGAACTTTTTCATCAATTTTAAGGAATTAGTTACTTAAACTAATGTACATGTAAGTTAGTTTTCTCTTATTTCAAATGTACTAAGATATTTTCACTGGAAACTAGACCAAAAATACTTGTTAAAATTTAGTTTTTTGCAGTGTATATATCAAGTATGACCTAAAACAAAGTTTACTTTCCAATTTAAAACTTACAATTGGGTTTCAGAAGCAGTTCTGCCTTTAAAGTTGGTGAAGTTTGTAAAGTTTTCACAGCTCAATAGTGGGTTGTTCGTTCTGATTGTGTCAGTCGTTGTTCCGTCGTTTCGGTTTGGTTTCCTCAGAGGAAAACGGCTGACAGGCTAAACGATGAGGCTTATTATCCGAGTGAATCACGGATAACCTTTGGATATCTTCGAGAGGTCGCCGCCATGTGACAGTGATTATGTTGTCATAAAAGCCAACGGTTCCCAACCGTGTTTAACTTTCTAAACCCCTGAGGTCGCTTTGAGTCCAAGTCCCCTGCTAGGAGGCAGAAAGGCTGATTGTGTGTTTCCAGCACCTATTTAAAAGTCAAGAGGTGATGGCACAAATTATGCTTTCTTGAGTTATCTAACTGGAAATTACACCTTAAAAATAATCCAGATCATAACAAATTACTTATTTTGCTCAAATATTATCCCTGATTATGACCTGCAGCTTTCAGGGTCTTCCCCAATAAGTGGAAACATGCAACCTTTAATCCAATTATACTGGAATTTAACTTTGTGGGGTTTTTTTTTAAAGTGAGCATTTCCTTAGTTACATGGATTTTCTCATCTTCAATAACATCAAAAAGAAACAAAGGCCGTGTCGGCGATGAGCTGCTGGGCTACATGGCACAGCTGTTAGCAAAGATGGATCCAAAAACCCCCAAAACTGATTTTTTTTAGGGAGTTTTGTTTCCACTTGGAAACGGCTCTGATTAATGCTGACTGGCAGAAAAAGACACATTTTCTGTCTCATTTCACTCCATGTAACCAAAAGATGTCGTCGCTCAGGAATTAGACCTCTCAGTGTCGCGTCAGCAAGACGAACTGGGTGAAACGGTGCAAACATTATTTCAGATAACCTCCGGAGAATCGGGGGATTTTATTTGGCCGCGTTGGAGGCGAGCGTTGCCTTAAGCTGTGGGAAGAAAAGAGGGAAATCTGGCTCCAGGATTCCTCTAAAACTGGGTTTTTGGGGGAAATAATGTGTCCCTTTCAGATGAGTCACGTTGTTTATATCAGACGCTTTGCGGCTTATGAAGGCTGCAGCTCTTTTCTCTGATAGCACAGAGTTCAGACTGTGTTCAAAACCAACGTTTTCAGATAATCTCGGATGTTTTTGACGAATAAAAGTGGAATTTTCTGAGCTTTTTCTCGCAGAATTTCAGTTTTTAAACTTCAAAATTTCCAAGGCTTTTCTAGAAATTTCTTTTAGATTAATCTCAAAAATAAATTTTACTAGGGAATTTTCAACTGTTGAAACTCAGAAATGTTCTTGTTTCTTTTCTCAAAAGCTTCTGAGATTAATCCCAAAATGTCATTTTTTGTAGCAAATTTTTTGACTTTTGAAATTCAGAAATTTTGAAAGTTTTTCAAGAACATTTCAGAAATTTAGCTCAAATTTTCTGAGATTTTTAGCAGAAATTTACTCTTCCAATTTTTTTTTTAGCAAATCTTCAACTTTGAAAATTTCCTTTATTTCCTAAAAAAAAATCAGAGATTAATTAAAAATTTTTGAGTATTTTTGTAACAACTTTTTGACTTTTCATATTCGGACATTTCCATGTTTTTTCTAAAAAAAAGAAGAGATTTTTTGCCAGAAATGTATTCCTCTTTTCAAAGTTGTTTTTCTTTAAAATTTGGTCCTTTTTGCTACTCTTAGTATTATTATTATTTTTCTCCCTACATTGGCCCAAATACGCTGTCGTACAAACCTACTTTCCAGGAGGAGCAGTGATGTAATTAAGGGGTTGCTCGACTCCAGTCCTGGAGAAATGTCATCCTCTCTCCGCCTGAACCAAAGGAACGACTCGCTTTGAGTCCTCTGCAGCGCTGAGTGACTGGATGAGGGAATCGAACCGTCTCATTCAGGTACGTTGGGGAAGCTGCAGGTTTTGGGCATCCCTGGGTACGATGCGTTTCCTCTGACTGTTGCTGTGAAACGTGTCTACATACCTCTGCTGACCACATTCCTAAACACGGCAGAACCGCCTGACCAAAGACAACAATAAGCCCCACCACTTCACAGCAACGTGCTGTAAACATGGAGGACTCTAAACACGGCTCATCCGACAGGAAATCCGTCACTGATGCCCAAACAGCGTGAGACCAAAACAGTTTATCTGTGCCAACTTTAAATACAGCCTTTATCTGGCAGGTGCATGCAGAGTTCTGACTATTTTAAGCAAAATCTTTACCAAAGTCGCATCAAATGATCTTAACAAGGTGTTCTATTGTTATTCTGATCTATTTATTCAGCCAAAGTTTTGAGACTGAAGGACATTTTGATTTTCACAAACTACCAAGCATATGACGAGTTTAAAGCTGCAGTACGTAACCTTTATTAAAAAGGTTGTGACTGTATGTCATGAAACATAACCTGTAAAAAAATTAACTCCTTTGCTACGCTGCAGCTAGCATAGCCTTCTGTGAATGAACCAACACAGATGTCAAATTTTATTAAAAGTTTACAAAACACCAAGTAAATCAGCGCTTCAGATGAAGTAATCACATATTGAGTTCTGTAAGAAATAAGGGCACGAATTAGACAAACAACGGCTAGGAAATCATGTCTTGGACAGATTACAAATAGCTTGTAAAGTATAGAAATGAGTGGATGGAATGGCTAACTGATTGATAAATTATTAGCAGTCGATAATCAGCGTCAACACAGATGTAGAACTGAAAGTTTACAAAACGTCCAAGTAAATTAGCGCCTTAGAATTTATTAAGAAAAAATATTTTTTGGGGAAGTTAATTGCGCTAAATGTTTTCAAAGTTAGCAGCTCTGCTATTAGCACATCATGGGATTAGTGCCCCCACCGCTGGTTAAAATAAGAACCGCATAAAGTATTTCTATATTATAACTTTATAAAACAACCAAGTAAATTAGTGGAAGCTAAGTGTGCTAAAAGTTAGCGAAAGTGCTAACCTAAAAATTAGCTCCGTGATTGGTGCACTGAGTAGAAGTTTGCGTGCCACTTCCTGATACCTTCAGTAGTTAAAGTGTCTCTGTGTGTTCAGGGTTTCATTTCTCTAAATCTACTATAATTGTTTAGAGATTTCAGCGTAAGCTAAGCTAACTAACCTGATGGGCTTTTTTTTGGTTTGGTTTAGATGTGCGCTCATGGCAGTGGCTGGATGGTGTCCCTGCATGCAGCTGCTGCACCTCTGGAAACAGGGATTAAATTGTTAGAAAATATGGGATGATTGATGGAAGTGAAAAAGTGAGAACCCCCAGAGAAACCAGGAGAGGAAACACGAACCGTCGTCAGGGTCAGCCAGACTTCATGGTGAGCTCACTCTCCAGCAGAGGCTCAATAATGTTTGTCTGAGCGCTTTTTAATTTTACATGGGAGACAGGAACTGTTTTGGTCACTTACTTTTTCTTCAACAGTATACCTTCTAACCCGGGAATGCGGTGGCTGTTCAGACGTTTCTGCCAAGAAAAATGAGAAATCATTTGAGCAAAATATCAAACTTCCAAACTTTGTCACATCTGGATTTTTCTCTTAAATAAATATTATTCATAGAAATGCTATGAATTAAGGTAATTACCTTCACTCAAATGACTTTGTGTTTTACACACAGCTAAATTTAGTTAGGAAAGATCAAGTTTAGTCCAAAGCGCATGTAGAATCTCAGGGGTCAAATGCATAACAGAAGATATTACAGACATAAATCATACAGGTGTCTGCTTCAGAGGATCAGAGAGAAATGTAAAGAAAACTTAGATTTATTGCTGCATTATGCCTGAATCAGTACGTTATAAATCATTCTTTCTTTTTGATTCAGTGTTTAAAGTGTCCAGATAGTCAGAAAACTGAGTTTAAGTTGCGCTGGAAGGAGTTAGCCTAAAGTAGCATCTCAATGCTAACATGTAGCAGCGGCACAGACATGCTAACGTTAGCATTTCTGAAGAAGTTCCCTTTGCACCAATCTGATGGTTGAATACATTGAATAACAGTTTAAAAACAATAATTTTTTTATGTATGCATGTTTATTTAAATATTTAGCAACAAAAATGTTTTTTTAATTGAAAATGTTGCTTATTTTGTCCACATGCTGTTTTGGATTAATAACAACTAACTAATTAATGACACCTCAATTAACTCAATAAAAATTTAATCAAGACTCACCATAATTAAAAGGTCATGTACCCTGAAACTGGTCTGCACTGCAAAAACACAAAATATTACCAAGAATTTTCACCTAGTTTCAAATATCTTAGCACACTTGAAATAAGACAAAACTAACTTACAGGTTACCTTTCAAAAACATATAGGAACTAGTTTGAAGTGAATAATTATGTAAAAAGCACTAGATCCATTGGTCGATTATTTCACTAAAAGCAAGAAATTGTTTTCTATTATAAGTGAAATAATCTGCTACCATTGATATTATGAAATTATTGACTTAAAACAAAAATAGTTACAGAAAAATTACTTATAAATTAGTTTAGTCTTACCTCAAGTGTTCTAAGATATTGGCACTAGAAACTAGACCAAATTAACTTGGTAAGATTTTGTGTTTTTGCAGTGTAACGATTGTTTCAGTCTGGGTTTTATGAGTTGCAGTACCTTAATGTGAGCTAAAGGAGGCAGTGTGGTCAAGCAGGAGACATTGTGATGCAGCGTAACGCCAACCACCTGCCCGAAGTAGAAATAAAGACAAAGTGAATACACCGACTGAACGGAGACTTTCACTTTTTAAACAACAGCGCAGCAGAAAGGAACAGAAATGCATAAATAAACAGACTCCCCACCCCCAAGCAGAACGGTTTTCATTTAATCCACATGCAAAAAGGAGAGGAGAGCATCAGAAAGCAGCTCCGTTTTTTTGAAACCTGTTAGTGGCGTGCCAAGATTACACTAAACAACAACAAGCCCTCTCCCTGGAAGCCAATAAAACTCCGACAACAAACACTTGGCTCGGCTACAGAGCTGTTAGGAGCCACAGAGTTTGGGCACTAATGATACTTGGTACCTATCAAAGACTATTAAAGTAAACAATGAAACAAATAAAAGAGGAAAAGAAAGAAGGGGAGGAAAGGGTGAGGGGCTGGGAGAATATCTGGGAGCTGACTCAGTTTTAGGTAGCCTGAGATGTCATATATCTGCTGCACTGCAAAAACACAAACTCTTACCAAGTACTACTGGTTCAGTTTCTGGTTCAAATATATCAATGCACTGAAAATAAGACACAACTAATTACAAGTAACATTTGAGCAAAAAAAAAAAAAAAAAGAAACTTCATTAAAGTCAGTAATTCCTTAATATTGATTTTAAAAAAGCGCCACTCCCACTGGCATATTAATTCACTTGTAACATGAGAAAAAAGTCTTGTTTTAAGTGAATAATTTGCCAATGGAACTAGAACTCAGTTGCTAGGTGACGGCTGGGCGTGGCTCCCGTTGCTAGGTAACGGCAGGGCGTGGCTCCCGTTGCTAGGTAACGGCTCCAGTGGAACTAGAACTTTTTCATCAACATTAATGAATTATTAATTTAAAACAAAGCTCCTATATCGTCATGAAAAGTAAGTTGTAAGTTAGTTTTGTCTTATTTAAAGTGTACTACACTGCAAAAACAAAATCTTATCAAGTAGTTTTGTTTAGTTTCTAGTTCAAATGTTTTAGTTCACTTTAAATAAAACAAAACGTCATTACAATTAACTTTTCAGCAAAATATAAGAGATTGTTTGTAGTAAATAATTACTGTAATATCACTAAAAATTATTTCACTTACAGATGAGATAAAAGTCAGCCAGTAGACCTAGTAAAATCCATATTACGGAATTATTGACCTAAAAAACTACGACATATTGATTAAAAGTTACTTGTAAGTTAGCTTTGTCTTATTTCAAGCATTGTTTCACAGAACAAAAGTTGTTTATGTTTTTCTCACTGCAAAAACTGAAAATCTTACCAATTATTTTGGTCTGGTTTCCAGTGCAAATGTCTTAGTACACTTGAAATAAGAGAAAAGTAACTCCAGCAAGATATTGATGCTCGTTTTGAGTCAATAATTCTTTAATATTGATTAAAAAGAAGTAGTTCTTGTCCTTTGTCACGTATAACAAGATGTTTTTCCTCATGAAGAAATAATCTTCCACTGAAGCTAGTACTTTAAAATAAAATACTTAAAAGAAGCTCCTATATTTTGCTGAGAAGTTACTTTAAGTCAGTTTTGACTTTTCAAGTGTACTTGAAGTTAAAAATTAGACTAAAATTACTTGGTAAGATTTTAGGTTTTGCAGTGTGAGGAACTTGCTTTGCTAGAAAACTGTAAACTCTTCTATTTGCATGAATCGCTGCCAGACGTTCTTCAGGACTTTCTGTGATTTCCCGTTAAACATCTAAAATCCAGGACTCTGGTCACACCTGAGTGACTCTGAGACAGAGCCGATCCGGTCTGCCTCTCCGGCGTTTCTGCGGCTCCGTGTGCAGGAAGCCCGCTAATCCCTTTGTCCGAATGCATGTATGCAGCTGACAGCGCTTTGTGACCTCCTGGGGCCACGAGAGGTCACTCGAGCAGATAGAGAACTGCAGCTGGTACAACACGCGATGTGGGACGGCAAAAACACAACATATTGCCTCTGCAAATATCTTAGGACACTTCAAATCAGACTGAACTATCTTAGAAGTAACTTTTCAGTAAAATACAGGAGCTTTTTTTAGGTATATAAATCTTGTATATTGATGAAAAGGTTCTAGATCCACTAGCAGATTTTTTCACTCATAAAAAGACATTTTTCCCATCTTATAAGTGAAATAATCTGCCGGTGGAACTAGTAATTTGCCTTAAATTAGCTCAAATTTCTTGCTGAAAAGTTCCTTGTAAGTCAGTTTTATTTTATTTCAAGCCTCCTAAGAAACTAGACCAAAATACTTGGTCAGGTTTTGTTTTTGCAGTGAAAAAATGAAAGTGATGTTCCATCCACTCAAATCACAGAAAGTCCTGGAGAAGGTCTGGCATCTGCTTATTCAGTTAGAAGAGTTTACAGATTTCTAACAAAACAAATTCCACACACTCCAAAAACACAAACATTACCAAGCATTGTTTTCTAGTTTCTGTTGCAAATATTTTTGTTCACTTCAAATAAGACAAAACTAAATTACAAGTAACTTTTCTGCAACATATAGGAGTTTGTTTTAAGTCAATAATTCTTTAATATTGATAAGCATTTACTGTTTTTCCCTTATAGCAGGACATTTTCCCCATGTTATCAGTTAATCTGCCAGTGGAACTATGCTTTAAAAAAATAAATATTAATGAATTATTGATTTAAAACAAGCTGATATATCTTGTAGAAAGTTTCTTGTGAGTTAGTTTTGTTTTATTTAAAGTATATTAAGATATTTGCACAGGAAAGTATACCTGGTAAGATTTTTGTGTTTTTGCAGTGAAAAAATGAAAGTGGTGTTCCTGGTACAGTCCAGACCTTCCCCTCCATTACACCATCACCAGAAAGCTGTGAAGAAACGCAGAGCTACTACCTCACGCATGTAACCCCAAGAAAGCCCTTGTCATCTTTCATCCCACACCTCCGAATTGCCTTCATTTTCTGGAGGCCCATAAATTGGCTCTTATTGTCCCATAAATGACTCCTTTTGGGGTGGGATTTATAGTCCGGGGTGGCAATAGGGTGTGCAGGAGGGGAAAAGAGGGAGTATAAAATCCACCTTTTGATGTCTTCGCTGCTGAACAGCAACACATGCTGCACCGTACCTTCGCCACACGCTGCTCGGCTTTTGATTCCCTCACAAGGAGGCACATTAAATATATGAAAGCACATTTCTGCTTTCGTTCAGTCATGAGAAGCAACGGCTGAAAGGGAGAGGAGGGCTACGTTAAGATGTGCCACTTCCTCAGCTGTAATTAAAGCGATCGGTGCAGGGGTTCTGCAGAAGTCGTGTTTGCTACACTCCTTCTCCTGACCTTTTAAAATGAGGGATTACCATCAGAGTGCCGCAGCAAACCAACCTGCAAGAGCCTGGGTGGTATTCTGTTCCTCAAGCTTGAGTAATATTTTGTTTTGGTCAAAAGCTGTTAAGTATATTCTGATTACGGACAGAGATTTATCCTATAAGTTGTTCAATCTGGTATACACAGCAAACAGTGTGTGTTTGCTTATTTACTAGTTTATTTGCACTAGAAATTATATCAATAATACTTGGCAAAATTTGTGTTTTTTTGCAGTGTAGGGTTCACAGTACTGACCCAGGACACAGAGAAAATTAAAACAAGATGTTTATGGTATGATTTCACTCTTCATTTCATACAAAATGTAAAAATAAGGATGTACCTAAAAATCTATTCATGTAAGAATCACAAATCTCGTTGACTAGGATTCAGAATCGATATAAAACGTCCCAAAATTGATAATTATAAAAAACAAACAAAAACACTAACTGGGTATCCATTTTGTAAATATGCGCGACGTCCTGACGTCACCAGGCAGCCGATAATGACCGTGCGCATGCGCAGAAAGAACCGCAACAAAAAGGAAAGAGCGAGAGGTTTAACCGGCGTCGTCATCGTTGAAGGCAAACATTCGGACTATTTTTTTTTTTTTTTTTACTTTTTTTGTTTACTAACATCTGAAGAAGACCGAGTTTCACCGAGTTTCACCGAGTGTAAGGTTCGCAAAACGGAGCTTGAGCATTTCGGGAACACAAACATGAGGAGCCAAGCAATAGCTGAGCTAAGGTACGTCACACCATAGACGTCACACCCCCACGCTATGCGAAGTGCTCTGTGATTGGTCAGAAGTTTGTTGCCGTGTTTTACAGCAATGTTGATATTTCGCTTCTACCATCGGCTCGAATATGGGACTTTTATGCGATACGGCGAGAAATTATGTACATTAGCGCGATTCTTAACTAAATAACTACAAAAATGGTCAAATGGTTAAAAACTCCTGGATGGAAAATGCAACGTCGTCGTCCATAGAGGTGGCTAGTAATTCCATCTAAGCATGCATTAATATTTAAAACTTACTAAATGTGAAAAAGACACTTTAATGTCGCCATTTGTCATTCTTGTAAAACACAAGAGATTGCACTTTGTGGATTATTGCTTTCAGGATTTCCTCCAGAAATCTGGCGATGCTACGGCAGTTCACCAGTTACCCCAGTGTGTTTTTATTTCTGCTAAATTACATAGTAAAAGTTGACAGGAAATGTTTTAAGTAAAACATCAACAACAAAGAAAATACAGTAGCACATTAAATAAAAATATTTCTGTAAGTTGTGTACATGCATAATCAAATGTCATTATGTTTTAAATATACAATGCTGAAGATGACTGATTGTTTTTTTTTATATAAACCTAGTTTAACTTGTCTGCTTAGTGTTACTGACATATTTTAAAAATATACATGTAAAATGAACAAAATTACCTAAGCCTGTTGGGGTGGCAAGTGAAACCTGGTGGCCCACCAAACTTATAGTACAATGAGGGAAACCCTGGTTTGATTCAAAAATCAATATTGATTAGAATGTGAGATGGTAAACTATTCCTACCCCTGGGTAAAAGTTTCACAAATTGTCACACACCTGCAGACATGTCCCTCGAAAGCTCCAGTGCTTGTTGCATTGCTTGCGGAAGAACCTAGAGCTCTAAACAAATAAGGTTTTTATGTTTTTGAAATTGATTTAAAGAAGCTCAGTGTTAGAGCTGTTTTTCTGGAAGTTTATTCCAGATTTGAAGAGCATAAAAACTGAATTCTGCTTCTCCATGTTTGGTTCTGGTTCTGGAAATGTACAGCAGACCAGAACCAGAAGGCCTGAGGGGTCTAACAAATGTGAGTAAGTTTGTTCATGCGACGTCATTAAAAACATGGCTACCGGTCATGTAGCATCCGGTCGTTGGTCATGTGACTCATGTGCTGGGAAAAAAGTGCAGTTTTGTGAAATGAACCAATTTCTATAGCAAAAACTTTCTATGTCCAATGATAAAATTTATTGTCGAAATGTCAAATTGCTCAGTTGTTCGGTCAATGGAAAGGCAGTTAGTGTTGAATGCTGCGTTGAGGTCCAACCGTCTGCATTTAGTGTTCAGGTTTCTCTTTGGCTTGTTGCTCGTCTGTTTTGTTGACGTTTGCTCCCATCAGTTCTCTTTATCCTCTATCTTCATATGAATCGTTCACAGTCCATCGCCTCGCTGCCTTCCCGGTTGTTTTCTTTCTGCCCTTCGGTTCTTTTTGTGCTGACTTCTTTCTCTCTTTCTGGTGCTGATGATCCAGGTGATAGTGACACAGCCTGCTGTGTGCCAGTTACCACAGTGTTGACAGCTGGCAGCCCAGGTGCACATGCAGCTGGGAAGACTTTGAGTCTGTGTGTGTGTGTGTGTGTGTGTGTGTGTGTGTGTGTGTGTGTGTGTGTGTGTGTGTGTGTGTTGTACGTATCAGGGAAAAAGGGAACACAGGTGTGATTGTGGTGGAGGGAGCGTGGGAGAACGGCAAGCGACTGGAGAGCAGAGAAAAGAGTATTGGTAGTGACCTCTGACCTCTGAAGTCCCCCAGATAAAGCAACTCGGATGTGTTTGGATGTCTAGACGTTCATTCGTCACTTAAGAATCCGTCTTGGCGAGCCCAACTGAGTCGAGGCATGAATTCATGCTGGTTGGATCTCAGATGACATCAGCTTCTTTAATTGAACTCTA
This sequence comes from Poecilia mexicana, assembly GCF_051168715.1. Classification (NCBI taxonomy): domain Eukaryota; kingdom Metazoa; phylum Chordata; class Actinopteri; order Cyprinodontiformes; family Poeciliidae; genus Poecilia; species Poecilia mexicana. The sequence continues at coordinate 2,452,323 of NW_028263388.1, forward strand.
AAAATGGTTGTGTGATGACTGGAAAGATAAAAAGTGAAATCCGGACAATTCACCGTCTCTTAGAAGTTTTTTTCTATGCTCTTTCCTCGGTGAGTCAAAGCCAGTTGAGTCATGATGGCGCATTCCTCCTGCGGCGCACCTGCTGTCCGTTCCCTTCCTTTCTATTCTTTCGCACCCTTTCCTCTGGGAACATTCCAGGATACGCCGGTCCTGCACCTTCCCCTCTCCGCCCGCTTCCCCCACACACCCTCTCTTGAGAGCGAGAGGCCACGTCGCCGTCACTCACCACCTGGTGATTACCGACACAAAGGGGGCCTTGGTGGAAGCGGCCGTGGCCGCTCAACGTGCGCCGCCGCTGGGGAAAGAGAATGGAGGAAAGTCCCTCACCTTGGCCGATTCTGCGCCGCTTTCCATTGCCCCCGCCTCCAGCGATGATGACAACTCTGTCAGTGTGGATTACGACAGTGCGGTGTGTGTCGGCACAAGCACCGGCGGTGATTAAAGGTGTGCCGCCGCACCTCTGTCGACCCGTTCCTCTTTCAACTCGCTCACTACTTTTCCCTCTAATCCAATTTTGAGATTGAAAAGCTTCTCTTGCTTTGCCAAACAGAACTCAGACTTTTTATGTTTTGTTTTATGTGGCTCCAATTAACCTTGTTAATGTCATGTTGAAGATGAAAGTAAAGCTCTTTATGGCAAACGGTACCTGAGAAGATTGTTTTTATGAGTAGTTCACACCCAAAGCTATGATTAAAACAGTAAAGACAATATGTGTTCTCCTCTTTACTTCCAAAGTATCCATTATAGTCATAAAATTAAAAAGAAGAAAGAAAGTCATAGGTTACCAGCCATGTAGAGGAAACGGCAATGATGTGGAAGAACATGTTCCGGTCAGATGAACCAAAGCTGACCTTTTTGGCTGATGTTGCAGAAAACTAACGCTGCACTCAGCTGGGATACACCATCACCACAGTGAAACATGGTGGTGGCTGCCTCATGGCTGCTGTGAGACTTGCTTTTCTTCTTGGCCAGACTTGACTGTTAGAGACTTCAGAAGACCTGGGACTGGGTCAAAATTCATCTTCAGGACAGCCAGTACATGAGATATAACGGATGGTTTAGATTAAAGCCTTTTCATGTGAGAACGGCCTAGTCAAAGTTCAGACAGACATTGCAAAGAAAATGGGTAAATCTTTCAGTATCCAGGTGTGCAAAGCTGGTAGAGACATAGCCCAAAAACTTGCTAAAGTTGCATCAAAACCTGCTTACATTATGAGTGTACATGAAACTTTAATTTTTCACTAATGTTGAAAAAACACAATTTCGCAATTGCTTTGTTAATATTGAATAAGAATATCACAAGAAACCATGCCGCTCCATCATCCTCCATCTTCTCCGTGGTGTCTTCTTCTTCATGGTTTCTGCCAGTAGTAACATCCTGTTGCTGGTCATGTGACGTGTGATGCGAAAAAAGTTTCTACTGAAGTTTTGCAAAATATATTTTAATGTGGCCAAAAAAACACCTTATTCTAGCGCAAAAATTGGCTTTTTTTTTTTTGCGTTTCAATTTATTTTTAAAATGTCAAATTGCGTTCCAGTGGAAACACAGCTAATTGTTCCCACAACAAATGTCTAAACTGTCTTATTCTCCTTCATTTTCACAATTTCACTATGTTTTTGTTTATCCATCACATAAAATCTCAGAAATATGTTGGAGTTTGTGGTTGTAACACAGAATGTGGAAAAACTTTCAGGAGGTTTGAATACTTTTGTGAGGAAGAGAGCAGTGAAGGATTGTGGGAAGGGAAGGTGGAGGAGGTGCTGCTGGCACTGGAGCACTCCTCATTTCATGGTGAGGTGTGGAGGCGTCCCAAGGCAGCGGAGGGACAAATAAACTGATTTCATGGCAGCGTCAGAGGACGCGCTGAGGACGGACTGTTTGGCAGTAGCTCCACAGTTTTTGATTCATTTTAAATCTACTGCAATGTATCAGATTTAAAATGTTTCTGTCTGTTTTGTTCCATATTATCACTTACACACATAAACCTGAGGAACATCACTGCCTTCTCAGCTTCCATAAAGACATTGACACAGTGGTAGACTGTGAAAGGTGACCTATTATGCTTCCTTGAACAGGTTAGGATATGTCTAAGGATGATACAAAACATGTTCATTACATTTTGTGCTCATAATCATTGATAGATGAGGAGATTTTAGCCTAGTCAGTTCAGAATGAGCTGTTTTAGGGCCTCTGTCACTTTAAATCCAATTAAGCTCCTGCTGGCCACACCCCCAACTCAATGTTTACACTCGCACATGAAAATATCTGCAAACGTGCAATTATACAACTGTACTGCTATTTGTCATTTTGTCTTTTCCAGCACCCATTGTATAGTGAATACAGTGGTAAAACCAGCTGACTAAACGTGTTGAAGCTCAGCTTAGCTCGCTTGGTAACAGGCGGAATTCCACTGGGGTTGCTAGGTAACGGGCAGAATTCCACTGGGGTTGCTAGGTAACAGGCGGAATTCTACTGAGGTTGCTAGGTAACGGGCAGAATTCCACTGGAGTTGCTAGGTAACGGGCAGAATTCCACTGGAGTTGCTAGGTAACAGGGCAGGGCCTGCTGATTTGTGACTTTGCATTCGTGAGGCTTTTGAAATGGGTCATTTTCCACACACCAAAAACATGAACTTATTGCCAAAGTTGCGTTCCAGTTGTACTCGAAACTGGGAAATTCCCACTTCCCAGGCGTAAAAATCGACTGGAATGCCTCTGACGTCAAATTTTCCACTGGGAAACGTCATGACTTGTAGGTGTACGTCAATATGGCCGGTCCTCGCGTCAACAGCAGTGGAAACATGATTATTTTAAAAAACATACATGCAAAAATCTGTCTTAAATCAATGTTGCATGTATCGTCTTCAACCCTAAGCTGAAAAAAATGTAAAGTGAAACATAAAATGATTGGAAGAGCTACGGAAAGCCTTTTTATGGGCGTCTCCATGTTGAAATTCCAACTTCTGGGTTCAAACCAGGAAACTGGAACGCAGCGTTGGCTCCATCCATCATCCCATCAGCTGGTCCAGATGCACATCCCACTTTCGAAAAGCACAGATCATTTCTTTTTGCTTTCTGACTCACTATTCCTGATCAGTGTAACATTCTGAGATCTTGAGTGAAGAATTGGAAATATCAAACTTCTCCCACCCAAACAGCCATCTCGGTAATTGCAGAGTCAGATTCTCCTTTGCACCTGCATTCGTTTACAGGCATATTAACAAAGTTTCATGGACATTTCCAATGATTTTGCCTTGCAGAGGGAACGCTTTCAAGCTTTTTTTTTTTACCTTCTCTTCCTCTTTGATTGTGCATTACACACACTTTCCTCTGTGCTTCTCCTCTCAAGCCACCTTTCCCCCTAAACTTTACTTCTTTCCTTCGCTCTGTTTCGCCCCGTTCTCTCCCTCCTTCTTGGCATCGGCGGCAGCATCTCTTTTAAGGCACATGTCAAGGGAACTGTCTGCTGCTTTCAAAGGCCTTTGTGTCCAGCCTTTCTTCCCCTTAATTTGGTTTCCCTAAAACGCTTTCCCATAGCTCGGCTGTCTCGCCCCTTTCTCTCCCAGCCTTCCTTTCTCCTCTCAGCTCTTCCAGTCTCAGCAGGAAATCGTTCCCAATGCATTTTACTAGAAATAAAACTGAAATATTGCTATTAAAACTCGCAACGTGACTTTTCAATTAAGTAGTCCTATTTAAATAATAGGTCATAGTTGAGGATTATTGCTTAATAAATAAACACTTTGGAGTTTTGAAAGGTTTATTTTGACCAAGGTGGGTAAAGTTCCCAAACTTTGTGAGTAACTGATTAAATTATCAACCGTTTAATATTTAAAAATTAATTCATCAGACAGACCAAAATATAAAGTTAAGTGGAAATTTTGGTATTTTAAGGACCAAAATGACAATAATTTATATAAGTCACAAAAATAACAAAATCAGGCAAAAGAAAATTTTTCTAAATCAGTTTCTTACAATAATATAACTTCAGAGACTTTAACAGAAACTGCAAGTGTGTGTCTGAGACTGGTGAGTTTTAGGTTTGTTTTTAATTTAGTGGGTAGAAAATAATGAAACTTTACTCAAGTAAAAGTAGAAATACTTACAGCGTAGTAAAAATACTCCTAAAAGTTTTTTTTCCCAGAAAGTTACTCAAGTAAATGTAAATGAGTAAAATAACTAGTGACAATATGCTAGCTAATGCTAAAACTGCAAATTAAATGCAGTAACCATGGCAACCACCATACAGCTAATTTTCATGACATTTCATTCAAATGTAAACACTAAAAACTCTCTAATAAACACTTTACTGCTCTGAAAGCAGCTGCTTTCTTGATGAACTAACTGATGAAAATGATTTCTTACTATTTTCAATTCAGTACAACGTTTGGATTTACAGTGTAGAGGTGAGGAACCCGGGCAGGTCGGCTCAACCAGGACTTGTATTAAATTCATCTCTTTTCCAAATTGTTTCCAGCTTTCAGCCATCAAAACACTGTCACATCAAGTCTTCTCCATCCCTCCTATCACACACACACACACACACACACACCCCTCCGTTCGTCAGTTCGGGGCTTTGCTTACATAAACAGAGAGAAAATGGGGGTGACTGCAGATCTGTGTGCTGACATTTCACGAGGTCTAACCCTGCGAGCTGCAACGTTAGGAATAATTTAGGTGTAACTGGAAATATTTCTCATGATTTCACGCGTGGTTGAAAGTGGTAATCAATCTGTTTGAAGTGGTGGCCTGTCTCATAAGCGGCTGCTTTCTCTGAGCTGCTTAAAATTAGCTTAACTGATTATGGAAAATGGGGAAATTACTTTAACCGTCCATTCCCATTTACAGTAATATTTTTTTTTCAGAGTATGGGATGTTTTTTTTTTTTACCAAAAACCTGAAAGTGTGGCGTAAATTGAAGTCTTTAGCACGTATCTGAGTCCTGCAACCTCGGAGATCTGTGATGTTTCTCTGGGGGAATCGAACCTTGAAGAGTTTTCCTAAAACTCGACTCCAAGGCCGCAGCTCTGGGTCCCAGCTGTGAGCGTTTTGATGGTTGGCTGGGTTCAGACAGCAAGAACAACCTCTCCCCCTGCATGTCAGGCCAAAGGTAAAAGGCTCTGCGAGTCAGCGAGGGGTCAGGAAGCGAAACCGCTCCTATTCTCCCGTCTGCGGCGTGGAGATGCTACGTCGGGGTCACGCAGGGCCGCGCCTGGCTGTGGGGCCCGGTCCCAAAGTTGAAGGTCAATTAGAAGCAAATGGCTTTCGTCACATCCACCCATTTTTTGTGTTAATGAATAAATAAACCAAGCCAACCAACCTGTTTTCCACCTCGCCTGTGGGGGGCGCTGCATCAATAATTACTTAAGGAAACGACATGAAAACCTCTAAAGAAGAGACTGAGCTCAACTTCCTTCTTTGTGAACTGTAAACAAAAATGGAGTAGCGTCAGACTTAAGTGGTTGTAGGATTTCTCTTTTGTCTTTAGCAAAAGACCACGAGTCATTTCTCATGCTACTGCTAAGTTAGCATGTTTGTTTTGGTTGTATTTACCCAGAATGCCTTGCATTGTAGTCCACTTCCTGCCTTTCAAGTGGACTCCGTTCCTCTTGGCGTTCACATGCATCTGAACTGCACCAGAGTTCACTTCAACCAAAGAGACTGAAGTTTGTAAGTGGGCCAGAGTTTGTAATTTTTGGTTCGATTACACGTTCACACCTCCCCAAACAAACTGGACTAAATAAATAAACCCAAGTAACCAAGCCCTTTGAGCAATCTGTTCCCCTCCTCGCCTGGGGGGGGCACTGCACCAAGAACCACTTAAGGAAACAACACAAAAACCTCCAAAAAAGACACTGAGCGCAACTTTCCTTCTTCATGAAATGTAAACAAAAATGGAGTGGTTGTAGGATTTCTCTTGTCTTTGGCTAACGACCATGCTAGCGCTTAGTTAGCATGTTTGTTTTGGTTGTATTTACCCAGAATGCCTTGCGTTGTAGTCCACTTCCTGCTTTTGGAGTGTTCTCTGGTCATGTATTTGAACTGAACCGGAGTTTGCTTCAACTGAACCGAGACTGAGGCTGGTAGGTGGACCAGAGTTTGCAACATGTTCACACCTTCCCAAACGAAATGGACTTTCTCTGCAAATGGACTGGAGTTGGATAAAAGCGACTAAACTGGCTCTGGGTCCCCAGCTGTGAGCGGTTTGATGGTTGGCTGGGTTCAGTCAGCAAGAACAACCTCTCCCCCTGCATGCCAGGCCAAAGGTAAAAGGCTCTGCGAGTCAGCGAGGGGTCAGGAAGTGAAACCGCTCCTATTCTCCCGTCTGCGGCGTGGAGATGCTACGCCAGGTCACGCAGGGCTGCGCCTGGCTGTGGGGCCCGGTCCCAAAGTTGAAGGTCAATTAGAAGCAAATGGCCTCCGTCACATCCACCCAGTTGCACGCCTCCTTTGTATTTTCCTGAGTGTCTTAAGGACTTGATCTGACCCCGGCCGGCTCCCTCTCACTTCACATCGCTCAATAACAATCATCCATCTAAGAGGTCGTGAAATTGACTGAATCCGTCGGGAATGCGCCTGACGTGCTTTCAGAAAGCTGCTCCTGTCCCTGTAATGCAATCTCTTTGTTGATTCTGCAACTGTCTAGCTCCACTGAGGGGGGCAACTTTAAAAAGAGACATGCAGGGGCACATAAGAGGCTTTACTGTCAAAAATGAAATGAATTTCAGGCGTTTTCTCTCTTGTTTTTGTCTTTGGAAAAGCTCAGGAGATTCAAGATCGGGACCAGAAATGTTTCATGGACAGCCAGCAATCCACCTTTTTCATCTGTTTTGTGCAACTTGTATAAACTGAAAAATCCTGATCTGAACTCACTGGTCCAAATGGACCAGTGTTTTTCAAAGTGGGGCCCACCAGGGGGCGCCAGAAAAAATAAATTATTAGATTTAAAAAATTAAATAATTTTAGCATAAAAATCAGAAGGTATTATTTGTTTAAGTTTGTTGGATCACCAAGCTTCAGACCGTTGTGTGTTTTTGTTTTGCTAAAACTTAGGAGAGAATTAAGACAAAGTTAATAGGCGTCTACAAAATACTTTAAAAATATAACAAGACGATAAACAGAAACAGAAGATAAACAAATCTGTGTGCATTTTTTTTGGTTGATGAATAAACCAATCCAACCAAACCTTTTGAGATACCAGTTCCCCTCCTCGCCTGTGGGGGCACTGCACTAAGGAACCACTGAAGGAAACGACACGGAAACCTCAGAATAAGACATCCAGTGCTGCTTCCTTCTTCACAAGAGTAAATAAAAATGGAATAGCGTCAGATTTTAGCAGTTGGATGATTTCCCAAATACTACAAACCGTTTCTCCCTTTAGCGTTAGCATTAGCATGTTTGTTTTGGTTGCATTTACCCAGAATGCCTTGCGCTGCAACCTGTTTTCTGCTTTTGAGAACAACGCCAAGCGGTCTCTGGTCCGCACCAATTCTTTTTAGATTCGATGATGCGTTCTCACCAGCCAAACCAGACTTTCTAGACAAATGGACTGGAGTTGGATTAATGCAGACTATTTTATTCTTATTGTTTTTAAAGGAAACATGCATAAACCAAAGCTATTCTTTGGCAATCACTAAAAAAGTGACCAAAATAAAACCTAAGTTCTCTCTCAAAGCAGCCGGCCACAGAAGAGAAGGTTTCCATTTCCTATTTGCACAATGACGGCGGCCCACAGGAAAACATTTCAAACATTTCAGTGCAGACTGGAAGTACGGCCATCAGAAAAAACAGCATGCAAAAGCAGCTGGCAGGGGACACATGTGATGTGAGATGAAACCGTGTATCCAAAAAGGAAAAGCGTTGAACACGAGGAGCAGAGGCAGGCTGCTGAGGAGAATAAAGAGATATTTGAATTCTTGGAGGAGGAAGCGATGCAGAGAGTGACGCCTCTGTCCGTGAACGTCTGGATTCAAACCACCTGTGTCTGCCCAGTGCGAGGACACGGAAATGTTGCACACAGATGCAAGGAATGATGCCGTCACTCACACCCAGCGGGAGAATTCGTTTGCCTCGCCAACTTTCTCCTGCTCGCAAAACTTTTAACATGTCATCCCCAGAGCATCTGTTTCTCAAAACAAATGAGGAACATGTTTTGTTCTCAAGAAAAGAAAAATGTTTCTGTGTCGGGAAGCTCCACGGAGAAACAGCCAAAGCAGGGAATGTCGAGGGATTAGGCACCAGGCTTGCTTTGAAATGATATCCTCAAAATCATTTTTATCAAAAGATTTCATTTATTTATTTTAAATCTGCAGATGGAGCGTTGAAGGGATGTTGGGTCATTATAGGTACTTTTTAAATGCTACTGGGAACCCAGCTGGTTTTCATAACAACGTATTAAAGCCGTTGTTGATAGAAAAAAGGGAGGAAAAAAGAAGTAAATTTCTGCCAAAAAAATCAGAAATTTTGAGATTATTAATTAATGTTGAGAGAAATCTCAGAAACTTTCTAGAAAAAATTGACATTCCTGAGCTTAATCAAAAATTTGCTTTTAGAATTTTTCTAGACAAAATTTTGAGTAATGTAAACAATTATATAGAAAAACAAGGAAATCTTTAAGTTTCAAAACTTTACTAGAAAAAAGAGATCTCAAAAGGTTTCTAGTAAAAAAAACATTAAGATTTCTGAGTTTCTAAAGTTGAAAGTTTACTAGAAAAAACTCAAATCTTGAGATTAATATTAATACATTTTGTGAAACTTTTTCTAGTTTTGAAACTCAGAAATTTCCACTTTTTTTTTCTTTCAAATTTGTGACTTTTAAAATGAAAACTTTCCCATTTTTTTTCCAGAAAATTTCTGGAGAAACTTACAAAATTTTCAAAAAATTTCAGGAGTAAAAGGAAATTTGCTCCATTTCCTTTTTTATCTACAATGGCTCTGAATTATGCAGGTTTACGTAGGGCGAAGCTTATTAGTGGTGGAGAACAGGTGACTGATTGGAAACAGGGTGCAGCTGTGAGGGGAGACCAGGCAGGCGGGTTGAGGGAGAGGAGTAAACAAACTGGAACAGGCAGAAGATAAATCTAACACAAACTGAATACAAAGAATGAATAACTACTGCAGGACTAACCTGACTAAATAAACAACAACAAAGGAAAGATTGATCAAAAAGAGACAGAGATGAAGACCGAGTATAAATAAACAGTAAAAATGCAAACACTGAAAAAATGTAAACAACTCGGGCTCCTGAAGACAGAAATTTGCGTTTGCTTCTAGACTCAATCAGTTGCAGAAAAATAAAATCAAAGAGCTGAAACTTTAAAAGACGGCTGAATAATCTTTAATCCACAAACTCATGGCTGCTTTTGCAGTCCTTGTGTTTGATTTAATCAAAATGTGGAGCAAAAATGAGAAAATGTTCAGAGGTCGTCATGTAAAACTGACATTAATTAACAAATAAATCCACAGAGCGTCTCAGTCTGTGAGGCATTAGTGAATCATTGGTCCTGTCTTTGATCAAACAGGTTATTTGCGGTCGGATTAGATGAAGATCATACTCGGTAATCATCGTTCTGGCGCAGAGCAGCGCGCTCCAGCTTCATCTTCCCGTCTGCCTGTAAAGGGATACCCGGCACTTTTCTGCACCATTGGCAGCTGTGATTGACCACAATTAGGCCAATTACAGCCCATTTTAATGACTGGGACAAATTGATGACAAGGTTTATAGAAACAGCTGTCCTCATTTTCACCACATAACTCTGAGGCAGCTGGGCGACCTTAAGAAGCTTCCAGGGAGGAAGAAGAAATGTACGGAAAGGGACCTGCATGAGACTGACAAGACACGATAAACAGGATGTCTAATGTCTATGACTGTTGTCATGAAGTGTCATCTGGTAAATAATGACACTTTTCATGCAAAGTTGCATGAAAAGCATCATTATTTACCAAATAATGCAAAATTTAATGGACTTTTTATGCATATTTGCATTAAGAATTGCATTAAAAATTCATTAGAAGTATAAACTTTGGATTACTTAGTAAATAATTACACTTTTAATGGAACTTTAATGTAAATTTACACTAAAAGGCCATTAAAAGTTGCATTGAAAGTGTCATTATTTCCAGAATGGCATTTGATGACAGCAGCCATGAGCATTTATGAAAACACCTTCATGTTTTTGATGGCGTTATGTCAGACCCTTCAAATAAAGCGCTACCGAACGAACCCTACGTTGGTGGAAGTGTGTTTTGTTGGATGTGTGTGTGTGTGTTCACGGTGTTGAGCATCGTCCAGGGCCGATCTGTAGTCACTACCGCATCAGAGCAGCAGGTGTCCCAGGCGCCGTTGATTGCAGGAAAATGCTTTCAACCAGAGTTGGGTTACCGCCGAGCAGCGCAGACATCTGAGGGATGCCAGGAATGTCGCTCCGCTTCAAAGGCCATTTTTGTTTTTTATATAACTGCAATTAAAACCGGAATGAGAAAAAGAGATGAAGTGTGAGTTTTCATGAAGAAAAGGCAACTGACTGGATCTGAACATTAAAGACCAAAAACAAAATGGCGATCCAAGCAGATTTGGTTTGGAAAAATGATAATTTCAGTGACTACAGAAATGTTTTAAAATGTTTTAAAACTCAAACCTGTTTTAAAATTGAAACCTTTTCCTGTGGAATTATTAACAATGAATAAGCATTTCCCTGCACAGACCAGGTTGGATTTAGTAGATATATTTTCTGACAGAGTTCATTGCAAAAGTATTCATGCCAATTTGAAGAAGATTTATTATGCAAACCAAATTTGTACAATTCCATTTGAGTCTCTGCAGCTTCTAAAATCAATTCAGTGCTTAAAAAAAACCATCCGGCCTTCTTTTGGTAATAAGTTCATGTTTTTTTAGTGTGTGGAAAATGAGCCGTTTCAAAAACTTCCCAATTGTTGAGTCACATTTGACGGGCATTGCACGGTAGCCTAGCAACCCCAACCCTGTTACCTAGCAACCCAAGTGAAGTTCCAGCTGGTTTTACCACTGTATGCGCCGTACAATGGCTGCAGGAAAAGATAAACGTTTTGTTGTTGACTGTCCATCCAGAACCCACTTGCTGCATTCTTGTTGGCTGTGCAGGAGGTTCCACTTCTGCTTTTCAAAGATGTAATCTATAGAACCACATTAAAAGCATATTTTGTCCTGTTTGTTGGTCTTCATGAACAGGAGACCGCTCCAAAAGCAGGAAGTGAACTACATCACAGGGCATTCTGGGTAAATACAATCAAAACAACGCTAGTGTTAGCCTAGCGCTAGCAGTAGGAATGACTTGTCTCTAACCAAAGGACAAAAGAGAGATCCTACTGTTAAAGTCTGGCACTTCTCCATTTTTGTTTACATTTAATGACGAAGGAAGTTGCTCTCAGTGTCTTCAGAGGTTTCTGTGTCGTTTCCTTCAGTGGTTCTTAGTGCAGCGCCCCCTCAGGCCAGGAGGGAAACTGGTTCCTGAAAAGGTTTAGTTGGTTTGGTTTATTCATTTACAAAAAAATGAAACAAATTTGTTCTGATTTTCTGCTGTTTCTGTTTATCATCTTGATGTGTTTTTAAAGTATTGTGTAGACGCCTATCAACTTTGCGATATTGACCCCACATTCACTTGTTATTCTATCGGCCCCAAAATATGCAGTATTACACACCTCTAACACAAATTACCACAAAATCCACCTGCAATTAGGCCAGGGTGTCCCAAACTTTTCCTCCAAAGAGTAGGGAGGCTTTTGTTGCAGCGCCCCCACAGGCGAGGAGGGGAACAGGCTACTCAAAAGGTTTGGTGGGAAAGAGAATGGAAAATGTAAGAAATGTTGCAGTTTTGGTCCCAAATCAAACACCATAACACTGATGTCTGAGGCCTGGTCTGAACCCTGTTCGTTTTCAGAGCCCCACTGACGGCATCATTAATGGTGAATCGGGTTTTTCAAAAGAAAAACCCAATTTTTCCAATCATATGGTCCAATCATATCTGCTTTTGTAACACCAGAACTGTTTCTGGTGTTGCTTTTAATGGAGCACTCGCTGTTCTCCTGTTTGCGTCTCGTTAATTAACTAATGCAAATTTCAAAGTTATAATCTGATAAAAACGTTTTTCTGCAACCTGTGATGGATATCAGGTTGAGTGTTTGACTGACTGCACTGAAAGAAACGGTTTTAAAACTAACCATGCTAAATCCGTACATGTATTTTAAAAAAAACACTCTTAATATACCAACAAACCAAAAGTAGGAGGCGTGTAGTTTAAGGCGGCATGGTGTTCCCTGGAATCACTGGAGGTCATGAAATTGAGCCTAATTCCCTGGAATGCTGCCTTCGTCTGCACGTCGATAAAAATAAAGCTTATTGTGATTGTGGAGACTCGGCCTCCAGCTAGAGTAATGAAAAGAAAACTGGCTCAGCTCCCAACGGGAAAAGCTCACCTTCCACCGTGATTCCGAGACGGATACAAACCCACAGGAAGTCTGCGGGTTTCCCAGCCTGTGAGGAGTTTGGTGTCCAAGGACGATCGGACCCAAACAGGTCAGGAACCTGCTCCTGCTGCTGGGAGCTTCTCAGCTCATCTCTGTTTTCCACATGAAAGTTTGTAGAAATATAAACTTGGTAGAGCAGAAAAACCAAACTGTCCGCTTCATATTTTGCCCTGAAAACGTGATTTTTTACATAGTCGGGACTTTAACAGTTCAATTTTGGTTACTTCCACCTGGAACCTTTGTATTTGTACGTTTCTGGTGGGCCTGTAAGTTTGACACACAAGAAACATCTGCAAACAACTGCAATGGATGACAGCTGTTTTTTTTTCTAGAAAATTTCTGAGAATAATCCCAAAATTTGAATTTTTTTTCTTGCTACTTTATTTACTTTTAAAGCTCAGAAATTTTCTCGCTTTTTGCTGAAAATTTCTTAGTTCTTTGTTTTTTACAGTTGTTTACCCTTTTAAGCTCAGAAATTTCCACGTTTTTTTCTAGAAAATTTCTCAGATTAATCTCCAAATTTAAGATTTTTTTCTTGCAATTTTTTCACCTTTCAAGCTCAGAAATTTCAACATTTTTTTCTAGAATATTTCTGAATTTAATTCTAAAATTTCTGAGTTTTATTTTTTCCCCTATTTACAATGGCCTTGCTATGCCGTCATACCCCCAAATATCTGTTTTGTACAACTTCCACATGCAGTCATATTGCATTTTATCTCACTTTTATGTCATGAAAGTGAGACATGCATCATAATTCTGCACCATTAGAAACCAGATGCTGCAAATCTGGATGTAAACAACGGCAAAAAAATGCAATACAAGGTAATTCTTGAATAATATGTTTGTTTTGGCCAAAAAGCTGAAAATGGATCATTGTTGGGTTTTTCAGCAGAATATGATTCCAGTTTACACATAAATGGTCCAATCTGCTAGAATATTTTGAGTAATTGAGTTTACTGTACTGTTCCATAACATAAATTGAAATTCATGTATGATTGAATTAGATTTTTTTTCCCCTAGGGAGCCTTGAAACGACAAAACTTGGTGCAATGTGAATAAAACTGAATTTAGTTGAAAATTGACCTTTTTTCCTACGAAACCGTCGCTCCTTTGTTTTGCATTTTAAGTCAGATGTTCCTGTGCAGACCAGCTGCCTTCACGGCGAAGACCGCACATAAAGCTGCTCTGCTCCATGACTCTATCCGTCAAGGTGTTTGTCAGCCTGCAGCTTTCATCTCAGGTATAAAAGTGAGAGCACACATGTGTAACCCTCCATGTTTTTGGGGGTGACCGGGTGGGGGTGCCCACATGGCCCCTAACTGAAACCAGATGTTGGCAGTTTAAAAAACAAGAATGAAAGGAAAAAAAAGGAGAAAAATGTTTATTAAATATGCTGGAAAATTAAAAAAATTATATGTGATTCAACAAATAGGCAGATTTAGACTGGAGACTTTATTATAACAACCTTTTGGGAGTTTATAGGAAGTAAAAATTAAAAAATAAAACTTAAAATTTCACAAAAATTGGTTTGAACAATTCGTCATCCGTACATGTTTGTTGTTGCAGAGGTGGCAGGTATCTACGGAAGAGGATTAGTGCCATTCAAAAGAAAAATATGACTTTAATCTCAGATTTCTGACTTTAATCTCTAATTTTTTACTTTCATCTCAGTTTTGAATTTTTTGAGATGTTTGACTTTTTCTCAGATTCTTTTTTCTAAGATTTTTTAACTCAGATGTTTGACTCTTCTGTTTTGAAACTCAACATTTCTAAATGTTAAACATTTTGACTTTTCAAACTCAGAAAATTTCCACCTTTATTTTCTAGAAACTTTCTGAGATTAGTCTTTCTGAGTTCTTCTAGCACATTTTCAACTAATCAAGCTGATAAATGTATTTTTTTGGCAGAAATTTACTCCTCAGCATCTATGACTAAGGTGCTTAGTATATTTAAAGCCTTTAAAATGTCCATTTTTACTTGTTAGCATGATCCTGCCTTAGCATCATTAAAGCTGTTTTTTAATGTATTTTCAGTGGTAAATCAGAGCTTTATTTATTGGTTTATTTTAATCGATTTCTATAAAATCTAAAAGTCATGTAGAGGATGGATCAGCCTGAAAAGTGGGAGATTCGTGACTTCCCACAGACGTTTGCTGGTTTTCTCATTAAACACATTTTGTGTTGTGAAAGCTTCACTCATCTGTATTTCATTGTTTTTTTTATCTAAGGGTTGTAATAAACAGAGAGGCGACACAGAATCCCTTTTTGTTCTTTTTAGCTTCACTTTGTTTATGTTTTATTTTCTTTTATTTGTCTTCAGAAAAACATGAAAATTGAAGAGACGTTCACATTCCAGTGAGCTTATGAAGCTCTGTCAGCTGGATGTCATTATGGATGCTTTTGGTGTGGCGCCCCCCTGACTAGGGAGCCCGCGAGTTTGGCCCCTAATGACAACTGTCATTTGTAGGTTTTTTAATATTCAAACATGTATATGTTTTTACTGCGTAGGTGTTTCTTTTTTGGGGCTATTTTAAACTTTGTAGTGTGTTTGATGATGTGTAAAGCTGCTTCATCTCTTGCTGAAATTACCTGTTTGCATGTCTGAGGTTTGAAACTATTTTAAAACAAATTTTTAAAGGAGGACGTTTAGTTCTGTCTTGCAAACTCAGCAGAATCTGCTCCACAAGACGACGCAGGCAAATGGATCTCATACAGCAACACATTATGTCCCAATCAGAAGAGACTTAAGAGTAGATGAGGAGCAAAGCTGTTGTCTACAAATGGAGAAAACATGGGTTAATGGTAAATCATACCACCAAGAGTGACCATTGTACCAAAATGCTTTCTTCTTGTCTTCCATTGTTTTCTCTGCCCCTTTCTTGTGTAATCTACTGCAAAAAAGGCCAAAAGTGCCACAAAACCTTAAAAGTTTTTTTGTTTAAAAAATGGAGTCACCGACTTGCATTCACACCAGTCCCAGTTGGTCCACTTTAGTCCAACTCTGGTTTGTTTCTCTAGAAAGGCTGCTTCGTTTGGTGAGGTGTGAATGTTAATCAAACTCTGGTCTGCCTCCAAACTGTAGTGCTGGTTTGGTTGAAGAGAACTCTAGTGTCGTTCGAATGTAAATGTGAACAGGAAGTGGACTGACGCACAGGGCATTCTGGGTAAATACAACCAAAACAATCGCACTAGCCTAGCGTTATCAGGAGAAATGACTTATTGTCTTTAACCAAAGACAAAAGAGAAATCCTACATCTGCCACTCCATTTTTGTTTACATTTGGTGAAGCAGGAAGTTGCGCTCAGTGTCTTTAGAGGCTTTTGTGTCATTTCCTTCAGTGGTTCTTGGTGCAGCGCCCCCACAGGCGAGGAGGGGAACAGGTTGCTCAAGGAGTTTGGTTGGTTTGACTCAGAGCAGAGAGAAAAAGAACCACAGCAACTGAAAATGCAACAAATGTTGCAGTTTTGGTCCCAAATCGGATGTTTTCTGGTGGAAAACACCTGAAAGTTCAGGTGGACTATGGAGAACATCCATAGTCCCAGCTAAAGCTCAGCCAGTAGTTTTGTGTATTAGAGAGACAAGATTAAACGTTGAAAAATGCATCATCTGTAGAAGGAGGTTAAGTTGATGGCAGCGTTATCTCAGCAGATGCCACAGCTAAACACAACGCTAAACCAGATGGAACTACAAAGACAAAAATCACTGTAAAAGCAGGAAAAACACCAAATTTCAAATTGGTTTAACTTCATCCTTGTTTGATTCCCGTTGAGCTTTCAGGTGTTTGTAGTCTCAGAAACATCCATAACATTAGTAAAATCTTGTTCTGACATTAGTCCTAACTGTTCACTTGTCATTGTGAAACACAGAACTGAAACCATAGTTTTTTTTAACTCTCAGTCCCTGTAACCACAATGTGAACACACAAATTAAGCCTTCCTTTGCCCTGAAAGGCAGACCTAACCATCGGCTCACCATTGCGCTGGTGAGGCGTTTTATTGCCCTGTGGGTGCGGTTGCAGAGTGGCGTCTTTCATCAGGCTGAGCCCACACTCCATGCCGGTGTGAGTTTATTTGGTATGATAGGTGGTGGGCTGCCTGTATTTTCTCAGGTGCTTGTGTTGTTGAACCAAAATCCTGACTCCTGCTTTCTCTGGCAAACACAACGGTCTGGCTGTCCAGAACTTCCTCTGGCGAACCAGCAAAGGGAGGTTTGCTTCTTGTGTAAGTCAGGAAGTGGCCGGTAACCCTGTAGACAAACCGGATAAACGTTAATGAAGAGGACGGTTTGGAGCTGCAGATACTTTCTGAACTCGCATGTGACATTGGTTTATTGGGTCAGTGAGGGAATTAATGTCAAGCCTGTTGGAGAGCAACAGAAAATATGTTTGAGGTCAAACATCCGTGGTGGGTTTCCACCGGGTGGCTGAATAATGAGCCAGAAGTTGTCATTAGTCCTTCCGGATCTGCTCAGGTGGAGAGTTTTCCGGGCAGAACCGAGTCCGTTTGAGCAGCGGAGCAAAGTCACAACAGAGATGAGCGAATGACCCTGTGACGCTGGGTGGTTGGGAGAGTCCGTCACAAGCTTTCTGGGGTTTATTTTGTCCATTTCTTTTTGTCCAGTAGCAGCTTGTGGATTTAAAGGGACAAGAAACCCTAAAACGGCTCATGCAATGTAAAAAACCACAAATCTTACCAAGTATTTTTGTGTAGTTTCTGGTGCTAATATCTTAGTACATTTGAAGTTCACTTCCTTCACTGCTTCACTGTGCAACATTTTCTGAAAGTGTTTATATCAGTTTGTTGTAAACCACTAATATAAGATCAAATAAAATTTATTTGGTATTTTTATCATAATATTCTGGGACAAATCTGATTTACTATTCTGCTGCTTTTCTTATAATAACTGACATTTTTAGTCAAAGTTAACATAAACAAGGATAAAGAAAGACAAATTGGCCTAATTGGTGGACTGTAGCCTCTGGTATGCTCCTTCATTGTTGTGTAGACACTCTGATGCTTTGAAAAGTCTTCGAATGAGCAAAAGTTCACATTTTTTGGAACATTCACCTTCGACCCGAGCTGCGCACTGTTGGTCACTGCTTATTACACAGACAAATTGGTCTGTGGTTGTGTGTCTGAGTCCGCAGACACACAGCTATCCATCAGTCCTGTACCTCTCATCCGGGGTCAAAGTCGCCAGGGCAGCGATCCGAGATGAACTGCCTGACCTCCTGTCTTCTTCTCCAGCATTTCAAGCTTCTCCCAGTGGATCCGAAACTTTCTCTGCAACATGTTTTCAGCTTTTCTCCTTTGACATGGCCACAATGTCACGTTCTGAAACTGAAGCAGAAAGTGAGAAGAAACTGACTTTAGTTAGTATGACTGGATTGAATTGATTTATGTAATTGTGTATATAAATTTGATTTTTCTTTGTTAGAGCCTTGAGATGTTGTGAACTGGTGCTTTATTGTTATAGTGAATTGAACTGAACAAAACTTACACAAAGTCGTATTTTGTATACAAGAGCAAATACAGCTACTAAAATAAAAGGCTTAAAGGTGACATTATGCTTCCTTGAACAGGTTACGATACATCTATGCTAAACATGTTTGCACAAAATCATTCTTATTAATGAGATTTTATTTTCTCCTTTCAGTATGAGCTGTTTAAGGGCCTCCTGTCACTTTAAATTCAAATAATCTGCTACTGGTCAGAGTCTGGGTTGCTAGGTAACGTGCGGAATTCTGCTAGGGTTGCTAGGTAACAGGCGGAATTCTGCTAGGGTTGCTAGGTAACATTTTTTTTAAGTTGTAGAGACTAAAATGGAAGAACAAAATCATGTTTAAATATGTACCCTGAAATGAAAGCAGTTGCCAAAGTTTTTATAATTTATGTCAACTGGACTTTGATGTTTTGTACTAAATGAATTGCTTTGGCTTCAGTGGAAACTAAAATACACTTCAGTAAGAGAAAAGGATAAATATGGAGTCGTGGATAAACCATCGGTTCACCTTCGTCCTGAGCAGCTCCATTGTTGTATCTTAGTGGTGGAAATCCATCCCAGTCCTCCAGGTTTGCCCAGTTAGTTGCTCCATCTACTTTCAGCAACCTGGACCAGGTTATGAAAACAATTTCAAGGCAGTGGAATAGTTGTAGTTGTGAAAACCAAGACTAACAAGACGCTAATATTAGGTGACGTTAGCTTGTGCAACGAGCTACGTGCAAAGCAGCTAGTTTCCTAAAACATTCATTCTGATTGTGTCATTGTGATATTAGTGAGACTTGTAGCTTTTTTTGGGAGAAACCTAACTATGGCTGTGATTCATATGGAAATATATTAAAATAACATTAATGAGGAAGTCTGAATGCTGGTTTCCCTCTAACTAAAAATGCGGTGCTGCTAACTTTATTATTTACTGTCATAACATGTCTGGTATAAACCTGGCAGCCCGGCTTTTAGCTGAATATTCAGCAGTGCAGATTGGATCTCTACCTTTTCTGAAACGTGCCTTTTTGTGTTAGTGAAACCAGCTTAAACTGTGAAAATGACCAAAAGGCCAAATATTTTAAAGAAATACTTTAAAAGATTTGAATAAACAAGTAATTCAATTCCTTTTTTATGTAAAAAATAAAGATTTTATTGCTTGAATGCAACAACAGAGGACTCCTTTAATTTGAACCGGGTGAAGCTAAAACAATGAACCAGAGGAGATTTGGGTTGAACATATTTACAAGAAAAGTTTATTTTTTAATCTTAAATGTACAGTTTTGGCTTAATTACTGGTTCAAATGTTTTTCTTTCAGCAAATGTTTTTTTTTCTGAGCCTTTATATTCCAGGTTAACATTTTAAAAAATTACAAAATGAATTAATTATTTAAATAATCGATTAATCATTATTAATATGATTAATCTTTTCAACCTTTTGTGGTAAACTCTACGGAGTCAAAGAAAAAATTCTGAAATTTTTTCTCAAAACTTTGACTTTTTTCAAAATTCTGACTTTTTCTCAGAATTCTGGCTTTTCTCCCCAACTTCTGATTTTATTATCACAATTTTGACTTTAATCTTAGAACTCTGACTTTTTCTTCCAGAATTTTTACTTTTTTCAAAATTTTGACTTTATTTTAAAAATTCTGACTTAAATTTCATAACTAACTTTTTTCTCAAAATTCTGCATTTTGATTTTGGAAGATTAAAGTCAGAATTCTGAGAATTTTTTTTGCAGTGGCTTTAATCTCTATACTCAGTTTTTTAGTTGCCATCGGTTCCCACCGTGTCTCCCATGGTAGAGTTTCCTCCTGCTTCATGTCTCTCTGTCTGTCCAGCAGAGATCCTTCGTCTCTCACAGAGCTTCACATGGTAGCAATCAGAGTCGGCTTCGGCAGACAAATTAGGGCAGTTAATACAGACCGGAGATCAGGGCAGAGGCGGGGAAGCTGGTGCTAAGTGCCAACAGATGGGGCCCAAGGTAGATGGGACCAACCCCATACAGTACGTTACAGTGGAGCCTCGGGGTGAGGAGCGCAGGACACAGGGGGCCTTCTCGCTAAATCTAGCTTTTTATGAGTGAGAAATGGTGCAGGGAAACTTTGAGAAAGTTCTGCTCCACAAAGCAAAGACAACTATCTCCCCACGACTCTAAAAAAAAAAAAAACATTAGAAAAACCACCTTTGAAAATTTACAACAGCTGAACTACAAGTTTTTTGTGTGTTTGATCATTTGCAGTAAACTCTTAGCTTTATCACTTCTAACTTATTTATTGTGTTTAAATCCATTCTCTTGCATTCCTCTAAGTAGAAACTAATTAAACAGATTAATTAACTTCTGCAGATAAACTGCAGGTTAATGAGAAATCCACTTTGCCAGTTTATAACAGAGCAACCCAGAAACATGAAAACTCATATCTGAAGAAAATTCAGTGTCTCCATTGAACCAAATGATTTTTCTAAGATGGCGACCTTCATATCTGACAGAGGAAGTTAAATAATATGATGTTTATTGGTCGGATCCTGAAGAGGTCCGACTGATAAACAACGATAAAACCAAATGTCATTTGAAGATAAATGATGGAGAGTCGCTGCAAAGCATTTTCTGAATAATGTCAGTTTTATTTCTTTTGAACCTTAATAACTGGAACGTTGACCAACATATTTGACGTACTGATCATTTTGATGATGGCTCTCACCAAAATGTCGTCTTTGTTGTTGGTTTTCTCAGTTGTTGACTGTATGCACTACAAAAACTCAAAATCTTACCAAGATTTGTTGGTCCAGTTTTTATTGTACATACCTGAGTACACTTGAAATAAGACAAAACTAACTTACAAGTAACTTTTTAGCAAGATATTATGGAAGCTTATTTTAAGTCAAGAATTCCTTAATACTAGTGAAAAAGTTCTAGTTCCTCTGGCGCTCTTACCTAGCAACGCCAGCCAAGTCCAGCTGTTACCTAGCAACGCCAGCCAAGTCCAGCTGTTACCTAGCAACGCCAGCCAAGTCCAGCTGTTACCTAGCAACCCCAGCCAAGTCCAGCCATTACCTAGCAATGCCAGCCAAGTCCAGCTGTTACCTAGCAACGCCAGCCAAGTCCAGCTGTTACCTAGCAACGCCAGCCAAGTCCAGCTGTTACCTAGCAACCCCAGCCAAGTCCAGCCATTACCTAGCAACGCCAGCCAAGTCCAGCTGTTACCTAGCAACGCCAGCCAAGTCCAGCTGTTACCTAGCAACCCCAGCCAAGTCCAGCCATTACCTAGCAATGCCAGCCAAGTCCAGCTGTTACCTAGCAACGCCAGCCAAGTCCAGCTGTTACCTAGCAACCCAGTTCTAGTTCCACTGGCAGATTATTTCACTTATAAAGACATTTTTCCCATGTTATAATTTAATCCGTCTACCAATAGAACTACAACTTTTCCATCAATATTAAGGAATTATTTAAAACAAGCTGCTACGTTTTGCTGAAAAGTTACTTTTAAGTTAGTTTTGTCTTATTTCAAGTGTATTAAGATATTTTCACTAGAAACTAGACCAAAATTACTTGGTAAGATTCAGTGTTTTTGCAGTGTAGTGTTTTTTATTATGACTTTGTGTTTTTATGACATAAGGTCTCGTTGCTGAAATATGCTCCACAAATGATACGGGAACCACTAGAGGTACTTGGACTGCCACCGACTTGCATTTAATTTTTAAATAATATTTAATTCTTCATATATCTTTATGAATGTATTGTTCTTTGAGTTAAATCATTTATCAGAGAACAGAAATACACGGTTCCCCCCTTTATTTGAGCCTCCGCTAAGCCAAAGCGTTCTCTCTGTCCTCCATAAAGTCGAGGCTTCAGCCCAACGTATCCGTCACAACATGAACACTCTGCTCGTTACATAAATAGACGAATGTTTGTGTCCTAATTGAATAATTTGTCTCCAAAGCCAAAATTATAATTGTGGTTTAATGGTAATTTCAACTGTTCTGTAATAAGTCTGTCAATTTAGAAAGGAGTTATGGAAAATTCACTGCTGTGATTTCATTCTGTGCGTCTGCGCACAATCCACTTTTTGTTATCACCTTAAAACACACACACACACACACACACACACACACACACACACACACACACACACACACACACACACACACACACACACACTCCTCTTGTGTTACGGACTTTGAAGAGGCAGATTCATCCCCATTTTCAACAGCAGCCAATCAAACGGAAAGCTGCAGGGCGGATTAGGAGCTGCACAAAGCTGCTATCAGGGACCACACCGGTTTTAGGTTTCTCTGCTCCTCCGTCACTCAGTGGACCAATAAACTTTGTTTCTCCAATAAAAATGGGAACAAGGCAGCTGGGGTTTGTGCAAACAGCAGCGCCGTGGGATCTTTGACACCGTCTGCGTCTGGAAAACCGTCTTATCACTCAGACGATGTGTAAAAATGAAATGGGTGGAAGGTAGAAAGGACATGCACTGTAAAATCACAAAACTCTACCAAGTAGTTTAAGTCTAGTTTCTAGTTATCTGCACTTGAAGTAAGAGGAACTTTTCAATAAGATTCAGGAGCTTTATGTCTACGGAAGAGGAATAGGGAGTCTGGAAGAAACTAAAAGATTAAGAAGATTAAAGTCGGAATTAAGAGAAAAGAGTCAGAAAAGAATTTAAATGTTGAGGAAAAATCTCTGAATTCTCAAGATAAAAAAAGATTTTAAAAAATTCTGAGAAAAAATACCAGCATTTTGCAGCAAAAAAGTCACATTTTTGAGGAACAAATCATCTTGAGGGGAAAAAGTCAGATTTTTTTTTTTCAGTGGCACTAATCCTCTTGTGTAAGTCAGTACTTCCTTAATATTCATTATATAAGAAATACTGGTTTCACTGGCAGATCTTTTCACTTAGAACACAATTTTTGGTGGAACCAATAATAATAAAAAACAAAAATCAATTTTAATGAAAAAATAACTGAAATCAAACTCCTGTAAGTTGATGGGGAGTTACTTATAAGTTAGTTTAGTCTAATTTCCAAAGATACAGGGAAAAAACCAGCTATTCATTGAACAGCTTGTCAAAATAATAAAAAATAAAGGATTGAAATATGACAGATGTTTGCATAGCGGTCATTGTCACGCATGTTATCGGTTTCAGAAGGAGACGGGCCTCTCCAGGAGGACAGCTGCTTTCACTCCCACAAAAAGACGAGGAGAAAAGAAGAGATGAATATTTATGATCTGCTTCAGCATGGATTTCTTTCCACTTGTTTTATGCTTTTCAGTGGTTTCTCCTTTGGTGACTCCTGCACACATCCACAGACAAACACGGCGCTCCTTCTGCTTCTGAGGAAATCTGAGGCGCAGAGGCATTTTTGAGGGAAATGAGTCAAATTCATTGTGAATTTGGCAGTAAAGAGAAGTGTATTGAGGAAACGGACGTGAGAAGGAAAGAGATCTCAAGCTGGAAAATGCGACTGTAATGAGGCTTCACTTAGAGCCTATCAGGCTACTTTGGCCACAAATGAAAGTATGACTGGTAAGCACCGTCTCCCACTGCCTGGTGTGTGTGTGTGTGTGTGTGTGTGTGTGTGTGTGTGTGTGTTGGATAGAAAACGGGGAAAAATGGAAAGTATTTGGCTTGATCTGCAGCCCTGTGCATCCAAACAGGTTCTACACAGTGAGGTGAATACTGAACCACAAAACTTTCTCTGTAGGATTTCATGATTGTTTTTGTAATTTAACTTTTTTTTTTTTTTTTACATCAAAATCACCTATTTTCTGGAAATGCTTTAGAAGTATTTGCAAGGAATTTTCCAATATTTGCGATTATGTTTGACGGTTAATGTGACACCAACAGAGGCTTCAGGACAGTAGAAGTAAGAAATACTGCCACCTGCAGAGTTAGCAGTCGCTGAAAGGTGACCTATTATACATGTTCATTACATTTTTCTCAAAATCATTCTTAGATAATCAGATTTCAGTCTGATCAGTTCTGCCTATTTTGAGCTGTTTTAGGGCGTCCTGTCGCTTTAAATCTAAATAAGCTGCTGCTGGCCACGCCCCCAACTCAATGCTTACACTTGACTGATGTTAAAATCAACAACAAAGCACCTGTCTTTTCCAGCAGCCATTGTACAGCGCATACAGTGATAAAACTAGCTGACCAAACATGCTGGAGCTCAGATTGGGTTGCTAGGTAACCGGCAGAATTTTGCTGGGGTTGCTAGGTAACAACGCAGCGCCTGCCGATTTGCAACGTTACATTCCAGAGGTTTTCCAAATTTTGCAGACACCAAAAATGTAAACTTATTGCCAAGACATGGCTGAGTGTTTTTTTTTTTATTTTTACTTTCTAAAGCGCATAGACTGTTTCTATAAGCAGTAGAAACCCAAATGAATGTACAAAAACCAGCAAAATGTTAGTTTCCCTTTAAATCTGGATGGAAATCCATTTTGATTGCAGGTCTGGAAAAAAAATTAGAAATCGGAAAAACTGATGGAAGTTCAGGATGGCTAAAATTGACGCAGAGGCAAAATTCCAGTGTTTATGACAGCCATACCTGAGGGACAGTGATAATAAATTGTTGCTTTCCTGTAATTTTCCCTGAGTGGGCTGGATGGAGCTGAATGCTGGAGCTCAGGGAGACGAGGAAAGATGACACTGCAGGTGGGAAAAGGAAAAAGTGGAAAATAGGGACGAGTTTCCTGCTTTGGGTCAGGAGTTTGGCTTCCTGATTGTTTATTGAGATGTTTTCCTCTTGCAGGGAGGAAAACTCTCTATGCTTCCCAATACTTTCATCTTTTAACACTTTCCATTGGCAAACCAACACAAACACAATTCATTAACTAATAATTTATTTTTTACCATTTAGATGAAAAAGTCAGTGGTTCAAGAATGCACAGGGAAGACATTCAAGTGAAAACTCAAACCTCGTCATCTTGAGGACGTTAATGTTACAGAACATGGCGGCTCTTCTCATCCTCGGTGTGGAATCACTCACATGGATCACCTGAAAGCAATTTACATTTGGGCGTTTTGTCGTCTGGGAAAAGAAAAGGCTTACATTCTGCGTAACAAGCGAACCACGTCTTGGGTCGTAATCAAAAAAAGCATATGTTCCTGGTTTCTACATCCATATAACATCCATAATCATCTGGTTTGTACATCCATACACATCAGCCGTCCCACGGCAACCCGGGAGCGGCCCAGTTCATATTTACAACGTGAGCGAGAAGCAGGAGCCGGTCAACGAGCCGAGAGCGCCAAGCAAATGAAACACACATATTCAGACTCCTTCACACAAACCGGACCTTTTCGAACTCAGAGTTCAACATTTCTAGTGAAGTTATCCTCAAAATCCTGACCTTTTTCCTCACGTCTACATGTTCGGTTCATTAATCTGCAAAACAGCCTTTAAAAATCAAACTTGTGTATTTGCTTAAGATTTACTGCAAAAACATAAATTATAGGCAAGTAATATTTGGTCTAGTTTTTAGTGCAAATATTTGAGAACACTTGAAATAAGGCAAAGCCAGAGGAGGTAAAGTACCCAAAACCTCTACTGAAGTAAGACGAGTAATACTGCAACGTATTTTTACTAAGGTAAAAATAAAAAGTATCTGTCCAAGAAACTACTCAGTCAGATCGAATTATCAATCATTTAATATTTAAAAATTACATAATCAAATGGGGGCTGCACAGTGGCGCAGTTGGTAGAGCTGTTGCCGTGCAGCAAGAAGGTTCTGGGTTCGATTCCCAGCCCCGGTCCTTCTGCATGGAGTTTGCATGTTCTCCCTGTGCATGCGTGGGCCTTCTCCGGGTACTCCGGTTTCCTCCCACAGTCCCAAAAACATGACTGTTAGGTTAATTGGTCTGTCTAAATTGCCCCTAGGTGTGTGTGTGTGCGCATGGCTGTGTGTCTGTGTTGCCCTGCGACAGACTGGCGACCTGTCCAGGATGTACCCCGCCTCTCGCCCGGAACGTGAGCTGGAGATAGGCACCAGCACCCCTCCCGACCCCACCAAGGGACAAGGGTGCTCAGAAAATGGATGGATAATCAAATGGACCAAAATATAACATTAAGTGGAAAGTTTGGTATTTTAAGGACAAAAATTACGATAATTCATATAAGTAGCTAAAAAATAAAATTAGGCACAAATCAGTTTAAAAAAAAACAACTTATGAAACTTTAACAAAAACTGCAGGTGTTGTCTGGTGAATTTTTGGTTTGTTTTTCATTCAGTGGGGAAAAAAATTCAGAAATTTTACTCAAATATGAGAAGCTATGCTTAATAAAATTACTCAAAGTAAAAGTACAGCGCAGTAAAGATATTTCTAAAAGTAACTTTTTTTCATAAAAAAGTTACTCAATAAATGTAACTGAGTAAATGTAAGTAGTTACTATGCAACTCTGGACAAAACTAACTTACAAATAACTTTTCAGCAAGAAGCAGCAGCTTGGTTTAAGTAAAAATTCCTTAATATTGACAAAAAAAAGAATTAGTTCCACTGACGCCGTTACCTGGCAACCCCAGCCAAGCCCAGCCCGTCGCCTAGCAACCATGTTCTAGTTCCACTGGTGGATTATCTCACTTATAACAAGACATTTTCCTCATGTTCTAAGTGAAGTAATCTGAAGTGAAACTAATACTTTATCATCAATGTTAAGGAATTATAGATTTTTTAAAAAAAAGCTCCTATATGTTGGCAAAAAGTTTCTTATAAGTTAGTTTGTCTTATTTCAGGTATATTAATATATTTGCACTAGAAACTAGATAAAAATGCTTGGTAAGATTTTGTGTTTTTGCAGTTTTGCCTTCAGGATGGCAGCCAAAAAGCCCATGGTAACTCTTGAGGAGCTGTAAAGAGCCACAGCTCAGGTGGGAGAATATTATCGACAGACTGAGTTGTAGATGTGAAGTAAGGCGGCCATTGCTGAAAGAAGCCAGAGCTACAATGTTTACAGAAGGTGTGAGTTGGCTTGAAAACTGTCGGTCCTCAGATCTTTGCCACCTAATCTGGAGCTGTAACAGCAGCTGAAGGTGGTCCAATAAAGTTTTACCTCCTGGGGGCTGAATATTAAAGCCCGCCACACCTTACAGATGGGAACTATGGACAGTTTTCCTCTCTTTTCACAATTAGCTGCCAGTTTTTGTTGGTCTGTCACATAAAATCCTGATATAATCCTGATATAATCCATAAAAGTCTGGTTGCAACGTGTGAAAAAGGTGAACGGGTATGAATACTTCACACTTGTTTGCTCAGCAGGGGTTAATTAAACACAAAGTCACACGCATACGCATGTGGATGCTATAAACAAAGTGCGTTGCCTCAGTACCACTGCCAAGCTGCCAGGCTTGTTAAAGTAAAACAACAGGAGGAATCTCCCTGTGAGGCTCGCTGAGCCGCTTTCACAACGGACTCACTCTAACTTTCCAAGCACTTAAAAACCAAGGAATTTAGTTCAGATGTCCTGGAAAAAAAATAAAGTTTTGAGAAGTCTGCAGTGCGTCTCCAGACGGGCCTCAAAGTGTTTGACAGGCTATCAAAATGTGTCAAGCGGACCTGAAGCGGCGCATTGAGACGGCAGCTAGCTGCTACTGTAACTCCACCTGCCTGACAGGCGTGGAGGAAAACCAACGGATGAAAAATTGACGGTTTGGTTCCGCATTTTTGTGAAATTCCTTCAGTGTGAGCGAAGCATGGGAACAGCGCTAGCTTAAACCTCAATACTTATTTTGTTCAGTTTTTTCCCACAGCGGCTGAGTGAAAACTGGTTTTGGATGTTTTTGAACGTCAGCATGAAGATCCAAAATATTTCAGATAACATCTGTGATGCCAGTCAGACCAGATATATGGTGACTAGATACGATCTGTAACGGATTGTTTGGGATTTCTGGAAGGGAAAACAGTCAGACCACAGGAAAACTCCTCTTCAGATCCGGCAAACCAAGCAAATCACAGAGTTTAGAGGATTGTGGGCATTTTCTGTCACCGTTTTTATGAGATGCTGTTTGTAGATTTAAAAATAAAAAAATTAACAGCAATAATTTGGATTATTTAAAATGGGGGTTAATTTTTCAGACATAGTCACAGAGTCATTCATTCACTTATAAATGTCACTGTTTCAAACTAAATATTTAATTAGCAGCTTAATATTTAGGTGAAAACTAAATATTTAGCTTTAAACTAAATATTTTGCTACAAAGTTAAGAATATTTTTGCCTCAAATTAAATATTTAGCTCACAAGCAAAATATGTAGTTTCCAAGAAATATCCAAGCAAAATATTTAGTTTCCTTGAATATTAACTTTGAACTAAATATTTCAAACTAAATATAATGGATTTAGTTTCAAACAAAATGTTTAGTTTACAATAAATGTTTAGCTTTGAACTAAGTATTTAGGTTAAAGTTAAAAATATTTAGAAACTAAATAGCTATGTAGCTTCACACTAGATATTTCAAACTAAATATTTATCTTAGTTTAAAACTAAATGTAACTAAATATTTTCATTCAATTACATCTAGATTAAAATATGCACTCTCAAGCTAAATATTAAGCTTGCTAACAAAATATTTATGTTGAAGGTAAATATTTAGGTTTTAAACTAAATGTTTGGTTTTCTCAAATTATTGCTGTTAATTTTTGGCCCTCCATACCTTACAGGGTTCGTTCTCGCCCAAATGAAACATAATGAAAGTTTGGTGATTCGTTAATCATCAACTTTAGTTTCATATCAGACAGTTGGTCCAACAGGAAATGTTCTAATCTCAGTAAATGTTTCACTCAGGAAGGTCATTGGTGTTGCACCGCCTCCAACCTCATGTTTCTGAGTAAATCAGTTTTTTTTTTTCTCAAAACGTGATGAAAGTTTGATGATTCATAAAATACTGTTTGCATAAAACATTATATATATTTAGATAAAGTTGTTTTTAGATGGTAAATGATCAATAACCTGGATTTAAAACCAACTGATCCCAGAACTTTACCTCAACAGTCGTGACCTATACTTTTTTTATTCACATCCGCTCTTACTTTTTTTATCTACTGCTCAGAGCAATCTCCTTCAGGAAGTGAAATGAGAAACGTTTTGAGAGCAGCTGTACATTTCTGTGTCTCCTAATTGAATATAAAACTGAAAGTAATTATTTGGCAGTGAAATGGCAACGCTGCGCCCCAGGGTGAACACGTGGTGGAAGTTTTCCTTTGGATCTTCAGACTCACATTGGTTCAGCTCCCGCTCTGCTAACCGTTAGCAAGAAGCCACAAACATGCAAATATATATAAAAAAAGCACAAAAAGATGGAACATGATCCTCTCATGTCATAATACAATCAGCGAGAGCTAAAAAGTTTCCAGCCTCATTCTTGTTGTCATCATACACTACGGAGAAAAACATGGCTGTGATGTTTATCTGCCTAATTCCTATTTTTGTACTGCATGAAAAGAAACTCTCGTTTCAGTCTCTTATTTTGGCAAAGCGGAGCCTGCCAGTCTTCAGACACACTAAAACCTTGAAAGAGTATGACAATTACGTTGGTCAACAGCAACATCTGGAAGATGGCAACCAGCGGAAGACATTATCCATAAAGCAAAAACATCTCTGGAAATGTTGCATTGTTTTGAAATTCCAGCCATTTGTCCGTGTCACTTCATCTTTTGTCCCCAAAAATAACAAAGACGTGAGTCAAGATGTGTTGGAGGGACTAGTGGTGCAGCCTCACATGCACAAACAGGGTCATTCTGCCAAATAGACGGACCGCAAATCAAGATAGGGCTTGGCCGAGAAGTCAAGTGAGAAATTAAAACTGTCATCAGCAACAGCATCACAAAGTTGCAGATAGAAAGATCCCACAAGAGGAGCAGCAGCGGTGGTGGTACGACTGGGAGAAACGTCCCTACTGAGGGAGCCCTTGGTTCCTTTTGGGACAAAAAGTTTCTTAGGTGCAGTCCACCAATCAGAACGTGAAGACTTGGAGCGCGTTGGCCCACCGGCGGTCCGGTAAGTTGGCCAAGCTGTTGCTGAAATCAGTCCAACTCAGGAAGTGGTGAGCACTGCGAAGTTACGTCCTTGGAAAAGTGCGGAGGACGCAACTTTACGGCCTGCCGTGCGTAAAGTACGAAAGCAACGAGGCGGAAGACGGTCACTCGCACCAGCTTGAGGTCGGAGTTCAACGGGTTGAACGTTTCAAACCCTTTTATTGGTCCCTTTTTAAGGCAAACCAATCGAACACAGAGACAGGTAGAATAATCATACAATGTACACAAAAACGTTGGTCCATAAAACATGGAAGGTACATGCAGTTGTTTTTGTATGCGCAGTGTTCCCTTGATTAAAAAAAGGCGATGGGGGTTGAGGGAGGGAGGAACAGTCATGGAGAGGTCGCGAAGTTCAGATCACGCTTTGCTGCATTTCCCCTTCTTCTCTTTGCGCTGAAACTTCCTCAGACGTCTCGTCCAAACGTCCCTCCACTGGATCACCAGGCTGTTCTTATCAGCCACCAAGCCAACTCGCTCTGGTCCAGAGACGCCCCCTCCGGGCCCGACTCCCGGGCCCGCCGCCGGGGCCGTGCCGCCCTCGGCGCCGCCCATCACCAGGAATCTTTTGCTCATCTGGATCTTGGGGCATTTGCAGGCCAGGTCCTTCATGTGTACCCACAGGATGTTGTCGCCACGCTTCAGGGGCTCGTCGCGGCTTTTGTACACGGACACAACGCTGACCGAGAACTTGGCCCAGTCCCCGACAGTCTCCATGTCCAACACGTTGACCTGGACCGCTGCGGAAACAAACAAACAATCAATCAATCAATCAATCAATCAATCAATCAATCAATCAATCAAGTTCCATTTGTACAGCGTATTTTGGCAACAAGGCAGGTCAATGTATACAAAAATGTCAAATTCTCTGTTCATTCTGTCATTACACACCAAAATGTTGACTGATGTTTCATTTCTTGTGGTACAAAAGCAGCTCTAAACAGACGGACGGGTTTTTAGTTTGTTCCAGATCTGTGGAGCATAGAAGCTGAATGCTGCTTCTCCATGTTTAGTTCTGGATGCAGAGCAGAACCAGAAGACCTGCGAGGTCCGGAAGGTCGATACCTCAGCAGCAGATCTTTAAGCCGTTCAGTGATTCATAAAGTAACAGCATTATTTTAAAGTAAATTCTCTCAAACAAGCTCCTGTACTTTGATAAAAAGTTACTTGTAAGTTACTGTTGTCTTATTTCAAGTGTATTAAGATATTTGCACTGAAAATACTTGGTAAGATTTTGTGTTTTTGAAGTGATAAATGACTGCATTGTGTCTGATGAGTGTATGTGAACTTCTGACTGATAGTTGTGTTTTCTTACCGTAATCCTTCTTGCAGTATTTCTTCATGTTGATCTTTAGGTTTCCTTTCACTGGTTTACAATAAGACTCACAATCTGCAAAAACAAAGACAAACAACTTTTACTTTTTATAAAACTTCAGCTGTTAAGGTTCAACACTCATCGACTTCCTGCAACACATGTATTCTTGAAATCTTTACGCTCTAATGCATCACTGCAATGACAGCAATGCAAAAACACAAAATCTCACCAAGTATTTTTTGTCTAGTTTCTAGCACAAATATCTCAGTACACGTGAAATAAGACAAAACTAACTGGCAAGTTCAGCAACATATAGGAGCTTGTTTTAAGTCAGTAATTGGTGAAATAGTTCTAGTTCCACCGGAGCCGTTACCTAGCAACCCCAGCCAAGCTCAGCTGTTACCTAGCAACCCCTGCCAAGCTCAGCTGTTACCTAGCAACCCAGTTCTAGTTCCACTGGCAGATTTTTTCACTTTTATAAAGACATTTTTCCCATGTTATAATTCATTAATTTGCCAATGGAAATGGAGCTTTTTCATTAATATTAAGGAATTATTTATTTAAAACAAGCTCCTATATCTTGCTGAAAAATAAAACAAGTTTTATTTATTCAAGTATAATATTGTAGCTGCACTAAAAACTTGACCAAGATGACTTGGTAAGATTTTGTGTTTTTGCAGTGAGGAAAGCTTCAGCTGACGACACGATGGGTCAATCGTCTCTGTTTACCATTTTTGCTTGCCGTGCCTGTATAGTTATAGTTATCATTGTGACATTCAAAATCAGTTTATTTGTTGATTTAACTGTTTTCCCCAACATAAATCTTGTTATGTTGGAGCCATTTTGCTCCAGATTTTATTAATTTAAGGGAACTTGAAGAAGTTAAATGACAAAGTTATTAAATATAGTTTACAGCTGACACTGATGACTGTGTACACCATTCCTCATGGATGAATAAATTTCCTGATGAGTTCATTCAGATAAAAAAAACCCTTCAAAGGCTCCAGAGCACATGCATGTAATTATTTCCCAAGGTTTGTTTTCTAGAAATCCTGAAATATTTATTTTGTCCACTCAACGATATGAGCGCCGATTCTCTGTGTGATTGCAAAAGACATTTTCTATCAACACAGGAAGAGCAGAGGAAATGCCAGAGACCAAGCTGATAAGAAACACAACTGAACGCATTTTTAAAAAAACAGATGAATGCGATCATGTTGCAAAAATAATATTCAAAGCGCTGGTCCTCTGTAGGAGATGTGGATGATTATTAGGAAAGCTTCACATTTCAGTTTGCCACTGGATTTTGTGAATAATTTAAATTTCATTTCACTTATTTCAACTGAAACACCTAATAAATAACTCAACGTTTGGGAGATTTCAAAATCTTAGAAGCTAACTTCACATTTTTTCATTTTAGTCAGATTAGTGTAGCTTTTTATTGCTACTTAAACACATTTACTTGTTGAGTGACCTTTTAGCCCCAAATCGCTAATCATAAACATTAGCTCCACTAATGCTAACATGCTATCCCAACATGGTATGTTGTAGAAGCTAATGCTAAAGCGCTAAGTTCAGCCATATTGGCATAAAGAGAAGATGAGCAGAATATTGACAAAGTTTTACGCACATTTTTAATGGAAATGCAGCTGGCGGCTAGCGGCTGGCAGCTAGCGGCTGGCAGCTAGCGACTGGCAGCTAGCGGCTGGCAGCTAGCGGCTGGCAGCTAGCGGCTGGCAGCTAGCGACTGGCAGCTAGCGACTGGCAGCTAGCGACTGGCAGCTAGCTACTGGCAGCTAGCTACTGGCAGCTAGTGTTTCCAAACCAGCTGTGGTTCCCTAACCTCTGTGAATACCAGGGATTTACTGAACTAACTTCTTTAAACTTATGCAGGACCTTGTGTAAGTTTTTCTTTTTTTTTACCAGGCAACATTTCTTCAACATGAGGGAGGAATTCAGACTAAAGTTGCTAAGAGGAAAATGACTTTGCACCATCATGTAGCAAACAAAATGAAAATACTAGAACCGTTATACTCCAAACGAAGAAAAAAAAAACCAATCATATTTTCAAGTAGTAGAAATTAAGGATTTTTATGATGCTCAAATGTAAGGGAGTTGGTCTGACCGTTTCTGGAGGAAATGACTAAATAGGAGGAAGAAGCCGAGGGCCAAAGAGGCCATAAAATGACCAAGCAGACTTGGCCTGAATGCTGCAGGTTTTATTAGCCAAAGAAAAGGAGGAATAAGCAACACTGAGGAAGTCGGAAGTAAAGATATGGATGTTTGGGGTGTACGGGGTCCAAAATGCGGCCCGGGGACCATTTGTGGCCCCTGGGCTGATTTTGTGCAGCCCCCCAACTGCAATTCAAAAATGATTCATAACTGTCCCATAGATGCAGATGGAGACTTTTCATTTGTAATCAGGGTAAAAATAAATTTACCAACATGATTTCCTTACACAGAAAAATGTAAGGTGCAAAACAAAGTATTCAAGTTTTCATAACTAAGTTTTAACAAAAGATAAAACCAAGTTTATCCAGACACTTTTACTGAAAATCCAACATTGCTGCGCCAAAGTTAGCTCTTAGTTTTCTTAAACTTGGCTAAATATAACAAGTGTTTTGAAACATCCATCCATCCATTTCCTTACTCCCCTGTCCCTTTGTGGGATCCGTTAGCCGACCTCCAGCTAACGTTCCTGGCGAGAGGCGGGGTCACCCTGGGCAGGTCGCCAGTCTGTAGCAGTGTTTTGAAACAAAGTGACCTAAATCCTGTTCTTGTTACTGAAAATAAAATTATTCAGTTGAGCCCAAAAGAAACCAGAAACTTTCTTTCAAACATGCAACACCTACTGCGGCGTGTTGGAGCCATTATAGAAAAAAATACTAAACTTCTGCCAAAAAAATCTGAAATTCTGAGTAATCAGAAATTTTCTTGGAAAAAAAATCTAATTTTTCAATTAATATAAATTTAATTACTTAACTTTTTGTAGAACATTTCCAAGTTTTCTAGAAAATTTCTGAGATTAATCACAAAAGTCAAAAATCTAAAGACCAAATTTGTATAATTTTTGAATTGCAGTTGAAGGCCGCACAAAATCAGTCCAAGGCCCACAAACGGCCCCCGGGCCGCACTTTGGACAGCCCTCCCTCAGTTAGTCTGAGCAGTGTTTTCCCATGACTGGAAGTTTATTGCTGGTTCTTCACCTGTTAGAGCTCATGGAGAATCAGCCAATGACCCAGAAGGAAACCCTAACTGGCAACCAGAGATCCCCCTTTCACTGCGCAGTGACAAGGACAAATGGTGTCCACCGCCCCTCACACAAAACGCTGGGGTTAGCTATAGGTTGCTGATGGTGAGGCTTCTCACCCGCTAGTTTAGGAAAAGAAGGATGGGGGAATTTCCTGGTTTGCTTCGAAGAAGCTGGGATGAATTGACAATCAGTGACTTGTGTTCTTAGACTCTTTAACATTTTCCCAAGGAAGAAGTAAACAGGACAGAGCTGCCCCCATTTTTTGGTCGCTAAATCTAAAACGACCAAATATGGAGTTCCTGAGCTGCCTTGGAAACTCTGGAAAACCTGGAATTTGACTTGGCAATTAAACAAAGGGAAGATCATTTACTTTTATTTAAATATCTGACTGTAAGGAACACACTGTTAATTAAATGTAAGTTTGAGTGAAGGGAGAGTTGGATAACAACTAGTTACATGTACTTGAGTAACTTTTTTTTATTTATTTACTTTTAGAAGTATTTTTATTACGCTGTACTTTTTACTTTTACCTGAGTAATTTTATTATAAAGTATCTCTATTCTTGCGTAAAATTTCTGGATTTTCTTCCCACTGAATGAAAATCAAACACGTTTTAACCAGAAATTCACCAGACAGACACAGACCTGCAGTTTTTGTTAAAGTTTTATACATTTTTTTTATTGAAAGAAACTGATTTGGAAAATATTCTTTTGCCTGATTGTAACTTTTTTTTTGTTACCTGTATAATTATTGTTTTCATTCTTAAAATACCAAAATTTCCACTTCATATTTTGGTCCATCTGATGATATAACTTTTAAATAATAAAAGTGCTTAACAGGCTTTTCAAATATATTTTACTCTTATTTGAGTATTTTCATGGATGGCTTCTTTTATTTTAGTAATTTTATTATGAAGTATCGCAAACCAGCAGGCAATGCTGAGATTAATCACAAAAGTCAAAAATCTAAAGGCCAAATTTGTATAATTTTTGAATTGCAGTTGAAGGCCGCACAAAATCAGTCCAAGGCCCACAAACCCAACTCCAGCAGAATTCCGTCCGTTACCTAGCAACCCCAGCAGAATTCCGTCCGTTACCTAGGAACCCCAGCAGAATTCCGCCCGTTACCTAGCAACCCCAGCAG
Source organism: Poecilia mexicana (assembly GCF_051168715.1). Taxonomy (NCBI): domain Eukaryota; kingdom Metazoa; phylum Chordata; class Actinopteri; order Cyprinodontiformes; family Poeciliidae; genus Poecilia; species Poecilia mexicana. The sequence continues at coordinate 2,488,109 of NW_028263388.1, forward strand.
AATTCCGTCCGTTACCTAGGAACCCCAGCAGAATTCCGCCCGTTACCTAGCAACCCCAGCAGAATTCCGTCCGTTACCTAGGAACCCCAGCAGAATTCCGCCCGTTACCTAGCAACCCCAGCAGAATTCCGCCCGTTACCTAGCAACCCCAGCAGAATTCCGCCCGTTACCTAGCAACGTAATGCTGAGCTCCTGGACAAGACAAAGTGTTTTTGTTGTTATCCAGAAACTGTTTGCTGCATTCCTGTTGGTTTTACAGGAGGCTCCACTTCTGCTTTTCAAAGATGTATGGTTGTATAATTACACATCTGTTTGCAGCCATTTCCAGGCGCTAGTGTAAACATAGAGTTGGGGGCGTGGCCAGCAGCAGCTTATTCAGATTTAAAGTGACAGGATGCCCTAAAACAGCTCATTCTGAAAGGAGCTAAAAATAGTTTAAAATCTCATTATCGAAGAATGATTTTCTGAAAAAATGTAATTAAAATGTTTTGTGTTGTCCATCTTTGATGAATGTGTGATTGAATTTAAATTATTTTAATGTTTTTTCTTTGTAAAACTGAACTAAACTGAATTGAATGAGCATAAATCAACCTTGAACTTTAATCTTAGTTAAACTGTCAGAAGAAAAGTTGTGACCCATCCAGAATCTGAGCTGTTGCCTTAAAGGGATTTATTTAATAAGCATTATTACCGATATTAAAGTCAGGTTTTAGATGAACAGCTGCACAGTAACATTAGACTGTACTGCATAAGGATTGGGAAATATTAAACATTTTATGTTACTCTTCTGTAGTTATATAATAATGTGTCTTTTGTTTATGTTTCCAAGTTCAGCTTTTAACTTCATCCAAGGTATCTAGTCATTAAATATGCCTCCAACTCTTTAAGTGTTGCTCTTGAAACGCAAGAAAGCACAAATCAAAACTTTGAACCGAGCTGAGAAGTAAAACTTGACAGTTACTGATTTAAAAAATAAGTCTAATGTTTTAGAAGCAAAGGGATGTAAAAACAATAACTGTTATGCTTCGAAAACGCTCTGGTGTGGAGTGGGGAGGGGGGCGTAATCCGCAGTTTGAGTGATGATATATGCTATAAATCAACTAACGAATCAACATTTCCAAATCGCCACCGCCGTTCAAAGCAAACAGCCACTGCATGAAAAATAAGGACTGGGTAATTGACCGGAGCCTAAGCTGGAGAGTCGGAGGGAGTGACTGAACATATTTCCCCCCAGTCATTTGCCAAGTCTCTTTTCACACCTCAGAACTCCCAACTTCCCCTCGATACCGTAACTAATCAGGTCTGCAGCCAATCGGCTGGCGGCGCAGCGAGCCTTCGCTCCAGGGCCGAGCGGTCGGAGTTTTAAGACAATGGAAAAATCCTGCCGTCCCCGCTGCGCTCATAACTTCAAACATCCAGACCCGCCCTGCCTTAATATTTATTCCACACCTTAAAAGTCATGTCTAGAAAGGTTGAGAAATATGTTTTTGTTCCTCTCGTAAAGCAGCGGCGCTCATGGGTGAGGCGCAGAGCGGCTCGGCTAACCTGCTGGCTCCTCCGTGCTGCTGACCGCAGCGGTGGGGTTGACCACCGGGATCTCTGAAACACACAGGAGACGCAAATTAATGGCGATCCAGAGCGTGAAAACATCGTACAGATACAGAAAACACACAAGAAACAAGCAAACAGGTTCAGACGGAGATGATCACACACAGTTTGATGTTTACATCAGTTTGTTTCTTTCTCAGGTCGATTCTGACAGAAAGACACTTATTGGTTGAATGTCGACTTACACTGCAAAAAAACAAAACCTTACCAAGTAAGTTTGGTCTGGTCTCCAGTTCAAATATCTTAATACACTTGAAATAAGACAAAGCTAAGAAATGAGTTTTAAACAAGGAGATGTTTTAATAATTTCTTAATATTGATTAGCAGATTATTTTACATGTAACTCTACGTTTTCCCATCCTGGTTTTGTGTTTTGCAGTGTAGCAGGAGAAATACCTCGTGGTTTTTTACCAAAGACAAAAGAGAAATCCTCCGTTAAATCTGACGCTACTACACCTTTGTTTACATCTGGTGAAGAAGGAAGTTGCGGTCAGTGTCTTCAGAGGTTTTCTTGTTTCCTTCAGTGGCTGTCCTTTAAAACTAGACTAAAAGTATGTGAGGATGATTGACAGCGCTAAGCCCCTCCTCCTGGCTCTGATTGGTTGTTTTAGTGTCGTTTCTTCAGACGGCAACATTAGCTCAGACAGGAGGCAGGTGAGATCAGATTTCCCACAGATCATCTGTCTCATATCAAACTGTCATGACATGGAGACATTTTAATAAAAGTTGCGTACCGCAGTTTTTGCCCCTGCCTCGTCCCCCTGAGGAGAAAACATCCTGATGCCCCCAGCAGATGCCGGGTTAACTCTGCGGCGTAATCTCCCTGTTTGGACAGACGGACAGATGGCGCGGGGCATCTTGAGGCAGATGCCGCCCCCTCGCTGGCGGCGCGTTGGAATTCCTCCTGGACCTCTAATCGTATGCGACCTCCCAATACAAATGCTAATGCTAACACCGCTGGTACCGAAACACAGAATTACCGGAACGCCGGATCTGCTTTTGATTAGGTTGAGGGTTTTCAGTCCAGTGTGTGTGTGTGTGTGTGTTTGCGTGTGTGTGCGTGTGTGGGTGTGTGTGTGTGTGTGTGTGTGTGTGTTGGGCAAGGTTTGGTTCTTGGAAAGCCGTTTTGAGGCAACGCAGCAGTTGTCTCTTTAAAATTATGGACACCCTGCCAACCAAAACAAACAAGGCGCGCGGAGGCCTGGTGGCGGCCGCCGGGCGCAGCTGCTGCGGCCGCTCGGAGCCCCCGAGCCGTCAGCGCCTCGTCCTGTGCAGACGGACAGATGATGAAAGGATGGATGGAAATGGCTGCTGCCGTCATACTAATTGGCTGTTCAATGGGATTGTCTTCTGTCTTGGGAAACGGAAATCTCAGGAGGCAAAAATGACAATCATGAGACCATTTAAATAAAAATAAAAAGCAAAATACATGACAGGATTCAGTGCTGATAATGAGAACAAAAGCATTCGCACTGCAAAAACACAACATCTTCATTATTTTCAGTATATACAGACTGAAGACTTTTATCAGTCAGTTTTTGGTAAAAAGAGACAAATGAGAAATCTTTATTTTCAATTATCATGTGATTGATTTATTTATTGTTTATTGCGACAGGCCTGTTCATAACATCAATGTTACTCTTAAAAGTAACTTTTTAGCAAGATATGGGAGCTTGTTTAGAGTCAATAATTGATTATTGATAAACTGGCAGATTATTTCATTTATAACAAAACATTATTATCATGTTATAAATGAAATAATCTGCCAATGAAACAAGAATTATTGACTTAAAACAACCTCTTATATCTTGATAAAAAAGTTGCTTTGTAAGTTAGTTTTGTCTTATTTCAAATGTACCAAGACATTTGCAGTAGAAACTAGACCAAAAATTCTTGGTAGGATTTTGTGTTTTTGCAGTAAATCCCAATAATTGAAGTGGTTACAACATTTAAAAATGTAGAAACACTCCATTGTCTGGCTCTGCAGTAAATCCAGCCATGTATTTTGCTTCAAAAAACCAGATCCCAAACACACATCAACTGGCTTCCTTCCCCTTCCAGGACAGACCAGCGTCACTCAGAGTCCTGTGTAGTTGACCATCCGTGTCCGCAGTCGTCTTCCCCTTCATGCTCATCTGCCATCTGCTGCAGGGCTGCGTGTGAGAGGAGCAGCGTGGCAGCCTGCGGCAGCGTGGCAGCCTGCGGCAGCGTGGCGCTGCGAGGCCGGGCGGGGCCCCACTCCAGTCTGAGAGCCAGCAATGTGGCGCTCAGTGTGGCGGGGAGCTGCCCTCACTTACACATGGCTGTGTGTGCCAGGCCGCTGGTGGAACTCACAGCCCACAAGGACACACACACACACACACACACACGTTTGTCACAGGAAATTAAACACCAAATCTACTGCATCTAGAGTGAAAACACACACACTGCATGAGAGTGGAATAACAGTGGCAACTGTTATGGATCGGGACGACAAAAACACAACATGTTACCAAGTAGTTTTTTGTCTAGTTTCTAGTGGAAATATCTGAGTGCATTTTAAATAAGACAAAACTAAATGAAAAGTAACTTTTCATCAAGAAACAGGAGCTTATTTTAAGTCATAACATGGGAAAATGTCTGCCAGTGGAGCTAGAACTGGGTTGCTAGGAGACGGGCTGGGCTCGGCTGGCGTTGCTAGGTAACAGCGTCAGAGGAACCAGAACTTTTTCATCAATATTTAGGAATTATTTACTTAAAAGAAGCTTCTATATGTTGCTGAAAAATTTGTTTGGTTTTATTTCAAGTGTACTAAACTATTTCCACCAGAAACTAGAACAAAAATACGAGGTAACATGTTGTATTTTTGCAGTTGGCATTTCAGCTTTCTACCAACAAAATCTTAAGTATTTTTGGTTGAACATTTAAGGCAAATATATCTTGGCATTCCTGAAGTGAGACAAAACTTACAAACACTTTTCAGAAAGATATAGGAGCTTGTTTTCAAACAGTAATTTGAAAATGTTTATGAAAAAAAGTTTCACTGGCAGATTAAAACATTTTCCCATGTTACAAATGACATAATCAGCCAGTGGAACTATAACTTTTTTAATCAACATTTACAAATTATTAATATAAAACAAGCTTCCATTTCTTGCTAAAAAGTTACTTCCAAGTTAGTTTTTGTTTTAAAGATATTTTCACCAGAAACTAAAATAAAAATACTTGGTGAGATTTTGTGTTTTTGCAGTGCAGTGACTCTCCAGAAATCAGCAACATTTTCCTTTATTCCTGTACGTTTCTGCTCAAACCTGCAGGTCTTCTACACTCCTGACAACAGTTTGTGTTAATTACTACAAGTTTTGTTCAAAGAGTCATTGGAAATCTATAAAAACTAAAAGGTTATAGACGTGTGTGAGTGGTGTGTGTGTTGCAGTGTGTATTCATCACTCACTGATGCAGGGGGCCACAGGTGAGCGGCTCTGCTGGTAGCCCTTGGCGCAGCGGTTGCAGGTGATGCCGGTGACGCCGTCCTTGCAGGGACACTGGCCGGTGGTTTGGTTGCATGTTTTGCCTGCGGCGCCCACAGGGTGGCAGTCACACGCTGGGGGCAGGTGTGAAGGGGGAGGGAGAGTGTTAATATAGAGACACAAACAAAACATTCAAACTAGCTGGTTGAATTTGCTGCCAAAATCCTGTTTCACATATAGAGAGGAGTTATAATTTACATTCTGCAGGTTTTTGAACATCCATTTGGGTTCCTGCTGCTCCTATAAGCACTTAAATAAATCACCCAGACATTTTTTACCATTAAGTTCATGTTTTTTGGTGTTTGGAAAATAAGTCGTTTTAAAAATGTCCCTAATGTAACATCACAAATCAACAGGCGATGCCCCGTTACCTAGCAACCCCAGCAGAATTCCACCTGTTACCAAGCAACACAACGGAGCTCCATCATGTTTTTTTGTCAGCTGGTTTTCCCGCTGTATGCGCTGTACAATGGCTGCTGGAAAAGACAGAAGTGTTTTGTTGTTGACCTACCACCAGAAACCATTTGCTGGATTCTGGCTGGTTGTGCAGGAGGCTCCACTAATGCTTTTTAAGCATGTACGGTTGTATAATTGTTTGCAGCCGTTTTCACGTGTGAGTGTAAACGTTGATTTGGTGGGCGTGGTCAGCAGCAGCTTATCCGGATTTAAAGTGACAAACACCCTAAAACAGTTCATTCACTGCAAAAAACACTAATTTTACCAAATATTTTATATTTTGATTTGGAAATATCTCAGTACAGCTGAAATAAGACAAAACCAAAAATGCAACTTTTCAGCAACATAAAGGATCCTGTTTCAAGTCAATAATTCCTCAGTGAAAAGCTGATCGTTCCATTCATAGAGCAGGAAAAATTTCTTCTTAGACATTTAACAAAACACATTCACTTGTTAAAAGTGAAATAATCTGCAGATGGAAACGTTTATCCTATTTTAAGGATTTATTTACATAAAACAAGCTCCTGTGTTTTGCTGAAAAGCTACTTGTACGTTAGTTTTGTCTTAAGATATTTTCTGTAGAAAGCAGAGAAAAATACTTGGTAAGACTTGTGTTTTTTGCAGTGTTTTTTGCAGTGTTTTTTGCAGTGTTTTTTGCAGCCAGACTAAACTCTCATTGTTTTGTGGAAAAATGTCACAAACATGTTTTGTTTTGCCCACAGTCCTTTCCTCACCTGTTCAGGGGAACATAATAGATCGCCTCTAATGTCTTCACGGAACTAAAACTGGATCGGTTTCAATATATTTTGTATTTTTTATGTTGCAGGACAGTTATGAATTTTTACTTTTCACTTCCTGAAAATGGTAAGAAACTCCCCATGTTTGTCTTTTGAGTGGAGCCGGAGGCTGAGCGTTACGTTCAGTGGAATATTAGTGGGAAACCCAAATGATGCGTCTTCATCTCCCGTTTCTGCTTATTTCCTTCCTCCTGAACTCCGTCTGGTGACTCGCTGCCTTGTTTCATCACTTCCCGAAAACTCGGTCCATGCCCGGCAGATGCCAACAGCAACACGCCGCGCTCCGCTCACCTCGCCTTGGCAAAACTTTCCTTCGCTTTTCTGGTTCTGGGTGATTTATTTAAGCTACTTTATCCAAAATGAGGCGTTTTTGGCACCGAGGAGTTGTTAGATACATGATCCAGGGTGTTGGTCAGAAGCACTTTGACAGATATTTACAAGAGAGCGCAGAGGATGACAGGAAGGGGAGAGAGCCACTCATCAGACTGAGGGGAACATGGGAAACATTCAGCCTCTCATGGCTCCGCAGAATAAACAGAATCCAACTGAACTGTCACCAAATAGGGCGTTCGGTTTTAACAAACAAAACCTGAAAAGTGTGGTGTGCATTTTTAATCTGCTTCCTTTGGAATTACTAATTGATATTAATTAGACTTTGGGTTCGTCTCCACCACATTTTCACATCTACACTGCAAAAACACAAAACTTACCAAGTATTTTGTCTAGTTTCTGGTGTAAATATCTTGAAATAAGAGAAAATTAACTCCAGGAAGTTATAAGAGCTTCCTTTGAGTCAATAATTCTTCAGCATTGATGAAAATGTTCCAGTTCCTAACAAGACGTGAAACTAGAGTTTTTCCATCAATATTAAGAAACCATTCACTTAAAACAAACAATTATGTCTTATTAAAAAGTGACATAAGTTAATTTAGTCTTATTTCCAGCATACTAATATATTTGCAATAAAACCTAGACCAAAAATACTGAGTAAAATTTGTGTTTTTGGAGTGAAATCACTGGCAGCTGCTTTATGTTTAACTGCATTACAAAAACACAAAATCTTACCAAGGATTTTTGGTTATTTGCATTGGAAACTATATAAAAAAACAGTGTAAATATTATATTTCTGTATGTTTGTTCTAAACAACATATCAAAGCAGTGCAGATGAAGAAACTTTTTATCTGACTTCTTTGGGATCATTTACTCTTTGTCCTTTTTACTCTGAACCGTCTTTCCTCTCATTCTCGGGGACTTTTTTGAAACATACACTCATATAAAATTTGTAAGTGTCGAAATTTATATTAAAAAAGAAAAAAAGCGTGACTCTAACATTACATTTTGGGGGGAAACCCTGTAATCAAACAGTGAGTGATATGAGTTTGCAGGAAAAGGCGTCTGCTGACATGCCGCAGCTTCTTCTCTCCACACAACCAGCGCCTTCGCATGCCGCTTGCTCCTTTGTTAGCCGCTACAACAAAAGCAGAGGACTATACCATCTGTTGACGGGGGCCGGCGGGGGTTTAAATGGCCCACTCTGACCCGGCAATGATTGTGTGCATCTGGCGACAGGGTAGGGAAAGATTAACTGCAGCCCAGATCTTCAGAAACACTTCTGCCTTTTCCTGCAGGGCTAATCGGTCCACAGGTGTCAGAGTGATTGTTTTCTATTTGAAGCTATAAATCAGGACGTATTCAACCCCCCAACGCTCCGCTTCAGTCCTGCAGGCCGCGCCAGGAAACCATAACCTTTGACAAACGTGTTGCTGCACTGCAAAAACACAAATCTTACCAAGCAGTTTGGGTCTGATTTTAGTGCAAATATCTCAGAACACTTTAAATAACAGTAAACTAACTTACAAGTAACTTTTCAGCAAAGATATAGCAGCTTGTTTAGAGTTAATCATTCATTAATATTGAAACATAGTAATCACACTGCCTGATTTCCTCATTCATAAGGCATTTTCCCAGTGTTCCCAGTGTTCCCAGTGAATACGCTGCAAGTAGAACTGGTCAAGAATTATCGACTTAACAAGCTCCTACTTTGTCTTGCTGAAAAGATACATTTTTATTTAGTTTTGTCTTTTTCAAGTGTACTAAGATATTTGTACTATAAACCAAACAAAAATATTTGTAAAGTTTTTGCAGTGTGGTTAGACATCAAGCAGCTGCCAGTGATTCCACTGCAAAAACACAAAATCTTACCAATTTTTTAAAAACAAAACTAACATAAAATGTAACTTGTAGGCAAGTATCTTTTGCTAGTTTTTAGTGCAAATTTCTTAGTTTTGTCTTATTTCTAGTGTACTAACATAAAAGTTTTCACCAACACATACGATTGTTTTGAATGAATAATTCCTTAATATCGACGAAAAGGTGTAGTTCCACTTTGCTGATTCAGTTTATGAGATTTTTTCCTTTTGTAAGTGAAATAATCTGCCAGTAGAACTAGAACTGGTTGCTAGGCGACGTTTGGGCTTGGCTGGGGTTGCTAGGTAACGGCGTCAGTTGAACTAGAACTTTCTCAATATTAAGTAATTATTCACTTAAAACAAGCTGCTATTTCTTACTGAAAAAAATTACATTTTTAGTTAATTTAGTCTTATTTCAATTGTACTAAGATATTTACTGATATATCAGTCAGTTGCCAGTGAGTTCACTGGAAAACTACAAAATCTTTTTGGCTAGTTTCTAGTGCAAATATCTTAATACTTTGTCTTTAAATAAGACAAAGTTAACTTGCAAGGAACTTTCTGCAAGCTATATTTTGTTTTAAGTCAATAATTTCTTAAAATGGACAAACAGCAAAAGTTCCACCAGCAGATGATTGAATTTATAACGTCTACACAGGACTCTGAGTGACACTGATCTGTCCTGCAAGGGAAGGAAACCAGTAGATGTGTGTTTGGGATCTGGTTTTTTGAAGCAAATCTATAGACATCTTATTAGTGAAATAATCTGCCAATAGAACTTTAACTTTTTTAAATCCATTTTAAGGAATTGTTGACGTAAAACAAGCCTGGATATCTTGCTAAAAATTTTGTTGTCAGTTAGTTTTGCCTTATTTCAGGTGAAGTGAGATATTTGCTCTAAACTAGACCAGAAATACTGGGTAATATGTTGTGTTTTTACAGTGCTGCGCAGCCACAACACCCAGAAACCAGTTTTAAATGCATATCAATCCCAACATATCCGCCTGTAAACCTGCGGTGGAGGTTTCAGGCATTTAAAGTCGATGATTTGTCAGTGGCAGCTGCTGCAGGGTCATTAAAACGCAGTCAAGTCGTTCTGATCACAAACAATTCGACTGCATGTTTACTCATCTATGAAACGATGTTTCCAAAGCCGGGGACAAACCCGGGTTACTCGATCCGGAAGATGCTGGTCTCTCCTGCCTGCTGAGACTCGCAGCAAAGCACTGACAGGCCATTGTTTCCACGGCGATCAGAGCATCAACCGTAAACACGATGAGTGTTATGCACACACACTCCTGCCTTTTGAAGAAGACGTCACAGTTTACCGTCAACGTCTGCGTTGTTCTGCAAACGGCCCGATGCGTTTGGGTCTGGGTGGGACGGCTGCTGGTTCCTTTTCTCTGGTTTTTATGAGTCGGGTCTGAACCGGTTACAGAGCTGAAAAACAAACTCAGATGGCTTTTCACGCAGACGTGACAGGAGGCACCGACTCAACCGCCGTTTGTTTTGTTTCAGCAGATTAATGCTGACATCAGCTTTTTACATCAGTTAATATTGATAATAATAGATTATTTTCTGTTTTAAATATCTGAAATATTGCCAGTCTGGTGGCATGGACGGTTTTCTCTCCATGTCGCTGTTTTATGTTTTTAAGATGCTAAATGGGAAAACTTTAAACTACTGATGGCTGCACTGCAAAAACACAAAATCATATTTGTTTGGTTTCGAGTTCAAATATCTTATTTCACTTGAAGATGATTCAGAACTAATGTGATGCTGACTGTGACCTAAATAGGTAAAATTGATCTTATTTTATTTTATCCTTTGCTCTAAATTTGAATTCTGCTTTTTTCTTTTTTTAATGAAAATATACAGTTACAGAAAAATACATCTGTCTTCCTAGACGTGTCTCATTGATGATCTTAAATTGCTCTAATATTCCAAAAACGTGACTGAAGTTTCGGCCATTTTTTCCTCACTATTTATCCATTCATATTTTCTGGTAACAATTTGAGTCATTAAGTCGTTTCTCATTTGCTAATGTCAATTTGTTAGCATATTGACTCAAAACCACATTTTTCTCGCTGTCTGTGTCGGCTACGCTACACGCAGACTCGTTGCCATAGCAACATAAACGCCACTTTATGTTTCAGGATTCAACAGACAAAAACACTCAAACATTTCAGAGAACAGAACCTTCAGTCCGTTACAGTTTCACGTTTTCAGGCTTGATGTTTATTTTGTGATTATTAATAAGTGGCCGTTGTGGCAGATTAGCTGCGCTGCTATCAGCTAAGCTAACACAGCTTAGCGATGATCTGTCAGAGTTGGTGTTTGGGTCGTGTTATTTTTCTTTTTCTTTACTGAACCAAACCACCGAACTCCACATCACATCTACATGTTATGGTTCTCATAGTCAAGCTAGCATAACTTGCTACTTTTTTTCTTAATTAAACTTTTTACTGGCCTTGTTATGTAGTTGTTGTAATGTTGACAATTTGTAACACTAATTTTTATACATCAGGTGTACATTTAAGATTTAGCACATAATATTGATAACTTAACAGCTAAAAGTAATGCTAGCTATCGTTAGCTAGCAGCTTTTTGCCCTCCAGCAGGGAGATGGAGGCCGGATTTGAAGCGCTTGACGTCCCGCTGTAATGGGTCCATAACTAGCTGATAAGTTACTTGTCCGTTTTATCTTTCTTCTTATTTGCATGTATGCAGAAACTACTTGGTAAATTTGTATTTTTTGCAGTGTGGGTGATCTTTTGGGTTGTTTCTAGAAGCAGTTGAGGCCCGAATGGAAGTACAAAAACATGCAAAATGTGAATTTTGCATAATTGGTGCCCTTTGAGATCTTAGCAGAGCGAACTCCCGTCTCAGCTCTCTATTCTAACTTTAATCAGAAACAGACCAGTCCGTCTCTTTTCTTTCCCACAGAAGACACCTGCGTTTTATTGTCCTCTTCCAGTTCTGACACTTCAGCCATACCTCCGACTTTAATCATGACATAAAGCACAGACAGGAGTGAGAGTCGGAGAATAAAACCAGGGATTCAGTGGGAAAAGACAAAGGTGTTAAAGGTTTGTGGTGAGTCAGGGCATGAAAAAGCCAGAAGTGTTGGAGCCGCCGGTGTTATGAAACATCTGTTGAGCTGCAGATGAAAAGGAGGGCTGACGCAAATGAGCGCTCCTTGAAGGCCGTGGTTCTGATCAGCCCCTGAGTCAGACGGACAGTCGGACCCCTTAGAGATACTCCAACTTACATTCCTGTCAGATCTGGAGCCATTAAGAAAAACGGCTCCAGATTAACCGGTTACCAGCTTTATGCTGGTGAAAACAGACATCTGCAGGCAGAAGCTGCGTTTCCACTTTGTTGCTAATGACGAGAAACACATTAAATAAAAAAACCATTAAAATCACAGGTGAGGAAGGTTGTTCATTGGAAATGCTATGGTAGCATCTTCCTAACTACTTCCTGTTGCCGTCTTCCTGTTTTCCGCCAGCAGTAACATCCAGCAGGAAAAACTAAATCTGCCAAGTATTTTTCTACATTTTCTATTGCAAATTTATTAGTACACTTGAAAAAAGACCAAGTTAACTTAAAAGCAGCTTGTTTAGAATCAAGAGTTCCTTAATATTCTAGTTGATTATTTCATTTGTAATGAGACATTTTTCCCATGTTATGAGTGAAATATTTTGCCAGTGGAACCAGAACCTTTCCATCAACATTCAAAAATTATTTATTTAAAACAAGCTCCTACATCTTGCTGAAAAGTTACGTATAAGTTGGTTTTGTTTTATTTCAAGTGAACTGAAATATTTGTACTGGAAACTAGATCAAAAATACTTGGTCAGATTTTGTGTTTTTGCAGTGCAGTGGAACTAGGACTTGCTTTTAGCTCTGATATGTTACCTATAAGTCACTTTCTCCTTATTTCAAATGTACTAAGATATCCAAAGTTAGACTTTGTGTTTTTTGCAGTGTAGACCCCATCATCTCTAATGATGTCTTCTTCTGCAGGAGTTTTTTCACCTTGATAAGGACCAGCAGGGTGAAAAACTCTTCTTCTTCTTCTTCTTCTTCTTCTTCTTCTTCTTCTTCTTCTTCTTCTTCTTCTTCTTCTTCTTCTTCTTCTTCTTCTTCTTCTTCTTCTCCTTCTCCTCCTCCTCCTCCTCCTCCTCCTCCTCCTCCTCCTCCTCCTCCTCCTCCTCCTCCTCCTCCTTCTTCTTCTTCTTCTTCTTCTTTGCTGTTTATTCAAACATTTTGCAGAGCATCAAGTTCAGGAAGCTGGTGTTATTTTTGCAAAGCCTCCAGCCTAATATCTGGCTGAAAAACATATTCACTGCAAATGTGAACTAGTAAAATGCATTTTTTCCATGAGATGCCGCGGTGAAAAGATACTATTATGTGGTGTGTGGGGTTATGGGGGAGCATTTGATGGGGAAGCCAGCGAAGCTTTAGGCATAGTATCAATTTAATTCTAAGTGCAACAGCATGCCAAATCAGACATGCTGTTATTTTTTATTGAAAGTTGCCATGGCTGCATATGTTTTCCATTACTCTTTAGCATCTTGCTCCTCTTAAAGTTCTTCAGAGCTGACATGATTATTACGAGTATTAACAGAGTTAGGACGTCTCGTTTGGCTGTTTCTGTTTTACAGCTTCACTTACAGTGAAACATCAAAGTTAGCTTAAAGGGAACATGAGCGACAACATGGCTACTTTAAAAATGACTGACTGACACTGGATAAAGACGGAAAACGTTCTCTTCACGTCGCTCATCAGCAGCAAACGTACACGTCTGTTTCCTCACTGTCTGCGTTCTTTTGGCTGCTGCAGCTCCACCATCATTTCCGTCGTGCTGCAGATGAGAGGTTTGCACATTGTTTTCAGCAGTAACTTCTGCCGGGTCCGATGTTCTGTTCTGATGGTTCTGGAGCTGGAAGACGTTCTGAATGAAGTCGGCTGCTTGCACCTCACAGGGTGCATTAATATCATTGGTCCGCATTTCATTTATTTTTTTAAATGGCTGCATTATGTACTTTTAATATAAGTGAAGATAATTAAACAACTGAAAAGCTCCACACTGTAAAAGTCTCACCAAGTGTTTTGGTCTAGTTTCAAGTACAAATATCTTATATTTCAAATAAGATAAAATTAACTTAGAGGCAAAATGTAGGAGCTTGTTTTAAGTCACTTTTTTAAACTATTGACTTAATAAAGAATTAAAGTCAATAATTTAAGAAATTACATGTGTAACTCAAACATGGGAAAAATATCCTGTTATAAGTGAAATAATCTGCCAGTGTATCTAATTGTTTTTTAATCAATATTAAGAAATTACTGACTTGAAACAAGCTTCTTTATTTTGCTGAACAGTTACATGTAAGTTAAGTTTTTTCTTTTTTCAAGTGTACTAAGACTGGACCAAAAATACTTGGTAGGATTTTGTGTTTTTGCAGTGGAAGCCGTCATGAACGGGTCATGAAAGCAGTTTCTTGGTTGTTACCTTTGCAGGCGCGCCGGTGGCTGATGGGCCGAGCCATGTCCCGGTAGAACCCCTCCTTGCAGTAGTGGCAGTGGCGTCCGGCCGTGTTGTGGCGGCAGTTCATGCAGACGCCGCCGCTCTTCCTTCCCGACAGCTTGTACAGCTCCATGTTGAAGCGGCAGCGGCGAGCATGGAGGTTGCAGTTACACGCTGCGAAGACAGGAGGGACGTTTTTCAGAGAGGTGAGGACCCAAAAATTACACTCAGGCACCAGGAGAAATACCTCAACATGTTTTTACTCAATTAAAAGTAAAAGTAGACGTCCAAGAAATCACTCAAGTAAGAGTAAAACTAACTGATAAAATTATCATTTAATATTTAGAAATTATATCATCAGATGGACCAAGATATAAAGTTAAGTGGAAATTTTGGTATTTTAAGGGCCAAAATGACAATAATTCATATAAGTAATAAAAAAAAAAACAAAATCAGACAAATTAAAATTTTTCCAAATCAGTTTTTTTCTATATAAAACTTATGAAACTTTAACAGAAACTGCAGGTCTGTGACTGGTTTTGGTTAAAACATGTTTGTTTTTCATTCAGTGGGAAGAAAATCCAGAAATTTTACTCAAGTAAGAGAAGAAATACTTCACTACAAAATCACAAAACAAGTATTTTTGGTCCAGTTTATAATTCAAATACCTTAATACACTTTAAATAAAACAAAACTAACTTACATGCAACTTTTTAGCGAGAAATAAAGGCTTATTGTAAGTAAATAGTTCCTTAACATTGGTGAAAAAGTTCCAGTCGTTACCTAGCAACCCCAGCCAAGCCCAGCCGTTACCTAGCAACCCCAGCCAAGCCCAGCCGTTACTTAGCAACCCAGTTCTAGTTACACTGGCAGATTATTTCACTTATAATAAAACATTTCTCCCATGTTACAAGTTAATTTATCTGCCAGTGGAACTTTTTCATCAACAATAAGGAATTATTTCCTTTAAATAAGCCTCTGTATCTTGCCAAAAAAGTTACTTTTAAGTTAGCTTTTCTTATTTCAAGTGTACTAAGATATTTGGACTAGAAAGTGGATCAAAAGTTTTGTAACTTTTGTAAGTACAGCATAGTAAAAATACTCCTAAAAGTGAATTTCTTTCAAAAATGTTACTCCAGTAAATGTAACTAGTTACTACCTGACTCTGTGTGTTCAGATGTCAAAGTTTCCACTACATGTAACCCTTTCCAAACATGTGCGGTCCTGTGAAAACACATGTCGCGCTATCAGAGGAGAGCAGGGAGACATTTTCCAGTAAGGCGACGGTGAGCGGTTTATAATCGGAGTCTGGCTGCTCTTCCACACATCATCCATCAAAAGTCCTATTTGCAGAGCTCATTTTCTCCATTTCATAATTAATGAATTCAGTTTTTCCCAGCTCATTAGATATTAATCTCTGGTAAGAGACGCATTAATTTCATGAATCGGTGATGAGAAACGACTCCAGAGATCTATCAGAACCGAAGGCGGCTCAGATATGAAGGTGGGCTCCTGCTAGCTGTCTTCTAAATGAGGCGAGCAGAATAAATGGGAAACGGGACGTCAAGTTCTCCCCCACAAAATGGCTTCTCCATGTCACCTTGGCTTAAAAGTCTTTCCTCAGACTCCTCTGCACTCACAAGCTGTGACACTATTGATAAACTCTTGTCACTCTCTACATGTGAGGTTTGCATCTGAGCAGTCGATTGTGAAACCCGCCGCTCCTATTTGTGTGAAAGAGTTTGATTTAGACCCTCCACTCTTTAAATCAGAGTCAGACCCGGGACCTGAAATCTGGCCGCAGCTTCAAAGTGGAGCTGCGCTCCGGTCCGGAGTTACCCACAGATAAATTAGAAACGGGTAAACAACGGTGGGGCATTTCACCAAAAATGTCAACAGTTGAGGCATGGAGGATTACAAGGTGATCACAAATAAAGCTGGCATTAGTTAGCTTAAGTCAGGAGGGAGGCTGCTGGACGGGGCGCATTTCAATAACAGGGAATGTTTAAAATGGAATAAGACAAAATAATGGGGAGTAAGTAAAGACAGACAGGAGGAAACACTGAAGGCTTTTAACGTCTACTGAAACATCCACTCACTTATTCATTTATTTCACATAAAAAGTCTTAATAGCATAAATGGAGGAAAATATGATTTTCTATTAATCTGATCTGCATGCTAACTGTAGCACTTCTAGTGTATTTCCCTTAACTTACAATTGTAGTACAAAATATCTAATGATTTACCAAAATATACTAATTCCTTCAATTATAACAAGACAATTTTCCGATGTTATAATTTAAAGGTGACCAATTATGACTCTACGGCAGGGGTGTCAAACTCCAGTCCTCAAGGGCCGCTGTCCTGCAGTGTTTAGATGTGCCACAGGTAAAAAACAGTGGAATGAAATGGCTTAATTACCTCTTCCCTGTGTAGATCGGTTCTCCTGAGCCTTGCTAATGACCTAATTATTCTTTTCAGGTGTGGTGCAGCAGAGGCACATCTAAAAGTTGCAGGACAGCGGCCCTTGAGGACTGGAGTTTGACACCCCTGCTCTACGGCCTATTCAAAACATGTTCATTACAACGTTTGCACAAAGTCATAAATCTTAGATAATGACATTTTAGCTGGTCAGTTGTGTCAACTCAACGTTTACACTTATGCAATGGTACATCTTTGAAAAGCAGAAGTGCAGCCTCCTGCACAATCCTCAAGAGTGCAGCAAGTGGTTTCTGAATGGCAAGGCAACAATAAAACACTTTGTCTTTTCCAGTAGCCATTGTACAGCAGTAAAAACCGGCTGACCAAAATATGCTGGAGCTCCGATCGGGTTGCTAGGTAACGGGTGGAATTCCGCTGGGGGTTGCTAGGTAACAGTGCAGCGGCTGCTGATTTGTGACATCACATCAGAAGATTTTTGACACATTTTCCAGACACCAAAAAATATGAAGTTATTGCTAAAAAAATGGCAGAGTGTTTTTTTTTTTTTTTTTTTTTTTAGTGCTTGTCCGAAAAGGAGTGGGAAGTTTATACTTTTTAAAAAGGATATTGATATATAGATATCAATATAGAAAACATAATTTTACACTATCTTTAACTGAATCATCTAATTCATTATTTTACTGTCATCCCTCATTTTCCATATAACTATTTAAAAATATGTTTTTGTACATTGTAGTGAGTTTATTCACACTGGTTTCTCTCCAGTCATCATGTTAAGCTGCAGCTGTAACTTTTACTGGAAAATCTTTTTTTTCTTTTTTTTTGCTGATTTGTTGAAGTGTTGCACTGCAAAAACATAAAATCTTACCAAGTATTTTTGGTCTAGTTTTTAATGCAAATATCTTAGTACACTTGAAATAAGACAAATATTTTTTCATCAAGAAATATAAGCTGGTTTTAAGTCAATAATTCCTTAATATTGTTTTACAACAAGTATTAAAGTATTATTTCCACTGGGAGATTATTTAATTTGTAACATGATAAAATTTTCTTGTTATAAGTGGAAAAATCTGCAGTGGAGTTAATAATTTTAATCAATATTAAGGAATTAGTGACTCAAAAAAAGCTCTTATTTCTTGACAAAGTTATTTTTTAGTTTTCTTTTAGTAGAAATTAGGCACAAAAAAAACATTAAGATTTTGTATTTTTGCTATGTAATGTCTTCTTTTAAGCCAAGTTTAAAATCATTTCTGTGTAGCTTCACTTTATGAAGCGCCATAATTTGCTTTGATGTTACATAAATTTTAACATCTCACCTTTGAGTTTTATTATAAAGCCGTAAATATGAGCTGGAGCTGAGTTTGAATGGCTGCTTTTGAAGGAGAAAAACATAAAAAAGTAACAAAGTCTGGCTTTAAGGAATAATGAAAGCAGTGAACATGCAGCCACATTCACAGTCAAAGAAAAGCCCGGCACCTGGTGCGTTTGGAAAGAGGCCCACTTCTCCCGGTCCCAGACTCTGGAACGGGGGGAAGAGCGCCGGGCGAGGGCCACATTCCCAGACTGCTCCCCTATCCCATCTGGTTATTACATGCTCCGATTTCTATGGCACGCTGCTATTAATGAAGTGCTGCTTCAGGTATAAATTGATATTAAAGCAGTGGTGTTTGTTGGAGAAGCTGCTTTTGGTTTCTTTGCTCCACTTTGATGAAGTGATGAACCTCAGACCAGAACTGACCCCTGATCCAGCAGAGGAGCACAAAGTGGATCAGTGGGCAGATCTGAGACTCTAGTTCTCTGGCTGTAAATGAGAAAAGGGTTTGAAAACTGAGTTCAAAGCCTTTGAGGTTTCATATATGCACATTTGAAATAATGTGGTTGATCTCTTCACTGCAAAAACACAAAAGCTTACCAAATGTTTTTGTCCCGTTTTAGTCCAAATATCTTAAAACACTTGAAATAAGACAAAACTAACATCTCAGCAACACACAGGAGCTTGTTTTAAGTCAGTAATTCCTTAATATTGATAAAAATGTCCTGATTCCAGTTTCCTATGTTATGAGTTAAAGGTGACCTGTTATGCTTCCTTGAACAGGTTAGGATGGATCTGTGGCCCATACAAAACATGTTCATTATATTTTTTACACAAAATCATACTTAGATGATATTGATATAATGATATTTTACTCTGGTCAGTTCTGCCTATTTGAGCTTCATTAGGGCTTTCTGTCAAGCTACTGCAGTTTTACAACTGTACATCTTTGAACAGCAGAAGTGGAGCCTTCTGCACAACCAACAAGAATTCAGCAAGTTGTTTCTGGAAGGTAAATCTACAACAACTATGATGAACAAATGCATCAGAGCTCTGGTTGGTTTGCTAGGTAACAGACGGAACTCCACTGTGGTTGCTAGGTAACGGACGGAACTCCGGTGTGGTTGCTAGGTAACTGCACAGTGCCTGGTTTTTGAAATGGTTCACTTTCCAGACGTCAAAAACCATGAACATATTGCCAAACACTGGCTGGGTGTTTTTTTTTTTTTTTGTGTGTTTTTTTTAATTGCTTTGTCTGTTTTTAGAAACAGTAAAAACTGAAATTAAAGTACAAAAACATGGAAAATAGGAATTTTTCATAATCCCATTTAAATAATCTGCCAGTGGAATTAGTATTTCATATCAATAGTCAAGACTCTGAACAAGCTCCTTCATCTTGCTGAAAAGTTCTTTGTGATTCAGTTTTGTCTTATTTCAAGTATACTAAGATATTCGCACAAGAAACTAGACTAATTGAAAATTAATTTAGTAAGATTTTGTGTTTTTTCAGTGTTGTTAAACATCCTGAAAAAGTTCTTCAGGCTTCCCCTGCAGGAACGTTGACAAAGAACACACGGCTCAGATGGATCACCAAAGTTATGCAGCTCGAGAACCGTGGTTACCATCAAGCGTCTGAAGCGCGCACAGCTGTGAGCAGTTGCGTCCATTAACACCTTGTAGGGGAACATAAAAGCACCGGATTGCCGTTTCTCCCCCAGTGAGGCAACGTCGGCCTTTTCACGGCTTCTTCTCACCTTACTGCTGTGCAACACAATCTGCTGACAAAGCCCGGACTCAGAGGGGATATGTTCAGGTGTGGAGAATGTGAAGAAATCTCTCTGAAATTAACCTTTAAATGACTTGACATGTGTAGTGGCGATGGCTTTAACTCCACCGTGACATGGAGAATGAAAGAATTTGTGTTTGGGATGAAAGAAAAGCTCAGTGATTGGAAACGGGACAGGAAAAGAGAAGGTCAGAGGCACGTTACTGTATGTTAGCAGACTAGAAAGGTGAGGAAACGTGTGTGTGTGTGTGTGTGTGTGTGTGTGTGTGTGGGGGTGTGTGTGTGTGTGTGTGTGTGTGCGGTTTCCGTGGTTTTTCATGCAGTGTTTATGAGTTTGTTTTTAAGTGTTTGTCAACCTGCTCAACCAAATCAGATTCAACAGGAATAATCCACCATGGCTCCATTTCCACTACAAATGTGAGCAAAACTTTGTCAACAAATGTTGATAAAACGCAACTTCTCAACAATGGTGTTTCCATTAAATAAAAAAATGCAATCAAAATCACACATGAATAAGTTTGTTCACACGCTAAGTGATTAAAAAACACACAGCGCCTCTTTATCCAACAACTTCCTGTCATCTTTGTCGTTTCTGCCAGTAGTAATTTCTGGTTGTTGATCATGTGACTCGTGTGATGTGAAAAAAATGTTTCCGTTCCAGGTTTGCAGGAGAAAAAACAAACAATTTCGATGCGGGCAAAACAAACAAAGAAAGAAAAAACCACATCTCATCTTAGTGCCAAAACATTTTATCGAAAAATCAAACTTTTTTTGAAATTGGCATGTTTCTGTTAAGCAAATTTATGTCAAATTGCAGAATGAAAAATCAGCTACTGTTACAAGTTCAATATTTCTTAAAATATAAAATAAAAAAAGTTTCATGACGCAGCCTAAAATACTTCAGTAGGCATATTTTCCACAAATAAGTTGGAGTTTTGGTTCACAGAAGAAATGTGCAAATAGGTAAATCTACTGCATATCACAACATCATTAAGTCAGATTCACATCTGACTTAGGCAGAAAGTAGAAAACATTTATTTCTATGTATTTAATTACAAAAAATCTAGAACTGGAAAACTGGTATGGGATGGTCAGAGCTTTTTTAAAAAAATCCCTGATCAGTTCATTTCTAACATTATTGTTTTAAACACGATTTATAATTCATATATAACATTACAAACACTGCAAAAATACAAAACCATGCCAAGTATTTGTCTTGTTTCTTGAAATAAGAAAGTTACTTACAAGTAAGTCTTCAGCAAGATATAGGAGTTTGTTTTATTACTGATGCAAAAGTACGATTATTTCATTTAAAACGTGGGAACAATGTCTTGTTATAAGTGAAATGATCTGGCAGTAGAACTAGAACTCGGTTGCTAGGTGACGACTGGGCTTGACTGGCGTTGCTAGGTAACGGCGCCAGTGGAACTAGAACTTTTTCACTTATTTTAAGGAATTATTTACTTAAAATAAGACACTATATTTTGCTAAACCAAAAGTGAAACACAAGTTTGTTTTGTCTTATTTCAGATGTACCTGTTTGCACTAAAAACTAAACCAAAAATACTTGGTAAGATTTTGTATTTTTGTAGTGAAGTATTTCTAATTTTTCTGGATGTTTGTTTTTCATTCAATTAGTGAATGAAAAACTTAAGTTTTTTATTAAAAGAAATTGATTTAGAAATTATTTTGCCTGATTTTGTTGTTTTTATGAATTATTGTCATTTTGGTCCTTAAAATCCTAAAATTTCCATTTAGCTTTATATTTTGATCCGTCTGATGATGTAATTTTGGAAAGATTTTATGTTTTTGAGGTGAAGTCACATCTTATCCTTCCATGTTTGAAACAAAGTCAGTAAAAACATAAACTTATAAGTTTTTACCCCATTACAAACCCAGTCAACGATAAACTTTGCACAGTTTCAAAGCGGTATCAGGTTTTGTCGTAGCAGAACCATAACAGAAAGAAGACGCTCTTTGGATGTGGAGGGAATCTGATGCTACTGGAAACGCTGCAGATATTCTCTGATCCTCCAGAAGCTGGCTCACGGCTCACAGTTCAGCTCAAAGACGCGTGAAGCTCGTTTCTCACGTTGTCGTGGAAATCCAACAACAAACAAGCTTCAGTCTTGGCTAAAGGAAAAGATGCTGAGACAAAAAGGGAGAGGACGCGCAGAGAGGAGGAAAATATTAGAGAAGAATATCCTTTCAGCACCTTGTCATTGAGCCGACGTTGCCAAATGGTAATTGTTATGGGGGGAAACTTCCCTTCCTGTAACTTAGATATTTATCTCCATTTTCTCTTTGTGGACATACTATCAGTTTATCTGCTGCATGTGAAAATCCCCAAATGTAAATGGAGACAACAAAAACACAACAGAACTTTTTATCTATTGTGACTTTGTTCATCTGTAATTGTTTCTTGCTTGTATTATTTTCAACATTTTAGTTTTTAAAATGCCAGAATTTCCTTCACACTTCTTATTTTTCTCAGTCTGATGTCGTCATTTCTAAATGTTAAATCAGATGTGATCAAACAGTTAAAACTTCTTTTTACTCTGGATTCATTTCTTGGGCGGCTACTTTGTACTTTTACGTGAGTAAAATATGCTGAAGTGGTTTGAAGGTTTTCTGTACCAAAGAGGATAAGGGTCACTGAAAAAAAAGAAAAACAAATTCTTGACTTTTTGTCTTTTGATCTTGAGATTAAAGTCAGAATTTTGAGATTAAAGTCAGAATTTTGAGATTAAAGTCAGAATTCTTAAAGTTTTTTTTTAGTGTCCCTAATCCTTTTCCATAAGCTTCTGGACAAGAAAAGAGCTTAGTTAGTTTTCTTATGAATCTCAGGAAATAGTTGTTTTAATCTATTTTAACAGCTGCCTGCTCTGAATAAAACCCCTCTCTCCTCTGCCTGGTGACAAATTGGCCCTCGAAGCCCACTCTCAACGCATAAATGCTAGCGCATTAGCGGAGCGCGCCACCTCTCCTTCCCCTCTCCGTATGTCAGGGATAAATCTAACCTCGTTTCTCGTCCAGCGTGAAACGCCAAAGCCAAGCCGGTGAGCACAGCCAATTGATTTTGGATGCCTGTGCAAAACCCAAATCCCACGGCTAAAATTGGTCGTTGAAAACTGGAGGGCTCATACCGCCACCTTCCCCCTCTGGGCCGGGCAGCCGTCCAGACGTGCTGCTGCCCCCCTCGGGCGCTCTCTCTGCCTGGCAAAACATGCTACGCTACAGTGTGTGTGTGTGTGTGTGTGTGTGTGTGTGTGGGGGTGTGTGTGTGTGTGTGGGCTGGGTTCCACCTGGCTGCTCCAGCCACCTGCTCAGGGCACCGAGGGAAACACCCGGTTAATTAGCTCCTCATTATAGCCAAACCAGACCAGAGAGCACACTAAAAACACGCACACACACGCACACACACGCACACACACACACACACACCCACACACACACACACACACACACACACACACACACACACACACACACTTTGAGGTGCTGTATCCACGACAGAACCAAGCGACTAAAGGCCCAGAAAGTGAATCTCGAACAGATGTAAACTCTTTGAGCGCTAATGAGCTGTAGACAACAAGCTGAGCCCAACAGATAAAAGACGCTAACGAGAAACTGTAAATCCGTGGGCTTCTGCCTCTCTGTAACGAGGCAGCTTCAGGTCCACTTTCGCCTGGTTTAGACACGTCTTTGACCACATTTCAGTCCCCCACTCTCTCCACTTTGTGGTTAGCCTCAAACTGTGATATTAAGAGCAGTCTCTTTACAGCTCTCTTCAACCTAAAGTCCCCCCTAATTCTCATAATTTCTCCTCTTTTGCTCCACTTTCCACACATATCAAATGCTGCAGTGAAAAGATCCAGAACTGGATGATTTTCAGACGAGTCAAACTCAAAATTATGATCTTTTTCGAAACACACATACTAAGTACTGCCAGGTAAAAACACTGTTAATTGGTTCTATTCAGTATCAATAGGTTTATTTGATGGTCTGTTTGCACCAGTTCTGTTTAATCCACTTTAATCCGACTCCAGTCCGTTTGCCTAGAAAGTCCGGTTCGTTTGAGGAAGTGTGAATGCTAATCTGACGCTTATGTGGACCAAAAAAAAAAAACAAACTCTAACCCGGGTACACTCCTTGGTCTCAGTTTGGTTGAAGTGAACTCAAATGCATATGTGAACGCCAACTGTACCAAAGATCGATCCAAAAGCAGGAAGTAGACTACAACGCAGGGCATTGTGGGTAAATACAACTAAACAATGCACTAGACACTGACTGTCAGGTGTGAACAGACCCTGAGAGAAACCGTGTTTCCGTCAACTTGTGGATATTTTGAAGTATCACATTAAAAACGGTTGATGGAGACGGCAACATTTCAATTAACTTCCTCAGTTTGGCAAAAAGAAATTCACTCTTGCTTGAGGTGATTTTAGGTTTTTCTGAAAAAGTGTTAATGCGCTAAAATGGGGGATGGAAACACATTTGCCATTAAAGTTCTGATATCGCGAACATCCTATCGAATGGAGGGTTTGTGCCATACCAGAGGCACAGAATTTAGAAACTGCTCCAAAAAGAGGAATTTGACTATTTCACAGGGCATTCTGGGTAAATACAACCAAACAAACGCACTATTCTAGCGCTAGTGGGAGAAATGGCTCATTGTCTTTAGCTAAAGACAAAAGAGAAATCCTACAGCAGCTAAAAACTCCAGTTTTGTTTACAGTTTGTGAAGAAAGTTGCACTCAGTGTCTTCTTCAGAGGTTTCCATGTAGCACCCCCACAGTCACATAAAGGCCATTACAAAGTCAGTGTTCTATCACCTGAATAACATTTCCAGGATTAAAGGACTAAAGTCTCAGTAAGATCTGGAGAAACTCATCCATTCGTTTATCTTTAGACGCATTGATTAATGAAACAGTCCTCACAAGTCTGCCTAAAAAACATAACAGATTTATAAACTATTATTTTACAGCTGTCTATCTCTGCTTTTTTGTAGCTTTTCTGCTCGTTTTCTCTTTCTGCATGGCGTCAAACAGGAAGAAACTTTAACTAGATTACCCTGGAGCGTTGCCAGGTTGGGGGCGTGCGTGATGTCGCGTCTTCGGCTCTGTTCTCCTTCACTGGTCCAGTTTGCTTCCTCACATCTAAACATTGTTATCTCCACTCTGCCACCAGTTTTTCCAGCCTGCAGGCTAAATCCTGCCGTCTGCGGAGGAAACTGCGTCTGCAGTCAGATTCTCACCGTGTATCAGCGTGAGCCGAGGGAAACTGGAGCTGTTCTATGTCTGACTTTACTGACGGCATATACAACTACAAGGACTTGGCTGGTTTGGGAAAACAAAGTGACAGATGGAATATACTGTTTAAGTTCATTAACTCTGCCAAAGATAACAGGAATAGTTGAGAATTTACTTGAAAGTTCACGTTTAAAAGGAGAAAAACACAAAAAAGCAGAAAGGGGTAAACAATATGTGGCCTGAATTTCCATCAAGTGAAACAGTGAGCAGTATTTTGTTTTTTTAAAATCTTATTATAACTATTATGGTTAGCAGAAAACAATTGTGTTTTTTCTTTAGTTATGGTTTACTGAAAAATATGACCTCATCTTCATTAAGAACAGGTTCTTTCTTCATAAAAAATACATTTTTACATTTCAAGATTTGTAGCCAGTTATTGAACTGAAATCTGTCAGAAACTGTTGGCGCCTCCACTAATCTGCTGACTCCTCATTTTTTTGATTTGTGCCTTTTTTGCCAACTTGGAAAACATTTACTTCACTTATCTTCCCGTAAATTGTTTTTTTTCCAGATAAAGTTTGTGGTTTTATAAACTTTCAGTTGACTAAAGTTCATCATTTGTGCTGAAGTTTATCGGCTGTTAAGAATTCCTCAGATAACGAAGCGTTCATATTCACGCTCTTATTCTAAATTAAAACTTTTTCCTGGCCTTGTTACATGATCGTCGTGGTGTTGACAATAAGTAGTAAAGCACTGCGTCCAGGACTTTTTATATATGAGGCGTACATTAAAGATTTAGCCTGTTATTTTGACAGCTTAACAGCTATTAGCTGTTAGCGCGCAGCGTTTTGCCCTCCAGCAGAGACGGGGCAGATCTTGTGCATGTGACGTCATACTCTTGCTGAAAATTGTAAATTAATGTTGTCTTATTTCATGTATACTAAGATATTTGCGCTGAAAACTAGACCAGGAATGCTTGGTAGGATTTGTGTTTTTTGCAGTGCATTTTTTGCTGCACACAGCTCTCTTCAAGTCTTGCATGAAAAAAAAATCACCACCACGCACGACTTTGTGTTGCTCCGTCACATAAAACTCCAATAAAACGTGTTACAGTATGCAGCTGTAATTTTACATAACATAAAAAGGTTCGAGGTGTATGAATACTTTTGAAAGACGTATTTTATCCTAATAGTCTCCAGTTCTGGCTGCAACCAGAAAAACCAATGGGCAGCCAAAAAACACATTTTCTCATGCAATAAAGCAGAGGGAGTTTGCAACAGCATATAAATTATGTTACAAAAACACAAAGAACTCAGGAAAAAGTAGGTAAAATAAGTAGCAGGAGAGGAGAAACATCTCCTGGCAAACAGTCGCTCCTTGACAAAAGTCAGCCCAGAGAGGAGAGGCCGAACGGTGACGGGCACCTCGGGAGGTGATTACTACCATCTGTGAGGAAGAAGCAGTGTGGGCCAGAGAAAGCAGGGTGGGCACTGGTTCTGCAGCTTCCCCAGTTTGCTTTGGCACTGGGATGAAACACTGCAAGGCACAACTAGGCCACATGTGGCGTTCACACATGTATCAGCGCTCACAGGGCGCTTTAAAACCTCCGTGGCATTCAGTCTGTTACTCGACACTTCGCTGTCTTTAACAATCGTTTCTCCATGTTCCATTTCTTTCTGCAAGAAAAGCCTTTCTGGGTGGTTTCTCAAAAACAGGATCGCATCAATCCCCTTCGGGTTGGCCGCGGCCCAGAGCGAAACCCTGACAGCAAAGCTGCAGCGTAAACTAATCACACCGAACAAACTCCGGAGCTTTCTGCAGACAGCCGGAGCTCAGGCACCTCCTGGCTAATGACCTCATCGTGTTGTTGCATTTTTTTCACCGCAAGCTAACTTTGTTTACTACAAAAACAATATTAAAGCAACATCCTTTGGCTTTTGTAACGTTTTTTAAAGACATTTTTAAAACGGACAAAGACGCTTTGAATGGATAGTTCAGGATTTTTGAAGTGAGATTCTGTGAAAAACAAAAAAACAAGTTAACTTTTTTGGCATCTTCAGTTTTCATGAATCCAGATTAGTTTGTCTCAGACTCAACATCCAGTCTAATTCACCTCTACTGTCCTAAACATCCTCCTTTCTGAAAATAATCCTTGAAATATAAACTTGGTTATTAAACCTTTAAGTCATTTAGACCAGAGTTGATAATTTATTGGTCACAAGGGATCAAATTAAGTTTATCCAAGTTAATTTATCATGTTTGTCAAGTTAAATAAAGGTAAATAATGTAAGTTTGACAAACTTCAGTTACTTATGACCAATTA
This sequence comes from Poecilia mexicana, assembly GCF_051168715.1. Taxonomy (NCBI): domain Eukaryota; kingdom Metazoa; phylum Chordata; class Actinopteri; order Cyprinodontiformes; family Poeciliidae; genus Poecilia; species Poecilia mexicana. The sequence continues at coordinate 2,515,317 of NW_028263388.1, forward strand.
GCACAAGTTTTTTTAAGAGCTCTGCTTATTTATTTATTTTTTTCAGTGTAATTCCTTCCTGAAGTCCAGCTGATCTGAGCCCAACATGCACACTGGATGTAAATCTGAAACCTAACAGAGCCAATAGAAACAAGATTTTATCTAGTAAAGTAGCCTGTAGTACTGCTGGTGCAGGTTCATGTAAATATTGTTTGGTAGTCATTAGCAACCTAATGCTAATTTAATTCAGATCATCCTGAGTTTGATACTGTTCATTTAAAGAACTATTCTTTTTACTCTACTGCACCATTTTTTAAGTTAAAAAAAGCTCTGCTGGGGTTGCTAGGTAACGGGCTGGAGCTCTGCTGGGGTTGCTAGGTAACGGGCTGGAGCTCTGCTGGGGTTGCTAGGTAACGGTGAAGTCCCTGCTGATTTGTGACTTTACATTCTGAACGTTTTTGAAATGATTTATTTTCACCAAAAAACATGAACTTATTGCCAAAACATCAACAGTTTTTTAAGCATTTAAGTTGTTTTTTAGAAGCAGTAGAGACCAAAATTGAAGTATAAAAACATGCAAAATGTGAATTTTTGCATAATACATGTCCCTTTTAAGGGAATATAGTAACTTTTTATTATATCACCACTAAATAAATCCAGAATTATTCCTTTAAGTCACATAAATAAAGATCATTGCTCTCTTAACCTCCAGCCATGATGTCAATGATCAGTTTTCTAAATATGTTTTACTCAAAACAACAGAAAAAAGCATGTAAATCCTATTCTTCTGCATGTAATGATTAAATATAATGCAGATAAAGATATTAATGTTCACGCTGGCCAAACCGTACCAGTTGAATGTGGTAGATTTCAGGATCCGCAGGTGTAAAAAGCCCGTTGGCCGAGCTGCTGGATGACTGGGCCTGACCTCTGCCTGCCCTTGAGACGGTGAGGGGGGGGGCTATTTTGGAAGTCTAATCAGCAGGAATAACCATCTGCCGCCTGCCAGTGAGGTTATTGAGGAGAGAGATTTACCAAAGTGAACATAATAAAGGGGGAGTTTGTACTTCAGAGGTTTTTCACTGTTTCCAGCTCAGTTAACTTCATCTGTGCCATGTTCTGAGCAACTGCTCCTGGCCGCCGCTTCGCTTGTGACACGCGAGTCCAGCTGCTGGATCACAACGTTTTCCCTTTCGAGCTGCCGCTACTTCAACATATCGCTCTCCACAAACAGGGGCGGCGCCACCAGAGCCACAGAACCAAAAAGCCTCAGCTCACCCGTAACGTAAAGCATCTGTATTCCTGTGGTGTGAAAGGTTGAGCCTGACTGTCGTAGTTGTGTTGCAGGCATGGTGCAATAGCAGAAATATTGATGTATGGAGGGAAAATAGGAATTAAATACGACAATGGTTGAGTTTGGTGCTTTGCGAGTTTTGGCCAAAATCACCAAACTGAAAGTATTCACTCAAAAAATCATTAAATTTCAAAGGCAAAAATGTGATAATTGTGATTTTATCTTTGTTGTACCTGCTCTGCATCTACAAACTGCATTTAATTAAACAATGTGAATAATTTGTAGGTCCAAATCATAAAAACAGCTTCACAAAACTAACTTATAAGTAACTTTTTAGCTACATATAGGAGCTTGTTTTAAGTCAATAATTTATTAATATTGATTGTAGCTGAGGATCTACTCTGAAGTTGAAGCTGGTGGGATATTTACACTCGCCACTGTGTGTCGATCAGAACAAACTGGAGATGGGCTTTGTTTTCAATCTCTCTTTATTGCGTCGTTACAGCAGATGTGCAGCAGAAGGTGGCTTGGAGTTGGAGATGTGGTCTAGATTAACAGAAACAAGCCCACATTAATACACCTTACACATGTATCCAATACAAGTAGCAGCAGTGACACCTGCTGGCCACAAACTGACCACATGTTCATAAAATGCTACAACTGACAGCTAAAGAGGTCTACACACGTGAAGTAACTTAAAAGTTACAATAAACAGGCACATCAACATGTACGGATACTAACCAGAACACATTAAACAGTAATAAGCCTAAATACTTGAAATACTACGCAATATATACTCGCAGGTGAGAAGCTAACCATGCGTAGCATGCTAACAACGGCACGACGAACAACGTCATCCTACAGAATAGGTGGAACTGATAAATAAACTACCCTAACACATTTAATAACAAAACACACTTACAACAAGTCAGGAACGCACATCTACCCCAACCGAAACTGTCGGCACCAACTGCACGCCTCCACTCTCAGAGACACGGTTTTGTACCGCTGCTGAAAGTGCTATAGAGAACTCACCACTGGGTGGCGCACCTTCCCCACCCAGGCCGAACCAACCAACACCTGGCCCAATCTGGTCACAAACAATTTCCACCCGAGCCTTTGTAACAGCCGCCCCCAAATGTATAAAGTACATTTGTTTCTAAACAAAGGCGACAATTTAAGTCTCTAATGATGAACCGTGGCTGTTGGAATCCTCAGGAACTGCAGGAAGAACAATCATCCTCGCCACTGGTCGGGTGTAGATTCGGTCCTTCACTCGAACATCTGCAGACCTGATGCGGCCGTCAGCACTTGGATGCAACTTGGTCACTCGTCCGACTGGCCAAAGTGCTCTGGGAAGTTGAGGATCCATGAGCATGACCACCGTATCCTGAACTAGGTCAGCTTGAGAAGTCTGCCATTTCTGCCTGACTTGTAGATTGGGAAGGTATTCCCTAATAAATCTGGACCAAAAATGGTCTGCCAAAGCTTGTGAATGCCGCCAGCGGCGTTTGCTGGGAAGTTCAGTTGCAGGGTACGCAACCTGGGGCAGCGACCCATCCGGCCGCCCCATCAACAGATGATTTGGTGTTACAGGGTCAGGGTCTGCAACACTGGAGGATACATAACCTAAGGGTTTTGAGTTCAAGATTCCCTCCACTTCAACAAGGACTGTCCTAAGCACCTCTTCTGGCAATGGTTGGGCCCCGACGGTGGCATACAAAGCAGTTTTAACAGAACGTATTTCTCTTTCCCACACTCCACCAAAATGAGGGGCACCAGGAGGGTTGAACTTGAAAACAATCCTTTGTTTGGCAAGGGACTGCTGCAGGTCCGGAGACATCTTTGCTATGGCCTGTTGTAGCTCTCGTTCCGCCCCACGGAAATTGGTCCCCTGATCTGAGAGAATTTCCGAAGGTGTACCCCGACGGGCTATGAATCTCCGTAAGGCCATGAGGAAGGAGTCAACATCAAGATGGGTGAGGATGTCAAGGTGGACAGCCCTGGTTGTTAAACACTTAAATATGATGCCCCATCTTTTCTCGTTACGCCGTCCAATTTTGACATGGAATGGTCCGAAACAGTCTGTCCCTGTAGAGTAGAAAACAGGCTTATAGAGGCGGAGACGAGCAGCTGGTAAGTCAGCCATTTGAGGGATAGTAGGCTTGGACTTCCAACGTCTGCAATTTGAGCACTTGGACTGATGACGTCGAACTGCTTCTCTGCCTCGCAGTATCCAAAAGTTTCGACGAATGTCAGCAAACAGTCGCTCAGGACCAGGATGGCATAGACGTCGATCGTAGTCCTGTATCAGAAGTCTGGTGAATGGATGGTTTGGATCTAGAACTATGGGATGTACTGCTCCTAATTCAAGATCCTTCGCCTGTCTCAGTCGACCACCCACCCTGATTTCTCCTGCTTCATCCAACTGGGGTGCTAAGGCACGTAACCTACTGTTGGTGGCAACCGGCTTCCCCAGTTTAAGAAGTCTGATCTCATCAGGAAAGCTATCATGTTGTATCTTAGCCATAATGTGCCTCTCTGCTTTGCGATAGTCTTCAGCACTCAAACTCACATCCTTCCCGACTGCAGCTTGTAGGTTCTGTGCAGTGGATTCAAGCAGTTCCTGCCAGTCTTTGTAGGTCTCAGATTCTGGGCTTGAGAATGTGGTGGTCGAAGTTACACCACAAAATACGGATTTCCGTAGTTCTGAGGATTCCTCTTCGAGTGGGATTGCTGGATTAGTAGGCCAGTAGTCTGAGGCCTGAAGTAGGAAAGATGGTCCTTGGTTCCATCTGGTCAGCTCAGACAACTCCTGTAAGGTCTTACCCCGGGTGATGTCGTCAGCTGGATTGCTGGCTGAATCCACATAACGCCAAGACTGTAAATCTGTTAGGTCTTGAATCTCAGCCACGCGGGTGCCCACAAATACTTTGTAGCGACATGAGTCCGATAGTATCCATCTTAACACAGTGGTGGAATCTGTCCACAAGGTGGTAGTGTCGAGCCTCAGGGTGAGCTCTGCACTTAACAGCTTAGCTAGCTGAGCTCCTGTTAAGGCTGCAGAAAGCTCCAACCGAGGTATAGACAGTTGTCGCCTGGGGGCTACTCGTGAGCGGGCTAGGAGGAAGGATAGGTGGATTTGACCCTGGCTATCCTCAGTCCTGAGGTATGCAACTGACCCATAAACTTGCTCCGACGCATCACAGAAGATGTGTATTTGCCTGTTAGTGACTGAAGCATCGTCGACTGCAGGAGTATAGTGTCTGGGTAAGGTGACTTGTGGCAGTAGCTTGAGTTCATCTTCCCATTGCTCCCACAGTTGCTGTAGATCTAAGGGAAGCAGTGGGTCATCCCAGTCCCGATGCTTCTCCCATAGTTGACGAACCAGCACCTTGGCACGGGTTGTGTAGGGCAGGATGTAACCCAGGGGATCATACTGGGAAGCAAGAACTTTGTAGATGTTCCTCATGGTCAAAGGTCCATAGTTGAGGGGTCTGTGTTTGTAGCCTATGACATCTTTGTGAATGTTCCAACTGAGTCCAAGTGTGTTTTCAAAGGGATCGGACTTGTCCTGTGTCAGCCAGAGCTCTGTAGTGGGGGAACGGGCTTCACTCGGTAGGTGACTGATCACCTCCGTCGCATTACTTGCCCATTGACGAAGGTCGAACCCTGCTGAAAGGAGCAATGCTCTTAATTTATCCACTAAGGCTCTTGCTTCCTCTGCAGATGGCAAACTTTGCAACCAGTTGTCGACGTAAAAACACCGCTCCACAGAAAACCGCACATCCTCTCCATCTTTACTGTGGTCGGTGACGTGACGCTGGAGGGCATATGTAGCACAGCAGGGGCTACAAGTGGTGCCAAAGGGAAGCACCTGCCATTCGTAGATGTCTGGTGGTCGGTCTTTGACCTGGTCCCGCCACAAAAACCTCAGGAGGGGTCTATCTTCTGATAGGAGGCGAACTTGGTGAAACATCCCCTTTATGTCACTGCTTATGGCGATGGCATGTTCCCGGAACCGTAGCAGCACTCCTAAAAGTGATGCCCCGAGGGTAGGTCCAGGTAGTAGGAAGTCATTGAGGTTGAGACCTTGGTACTGGTGGGAACAGTTGAACACAAGCCGGTTCTTGTTATTATGGCTCACCATATGATGAGGGATGAACCATGACTCTCCATCAGCTGTGGTTTCTTGGGGATCAAGTTTTGCCACAGTACCGGCCTGGACCAGTTTCTGAATCTCCTCCTGATATATATTAGCCATTGTTGGGTTCTTACTTAATCTCCTCTCATTGTTCCGCAGGTTTGACATCACCGAATCAGGAGAGGCCTTGAGGGCAGGCATGGTTTTCTTTCGTAGCAGTGGTGTAGCGTAACGGAGAACCCCATCCACACACACGCGCTCCGTCTTCTTCTCCAACAGGTCCACAGCCTCCTGGTCCAGTTTGGAACGAGTTACTGTCTTCTCGCTCCGGTAGGGAAGAACATCAGACTGCCAGAGTTTCTCCACATTCCTCAGCAGCTCCGTGTTAGAGTGAGAAACTGATGTGAACAAGCACTGTGGGTGTTGGAGACCACTGTTTGCTATTCTCATGGGTCCTTGAAGAGCCCATCCGAGTCTGGTTCTGACCGCAGCAGGTGCACCCGGTGGACCCAACCGGACTGGTTCGATGGGGGTGATGAGGTGAGGGTTGTCCGTACCGATGAGGATCAGAGGCTGTGCATTCTTAAAGGAATGCAGAGGCAGATCAGACAGGTGCTTGAACTGCTTCCGGAGTCTGTCAATTGGGTAGGATTGTTCTGCTAGGACCAGACGATCAGCAGTAAAGGCTCCATTCACAGCGAAACGGCTGCGACTGCTGAAGGAAGGGGATATATGGAAGGAAACTGACGCACCTCTCAATGTCTGGATATCCTGCCTTATAGTTCTCAGATTCAAAGTCTCTGGATTGCCCTGGAGGCCAAGCTTGTGGGCAGCAGAGGGCAGGAGCATTGTGCGTTCCGAACCATCATCGAGCAGAGCATAGGTCTTGAGGCTGTGGTTCTCGTGATGCAAAGTGACTTGGACTACTTTTAGCAAGACTCTGCTGACCTCCAGTGGCCTGTCAAGGTAAAGCATGTCAGTGGTGGTACTGATGAGACAACTTTCCTCCTTAGTTGTTTCTTTGTTGGCTCTAGTGTTTACATCATGGAGCACCTGAAGATGTTTCCCTTGACATAGATTACAAGGCTTCCGGAGATCGCACTGAGCTGCATGATGAGATCTTGCACAACGCCAACATCTGTCGTGGTCCTTTATCCACTGGGACAGTTGGTCCCTCGACAACTTCTGAACGTCAGAACACTGGCTGAGATAATGGTGCATACTTCCACAGTAGGGGCAATAACGTTCTGCTTTGGTGCCCTTCTTCCCTGCATAATTGGGAACTGAACCATCCTTGGATCCGTGCAGTATAGTGGTGACCCTCTTCTTCTGATGAATTGCTTTGTCTTTAGTTCCTGATCCAGAATCATGACTATCAGAATTATGACACCACGTTTCGTACTGGAGCCATTCAGCAAAATCTACCAAAGTGTAGACGGTGTTGGGATGGCGGAACATAGCTCGTCGGAAGTCTGCACGCTGATCTGCAGGCAATTTACTCAGCAGGCGGGCTACATGTGATCCACATTTTAGCTCAGCATCACCATCTGGGCCCAAAGTTCTGAGCAACCCGACCAGAGACTGGACTTGGAGAGCAAACTTCTCAAATGCTGCAGAGTCACCTCGGCGGACATCTGGAGCATCCATTACACTGGCAATCCTATTCAATGCCATCTGATGTGGCTGGCCAAACTTCTCATTCAGGGCCTCCATAGTGTCCGAGTATGGTGTGGCGGAGTTCAAATAAGAATCTGCAATGAGCTTGGCTTCCTCAAGTTTAAGGTGATCCACCAGGATTTGGTACTTGAACAGCTCTGTCCCATCAGGAGGTAACAAATTAGTTAAGGCAATCCTTAGCCGAGCAAAGTCGCTGGGGTCTCGTCTGGCAAAGTAGGGAATGCTTGGCCTAGGACCTCGATAGGTTTGTTCAGGGAGAACTGGTAAGGTCGAAGGAGGATGCAAACCCGTTGTTGACTCCAAGCATTCTGCCCTTGGTGACCCATGAACATCTGTCAGCATCTCCTCTTGTGTAGTGGTGGGTCCACGGAACTGTGGTCTGCCTACTCCTCCGACATGAGGAGAGTGAGATGGCGGTTGATATCTGGTATCGCTGTGCCTCATCTTCTCTTGTTGCACCTCCACCTTACTGTTACTAACATACGCTGTATGATGTGATGCAAAGGGAGGTTTACTTTGATACATCATACTCTGACTCTGATTCTTTATGAGCTGTAAATCACTCATCAGCTTCTCCAACATAGTCAGAACTGGCTGGGATGGTGGAGAAGGCTCAGCTTCTTCTCTTGTTTCAGGCCATGGTGGAGGATCAGGCCAGTCCTCCTCCTCCTCATCGTTGACCAGCTGTATTGGAGGTGGTGGTGGTGCATATGCTGGTGGTGGGACTCCAAACCTCTGCTGGACAGTGGCTGTGCTCTGCTTGGGAGGTCCCATCCTTCTCTTCATTTCTTCCTTTAATTCTCTGAGTTCAGCCATCTCAGCACGCATCGCTTCTTTAGACTGCTCCAATTCAGCTCTCTGTCTTCTGAGCAGCTCCAGCTCTGAGCGGTAGAGTGAGGAGGTCTGCATTAACTGTCTGGGGTGTGAAGACACAGAATAATCTCTGAAGTCCTCTTCTGATAAGCTCTTCCACCGCTGTGGTTCAGTAACTCTCTGTTCTGGGGAACCAACCCACTCATCTACCGTGATTTCCCATTGACTATTGGGCCATCGTGGTGTATCAGATAGGGGAGTGAGGGGTGTCATCTTGGCAGCTCCCTCTTCTGGTGAATATGAGCTATCATAGCATCCAGTATCAGCTTGTACACCTCCATAATCAAATGAAGGCTGAAGATGTCGCCCCATATAACTGGTTTCATAATCTTGTAAATATGAAGGTGGGCGGGTTTGCCGCTTCGGTCTAACTGTTGCTTCTTGGCTGGACCGCATGCTGAAACAGTGGTAAGTGTCCTGATCCGGCTCGAAGGACCAAAAATTGTAGCTGAGGATCTACTCTGAAGTTGAAGCTGGTGGGATATTTACACTCGCCACTGTGTGTCGATCAGAACAAACTGGAGATGGGCTTTGTTTTCAATCTCTCTTTATTGCGTCGTTACAGCAGATGTGCAGCAGAAGGTGGCTTGGAGTTGGAGATGTGGTCTAGATTAACAGAAACAAGCCCACATTAATACACCTTACACATGTATCCAATACAAGTAGCAGCAGTGACACCTGCTGGCCACAAACTGACCACATGTTCATAAAATGCTACAACTGACAGCTAAAGAGGTCTACACACGTGAAGTAACTTAAAAGTTACAATAAACAGGCACATCAACATGTACGGATACTAACCAGAACACATTAAACAGTAATAAGCCTAAATACTTGAAATACTACGCAATATATACTCGCAGGTGAGAAGCTAACCATGCGTAGCATGCTAACAACGGCACGACGAACAACGTCATCCTACAGAATAGGTGGAACTGATAAATAAACTACCCTAACACATTTAATAACAAAACACACTTACAACAAGTCAGGAACGCACATCTACCCCAACCGAAACTGTCGGCACCAACTGCACGCCTCCACTCTCAGAGACACGGTTTTGTACCGCTGCTGAAAGTGCTATAGAGAACTCACCACTGGGTGGCGCACCTTCCCCACCCAGGCCGAACCAACCAACACCTGGCCCAATCTGGTCACAAACAATTTCCACCCGAGCCTTTGTAACATTGATTTTTAAAAGTTTTAGTGGCAGATATTTTTCCATGTTATAAATTAAATGTCAGTGGGATTATTTAGTTTAAAAAGCTCAGCAGAGCTCGGACAACAATTCTCTGATTGGTTTATCGCTGCCAGCGTAGTACTGTACGCTTTACGTCTCTGCAGGGACAGATTTTGGAATTCACTGCACATATAAGGCGCACCGGATCATAAGGCGCACTGCTGATTTTTAAGTAGGTTTAAGGCTTTTAGGTGCGCCTTATAGTCCGGAAAATACGGTACAAACATAATCGTCTCCTGAATTCACAGCAGGTGATTTATGTCATGAACAGACTTTCCCCTTCAAATCTTAAAAAAGTACAAAGACGAGATGCTAACCAGTTTTTTCCATACATGCTAGGCTACATGACGGTGCGGCACTGTCTCCATGGTAACCAACGGTTAGGCGGTAACTTCTCCATCTTTCTAATTACACCTACTTATTGTAGTGCTATAGAAATATACATAATTCTACACAAATAGTTTCCAGGTGAGAAGTCCCGGTTCTTGAGGTGGGCGTGGTGTACATAAGGAGCTGCTGAACGTGTCTCTTTGTTCCCCACTCTGTGGTTCGCGTCCTGTGGGCTCTGGCAGCGAAACGCAACAAATCGCCGGCTGGTGCTTGTTGCGCTGATATCCTAGTGGTTCTCTCTCCCTGCACTTTAGCTGATCTTGGTCAGAAAATCTAAATTGAAGTGTGATCGTAGGTAAAACTGCGCTGCGCTCCTTCTCTTCCAGTTTTATTTAAAATGGTGACTAATTTTCAAGGTCCCCCACAGTTGCGCCGTTGCTGCTCTGCTCTGTCTGTTTCCTTTCATCTCCCGGATTTCTGCACCTTCGTTTTAAAGTCGGACTGCGGCCTCATCCTCCTCCATTGAAGCGTGTTTGGGGCATCGGAGCCCATCCCACCTCCTGCTGTGGCGTGGCAAGATTCTTTTATTAGGTTTAAGATTGTTATATTGGTTAACTGCTTTTGTTTTGCAGTTGCTGAGGTCCGGTGACGGTGTCTTCCTCTTCTGCGTGCTGTGATTCTTGAGTTTGGGTTTTCTCACTGCGTCTGGTGTTAAAGGTTTTTTTTTTTGGTTTGGTGGATGCCGTCCCCATAGCGCCCCCTCCAGCCGGTAACTGCACTTTGTTTTTCCTTTTTCATTCTTAAACTGGTTTTAAACTTTTTTTTTTTTTTAAAGAATTTAATAAATGGTTTTTGTAAACTTTAATCTCGGATGTTTCAATCCCTCGCATAACCGAACCTGTGTGCCTTAAACAAAAGGTGAAATTCCCAGGGTGGCGCTGTTGAGCAACCTATTAAAACTAAAGTTCCACAAAATCTGAGTTCCATCGAGTGTCGCCACATTATAAAGTATATGAACGTTACTTTTCTTGTAAAAAGTTTTCTGTAAATCCGTGCTCATACCGAAGCTGACAGTCATCATGACTGACGGCTGCTGTCGTATCTTTCTAAAGTAAAATAACACGTTTGGTTTCTGTCCTTGTCTGTTTATGCAGCCGACCATCCTACGGCCATTTTAAAGTAAAATCAACTAAACGGAAGCGACATTAGGCGGCCAGATGTCCGTTTTCTGAGCACATTGGTGGTTTTGATGACCGTCATGGCGGAGCGGCAGAGCCCTGACGTCACGTACGTCACGTGCTGGCAGACTCTATTAGGCGTGATGTAGTGCCCCGGATCTTTAAATCAACATAAAGTATTTACATTATAACTTCAGCCATGCCAACAGAGAAGCCAGAAGCCGAATTGCTCCGTTTATCCGTTTCCTCATTCGGTCCTGCGGTTCAGGCGCAGCGGAGATAAATCACGGCTTTTTCCTCCGCGGCTCCGCGCAAACACGCCGCCGTCTTCCACCGCTCCAGCAGGGATTTGTAAACCTGCGTCTTCAGGGACGATTCATGGCGATGAAGGCGGCACATAGAGGTGTGTGTGTGTGTGTGAGCTCGCCAAGACAGCAGACGGTTATCTTGGTGCAAGGCTTGTCAAACATTGAGGAAAACTGGAGAAGAATCACACAAACCGTCGGTGGAAGTTTTTTTTTGTTTGGGGTAAAAATTTAAGAGACGACTAATTAGGGCACATGTGTCAAACCCGAGGCCCGCGGGCCACATCTGGCCCGCCAAAGCCATTTATGTGGCCCTCAAGGCTCCAGAGGGCCACATAAAGTATTTTTATCTGATGTCAGGTGCTAATGTCTTAGTTCACTCAAACTAAGACAAAACTAACTTACAAATAACTTTTCAGCAGGATTTTGGAGTTTGTCTTAAATCAGTATTGGTTTAAAAAAATACTAATTCCACTGGCAGATTATTTCACTTAGAACCTGGGAAAATGTCTCTATTAGTGAAATAAACAACCAGAGGACCTGGCATATTTTTATCACTGCTTACAAAATTATCAATTTAAAACAAGCTCATATTTTGGTGAAAAGTTAGTTTTGTTTTATTTCAACTGTACTAAGATATTTACACCAAAAAACCAAAAATACTTGGTAAGGTTTTGTTTTTGCAGTGAAATCCCTTAATATTGATAAATTTCTAGATTATGTCTCCTATGTTAAATCCTATTTTTCCATGTTATAATTTAATCTGCCAGTGAAACTGTAACTTTTTCATCAATATTGAGGAATTATTGGCCTAAAACAAGCTTCTATTTCTTGATGAAAATGTCCTGTAAGTAAGTTTTGTCTCAGTTCAAGTGAAGAAACCAAACCAAAAATACTCTAAGATTTAATGTTTTTGCAGTGTAACTTGACTGAGTCAATCTAAGGCAGCAGTGCAGCAGAAGTAAGAAATACTGCCACCTGGAGGTGAGAGTTGGCATCACTTCAGCCCAAGATTTTTGACACTTTTTGCAATAAACTCACAATTTTGGACTAGTACAAAATTCTGGGATTTATTGATTTTGTGTAAATTTCTGCCAGAATCTGGAGGGACTGATTGATGTAATTTTGCGTCTGGAGCCCAGAGGGCCACATAAAATGCTACGGCGTGCCAGATTTGGCCCCTGGACCTTGAGTTTGACACCTGTGCTCTGGTCCAGCACTTCAGGAAGGCATGAAACAGAAAAACAAAGACGGATGTTCTCAACACAGTTACCCTGAACCTCTGCAGAGGCAGTGGGAGTAACGTCCTGCCATGTTTAAATGCATGAGCAGGTATAGCGTGCAACCAGCGAGCGGGCCTGAACCGCCCTGCCTGAGCAGCAGGATGAGGTCATCGGAGATGGCCAGCAGAAACCTGCTGGTCCTGTCCAGAGGCTCTGGATCGAAGTGACGGATCAATCCCACAGCAAAGAGATTTACGGGAAGCAGGTACAACACTTCACAAGCAGCCACGGGACATTTGAAGGAGGGCGTGTGGAAAAGCGTGAGCGAGAGCCCACTGAGGGGTTGACAGGATATTGTTGAAGAAAGGCCTGTGAGTGTGTTTGCATCCGTCTGCATTGAGTAAATGGAGGCTTAAAGTCCCGCCTGGAGCCAAGCTGAGGTTGGCGCTGGAGGCTCAGAGTAGCTGGTGAGGAAAGGATGGATTTGTTGGCCTTACCGCTCTGGCTGTCACTCCTGGTCCCTTTAAACAAATCTGGCACCGTTCGGTGCTAAATATGACCTCAGGCCAGCTCACTGGGTAATTACAACATGTTAGAAAAATACACACTGTTTCTTTTCCTCCCTCTGGCTGTAATTTCATTTCGGTGAGCAAAGGTTAAAGTGGGGACAGCGGTTTCTAATACGGTTTTATTTTCCTATGCTAACAAATTCCTATGACAAGCAAAGCTGGCTCAGCCTGAGTCTATTTATGCTACCAGAACAAACGAGGCTGAAGCCAGTGCACTGATAAAACTTCATCTTTAATCAAATGCAATATAATCAGCGCAGAAACTTTCTGCTCGACACGCTGGGAGTTTTTCTTGGTCGGGTTTCATAAAGCGACAGGATGACTTGCACAGAAAGCAGCCAAATGACATTCTTGGATGGCCTGGCCCTGCAGAGCGCCAGTGGCTCCAGATCCTGTGTTTAGACTTGCTAGCAGTAAAGAGTTTTTCACCCTTCACAAAACAAACTAGTAAAGTACAAAGCTCCTTGCATTTGAATTAAATGCAAAGAGCAAAATGTGGAAGTAGACTCTGTTATTAAATTAAGTTTCCAGTCCATTTTGTTCACCTTCCCAGAACCTTACTATGAATTTATGGCTCATATTTCTACAGTTATCAGGAGTTAAATATTGATGGCAAGGATTTAAATGTTTACCTGGATAAAAACCAGCTGATCTATAAAACAAAATATTATTATTGTACGTTTCCTCCTTAAACCTTCACACTTCTGGATTTATTTCACATATTTACACACAAAAACCATGGAAAATCTCTGATGTCGAACAAGAGAAAATATGACCATCTTTCAACGACTACAGGAAAATAAAGACATCAAAACGGTCAAATATCTGCAAGAAAAATATAAAATAGGTGAGCTTCAAGTTTAATACCTTAGTTTAAGTTTTGTAAATTTAAACATTTAATTATAGAAATAACATCTCATAATTTTACCACTTCGGTAATCACACTTTGATTCAGAAACTAATTTTTCTGTTCAAGCTGAGTAGAAATTATGTGACTGGAAAGAGGAAAAGAGTTTAAATGACTAGAATATTTAAAAGAAATCTATAAGTTTCTATTGTGTGTTAAATATATGAGATTTTAAACAAAAGTAGGTTTTGTATCAAATTAAACTTAAATGACCATTATTAGGTTGGCTTAATAAAAAATATGAAAGAATCAAAATATTTACGATGGCCGACTGGACATAACGCTAAACAACTTTTAAAATCAAATTTTGAGCATTTTGAATCGATTCACGATTCCCAGAACTACAAACTGTGATTCTTTATACCAAAGGTGTCAAACTGGAGGCCCGGGGGCCAAATCTGGCCCGCCGTAGCTTTTTATGTGGCCCTTTAGACTCCAGATTGCATCGACAAGTCTCCAGTTTTTCACACAAAATCAACAGATCCCTACATTTTCTGTTTTTTTGCTGCATTTTTTTCCCAAAATTGGTCAAAAACATTGAGTTTAAGTGATTGTTGCCTCAGGATCACGTGATGTCAAGTTATAGTCTGTGATCGATACGACGAGTAGCAAAAAGCCACGTTTAACATCGTATATTAGTGCAAAATTCCTTACAAATATTCTAAATTAGTTCCACAAAATCTGGAATTTTGATTGCAAAAAATACAAAAACAATCACAAAACCCTGGAGGGACTGATCAGCAATTATTTCATTTTAAGAAACACTTATTGATATTTTAACAGCTTAATGGGTTTTATCAATACATTCTGGCACACCGGCCCTTTAATTAAGAACATTCAGATTTTTCATTTGGCCCAAAATGAGTTTGACCCTCCTGCTCTATAGAGTAAATGTTTTTTCTGCACCTCTATCCACCACTTCCATAAATATTTACAGGATTTAACAAGTGCAGCACAGACGGCGTTGCCTACTAATGAAGAAAAGCAGAGGGACTTACGCAGACACTCGTTGGCCTCTCGAGCGTTGGCTCTCTGCCACGGCCGGTCGTAGTGAAAGGGTTTGCACCGGTCGCATTCAGGCCCCTCTGTGTTGTGTTTGCAGTCACACACCAGCTTCCCCTCCTTGTCTTTCAGACATCGCGAGGCGTGCCCGTTGCATTTGCACCTTCCGCCGACCTGGAAGTCTCCCACTGCATAGAAGTAGGTTGGTAACGTTGACGTTACCGCCATCGGGTCGTCGTCCCTTCCTCCAACGCTGCTTCCAGAGCCCAGCGCTAGCTCTCTGGGGAGCTGGGGCCGACTGAAGACGACACGAATATCAGTGACTGTGACCCAGTCCTGGAGGACGGGGCTGTTGTCAAAGTCTTTGCCGGAGGGGCGTCCGTCCAGAGTGCTGAAGGCGATAAGTCCTCCAGAGAGAGGGTACATCTCCGTGTGGCCGTCTGCGCACAGCGCCTCCTGCTCGTTCTGTTTGGTAATCGTTGCTTTGTTGGGCCTGTTGTACATGCGTCTGCACTGTGACGAGTAAAACTGATACGGCATCCAAGTCTTGCCATAGTCCATGCTTTTGTATATCGCCAGGGATTCGGGTCGGGGCGAGCAGAACTGCAGACTGACGTACGTGATCTCAAACTTCTTCCCCAAAGAGAGGGTGAGAGTCACGTTGTGGGGCGACGTGTTCAGATTCTCCGACTGCCAGCAGGTGAGGTTGTGGGCTGAGTTGAGGTCTGTAAGGTAGGAGGCCGGGTGGGCACGCCGGGGGTCGGCTGCATCGCAGATCTGACACGCGCGGACAGAGGGGCGATCGTCGCTGCGCTCAACGACACTGCAGGAGCGGGAAGGAGGCCGGCCGCAGACGCTGGACACGGTCACCTCCTTACCAAAGGCGGCATTGATAAACTCAGGGATGCACCGCCTTGCAGCTCCGGCCTCATCATAGCAAGGGTCCAAGGACGTCTGCTGTCCTGCAAAAGGGTTGGTGGCACTGTGAGTGGAGACTGAAGTTAACAGGAAGAACAAGCCCAGCGGGCAGCTCAGGGGTTCCCTCATCCTGCTCAAAGGGCCGAGTTGACGCCTGCAGACTTTGGGCTGTGCAGAACGCTGAAAGGTGCGTCCGTGTGTTTCTGCGCTGTGAGTTTCTGTCACTCGGTGAAAGGAGAGTGTCTGAGCTCAGTGGCCCTTCACTCCAGTCCTTCCTGTAAGAGAGAAACAGGCAGAAAGGTCAGTGTCACAGGCAAACTTTACCATAACAGGACAGAAGCTGGAAAGTGACACGTAAAACAAAGCTACGTCTTTAAACCCACATTAAGCTTGCCCTTATAAAGGAGCTTCAAATGAATCTCTAGTGCCAGAGTGAATGTTTTCGTTGACTAAAAGCTTGTCAAGGATCAGACAGTTAAATGAGGCCCCAAGTGAAAGGAAGTGACCATTTAAAGAGAGACATTAGAGGCTGCTAGTGACTGCATCTTGAATTTCAATGCCTCTCGCTCATTCATTTCTGCTATTCAGGTCAAAACTGCCCCCACCTTCTGGTCAGGCTTGAAAAGCACGGCAGAAGTCACCCGCATAATCCCCATGTGGGAGTGCAAAGCTGTGAACTGCGTGCGACTCGGGTCAAACCTCGGCTGAAAGAGAAAGTCTTGACAAAAGAGAAGAAGAGTGGCTTCCACAGCTCTGGACTGCAGCGTCGTCTCACAACGAGAAGTCTTAGTTAAAGCCAGTTTTCAAATTGAAACGTGAAGAAATAAAATGACTGGAGGAACTTTCTGAGGGGTAAAATATCTACGTGACACAGAAGCTAAAATGAAAGTGAGTTTCTGAGCTTTCCTGGGTCATACAGACATGTTGGTTCTGTTTACGATTAAAAAGTTTTCCTCTTTTCCAGTAAATGTGCAGCTGGTTGCAAAGCGACTTGACGAGTTACTGCAGCCAATCCAGGAGCGCCGTTGATTTTCTATGGAGCTGATTGGCTGAACCCACAAAAATGGAGATGAGGATATTAATGCATATTTGATGTTTGAACTATTACAATAGACTTGATTTATCAAATGCCAATCACCCACTGCATAAAATAAAATGCATATCAACCTTTTCAGGCTTTGATCCACATTATTCCAACAGCCCAAACAATAACTTCAATATGGAACAATTCTTATTGTAATAAATATCCATCCTTTAAGTCTCTTCAAAATGTCATTTTTAAGTGCAATCAGCCACTGCTGCTCAGTTTTTGAGCAGATGACCTTTTCTAAAGTCGGCGTTATCTTCTGTCGTCGAACCAGAAAATTCCCCAGAAGTGATAGTTGTTGAAGACTGTTCCCCACATGAGGGGCTTTCAGGCTCTGCTGAAGCCTTTCAGGCTCTGGGTGCAGACGGATACCTGCATTGAAACGCCCACAGCCAGGCGAGAGGCCGCTCCGCCCAGAGAGAGAAAGATTTGGGTGGTGCTGGGAGAAAAAGCCCCGGCTAAGAGAAAGACGTATGAATCGCCTGAAGCTTTTCCTTCCCTAATCCCCCCATTTTTTATCAAATCTGGAAGATTTCACTAAAAGCTGCTGAGGAGTGGAGAAGTTTCTGCAATGCTCTTTTGAAGGTGTTTATTAAATTACAATGACGCCCAGCCACCTCTTCATACCCCCAGTCTCCTTTCCTGCAGCATCCCTCTTCATGGCGGTGCAACAAAAGGCCGCCTCCGTATCCAGTTCAGTCGAGGCTTTAAGGGGTTTAAGTCCAAAATAGAAAGAAACAGAAGTTCTTTTCTTGTGCAAAGGGTCCAAAGCCAGAAACCCCCAATAAAGAAGCAATTGGTCTGGTAAATGGGACCCCTCTTCAGAGCCCAGGAGCCGTTGGGCCGTTCTCAGGCTCAGACTGGGAGTTACAAGGCAGAGGACGGAGTACAACTGCTTCCATGTCATCTGCTGCTCATCTGCTAAAGTCATTTAAATGAAATACTTTTTTGTAACACTTTCCACTTACAGTGTTTCAGCATAAAGTCAAAGACAACCTTCAAGGTGAACTATTATGCTTCCTTGAACAGTTTAGGATCAGCTTACAGGCTTCACAAGATATATTCATTACATTTTTGTACAAAATCATTAGATGAGATTTTAATCTGTTATCTAAGTGTCCTGTCACTTTAAATCCAAATAAGCTGCTGCTGGCCACGCCCCCCCAAACTCAACATGTACATTTGCAAGTGAAAACGGCTGCAAACAGAAACGCAACTATGGAGCCTCCTGCACAACCAATAAGCAAGCATCAAGTGGTTTCTGGATTGTAAGTCAACAACAAAACACTTGTCTTTTCCAGCAGCCATTGTACAGCGCAAAACCGGCTGACTAAACGTGCTGGAGCTCTGCTGGGGTTGCTAGGTAGCAGGGAAGGTTTGGCTGTGTTGCTAGGTAACGACGACCTGGGCTCACTAAGTGATTTTGAAACCAAAAATATTTATGTAGCATTTCTTTATTTATAGAAACAGTAGATAAATCACTGTGTAACTTTACAAATAACAACGCAAAGAATAAAACCTTTAGGAGTATTTAAAGTAATGTCTGAGTTTAACT
The DNA here is from genome assembly GCF_051168715.1 of Poecilia mexicana. Taxonomy (NCBI): domain Eukaryota; kingdom Metazoa; phylum Chordata; class Actinopteri; order Cyprinodontiformes; family Poeciliidae; genus Poecilia; species Poecilia mexicana. The sequence continues at coordinate 2,533,598 of NW_028263388.1, forward strand.
GAGTGTTTGTCAGGGAAAGCACTCCATAAAGAAAACAGCTGTGGTGAAGCTGGAGGTGTCTGGGAAGATTATGGACACAAAACTGATTGATTTGTTGGCTTCTAATTACCAACGTCTACATGTGGAGAAAAGGCCAATTACAATGACGGAGACAATAAACGGAAAAGAGGAGAGAGAAATTAGATGAGGGGAAGGAAAACAGGAGCATGAAAGATGAATGGCAGGCAGTAAAAGTGACAATGAGCTAAAGAGAAGCAGATCAGACATGGAGAAACAGCGGAGGGACAGATTGAGACGGACGGCGCTGGGCCTGATGACTAAATATGGTGCAGTCCGTGTGCGGCTCAGCTGAAGGATCTTCCAGGGTCTGGTGCCGCGCGGCGCATCTGGCAGAGCAGCGAGAAGGCCAAACAGAGAGAGGGAGTCTGCTGAAACCCTCTCAGCTGCCCGCTAACACAGACATGAGCAGAAAGTGTTAGCAGTTCCCTCCTAACAGAAACCTGCTCTGTGTTACAGCTCAGATCTGCAGGAGCATCAAGATCACGAATGATCTTAAAGGGCCGCCAGAAACACATTAACAAACAAAAATCACTGATTTTATGAATATATGAAAGAAATATGTTTGACGATAAATGTGTGTTTTTGTTACTCGCATATCGATCACAGGCTGTAAGTAATTTTGAGGCAGCAGTGGAGTAGAATCAAGAAATACTGCCACCTGCAGGTGGGAGTTAGCTTCACTTTGACCCAAAAGTTTTTGATAATTTCTGCGGAGAATTTGCTATAAACTCACGGTTATGCATCAGCGCGAAAAAGTGCGGCAGGATTGGAACTCCATAACCTGGAGATGTAACAGGGCAGAATGGAAATAAAAACTTGGTAACATAAAATTTACCTTGAAGTCTCTATTTTTGTTTCTCTTTAGAGTCTGGAGGGCCACATAAGAAGCTACAGTGGACCAAATTTGGCCCTCGGGCCTTGAGTTTGACACCTGCTCTACAGTAAGACCTCAACGTACAATTTATTTAAGTCATTGATTATTCTATTGATAATTCTGACGATTAATTATGTAAAAAGTTTTGCAGGTTCTGATTTTTCTTTATGCCATTGTTTTTCTTACATAATATTAGAAATACTTTAAATAACTAAATAATTTGTTTCCTTTTTAAAATAAGAAAGTAAGCATTTTATTGCTGAAAATAATATCGATCATTATTGGGTCAGTGAATAAAACAGTGACGTTATTCTGAAACAGTTTTTGTATTATGAACCGAACAACCTTTGTCTTTGAAATCAAAAACAAAACAACTGAATATGATCTCAATTTATTGCTGCACTCCACCAACAATTCCACTTTAAAAAATAATCTTTTTCTCACTGTAAAGTCACAACCATAGGACAAACAGTTAAAATAAACTTTATTCAGTGGAGAAATGACAACAACAGTGACCCCTTCTGGCTGCTTCCCATTTCAGGTGCTGCACCTTCAGTCGGCTGCGACTCCAACCTCTGGAAACGAGGAGCTGCTGCGGCAGCTGGGAGTTCAGCGACATGCAAACTAACCTGCCTCTCTGTCTCTACGACGTTCCTCTGGTGATCAACGGTGAAAATGTTGTTGTGCTAACATGTGACCACATTACCGCAGCGACAAACACGATGGCATTTAAAGGTGACCCAATAATGTTTTCTTGAACATTATTGTGGAACAGTTTAGGATCTCTGGCCTATTCAAAACATGTTCATCACTGTTTTTTGCATAAAATCATTCTTAGATAATGCGCTTCTGGTCTCCTCAGGTCAGCCTATTTCCAGCTGTTTTAAGGCGTCCTGTCCCTTTAAATGCAAATGAGCTGCTGCTGGTCACGCCCCCCAACTCAAAGTTTACACTCACACATGAAAATGGCTGCAAACAGATGCACAATTATGCAACCGCACATCTTTGAAAAGCAGAAGTGGAGCCTCCTGTACAACCAGCCAGAATGCAGCAAGTAGTTTCTGGATGGAAAATCAACAACAAAACACTGTCTTTTCCAGCAGCCATTGTACAGAGCATACAGCGTAAAACCAGCGATCGACCAGAAAACTGCAGTTGGTGCATCCCTAATAGAAAATGTACAAAATGTGAATTTTACAGATGTAAAAACTTGCCATGAGGACAACTGGGAACACATTTAGTGTTTCTTTTAGTCGGCCCAATTAGTGAAGGTGGGCGAGGCGTGTCTGTTGCTAACAGACGTAGCAACACAGAGAAGGAAACTGCGAGATGGCAGGGTGGTCTGGTGGCCTCAACGCAGACATTCCAGGGAACGTTATTTCAGCTTCTCCCTGACACCAGGACATCACCCCATGCTGAGACGTCTTTCTTTCAAGCGAGGGCGTCTCTGTCAGAGTTCACAGATTAGGAAAACAGAAGTTGCTGAGAGGTTTTATTTGGCTTTGGGTGAGGAGGGAGAGAAACGGCTGAGACAAAGACTGAAGCTCCAGGGTTCGGAGGATCTTCACCTGAAGAGTGGGGCACATGACTTTCACTGTGGTTCTCATTTTAAACAGCAGGGGTCACTGCATATGAAACCTTTCAACAATCAGTAGCAGAAAAAGAACCTACAGAAGAAACGTGTTTCCAGCCAAACACGAGTGTATCTGTTCAGTTTGACATGAAATGTTTCTATTAGAAGAGTTTGAAACATTTTGAATTAAATATTTCCTCTGTTTTTATATAGATATATAACAGAGTATGAGGGTCATACTAATTGTTTTTTTTTACCCAAATAAAATCATATTACAAGAATAAAGTCGGAATTATGAGAATAAAGTTGAAATAATGCAAGAAGGACGCTGTAAAAATATGAGAATAAAGTAATATTATGAGAAAAACGTCATAATATTATGATTTCATTATTTCCACTTTATTCTCAGTTGACTTTTAAAAAAAACTCTGGAATGTAACGTCACAAATCAGCAGATACTGTCCCTCACCTACCAACCCCAGAGAAGCCCAGACCGTTACCTAGCAACCCCAGCAGAATTCCACCCGTTACCTAGCAACCCAAGCGGAGCTCCAGCATGTTTGGTCAGCTGGTTGTACAGTGGCTGCTGAAAAAGACGACATGTTTTGTTTTTGACCTACCGTCCAGAAACCACTTGCTGTTTTCTTATTGGTTGTGCAGGAGGCTCAACTAATGCTTTTCAAAGATGTATGGTTGCATAGCTGTGCATCAGTTTGCAGTTTAAATTTTTTGTTGGGGGCAGCAGCAACTCATTTGGATTTAAAGTGACAAGATGCCCTAAAACCCAAGATGGGCAGAACTGAACAGACTAAAATCTCTAAGAATTATTTTGAGTAAATAAAATGCATTTAACATGTTTTTGCTTAGCTTACATCCTAACCTCATCAAGGAAGCAGAATAGTTCAGCTTTAATGACTCAAGTCCCCACTTCTGTTTCATTTCACATCAGGTGTCAACTATATTTATGTCTGATTCAAGAAAAAAAAAATCTCAAAACAAGGATCCTTCTGTAAAACACAGGCTTCAGTTTTATCCTCAAGAAAATAGGAACATGATGAGTTATCATGAGTTATCATGAGTTATCATGAGTTTTCATGACTAACGGCCCTAACTAGAGGGTTGATGTATTCGGATTCATGGTTCCGCTTTAAGATGTCCGTCTCCACAGGGGCGATGAGGATCCCCCTGTTTTCGGGCTCTGGTAGGAAACATGCTGGAGGTTTGGGATTCTCGCAGCGCCTCAGTTGGCATTCATTAAGGAGAGGAACGGCTGGGGGAGGAGCGGGAGCCTGGAGGGCAGGAGGGGGTCAGCTCTCACAGCTGAGGGCGTCATTAGCTGGGGGGGAGCGCTGACAAATTTTTAAAGCCTCCTCAGAGGTTCGGTGTGTGTGTCGGTGTGTGTGTCGGTGTTTAATGTGAGAAGTTCCCTGGCCGGAACCCCAACCACGGCTAAACCCGATCCCAGCCTCCCTCCAAACATTTCAGTCTCACCACAATACACCTGAACTCCACTTCCAATAAAACATCAGAGCTTTGGAAAGAGTCAAAGCCAGCGGATCCAGAGGGAATCCGGGTCCATCCAAGTGAAATACTCCCAACCTTTCCACCTAACAGAGACGCTACGAGGAGAGAAGCCGAACGCCCAGCGGAGGAATGCGCAGACCTCTGTGGCCGAGCCCAAACGGTTGGCCCTGAATCTGACAGCAGCTTAGTGGATCAACAGAACCAGATCCAGAAGAGAACAGGAGAAGAAACACTGAGCAAGGTGGAATATGAGGACAAACCGGTTCTCAAGACTCCGACAGGTTGATACAAAACGGCACTATCAGTTTGACGCACGTTTGCATTTTAGCACCAAAGGAAAGAGGAAAGTGCTGATAGGAGCGTTTGTGGTTGGGTTTATTTTTCATAAAGGTGCTTTGGGTGAGAAAACCTGCGGATGTGAGCCGGCAGTTTCTGCGTTACCCCAGGTTAAACTGGGGTAACGCAAGAGAAGCTGGAACTGCTTTCACCTTACAGAGCCTTTCATCACCAAACCTCCCCACATTCTGTCACTTTCAAACCACAAACTTTAATTTAATTTAGTGGGTTTTAAAGTCATAGTGGCAAAAAGAGTTCATATTTTACCAAATGAAAAACTGAACTAAAATTAAGTCCCAGCCTCCCCTTAAGGAAATCACACAGAGGCTCACAGTGTCAGTATCTTCAGCCGAGACATAAAAACCTGACAAACACGAAACTCCAACACGGTATTTAGAGGAAGCTAATGCTAAGGCGCTATCCCAACACAGTATTTAGAGGAAGCTAATGCTAAAGCGCTATCCCAACACGGTGTTTAGAGGAAGCTAATGCTAAGGCGCTATCCCAACACGGTATTTAGAGGAAGCTAATGCTAAGGCGCTATCCCAACACGGTATTTAGAGGAAGCTAATGCTAAAGCGCTATCCCAACACGGTATTTAGAGGAAGCTAATGCTAAAGCGCTATCCCAACACGGTATTTAGAGGAAGCTAATGCTAAAGCGCTATCCCAACACGGTATTTAGAGTAAGCTAATGCTAAAGCGCCATCCCAACACAGTATTTAGAGGAAGCTAATGCTAAAGCGCCATCCCAACACAGTATTTAGAGGAAGCTAATGCTAAAGCGCTATCCCAACACGGTATTTAGAGGAAGCTAATGCTAAAGCGCTATCCCAACACGGTATTTAGAGGAAGCTAATGCTAAAGCGCCATCCCAACACGGTATTTAGAGGAAACTAATGCTAAAGTGCTATCCCAACACGGTATTTAGAGGAAACTAATGCTAAAGCGCTATCCCAACACGGTATTTAGAGGAAACTAATGCTAAAGTGCTATCCCAACACGGTATTTAGAGGAAACTAATGCTAAAGCGCTATCCCAACACGGTATTTAGATTAAGCTAATGCTAAAGCGCCATCCCAACACGGTATTTAGAGGAAACTAATGCTAAAGCGCTATCCCAACACGGTATTTAGGGGAAGCTAATGCTAAAGCGCTATCCCAACATGGTATTTACTCTGAATGGAGCTGCAGGACAATCCTGGGAATAAAACCTGTTATTGGTTGAGATTAAACAAACAGCTGACGTTTGTTTCAAGTATGTTTACTATGAAATGTATTTTTTTCTGCTGATTTCTGCTTTTTAAGAACCTAGAACTATACAAACACTTTTACCTGCTGCTACTTGGTAATTATAGTCAATTTATTTGCAGTACTCAGTAAAACACAATCCATAACCACAGAAAACTCTTGAATCATTTCTAGGATCCGGGAGCAATAAAAGCCCACAGAGATTCCCTAAATAAAAAGAAAGTTTGTTATAAATCAGATCTGCTTAAAGTGTATTCATACACTGCAAAAAGTCCCCTTTCAAAAACAAGAAAAAAAAGTACAAAAACAGGGTCTAATTTTCTTAAAATAAGAAAAATTATCTGCCAACAGAACAAGAAAATTTATCTTGTCAAGATTTTCTAAAACAAGAAAAAATATCTAACCAAGATAAACCTACAAATATCTTAAAATTAGTGTATTTGTACTTAAAACAAGTCAATTTTACTAATACAAATAGAGTATATGAGATTTATTTTCTTAATACACAGAACATTTTTCATAAAATAAGAAAATTTTACTAATACAAATAGAATATATGAGATTTATTTATCTTAAAATTAGTGTATTTGTACTTAAAACAAGCCAATTTTACTTAAACAAGTAAGATACATTATCTTATTTTAAGAAAAATAATTTCAAGTAAAGAAAATATTACTTGACATTGAATTTCTTAAAATCAGCATATATATGCTTAAAACTAGTTTACTTTTATTGTTGCATAGGATTAAAATATATATTTTGTCATTGCTTTACTCAAGGTTCTTATGCTAAGGCAAAAAACCAAAAATTGATCCTATCTATACTGGAATAAGAGATGTTATTGGCTTCCTGAAATGAAGACATAAGTTCAATTACTTTTAACATCTTTATTACGTTTAAGTTTCACATAAACATAGTAAAACATGACTACTGGTCAGAATTTAAAGTCTGGATGGGCATCTGATTCTGAAACAATCCCGTAAAATGACAGAACAATGACGATCTGACACATCTGTCGCACTCATAAGATGCCCTAAGAGTCAAGCAAACCAAATTGTCCAAAGCAAAAATAAACTTGGGATTAGATGTCAGCAATAGGAGCTTACTCCACAATGAACATCTTCCAATCAGCCATAGCCTTTTATGTGTGGAAGTCTTGTCTCAGTTATGGACAGTGTTCTCAAGATATCTGTCAGCAGCACAGAGAGGAGTGGCCACACACATGCATGCTGGAAGGTGTAGTAGCTATGATGTCCTCCTTTCAGAAGATCAGGGCAGGCATGGTTCCAATGGCCAGTAGAAAGTTGGTTTCACGATCACCACAGAGCTGAAAAGTGGTTTTGTTTGATTGAAGTTGTTGGGTCATCTGCTAATTGGAGCACAGACAGAAAAACAATCACAAAACAAACCACGTTTTAGGGACTAATCAGTGTAATGATGAATAAGTATCATAAGTTTCTTACCTCAAGAATGTGAAGGACACCATCACTTGCAATTCCCAAAGTTTCTTGTAGATGGTGCAATACATGATTGGAGACGTGTCTGGCATAGGCTTCACCATGGCAACAGTTTGGTTTACTTGAAAAATAAAACAAGTCTTATTTTAGTTAATGTGCTCAATTACAATATTACATGAATTCAAGACAGCAAGACAGTCATTTTAATTGAATCAAAATAGGACTACTTAAATTCACCAATCAAAAATAGTGTTTAAAATATCCTGGTAACAGTGTGGAATATCTAACCTAGGCTTTTAGACTCATTGCATTTAAGTTTTTAAATTACAGCACATCAAACACCCTAAAAGGTAGTGAAATACTAGGCGGAATTTCCCTTTAACCATTTCCCGCATCAGAAGCTACGAATGAGAAGCCACCTTAGCTATGTTAAAAAACGGAAGCTACCAAAACCTCGTGTCGATATTATTTTTAAGCCACAGCTATTGTGGTTAATCACTGTTCAAAGCTCATATTCACAAGAGCGGCTCTTTAACCCGCGGGTGAAAATTGGCATATCACGACATGCTAACTAGCTTCACAATTAGCTTATCTTAGAAAGATAGACAGCTTTAAACTTACCTCTCAGTACAGCAGCTCTAGGGTCTATACACATAAAAAAGTCCTCCATCTTCATTCATGTCCAATCGAGATTAGAGAATTTGTCAAAAGAAAATCTTATAAAAGTACTGTAGATAATAGCTTAGTTAGGCTGTTACAACTGAATTAACCGTTAATCCGGGCAGTTAAATGATCTCTGGCGTTGCCGTTAGTGATGTGCGGATTGATACTGAAATATCGATTCTTCCGATACCAGAACTTAATTCTTTAAAATCTATTGTCAGATCCAAGGATCAATACTTTCCACACTTTAGTAATTTGAGATAATGTAGATTAACAAGAGCACGTTAGAAAGTAACTAAATTATTGAGATCTTGCCTAAATGAAACGTTGTTAATTGGAACTACTTTTTCTTCCGCCTGGTGAGTGTGTAATGTGTAAGGACGCAATGCCCAAGCGCAGCGTGCTGCTGATGCTCACTCAGAAATGAACATGTTGACAGATTATAAAAGTGACATGGAGCTATTTCAGCTGTCATTTTATAGTAGTTTTAATAATTAAGCAAAGATATATTTAGTAGGGTTATTACTCTACTAATTGTCTTTGTTTTTTAATTTGCAACACCATTTTCACATATTTTGTATATTTCTGCTGAATTAAAATAGCTTATAGTAAATGAGATTGTTGTCGCAATGTACTTCTGAGTTTAAAATGAGTGCATGAGAGTACATTGTGTTCTTTTTATAAAGCCAAGATATGGATTACTTTTTTTTATTTAATTAAGAAACAAATTAACTGTCTTTGCAGAAAGTATGGGATCTGTATTGCCAATACCAGCTTAAATTTTACTCGGTATTGGATTGGAAAGAAAATCTGTTGTATCGAACATTACTACTGACATTTTGGGCGCTTTCCCATTTGGATTGTATGATGTCATAAAAAGGGTGACAAACATGATGAATAAAATATTGTTCAAACTAATATTAGTAACTTATAAAGTGAGAATTTGAAATATAAACCAAAAATTAAAATATTTATCATCACAATGAGCTAATCAACGTTGTTGATTCTAATCTCATTGTGTGGAATACCAGACATTTCAAATCACACATCAATAGAAATTTCATGACATGTCAGTAAGAGGTCCCACATCTTGCATCAAGAAGATCAGATTAAGAAGGTCCATAGCAGATGGAAACATGCCAAGAATTATCTTGATATATAAACTGATATGGTCTCTGAAATTGTTGTGTTACATGACAACCGTTTAAATAATTTCCAGTACACTCTGCCAACTTATACAAGAGTACAAGTTCATGTTTCTTTTTTATTTTTCATTGACAATAGCACAAATGATTCCATTTGGACATAGTCTGTTTTAATTATCCGGAGACATTTCATTAAGCAAGTGATTTCTCGTTTTGTGCTTGAAATAAGAAAATTTTACTTATATAAAATAAGTTCTAGACTTGAAGTTTGATTGGTAAATATTGATATTCTAGATTCTAGCACATATTTACTCATAATAAGTAATATTTTCTTAATATCAAGATTTTATATCTTACTGAGATAATTAAGTACAAAAACACTTAAAATAAGAAAAATATTCTAGCATAAACCCCTCTTGGTGAGAAAAATTATCTTGTCAGAAAGAAAACAAGAAAAATCTACTTAATTTAAGATATTTAATCTTACTAAGATTTCACTTTTTGCAGTGTAATTAAAGGCAACCACAGAGTTCCCACAAAGCTGCAGTGTTGATGACTTATTTTATGAGCAGAAATGTTTCTGCCGACCTCTGCGAGGGCGAAGCTGGAGTCGCACTTTGTCTGGGATTTTTAACTGACAGGAAGACGAATTTGGGAGGGAAGTTGACCAGAGACGGAAAATTTATTGCTCCCCGTGTCGGGCTGTGATCTGTTTTCAAATACAAGAAATATTTTCCCTACATGTGCCGTCAAGATGCGCCTGAGAAAGCATGACACCCGGCGACGGCAGTCAGAGCCGCAGACTCCTGACAGGAGGCCGAGGTGGACCGATGATAACCACGGCAAACGGGTAAAGAGAGACAAAGCGAAGGCTATTGGATGAGAAAGGAAGTGGTTCGTTTACAGGGATGGAAAGATTAGGAAGCAGAGAGGTGAGCCGCTGTTTTTAACAGCTTCAGAAGGCCGTCTGTGGTCGGCGCAGCCGTGGTTTCCCTAAAAGCCCCTTTAAGAGGAAAATGTTGGTTTTTCAGCTCATAAGAAACATCCACCCTGCTGCTGAAAGCACCGAGCTGCTTTGAACATGCAGGGGGAGAAAACCGCAAATCAGTTTATTAAGTGCCTGCAAGATTATGTACTGTATGTATGTATGTACTTAAAGACACACAGTGGGCGGATAAACAGCTACAGCTAGCTGGCTAGATAGCAGCATAGCTAGGTAGCATGATAGCTAGCAAAATGGAAAACTGGATAGATAGATGGATGGATGGCAGTTGGAAGATAACGAGAAGTAGAACAGAAAAACTTTGGGGAAGTAAAATGTTACTCTATTATTTTCAAACTGAAAAGTGTGGCATGCTTTTGCATTCAGCTCCACTTCCTTATGTAGAGCCGCCTTTTGCTGTGATCCTAAACCTGTCAGTTTATGCTTTACATATTCAGATGAACAAAACACATATGTGCTACTTTTATGTCTAACACATAAAATCCAAATTAAATACATCAAAGTTTGTGGTTTTAATGAAAGAAAATGTGTAAAAGTTCAACTCTGTTGCAGAACACAGAGGAATCTGCCAAAATGGTCAAAATGTTTCCGTAAATATTAATTGGTTTTGTTAAACTAACGTTGCTACGGAAATGTTTTCATGCTTTATGGTACATAAATGTGCAGAAATTAATGTTTTTATCTAGATAATAAGAGTTGGGTTGCAACTACATACATTTATTCAATTAACTTACTTTTCAAGTAACATTTTTTGGGAAAAAAGTACTTTAAAAAGTGTTTTCACTCCATTGTACTTTTTACTTTTACTTCAGTAATTCTATTATGAAGTATTTCTTCTCTTACTTGAGTAAAATTTATGGATTTTCCGCCCACTGAATGAGAAATAAACATGTTTTGACCAAAACTCCACCTGCAGTTTCTGTCAAAGTTTTATAAATTCTTTATTGAAAGTGATTTGGAAAAATTGTCTTTTGCCTGATTTTGTTATTTTTTGTTACTTATATTAATTATTGTCATTTTGGTCCTTAAAATACCAAAATTTCCACTTAACTTTATATTTTGGTCCATCTGATGATGTCATTTTTTAATCTTAAATGATTGATAGCTTTTCACCAAACACGTTTTTACTCTTAATTTTTGCTGCTTTTACTTGAGTTCAGTTTTTTCAGTGCTTTATCCATCTCTGCTTAACAGACGAACATTTCTGCAGAAATATTTTCATCCTTCATGGCAGACTTTCTACTTCCACTGCTCTGAAACGCACGTTTTCATCCAAGCGGTCCACTTTTCTGTTGGTGCGGATGTGAGCGGTTCTGGATCTGCTCTGGGTCGGGCATCGGCACACACATGTGGACCCCACACACGTGCAGATTTCTCTGCATCTGGACGAAATGTGTGGCTAACAAATACAGGCCCAGCAGGGGGCAGGAAGTGGCAGAAGAGAGCGTGTAAATCTTCACCGCTGGTTCGCTTCCCACACCGAGAGGCGGCGACCGGATCGTCCGGCAGGTTTACCCAACTTCCAGTTTTCACTCAAAACCAAGCTGCCATTTAAGTGAGAGGAGGTTTTTTGTGCTGCTTCTATTTAAAACGCTACTCTAAATCTAAAAAAGAAAAAGGTTAAGAATGGAAACAATCCGGGGAAGGAATAACAAAACTTGTTTTCTCTCATTAGTACTCCCAGACTCATGTATTTGCTCTGTAATTAGAGTCTGATCTGGTAACACTTGACAGCTGGGGTGAGAATAGTGAAAACATTCTGATCCCAGGTCAGGCTCTTTTTTAAGAGTCATTTATTTAAACTGAACCCAAAGAGACAGAAAAACACGACAAACAAGGGACACTGAGCATCACGGAGCCCAGCGAGCCGCTCAAGTTAAAGAAACATCACAAGAGTTGACCTGTTTCCCCTGCATGCACTGCAAAAACACTAAATCTTACCAAGTATTCTGTCTAGTCTAATGGAAACATCTGAACACATTTGAATTAAGATAAAACTAAGTTACAGGTGATGTTTCAGCAAAAAATAAGAGTTTGTTTTCAGTGAATATCTCCTTAATATTGATTAAATGGAACTAATTCCTGTAGCATGAAAGAATGTTTAGTTAATGGTGAAAGAATCTGCAGTGGAACTAGAACTGGGTTGCTAGGCGACGGGCTGAGCTGGGGTTGCTAGGCGACGGGCTAGGCTTGGCTGGGGTTGCTAGGAAACGGTGTCAGTGGAACTAGAACTTTTTCATGAATATTAAGGAACTATTGACTTAAATCTGGCTGAAAAGTTCGTTTTGTCTCATTTCAGGTGAACTAAGATATTTTCACTGGAAACTGGACCAAAAATACTTGGTAGGATTTTGTGTTTCCCTGCATACTATGCTGTTGCACTGTAAAAACTCAACATTTTACCAAGATTATTTGGTGTAGTTTGTACCGCAAATATATCAGCATAATTAAAATAAGAAAAAAACAAAACTAACAATAAATTTTCAGCAAAAAATAGGAGGTTGTTTTAAGTAAATCATTCCTTAACATTGATGGAAAAATTCTAGTTTTTGGCTCCACTGGCCTTTAGTTGACAAGTAAATAACTTTTCAGTGTGAAATACAATATTTAATATTGATGTTTTTTTCACTTGTAGCAAGACATTTTTCCTTGTTATAAGTGAAATAATCTGCCAGTGGAAGTAGGACTTTTTCATCAATATTACCTATTTATTTAAAATAAGTTCCTATATCTTGTTGAAAAGTTAGTTATAAGTTAGTTTTGTCTTATTCAAAGTGTAATAAGATATTTGCAGTAGAAACTCGGCAAAAATACTTGGTAAGATTTTCTGTTTTTGCAGTGCAAATGCTTGCAGAGTTGAGGCCAGGAGAGATTCAATTAAATAATAATGATTTCTTGTAAAAAATAAAGATAAATGATCGGCACATGGCCTCCAAACTCCTGGTTCCACAGCGAACGGTGAGAGACGTGGAGCCGTTTCTTCATGGACTGCTTCCTTTCATTTGGGGTGAGAGTGAGAAGTAGGTCAAATGACTGACACTGATTCAGTGAGCAAAGGGGGAATACTTCGCTCTGCTGAGGCACTTAAGATAAGCAATCAGGGAGGGATTCTCACTTTCCCTTCCCAGATTGAGAGCAGCAGCAGCAGGATCTTCATGATTGGCAGGATAATTGTCTCCTGACAGGCCAGCAGCTCAGGGACCCCGCACCGCATCACACCGCACCGCCTTGCATCACACCACATCGCACCGCACCGCACTGCATCGCATCGCACCGCCTCGCATCGCACCGCACCGCACCGCACCGCACCACCTCGCACTGCATCGCATCCCACCGCACCGCCTCGCATCGCACCGCACCGCACCGCCTCGCATCGCATCACCTCGCATCTCATCGCCTTGCCTCGCATCGCATCGCACCGCCTCGCATCGCACCGCACTGCCTCGCATCGCATCGCACCGCCTCGCATCGCACCGCACTGCCTCGCACCGCACCGCATCACATCACACCGCACCGCATCACATCACACCGCATCGCACCGCATCTCATCACACCGCGTCGCACCACCTCGCACCGCATCACATCACACCGCACCGCATCACATCACACTGCATCGCACCGCATCTCATCACACCGCGTCGCACCACCTCGCACCGCATCACATCACACCGCACCGCATCACATCACACCGCATCGCACCGCCTCGCACAGCCTCGCACCGCATCGCACCACATCGCACCGCATCGCACCACATCGCACCGCATCGCACCGCACCGCATCGAACCACATCGCACCGCACCGCATCGCACCACATCGCACCGCATAGCACCGCACCGCATCGCACCACATCGCACCGCATCGCACCGCACCGCATCACATCACACCGCATCGCACCGCCTCGCACAGCCTCGCATCGCACCGCACCACATCGCACCGCATCGCACCACATCGCACCGCATAGCACCGCACCGCATCGAACCACATCGCACCGCACCGCATCGAACCACATCGCACCGCACCGCATCGAACCACATCGCACCGCACCGCACCGCACCACATCGCACCGCATCGCACCGCATCGCACCACATCGCACCGCATAGCACCGCACCGCATCGAACCACATCGCACCGCACCGCATCGAACCACATCGCACCGCACCGCATCGAACCACATCGCACCGCACCGCACCGCACCACATCGCACCGCATCGCACCGCATCGCACCACATCGCACCGCATAGCACCGCACCGCATCGAACCACATCGCACCGCACCGCATCGCATCGCACCACATCGCACCGCATCGCACCGCACCGCATCGAACCACACATCACATCGCATCGCATCGCTTTCTTATTTCATTTTCATGTTTTGTAGACGCAGTATTTTATATGTTCAATGCAGGAAAGACGCTCTCCACGTTAGAAACAAGTTTAGGGGTTTCATTTAGGAGTGTTGCCATGACGACACTCAAAATTAAGTTTCATAAAGCAACAATCTTGATCCAGTTTATGATCTGCTGAAATGATCATTTGTAATTTAGTGTTTAAGCTCCTACATATCAAAACTACTGAACTCTACAGTGTTTTTGTCGTATCATTTTCCAGATGAATATTTGCTTCTGGTTTCATGTTAGGGTGACCGCACTACAAAAACACAAAACATTACCAAATATCTTTGTACACTTGGAATATTTAGAAACTAACTTATAAGTCACATTTCAGCAGCATGTAGCAGCTTGTTTTAATTGAATAATTCATTAATACTGCAGAAAAAGTTGGTGTAGGAACGTTTTTGGGTTTGCCGTGTGGTGGTGTAAGAATGGAGCGTTAGCTGTTTCCAAAAGCAATTTCAGTCCCTACACTGCAAAAAATACGCAAAATCTTACAAAGTATTTTTGTTTTGGTTTCTGGTGCAAATATATTTGAACATTTGAAATAAGACAAAACTAACTTACAAGTAGCTTTCAAGCCACAATCAGGAGTTTGTTTTAAATGATTTCTAAATATTTTTGAAAAAGTTCTAGTTCCACAGCCGCCGTTACCTAGCAACCCCAGCCAAGCTCAGCCCGTCGCCTAGCAACCCAGTTCTAGGTCTACTGGCAGATTATTTCACCTATAGGACTTTCTTCCCATGTTACAAGTGAAATAATCTGGAAGTGAAATTAGTTTTTTTGTCAATATTTATACATTTATAACAGGCTGTTATATCTTGTTGAAAAGTTACTTATAAATTAGTTTTTGTGTTTTTGCAGTGTAGAATATCTACAAAGTGGAACAATGAATCAGAATCAGACGTTCAGATTTTAACTCCTTTAAAAAGCAAAAATAAGGATTTAAAGTGTTTCAACCAATGAAAACCTTACATCTGCGCTGCAAAAACACAAAATATTGCTGAGTATTTTTAATCTAATTTCTACTGCAAATAAAGTAATTTTTCATTTAGGAGCTCGGTTTGACTAAATCATTTATATTGATAAAAAAAAGTTGATTAGTTCACTTTAAAACATTATAAAAATGTCTTACAAGTAAAATAATCTGCCATTATAACTGGGACTTTTTAAATTAGTATTAAGAAAATATTAAAATAAGCTGCTGTGTGTTGGTGAAAAGTTGGGTTTTGAGTGTGCTAATATTTTAACATTAGCAGTGTTAAAATGCCAGTCAGTCACTGGCAGTGACTGACAGTTGTATCCAGTCTTATTCATGGAAAGTTTAGTGGAAGGAAAAACTGCATACAAGCAACAGCATAGTTCAGAAGATGGTGAAGCAAACCCATTTTAGAGAATGTGGCAGAAATAAGCCTTTACTACATCAGAGAATGTTTTTATTTGTTTGTTTTGGAATAATTTAAACTTTGTTTTATTAGAGAATAAAAGTCCCAGAGGTAAAACCTCAGCTCCCTCACTGCCGCAGCAGAAGGAGCCCAGACAGAGAACAAAACACATTTTTATTTATTTTATACATTATTTTTCACTTTCTGATTTACTAAATGCTGAGTTTTCATTAGCTGTACGCCATTATCATTAAATTTAAAAGAAATAAACTTCTGAGATATATAACTGCAGATATAATAAAAACATAAAAGTTATGAGTTTGTGTTTTTGAGCTGAATTTACTCGAATAAATGAACTTTTTGATGGTTTTGCAGTGCAGTGAGATGCACCTGTGTGCAGCCGGACCGGTGATTCAGACGCTCCGTTTCTAATCACCTAAAGGTCAAAGAGACTCACTTTCCTCCTGTTTAACGAAACAAGTGTTGCGTAAAATGAAAAATCTGAAAAAATCTTATATGCTTAATAAGACGCAAATGAACTCACCTCAGCGCCAAACCGGTCGCGCACTTTTCCTGTTTGATTAAAAGAAAAAAGAAGCGTCCTCACAAATCACGTCTGAGGTTAATTCTCCCGGTAGAAACGGTCCAAAAGTCTGTCCGCTTTCAGATGGAGCTACATGAGCGGAGCCGTGGATCCAGGATCCATCCGCGTCCGGAGCGCTGGCCGACTGAGGGCTGCCGGCACGTCCATATGTAAGAAAGGAGCCGGGTTGGCTACTCCCCGTTAGAATCAAACCCAGATTGTCAGAGAGAGAGAGAGAGAGAGAGAGGAGGAGAGGGAGGAGGGGGCTTTCAATATTCCCAAACCTGGAATGTTTGTTCAGGTTTCCTTTTACAAATATAGAATTTAAAAATAAATATTTATTTATTTGGAACAACACTGAAGTATTTAAGTTGGAAACAAGAGACAGAGATGCGGATTAATCTTGTATCACTCCGCTGTTTCATTATGTAAAAGCAGAAAACGGCAACAAAACGAAACGGATTGAGTTACGTGAAGCCTCGGAACGGTCGGCTGCGTGTTTGCGCAGGCTCGTTTTTTGGCAGAGAGAAACGGAGCTGTGCGCCCCTCGGCCATGACGGCATCACATTAACTCATTAGCTACATTCATATGGCTTTTTATACATACATGCGCCCCCTCGGCCGCTTGAACAGCGTGTGGTTTGTCAGGTTTGTGCGGCGGTATGCGCCGGAAGGAGGGGCGGAGTGCGTAAAGGCGCACCGGAGAGCTCACAGCTGTTTCAATACCAACTTACTGCTTTGGTTCTGGCGCTCCGCTCCGAAAGATAACGACACAACTCGAACAGGAACTGTTTGTTTGCTCCTTTCTCACTGCCTTCAAATATTTTTTATAAAGAAACGTGGAAGGAAAATCAACCTTTGCTTCCTGCGTGTTATTCCAGGTGGAGATTTCCAACCTGGGCTTCGTTATTCCAGCTCCTCTTGGCTCTGGCGAACATTCCTGAAGTGAGAGCAGCTTTACGCCCCTCTGCCGCTTCCTCAGCTCCCCTCATCCCGCCCCAAACTTATTAAAGAACATTTAGAAAAAGCTGAAACATAACGGGTTATGTGGGCTGACTTTAGCCAATCAGACTCCACTGAAACTGTTGTTGCAACAATAAATGCTAACATAAGTAAAATTAGTATTTTACTTCATAAGCTAGTTCAATATTCAACACTTTTAGCAAATAATTGGTCAATAAAGTCGACTTTAAAGGTCTGCTTCCTTGAACAGTTCATGTCAAAACATCTTCATTTTTAATATACTAAATTAGATGATTAGATTTCAGTTCTGTGTAGTCCTGTCACTTTAAATCCGAATAATCTGCTGCTGGCCACGCCTCCCAACTCGCATGTGAAAACGTCAGCAAACTGATGCGCAATTATGCAACCGTACATCTTTGAAAAGCAGAAGTGGAGCCTCCTGTACAAACATAAATAATGCAGCAAGTGGTTTCTGGAAGGTAAGTCAACAACAAAACATTTAGTCTTTTCCAGCAGCCATTGTACAGCAGTAAAACCAGCTGACCAAACATGCTGGAACTCAGCTGCGGTTGCTAGGTAACAGCGCAGCATCTGATTTGTAATGTTAAACTCCAAAGGTTTTTGAATATGTTTTAGCACCTGGGCTGTTTTTTTAGAAACAGTTGAGATGCAAATGGAACTACAAACATGTCAAAATGAATTTTGCCTTTAACCTTTATTGCAGTTTTATATATTTATGTATATATATAATCTGAGTGAAAATGGCTGAGCGCCCTTTCATCATGCAGCATCAAACATATGCAGGTTCCATATTTGGATGTCCAGACAGTGGGGATTTGGCGCCCCCTGTCCCGCACACAGAGTAAAACCATCCAATTGGAAAAGAGGACTTCGCATCACCATGGTTGGTGTTTTATTGATTTCACTGAATCTCTTTAAGATGAAATAATAAATGCTGAGATTGTGAAATGATGAATGTAATGTCAACAGTTTTGATTCTTTAGTTAAGATTAAAAACAGAACGGAACTAAAACTTAAAAAAAAATCTAATTAAGTTTGTCCAACTTAAATTTATTTACGTTTGTTTAATAAACATAATATATGTACATTGGTAAATTTAATTTGATTAGATGTAACAAATTAACTCTTTCACTAAATCGTTAGCAAATATAACTAATTCAGTAATCAGGTTATAGATTAGTTTAGATATTAATCTCTTCTAAATATTTTGGATTAAAGTGTCTTCATATAAAACAGGGACAGAACATATTAGTGAACAAATAAACATTTATAATGTTAAAATTATATAAAGTAATAAAACACAAAGGAAAACAAAGTTGAATGTAAAGCAGCAGAAGTGACTAAACTGAACATTTTGACTGATTTATGTTCATATCTAATTTACTTTTCATGCTTGAATTTTTGATTTTGTGCTTCTAAAAATGTTAATGAACACAACATTACTTAAACAATCTGTAAATAACTCAGACGTGTTCATGGTTTTGTTATATTTACCAAACAGTCTGGATGAACAAAGATAAGAGAACCATATTTTCAGTTCAGGCTGCATGTTAGGATGTTACTGAGGGGTAATTTAAGGTTGTTTGTTTGTTAACGGGTTAAATTATCCCCAGCCTGTCACAAACCAAATACTTGCTCGTTTTTTCAGATCCTGAACTGAACTGAAGGGAAACAGACTCACTTGTTGTCCGCTGCGGTTCTGCCCGTCAGTCCTTTACAGCTGCAGCATTTGGACCAAAGTTCCGGTTGTTTCTGCAGAACCAGCCCAGCGGCCTGCGACGTGTTTGGATCCCGAATCAAACCCGAACCCAAACCTCTGACTCTCCTGTCGGGTTTTGGCGACTGGACGCAACAGGAGATGCTCACCTTGGCGGAGGAGGAAAACCCCGAGTGTCCTCCGGCGGGGACAAGGCGCCCTCTGGTGGTGAGATTAATATATCACTGGGCTTTCTGAGCTGAAGTTTTATTTTATTAATCTGTCGGATTTTAATTATATTTACAATTTACGACGGAGTATTAGGACCATACTAAACTAAAAATAACGAAACAAAACGAAGAGAATAGTGTGAAAATTATGGGAATGTAGTCCTAAAAGACTAAAGTCCCACAAGAATAAAGTGGAATTAATAGGAAAACATAATATTACCAGAATAATGTTATATTTCGACTTTATTCTCAAATTAATATTAACTTATTCTCATGTTATTTTGACTTTATTCTTGAATAGCTTTGACTTTATTCCTGGGCAAATTTATTCTAGTCATATTATGATTTTATTCTCATAATATTATTTAACTTTTATTTTTTCTTGTAATACGCCATCATGTCATGCCATCAGAACAAGACCTTAAAATTCCTCTCAGATTACTTAGTGGTTTTTGACTGTGTTAAAAACAAAAACAGGAAAATAAAATAAAAATAGCGATATTCCAGCGAACTGTACCTCTCCAAAAACAACACAGAAACTATGCACACTGTAAAAAATAATCTCTAATTTGTGGTAAAATTGCCAGAATTTTACTGTATAAATACTGTAAAATTGTGGCAACCACAGCTGCAGATATTTTACCATAAATTAGAAATGATTTTTTACAGCACAGAAGCTGACTAGTGTGACATAAACATGTAACTCGCCAGTTTTTTTAATTCATTTTCATTAAAAACAAAACAATTACATACAATGGAGAAAATATACAAATCAATAAAATGAAAAGCAGCAGAAAGAAGAAAAAATCTTATAATTTCTGTTCCTTTTATTCCAAGAAATATATTCCAACAGGAATTTACAAAAAACTAAACAAAACAAAACCAACATTGACTCAAAACGTTACTACAGTCTGCAGTGGTTTGCAGTGTAGTCATGTCTGCACTGCAAAAACACAAAATCTTACCAAGTATTTTTGCTCTTCTAGTTAAAATATCTTAGTTGAAATAGGAAAGAAAACTAACCTAGAAGTAATTTCTAACAAGCTTGGTCTAAGTCAATAATTCTTTAATATTGATAAAGATTATTTCATGTATAACATGAGGAAATTATTTTGTTTTAAGTTAAAAATCTGCCAGGGATCTAGTACGTTTCTTTAATCTATATTCAAGAGTTATTGACTTAAACAACCTCCTATTTTTTGCTGAAAAGTTATTATTATTTAAGTTTTCTTAGACATATTAACTAGAAACTGGAAAAAAAACCTTGGTAAAAGTTGTATTTTTGCAGTGTAACCTGTGTTTTTAATATTCGAGGTAATTTATTAATCCTATTGTTTTTCTAAGTGCACATCAAAAACAAAAAATAAAAAAAAATATGACAGATTTAGCTTCATCTGTCTTTCTGTCAACTATGACTTTTCTTTCCTGCAGAAGAACAGCAGTCCCACAGCATGATGCTGCCACCACCTTGTTTCACAGTGGGGATGCATTCACAGTGAATTAAAGCGCCTATTTCCCAGTCTAGTCAGGTTCACTTGTGTCTCAGCAAGAAGGCATTTAACGTTCAATCTGGCATGTTTCCTTTCATCGGAGCCTCTTTTTTAAAAACATCCTGATTCCGAGTGTAACATGCAAATAGCTTCACTGTGATTGGTGGAAAAGTGGATCAAAGCCAGAGAAATGTAACGTCCAAACAGCTGAGGGGAGGTGAAGTAAAAGAGAGCAGCAGAAACACGGAGCTTCCTGTAAAAATGCACAGCTTGAAACATTTTCCTCCATTTTCTCAGAACTTCACTGCAAAAACAAAACCTGACCAAATATTTTCAACCCGTTTTTAGTGCAAATATCTAGACAAAGACAAAACTAACGTACAACTAACTTCAGTCTGACTTAAAGAACTGGTTCCACTGGCAGATTATTTCACCTATAAATTGGAAAATTGTCTTTTTATAAGTGAAAAAAATCTGCTTGAAGAATTTGTATGTTTTTAATCAATATTAAGTAATTATTTACTTCAAGAAATCTTTTATGTCTTGTTGTTGTAAATTATAAATTAGTTTTGTCTTACTTCAAGTGAACTAAGATATCTGCTCTAGAAACAAGACACAAATACTTGGTAGGATTTTGTGTTTTTTCAGTGTTCAAGGTGTGAAAGAGGATACAAGAAAGTAATTCACTGCAAAAACACAAAATCTTACCAAGTATTTTTGTCTCAGTGAAAATATCTTAGTTCACTTCAGATAAGAAAACTAACTTTTCAGCAAGATGTCGGAGCTTATTTCAAATAAATAATGCCTTTATTTAGATTAAAATGTTCTGGTGTTGTTCTGTTTTGTTCTAATCTGCCAGTGGAACTAGAACTGGGTTGCTAGGAGACGGGCTGGGGTTGCTAGGTAACGGCGTCAATAGAACTAGAACTTTTACTTTAATATTAAGGAATTATTTACGTAAAACAAGCTCCTATATCTTGGTGGAAAGTTACTTTTCAGTCAGTTTTCTCTTATTTCAGGTGTACTGAGACATTTTCAGTAAATTTCGTATTCTTTGCAGTGCAGTATTAATCCCAGCTCTGTGCTCCAACTATCCACCAGTTGGCCGTTTCTTCACATCAGAATTAGGTAAAGTGAGCTATCAATAGCTCTGCTAGCTGTGTTGTTGTCCCATCCATCATCCTGACGTCCCGTCACTGGCGGTGGTCTCTGATGGCTCAGAGATTTAAAATGAGGATACCTCCAGGCTGGAATCTGCAGTAATCCAATCTGCACTCCTGATAAATCAGAGGATGTGTGTGTGTGTGTGTGTGTGTGTGTGTGTGTGTGTGTGTGTGTGTGTGTGTGTGTGTGTGTGTGTGTGTGTGTGTGTGTGTGTGGAAACGTGGGGTTTTGGGGGGTGGGATGCTGATTTGATGTGGCATTTGACACCAGCAGCTATGAACGACGGTGGGAACCTGGCTTTCCCTCTCAGTGTGGATAATGCATGTGTAATTAGCATCACTTTAAAGCAAACGCGCATGCTTTTACATACATGCATGCATGTCGGTGCATTAAGAAGGGGGTTCAGGTGCCTCCCTGGTGGTATTTAGGCCATTCATTTGTGAGGAATCCAGCATCATTATCCCAAAGTGTTGCCAGCTGGAAGCGCTTGGGAGTTCCCATTTGAACTCGTTGTGTGTTCTGAAGATGCAGCGGGACCAGGAGAGTCAGGACGCTCTAATGAAAGCCTATGTTCTGCTTCCAATACCCCCTGATATTCATGAGCAGCAGAATCTGGGACTGCGCTGCTGATTAGCTATTAAATTCTGCAGCGGTGCCACCCAGAGCCACAGCGGCGGAGATCCGATTCATTTTGATCCCCAAAGATTTCAGAGTAAAAGAAGGACAAAAATGACTGAGCAGCACGACTTCCGCATGTTTCCACTGAGTAAAGAGAAATTACTCAAGTATTTGGTAAAAAGTGCTGAGTAACTGATCAAATTATTTAATATTTAGAAATTACATCATCTGACCAAAATATAAAGGTAAGTGGAAATGTTGGTATTTTAAGGACCAAAATGAAAATAATTCATATAAGTAACAAAAAATAACAAAATAAGGCAAAAGAAAATTATTTCAAATCAGTTTCTTTCAATAAAAAAACTTTTAACAATTATTTAACAGAAACTGCAGGTGTGTGTCTGTCCGGTGAATTTCTGATCAAAACGTGTTTGTTTTTCATTCAGTGGGTAAAAATAATCCAGAAATGTTACTCAAGTAAGAAATACTCCAGAATAAAATAACTCAATTAAAGGAAAAAATGCAGCATAATAAAAACACTCCTAAAAAATATTTTATCATAAAAACTACTCAAATTAATGTGATTGAGTAAATGTAACTAATTAAAACCCAACTGCTTGAATATGATCATTTTTAACTGCAGAAAAGGTTCGTTTGTTCAGGTATCCTTTTCTTCTCTCTTTATTTGTGTTTCCGTTATAAAATCTGCCTAAAACTTTGTCAATATTCCGTTAATATCGAAAAAAAACACAACTTCGCAATTGCGGTCTTTATATTACATAGGAAACGCATTAAAATCACACGTGAATAAGTTTGTTCACGCAATAAATCATTGAAAAATTTGCCGCGTCACAATCCTCCTACCACTTCCTGTCGTTTTCTTCTTCGGGGTTTTCGCCATAATGAACATCCGGTTGTTGATCACGTGACTGTGACGTGAAAAGTGTTTCTTTTGCAGTTTTACGGCAAAAACAAAACAAAAAACGATAACCTCTTTCTTGCGCAAAAAATGATCTAAAAATTATTTATTCCTTTTTCTAAATTGCCGAATTTTATTTTTTTTTAAATCACATTAATTGATGTTTAGAGTCACTACAATGCTAAAAAATACATCTTCATCGTCAGATTTCTATCAGTCAACTTACCATTTTGGGGTCAATATTGAGTGCTGTGTGCCCCATTTACTCTGATATCCCTAAATAAAATCCAGTATAATCACCTGCCATCAGAATCCTGGTCTAGTGCATAAAATCCAAGTAAAAAACAAAACAAATAAACTTTTAGGTTGCAATGAGGCAAAGTGTGAATAAGTGGATGATTTGCATTATTCTAACTTCAAATTTAGTTTCCTGATTTACTGACGCCTCAGTAAAATCCACACTGATGGAAAAACAAGTATTGTGTTATTACACAGCTTCTAAAAAGTCTAACTTTAAACTTTCTTACTGGTTGCAAAATATTCAGTTTTCCAAACGTCACAATCAATTAAACCATTCTCACCACTAGATGACAGTGTTAGTCCAGTTTGGTTTCTCCTGCCACCTGCTGCCTGCTTTTCATCTCCACCCGAGTCAAAACGGTGAATCAGAGGCTGCAGCGATTCATCTTACTGTAATATTAAGTAATAAATAAAGTAACGCATCATTAAATAATAATACTCTTTAAACAAACAGTAGAAATAAATCAACTTTATCCAGAGTCTGAACACCAGACAGGGTGTCTGAATGAACAATATGTGTTAATTGGTTGAATATTAAATGTTAATATTGTAATTAAAGTTGTTTTAAACGCATTAAATATTTCAGAGTTTGGTAGTAACTAGTTACATTTACTTGAGTAACTTTTAGGAGTATTTCTACTGTGCTGTACTTTTTACTTTTACTTGAGTCATTTTATTATGAAATATCTACTTGAGTAAAATTTCTGGATTTTCTTCCCACCGAATGAAAAACAAAAACCACCAGACTCAAACCTGCAGCTTCTGCTGAAAGAAACTGATTTGGAAAAAATATATATTTTTCTTGATTTTGTAATTTTTGGTTCCTTATATGAATTATTGTCATTTTAGTTCTTAAAATACAAAAAATTTCCATGTAACTTTATATTTTGGTTGGTTTGATGATGTAATTTTTAAATATTAAATGATAATTTGATCAGTAGCTCAGTACTTGAGTCGACTTTTAATATTCTGTTACTTTATTGCAAAGTTGATAGTAACATTCCCTCTGAATGCAACAAAAGGTGTTTTCATAAAGTTCTGATTTTTAATGTTATTTTTAATGCTGTTTGTGTTTTTAGTAGCTTAAAATTACAAACCCAAGTATGTGTTTTTTTTTACTTTTTATTTTGTGTCCTATCCATAATTTAATAGGAAAAAAAGTTTAAAGGGAAAGAAAGAGATAAGATGGTCTGCTTCCTACAGAAAGAGAGAAAAAACAGGAACATCACTGGTGATGTTATAATTACTGATAAATGTCAGTAATTATAACATTATAAAGCAAATGTGACTCCAACCCTTCTATCATTGAAACTTTGCTTCAGGAAAACATTGAAGTTGGATGATTTGCTCTTTGTATGAACAAAACAGAGACATATTTTCCTTTTCATGCAGCCGTGAAGCATATCTTCTTTAAGTAGTGTGTAAAAGGGACCATTAAACTCTATGGGAAATTAACTTGACAAATGATCCTGCAAATTGCTCGACATTTTCATTGTTTTCATTATTGTGTCCCAGTTCGGTGTAATACGAACCATCCCTTAATGTGACTAAATGTTCCCTGATTGAAGCGGGTTCTTAGCAGCGTGTTCCCAGGGGGTCGGTCCGTTTTGCACCCTGAGCTGAAACCCATCCTGTTTGGCTCCATCTTTACATTCAGCCTGCATGGAGGCAGGAAAGCATCCACACTGCAAAAACACAAAAACACACTGCAAAAACACAAAAACACACTGCAAAAACACAAAAAACACACTGCAAAAACACAAAAACACACAGCAAAAACACAAAAAACACACTGCAAAAACACAAAAACACACTGCAAAAACACAAAAACACACTGCAAAAACACAAAAAACACACTGCAAAAACACACTGCAAAAACACAAAAAACACACTGCAAAAACACAAAAACACACTGCAAAAACACAAAAAACACACTGCAAAAACACAAAAAACACACTGCAAAAACACAAAAACACACTGCAAAAACACAAATAGCACACTGCAAAAACACAAAAAACACACTGCAAAAACACAAAAAACACACTGCAAAAACACAAAAACACAAAAACACACTGCAAAAACACAAAAAACACACTGCAAAAACACAAATAGCACACTGCAAAAACACAAAAAACACACTGCAAAAACACAAATAGCACACTGCAAAAACACAAAAAACACACTGCAAAAACACAAAAACACAAAAACACCAAGTTTTTTGTGTAAAGTCTAGTAGAAATATCATATTGTGAAATGAGACAAAACTAATTTACAAACATCTTTTCAGCAAGACTAGGAGCTTGTTTCAAGTCAATAATTCATAAATATCGATATAAAGACATATTCCCATATAATGAGTGAAAAAAAAATCTGCCAGTGGAACTAGAACTATTTGATCAATATTTACAAGTTATTAGCTTAAAACAAGCCTCTTAAACTGGCTGAAAAGTTTCTTCCAAGTTAGTTTGTCTTATTTTAAGATAAAATACTTGCAATATAAACTAAACAAAAAATGTTATGTAAGATTTTGAGTTTTTGCAGTGTAGTCTCCATGCATGGTTACTGCTGAAGAACAAAAAAATCATAGAAACATATTTAAAGTTTCTTGACGAGCATTTGGACAAAAACATTACTTATTGGGGGAACAGATGGAAACTGAGCTGTTTGGATGTCATAGTATGTTCTGTTTATGTCTTAGTACACTTAAAAAACTAACTTGACTTTCAGCAAGATATGGAAGCTTCTTTAAGCCAAAAATTCATAAATATTAATTTTGAAAAATAGTACTGCTTCCGCTGGCAGATTATTTCACATATAACTTGAGAAAAATGTTTTATTACAAGTGAAATAATCCACCAGTGGAACTAGAACTGGGTTGCTAGGCGACAGGCTTGGCTTGGTTGGGGTTGCTAGGTAACAGCGCCAGTGGAACTAGAACTTTTTCACCAATATTAAGGAATTATTGATTGAAAACAAGCTCCTATATCTGATGAAAGTTAGTTGTAAGTTAGTTTAAACTGTACTAAAATGTTTGAACTTGAAACTAGACCAAAAATACTTGGTAGGATTTTGTTTTTTACAGTGTAGAAACACAGTCAGACTTTCAAAAACCTGCCTCCCTCCCTCCACCCCTCCGCCTCGCCGCCCTCACCCTCCTTCCCCTTTGAGCCGTACGTGTCCACTCCCTAATTGGCGGCTCTTTATTCAAAGGACTGATTATGTGTGTATATGTGCAGAGGCATCCTCTCTGTGCAAGGCGTCCATCTCCAACGCCAGAGGGGACAAAAGAGGCACCCGCTCCTCCTGTTGGGGCAAGGGGGCCGTTGACACCAATAAATCCCCCCATCCACTTCCTCCCCGGTGTGTTGGGGTTATGTCAGGAATGTCCTGGGTCCATTGTCCCCATGGCGCTCTGTTTGTGGTAACCCATCACCAGGCATTTTCTGCTGCTTACACTGCCTCCTCTCTCCCCCTTACACACCATAAATGAACAAACACACACACACACACACACACACACACACACACACACACAGATAAATGCATGTCCACACCCTGTGGGCTGTGTGTCCCCTGGTCCCTAACTCTGAATAGACCACCTCCGCTGAATACGGCAGACATGCAGGCGTCAGGACATCAGGTTCTGAACCCAGTGGGGGAAAATACGGCCAATTATTTTCACCTGTTTGGCTCCGGTCGCCGTCTGATGGGAGAACGAAATATAACAAAAGTCTGAGTGTCCAACACTCCACTTTCAAGGTTTCCTCTGTCACTTGAGAGGCTAATTTTCATCAAATCCAGTTTTATTTGTAACACTTTTCAGTAACAACAGATTTACATCATAAAAACACAAAAATCAATGATTGAAACATTAAAATTTTCCAAGTTCCATCATTTACACGTCGAAATGTTGATTAATGTTTCTAAAGCAACTCTAACCAGCTGGGTTTTTAGTCTACATTTAAAGGAACTCAGGGTTTCAACTGTTTTTCAGTTTTCTGGACGTTTGTTCCAGATTTGTGGTGCTTAGAAGCTGAATACTGCTTCTTCATGTTTGGTTCTGGTTCTGGATGCAGAGCAGAACCAGAACCAGAACCAGAGGAGCTGAGAGGTTGATACAGCAGATCTTGAATGTATTGTGGAATGTAGAGAGGTGGACGAGCAGCGCCACACAGGGGGTGATTGACAGCGCTAAGACCCGCCTCCTGGCTCTGATTGGTTGTTTCTAGTTGGCACTTGGAGAAGACAGATGAGCTCGATTTTTTTCAGTTCAGTGATTTATTAACTAACATCAGTGTTTTACCGTCTGCTCTCTCAGTGGACTGTAGAACTGAGCGATGTTCTCCGTCTTCCCGGTTTTAGTCAGAACGCCAGCAGCAGCGTTCTGGATCTGACTGATTTTTAGGCAGCAGACCCGTAAAGACTCTGTTCCAGTAAACGATGAAACTAAAGTTAAGGACATGGATGAGTTTCTCTAGATCTTTTTAATCCTGGAAATGTTCTTCAGGTGATAGAAGGCCGACATTGTAACTGTCTTTATGTGTCTCTGAAGGTTCAGGTCTGATTTCAGCCTGATTTCTAGTTTCCAGCTGTAATAACTGAAGCTGTGCGATGACTGTATGGTTCCTCTTCAGGTCCAAAGACCTGAAGTTTTGTTACTGTTCAGTAGGGGAAAGTTACGGATAATAATTAATCTCACATATATAAACTTCATACCAGGACACACACATTAAAGCTGCAGGATGTAACTTTTTGTTTTTTCCTTATTTGTTAAACTATCACATAATATGAAAAGATCAATCTCCTCCACCTCTTCCCTGAGCTATGAAGAAATGCACCGCTCTCAACTATAAAACAACCAATCAGAGCCAGGAGGTAGGTCTTATTGCTGTTAATCAACATCATGTATGAGCTGCTAAATCTTCTAATAGCAGAGAAACAACTTACCGTTCCAGGAAAACCATTTATTTAATGTCAGTGGTGGCTACGTTAACTAGCCTTAGCATTTGTGGCAGGCTATGTTATGGTGAACTAACTGTGGCGTAGCAGAGAGCCAGTGTGACTAGAACTGGGTTGCTAGGTAACGGGCTGGGCTTGCCTGGGGTTGCTAGGAAACAGTGCCAGTGGAACTAGAAATATTTCATTAATATTATGTATTACTGACATAAAATGAGCTCCTGTATGTTGCTGAAAAGTTACTTGTAAGCAGAGTTGGGTAGTAACTAGTTACTTTTACTAAATTACATTTACTTGAGTAACTTTATTGGGAAAAAATTACTTTTAGGAGTATTTTTACTACACTGTACTTTTTACTTTCACTTAAGTAAAAATATGTTGAAGTAGTTCTACTTTTGCTTTTTGGTACTCCACCCACCTCTGCTTGTTAGTTAACTTTTGACTTATTTTAAGTGCACTATTTGTAGTATAAACTAGTCTAAACATATTTGGTATGATTTTGTGTTTTTGCAGTGTTCATTCAGTCTCCCATTGCAGACATGCATCCAATCAGCTCTTTCTTGGCCACCTTTCTGCCATGTCTCTCCCTCCTCGTATCACCTGGCCAGCGTTTCGGCTCTCACCACGGCCAAACCCCAGACACCAGCAGCCTGATTTGCTGGGGGGATCGCCAGGCATGTTTTCTGCTTGTGTGGGTAAATGTTTGGAAGCTCAAACGAGTAGGTGGGTTGTGCACATGCTGCGAAGCGAGGCGCCATTGCGGCCTAAAAAACTATTAGGCTCTGTAAATACACACTGTGGCGAAGGTAAACATTCTCAGCATGCCATGTCGGTGCACTGAGGGGGACTGGGAGACGGCGGGCGGGCGGAGAGGGGGAGGAGCGGCCAGAAAGCATCAGGTGATAGATGGAGAAATTATTGATTCTCACTCAGAAATCCCAAAAAATACACTCAAGTAAGAGCAGCACTATTTCAACATACTTTTACTCAAGCAAGAATAAAAATTACCTGTCCAAGAAATTACTCAAGACTATTTGGTAAAAAGTCGACTCAAGTACTGAGTAACTGATCAAATTATCAATCAGTTAATACTTAAAAATTACATCATAAAATGGACCAAAACATAAAGTTAAGTGGAAATTTTGGTATTTTAAGAACCAAAATGATAATAATTCATATAAGGAAAGAAAAAATAACAAAATCAGGCAAAAGAAAATGTTTTACAAATGAGTTTCTTTCAATAAAAAAACTTATGAAACTTTAACAAAAACTGCAGCTGTGTGTCTGGTGAATTTTTGTTTTTCATTCAGTGGATAGAAAATCCAGAAATTTTACTCAAGTAAGAGTAGAAATACTTCATAATGAAAAGACTCAATTAAAAGTGAACAGTACAGCAAAGTAAAAATACTCTTAAAAGTAATTGAAGTAAATGTAAATACCCAGCTCTGCTCTTCTGAGTGTAAAAACTTAGCATGTATGTTGTGTGTGTTGAAAAGATGATGCTGAAGACTCAAAAAGAAAAGGATGTGTGTGACTTTAAAACAATATTAAAACATTTAAACGGCAGCTGTTAGCTTCATGTCATTCAGGTAACAAAAATCATAAAATCTCACCAAGTATTTTTGTAGTTTCAAGTCCGAATATCTTGGTATAAATTAAGACGAAAATAACCTACAAGTAGCTTTTCAGCAAGATATTGGAGCTTGTTTTAAGTCCACAATCCTTGAATATTGAACATTACCCAACTTATAACTGTATATCTTTATGAAAAGTTTCTTGTAAGTTTGCTTTGTTTTATTTAAAATCTACTAAAATCTACTACTTTTTGCAGTGAGATATCTTCTTCTACTTTTTAAATTAGGTTTCTAATCTCTTCTAGTTGCACTTTGTGAACTACTGTAATTTGTTTTGATATTACATACATTTTAACATCTCGCATAATAAATCCCTGGGATTTATATGAAATATCATAAAAAGACAAAGTACAATCTAGTGTTGTTTTTAATATTCACAAATTATTAACCTATAACGAACTCCTAAAGCTTGCTGAAAAGTTTCAAGATGTAAGATTTTTGCACTAAAAACTAGTTAAAAATATGAGATTTTGTGTTTTTGCAGTGCAGGGCTGTGATGTGAGTTTAAGCGAATGTGGCAGGAAGCGCAGCTCACCATGGAAACAGGGCTGAGAAAATGCTCTATTTCCAGCCCAGAACATGCAGCGACGCCCACAGATCTATTTTTAGCTCGGGCATACAGTAACTGCTGCATCTATCAAGAGTTACACCGAATCCCCAAGCATGACTACCAGAATGTGACTCTCACTATTTGCCTCTTTAAAATGCTAAAAGCACAAAACCATTCGGGGCAGCCAGGATGCTACAGCATATTTTAGATTACAGAGGATGCATATCACCTTAAACTGACAATATTTAGATGTTATTAGTTGTTAAATTGGCAGTATGGATGAATTATTGGTACATATCAGTTAAAACTGCTTTGTTGATATCATACATGCCCATGATTAAAAATGTTAGACGTGCAATGAATGTGGAGAAAAAGAGCTGAAGGTTTATTCTGATTTTTTTGTCCCAACTGCAGAAAAGCATCACCACAGCATGATGCTTCCACCATCGTGTTTCACCATGAGGATGCAAATAGGGTCATTTAATGCATACATTTAAACTGTAATCATCAAGAGGCTGCTGTCATTCCTGGTCCAACATGCCTGAAAGAAATTACTGAATTACCACCTCAGGACACAAAATGATCAACTGAGTTGTAAAACAATTTTTAAGAGCTAAAGTTTAATGCTTCTAGTATTTCTACCATAAATAACGAATTTACAGCTGATGGATTGAAATGTTAATGCTGTAAACTTTTTCATAGCATTCTGTCTGACCTGTCTGCTTGGTCATGTAACATCTGAAGGCTGGATTATCATCATTATGGGTATCAGAATATATTGATTTAAAAACATAAATGAATAAACCCATGTGAAAAATATAAATCTTCTTACCTATTGTTATTTATTCAATACGATATTGTTTTTTAGTGTATCTTACGTTATTTATTCAGTTTAATTTAGAAAACCGGAAGTCACGGAGATCGGACTTCCTGTCTAACGATTCTCTTCGTTTTCATCTTTTCTTTTGGCGGAGCACGGCCTGTGAGTTTCTATTTTATATTTCTGCTGTGTACAACTAATTTTATGGAAAGAAATAGTTTGTGATATTTTCATTTGGTGTAAGTGTAGCTTATATGCATTCGAGCTGTTAGCATATATAGCATTTAAGCTACATGAATTAGATAATGAACATGTCAGTTCATTATCTTGATGCTTTTTTTTTCAGTTTTACTCTGAGCAGTGGTGTGTTGAAGAAAGCTCAGTAATGACACATGTTCATGCTGCAGTCGGGAAGACTTATCTGTCAAGCAACCGAACGAGGTCAGTGTTTTTACATAAAATCCCAGGAAAAAACCCACATTTTGTTGCTGCAGTTTTTGTTTTGTAAGAGAAACACTGAGGAGTCACCCAGCAAATATGATCTAAGTATCTGTTTAACTTCAACCTCTACAATTAGTGGAGGCAGGAACTGATTCCAATCATCTGAAGTTTGATTGACAGCAGATAAGCAGCAGAGACTGAAATTAAATAATAGTCCTGGTAAGAAATTTTGACATGTCAGCGTTAGATTTCCAATTTCTAAAACTGCATGACAAGCAAAAACGTCAAGCAAGGGGGGAAAATGGCTTTTTTAGTAACAGGATCACAGGAGACGCAATCGCTAAGGCAACGTCTCCAGTTTCTGATGCAGCAGAAGCAACAGTTTGACAGGCATGAATGTACACAGCAACACACACTTACTGTACCCGGGGCTCCAGACACCACAGCTGAGATCTGGTGGTACGGAGATGGAATGCCGGGTATGATCTGTGGTAACTCTGAGTGTGTGTGTGTGCTCTATCTAATACCCTGTCATCATCAATAACCTCAGCTGTGCTGACTCACTGGCTTTTACAACTTTGAGGTTTGGGTTTTACTCACAGCCACAGACCGTATAGTCTCCGGTCTCTGTCTTTCTAACACACAACCCAGTGTGCTACGTGTGTGTGTAGACTTTTTGGCAGCATGTAGGTGTGGGCGTGTCGTCCATGTTTGAGTGAAAGCCACTGCAGACCCCAGTCCCTCCCAATCTGACTCCAATCCATCATAATTGGCAGTCATCAAGGGATAGGACGTTCGCCAGCTTCGCCGCCGCCGAGCGTGTCCCCCTCCTCCCCCGTTCAGCTCCCCATCAGCCCCATCCTAATTGTCTCCAGGCCTTTATTTAACCCTCCTTACAGCCAGTAAATGTGCGCTTTATCTTCCACTCGCATGAGGGTGTTGATGTGTATGAGGCGTCCAAACGGTATTTATTATTGTGGGTCCATTTATACGCTGATGAAAGCGCAGACAGGCTGTGACAGACTATAATAACACTGAGCACATGACAGGGTAAAGGCCACCAGAGAGTTGACATTTATATGGACGCAATGTGACGTTGATGATGATGATGATGATGATGACGTTGTTTGGCTGCTTTTTATCCTCTCTCTTTCAGTAGCGTGTCAGTCAGCATCGTGCCTTTTAGCCACATGGACTGCGAATCTAAATCAAGTTAACATTTTGAGGAAGTTTTGATTAAACTCTTTGGTATTTGAATAATTTCATCTCATGGTATGAAGTTGTGAAGAAAATACATGGGGGTTACTTACAAGTCAGCCATATTGTATGGCTGTTTGCCTTAGAAATGCTTGATTTGTGTTGATGAGACATACGTTTGATGAACTCTAAAAAAAGGATTTTTGGATAATTTTGGTCAAATATTAACCAAAAAAATGTTTTTACATTTTCTTAAGGCATGCCAGTTTGTGACTTTATAGATCAGTACTCAGTGGTGGCTTCCGCTATCAAAAAAGTTAGTTACGCTAACCCTGAAATACTAATCATAAACATTAGTTTTGCTAACGCTAAATCACGATTCCATCATGATATTTAGCAAACGCTAATGCTAAAGCGCTGAATTCAGTCATTTTGAAACCATGTGTGAATGTCTTTAGTTTTAAAGTTAAGTTTTGATGTTGCACTTCTACAGTGAAGCATTCTGGTACTAAATAAACTTTATTTGTGGGAAACTCGAGGACAGGAAATGGAACTGCTGTGTCAACACTGCGTCTTCACCCACTTCAAAATAAGAGCACGAATATAAACGTCTAACTACTTAAAGAATCGCTTACCTTCAATAACCACAACATCAACACACATCAAACTTTATTCAAGCAAAAGTCTACAGGTGTTCTGTTTGAATAATTTTCTTCTATGTAAATAGCAAATTGTAATAATGCAGATAATTTACAGCAGATTGGATGCATAAAACACTCCGATGGTTTTTAGACTGCTGGACTTCTTACCATATTTTAAGATGGTAGAAGTTTGGTTAGGACTATGTTCCTTTGATTATCCATTAGCTTTAGCTTCTGGGACCAATCTGGATTTATATTAGCTGAATATAGTAAGAGAGCTATCCACTAGGTAAGATGTTACCTGCTTAAAACCTTTTAACAGAGCCGTACTTTAAGAAAATCCTGAATTACTGTTTAAAATTTGACTTGATTCCCATTTCTGGGTTGAAAATCTATGAAGTCCAGGACAGGCCTGAATCCCAACTTCAAATTAAAGTCTTAGTCTTAACACTTTTAAGAGTGTGATAAATGTTTCTGTTTCTAAAATAAGCTGCATTCACACCAGCCCTGTTTAGTCCGCTTTAATCAAACTCCAGTTCGTTTGGGGAGAAGTGAATGCTAAATCCACCAAAAAAACAAACTGTGGTCCGCTTACAAACCTCACTCTCAGTTTGGTTAAAGTGAACTCTGTGCGGTTCAAATGCATATGTGAGCACCAAACGAACTGGAAATGACTCCAAAAGCAGGAAGTGGGCTACAATGCAGGGCATTCTGGGTAAATACAACCGAAACAGAGCTAGTGTGGTCTTTTGCCAAAGGCAAGAGAAATCCTACAGCCACTTAGTCTGACACCACTCCATTTTTGTTTACACTTCATGAAGAAGGAAATTGCGTTCAATGTCTTCAGAGGTTTTCATGTCGTTTCCTTCAGTAGTTCTTGGTGCAGCGCCCCTACAGGCCAGGAGGGGAACAGGTTTTTTTATGCAGTGTAAAATAGAACCACACCATTTTGCAATCTGGGTCCTCAGTCAAACTGAAGAAAAGCTGATTAGTTATGAAATCTGACTCCTTATGTAGCTAGTAAAATAAAACCAAGAGGATTCTTGGTGAAAATAATTATTTCTGAAGAACTGAGGAATTATCCGACCATGAGAATCTACTAGGTGCGCAACTGTCGGGCTGAAGCCAGAGCGAAGTATTGCCTTTCACACGCTTCTAAAATCCTCTCCGGGCAGAGCCTGAAAGGGTTACTGTTTCCCAAAGTACCTCATTCTGCGCAGCGGAGAGGGGGCGGCTGAGTGGCGCCGCCGAGTCAGAGACGCAGTTTCTAAAAACCCAGAGACATCATCAAGAAAGAAGCTGACAGTAAGGAAAGCAGCCCTCCTCCTCCTCCTCCTCCTCCTCCTCCTCCTCCTCCTCCTCCTCCTCCTCCTCCTCCTCCTCCTCCTCCTCCTCCTCCTCCTCCTGGCACGGTGCCGCTCCTCTCCTGTCCTCTCCTGACCAAATCCCATCAGCGGCTGTGTCACAATAACCGGGCGGCAAGTGTCAAAAATCCAGCTCTGGCCGCAGAAAAACACAAATCACTTTCAGGCACACGAGATGCGCTCACTGGAAACACTCCACACGCTCAGCCACAGCCCTGCTTCAGTCGCTGCTCGCATTTAAACACTAATCACATAAAGTCCTTAAAAGGAGAGGCGTTTATAGAAAATGAGCGCGCATAATTGGGCCATATCTGTTTAACTCACACGCTCTCTTAATTAATAGTCTGCTAACGTGAAAAACAGCTGACCATTGTTTTATATGCGCTTTGTTGGGGTTTTTTTCTCTCCCTCTGTCTCTTTTTTCTGTCTCAGGGGCGGTCAGACTCCAGCAGGCGCCGGTCTGCTCCATTCCACCTCTACACAAATACCTCAGTGGAACTTGTGTGGAGCTTCCAGACCCCAGACGCTTCGCCATTTCATCATTTGACACTGTTTGACATGTCTGAATCATATTTTACGCATTATGTTAACACCTCAGATCCCTGGAAGCCAGCGTGCGCGCAGACAGTAGACAGTGGAGATGAATGTGTCGTGGCTCTGCCGCCCCACTCCCACTCCCACAGACTCCCACCCCTCTCTCTCCCTCTCTCACTCTGACAAATGAATGCCAGTTTTGTGGAGGCGCTTCAGGTATGTGTTGCGTTGTAAATCAGGCTCTTTTTAAAAAACCCAGCGACGCGCAGGCAGTCCACACAGAGCCACTGAAACTTGTGCGGTTAAGTAACTGCTTAACTGTCTGCACCCAGGGCCGCATTTAGGAGGATCTGAGCCCCTGGGCTGGAGTTAAATTGGTGCCTGACATATAAATTCAAAGTTTTAGGTTTCTTGTATCCATTTTTTCCCAAATGGAAACAGCACACATACTTAAAAAGAGAATAAGTCACAGTACATGAGCCGGGTCTGTTTGTGACCAACTGAAATCCTCATGTGTTTTAGTTTATTTGTTTTTGACGCATAAAATCCAACATATTAAAAAACTAAACCTGATTTGGGTTGATTTAAACCCTAAAGTCCAGCCTTGAATGCATTGTCTTCATGTTATTGCATGAATACGAGACCAATCCAGAGAAATAAGACAAAATCCAGGCTACACTATATAAATGGATTAGCCGTTAAAACTACAGTTTTGTTTACAGATATCAGTTTGCAGAGTGAAGCTTAGCACTGGCTCAGTTCCAGGAAGAGTTGGCTAATATATCTGGATTACAAATCCTACTGAAACAGTTTGATTATTTCTCGTGATCCAAAACAAAATCATGCAGCAGATGTGTTTTTATGAGTTTTGTTGAACTCATAAAAACTCAGAAAAAGTTAAAAACTGTCATGAAACTTGTGGTTGAGAAATCTTGTGTGTTGCTAGCATTTCCTGTTTTGTCCTCAGTCAAACATGCTAGCAAGTTTAGCTTTTTAAGCAGTAAGGTTAGCAGTTGTCGTCAGGATCGACGTATTAAAAATTAGATTTATTAACAGTTTGTTTCTGTCGGACAAAATTCACAAACCAGTTCTTGTTTTTTTATTTAATTTTAACGTTGGCTAACAAATCACAAAGATTTCAGAAACGAACTTCGAAGTGTGTCTTTTAGCTGTTAAATTTACAAAACGTATACTCAGAAACATTAAATAAATTGTGAAGTTCTAACAGGTTGTTTTACGAGTGTAAAATTAACACACTAAGGTTTACTACTTATTTTTTTTACAGTACATACCCCCTCTGGATATAAAATACTTTTTAAAGCAACATTTTTATTGCAGATTTGATCATTTTTGCAGTGCTCATTATGGGTCCTGCACTTAAAAATACGACTTAATGTAGTAATTTTAGCAATATGTCTTGTTGATTTAGTGAAAGTAAAGTTTTGATAGATGGATTTCTATTTTTAGAGGCTCTGACTCAACCCTAACTCAAACTTCTTTTTATGGACTAAACTTGACATCTTCGGATGTCTTTTTTACAGTGTACTCACCCCCTCTGCACAGACACTCTTTTAAGCAACATTTTTTGACACTAAAACACGTTGAAAAGATAGACTTTATTGCTAACACGTGTAACCATAACATATACACTGATATGCCTTACTTTTTTCTTTATTTCTTTTTTTTGTCACTTTTAGAAATATTCAAGTAGACATCTTCCATATTTTTTTTTCTGGTAATATTCTGCTATTCTCTTTCCTTATGCTCTATACTCACAAATCGTTAAAATAATAAATAAAACATACAGATTTGCTTATTCCTACAATACTAAGTATTCAAAAAAAAGAAAAGCTGAGTTCACGCCTTTATATATATATATTTATATATATATATATATTTATATATCTTTAACCTCAACTTTTTTACAGTTTAATTAATATTGATATTAATATTATACAAAAACTCTAGGCAGCATTGCAGTGAAATAAACAGCATCATTGTTCAGTTGACAAAAAGGTCACCTCTTGGAGAAGTGTAGCATATTATGAATTCCTTCATCAATGTCTCATAAAAATATATTTATATAAAAAAGCTCTTCCTCGTGAAGTGCTCCTGGAGGAAAAAAACAAAACAATGTTTGAATATGGTCCAAGTTCAGTTAGAAAAAATAGCTGCATTTTTTTTCTCTCCCTTAAATATGTACATTGTTGGTATTTCACTTAAATGCCATATAAAAAAATAGATCTGCTATGGTGCCCACCTCTGTAGAGAGTTAACAGTGCAATTGAAACTGTATTTCCAGTCCGCTTCCTTGGAGTAAACTCAGCACGAACACTTGCACTCTGAGATGATTGGGTATTGCACCTGTATCCACGTACAGTATTTCTGTCTTAGAAAGCCCTGGCAGTACCACCGCAGGAACGTCTTGCTGATGGACTTGACGGGCTTGCAGGACATGCCCTCCGGGAAGGAGCAGGAGCGCTCGGAGGAGCAGTTCCCCTCCTTGATGTAGCGCGGCCAGAACCTCACGCCCAGGTCCTTCCAGGTGTACACCACGGGGCAGTACGTGTAGGTCCACAGAAGCTGCAGGAATTTCCTCCGCGCTTTCTTGCCCACTTTTAACCGCTTCCCGTAGGGGGTCTCCGTGAGGTCCAGCTTTTTAATGTCGTTGGGCATGTGGCCCGGCGGCTTCCACTGGACGTCCGGGGAGGTGAGGTTGACCGGCAGCGGCGCGCTGATGGCCATGAAGTTGGGGTCGAAGTGGCTGCCCAGCTTCTTCCGCAGCGGCTTCTCGGCCAAGTCCTGCTCCCGGGGGTCGTACTCCGGGTCCGGGTCCTCCTTCAGGTCGGGGACGGGGAGGTGCTCGCTGGGCAGCGGACGGAGGCGGAAGAAATGCTGGGAGACTCCGAGGTGAACGCACACCAGCGCGTAAACCAGGAGGGTCGGTGAGAGGCCCATTATTCCCTCCTTGGTGCCGGTTCTTTATTTTGGGTAAGGGGAAGGGGTGGGGGCGGGGGCAATAAGTAATCAGTTGTCTGCAAGACAAGGCGTCATAAGTTCAGACAAAGCTAGAGGCGGTTGTGTTGGGATGACATGAAGCTCAGATTTGCACAAAAAGCGCAAAACCTTCAGTATTCAAGCTGGCTCCTGCCTCACCCCGCTCCCTGGATTCACTTTGGGTTTCTCCGGGTTGTCATGGTTACCCTTTTTTGGGGGTGGGGGGGCACTGGAAGCAAAGGCGATGACAGCGGCCGAGAGGAGAGCAGCATGGAATGAATGAGGAGCAAAATCCAACTTTTGGCTGTCACCAGCTGGAGATGGGTGTTATTTTTACGCACGGCTCGCGCTTCACGTCGCCTGACGCGCCGATGTTTGCCAAAAAGTCCCGGAGCAGCGCGCGCAGTCCCGCGAACATGCGGTGTTTGGTTGCGGGGGTCCTCCCTGCAGTCACTGTCCGCAGTCTCAGCTCAACAGATAAGATCCATTCATATTTCCAGAGGATGTTCCAACTCGTAGATTATTCTTATTATTTTCTGGTTTCAGGTGAAACAGAAACAAACAAAAAGTCTTAAAAATGAGAGTTCAGAGTTCGTCTGAATGCAGCATTGCTGAATCCGCTCAGAAAAACCAACAATTGCAACTCATGACGAGACAATCCACAACAATCTGGAGCGCTTCGGGTTCCTGGGGGACCTCCACACCCCCTTCCTCCTGGCTCCTCTGCTCTCTGCTGCCGCTTACAGAAGCTCCTACCGGGTTTCTGCAGGAGTCTTTGCGCCGGAGCTTTTCACTGTGTGTGAGAGAGGAGTGTGCGTCTGCAGCGAGAGGAGCGCAGTCCCAAGTTAAATATCCGCCTCCGCCGGTACAAAGTGTCAGAGAGGCCTGCCCACCCCGGCCACTTTCACTCTGATTGACAGCCCGGGGGTTCGGGGATGGCGGGGGGGATATCAGCCGCTACGACACGCATCAGCAGGGTCCTAAAGCTCCGGTGTTTCAGGAAAAGAAACGACGTTTGAGGAACTTTCATCAGAAAGAAACGGCAACTCAAAGCTGCTTTCATCATCAGCAGCAGGCTAATGGTTTCAATGCGCTGTCAGGATCAGGAGAGAGAGCTTCAGGACGAACTTTCCCATGAAATTGATGGGAATCGTTTGGAGCATTCCACCTTTGTTCATCAGGATTTGGGTCTGCACAGGAATTGGCCCCGCTGAACCCCAGAGGTCACGAAATAGGCTCGTAATTAAGGGGCTATAAATGACCAGGGAGGACTTTCCCATAGCAAGCTGCGCTTTCTGCTTCTGTTTGACCAAAGTTTACGGCAACTTCAGGAAATCCCGCTGGTATATTTTGCGTCAAAATTCTTTTTACCTGTAATGTCCCCTGATTGGACCAGAATAAGGGGTTATTTTTGTCATTTTTGTCCCTTTCGGATGAGCAAACCAGACTTTTTGGAGGTTTTAGATGTTTCAACCCTCTGAGTTGTGTGTTGGGTTGGCTTGTTGTGGTCACTAGAGGGCGTCGATCCAGCATGAACTGCCTTCACATTTCTGCTCCTGTTTGACAACAGAAATGGCAAAGGACCAAAAATCTTACTCTAGTAAGAGTAGCTCTACTTCAACATAACTGTACGCAAGTAAACGTAAAAAGTAGACGCCAAAAGAAAGAGTGAGAAGTAGTAAAGTTTACTCAAGTACTGAGTTACTGATCAAATTATAAATCATTTAATATTTTAAAATTACATCATCAGATGGATTAAATTTAAAGATAAGTGGATTTTTTTTTGTATTTTAAGGATCTAAATGACAATAATTCACATAAGTAACAAAAAATAACAAAATCAGGCAAAAGAAAATTTTTCCAAATCAGTTTCTTTGAATAAAAAACTTATGAACTTTAGCAGAAGCTGCAGGTGTGTATTTGAGTCTGGTGTGTTTTTGGTTAAAACATGTTTGTTTTTCATTCAGTGGGTAGAAAATCCAGAAATTTAACTCAAGTAAGAGTAGAGAGTAATAATATTGGCGAAACAGTTCTAGTTCCACTGGCGCCGTTACCTAGCAACCCCAGCCAAGCCCAGCCCGTTACCTAGCAACCCCAGCCAAGCCCAGCCCGTTACCTAGCAACCCCAGCCAAGTCCAACCCGTCACCTAGCAACCCAGTTCTAGTTCCACTGGCAGATTATTTCGCTTACAACAAAACATTTTTCTCATGTTATAAGTGAAATTATCTGCCAGCGAAACTGGTGTCTTTTTTTGTCCATATTAAGAAATTATTCACTTAAATCAATCTCCAATATCTTGCTGAAAAGCTACTTGTTAGTTACTTTAGTCTTAATTTATGTGTACTAAAGTAACTCATGCACATGAATTAAGACTAAAGTATTGCTGCTCTTCATAATAAAATTATTCAAGTAAATGTAACTAGTTACTAATAAACTCTGAGAGCAAAGTGAAGGACTGACTCAATGTGAACCCGTTCACTTTCTTTGGTATAAAACTGCTAAAACATTTTATGCCAATTAATCCTATTAAGCCTATTAATACAAGTATTTTTGTCCTTTTGTGACATCACAGCCATGAATATCAGTGAACAAACGGCGCCATGTGGAAAGGTCAGGGGTCAAGTTAAAGCAGGTTTAAAACAATATCCCAGCATATACACATGATTGACCAGCAAAACTGCACAACGAGAACAACAACCAGAGAATCAGCCAAGATTATTCTGGTAACTCTGGAGGATCTGCACAGGTCAACAGCTCAGGTGTGAGGATCTTTTAGCAGTGGCTGCAACCAGAGTTGGGTAGCAACCAGTTACATTTACTCCATTATATTTACTTGAGTAACTTGGAAAAAATTAAGTATTCCTTACTTGAGTAAAACTTCTTGATTCTCAACCCACTGAATGATAAACAATAACAAAAAACATTTAAACAAAAATTCTCCTGCAGTTTTTGTTAAAGTTTCATAAGTTTTTTATTGATTTGGAAAAAAATTCATTTGCCTGATTTTATTTATTTTTGCTACTTATATGAATTATTGTCATTTTGGTCCTTAAAATATCAACATTTCCACTTAACTTTAAATATTGGTTTGACTTATGATGTTATTTGTAAATACTAAAGTTGATCAGTTACTCTGTACTTGAGTAAACTTTTTACCAAACACTTTTTTACTCTTACTAAGTGGTAGAGTTTTGGGAACTCTACCACTTCTGGCTGCAACTAACGATTATTAGTCTGTCATACAAAATCCCAATTAATGACAGAAATGTTTGTGATTTTAACATAACGAGTCGAGGCATACGAGGGGCATCGTCTGATCGTAGCTGAAGGGTAAATTAAGACGCATTACTAGTGAAATGAATCCGTAAGTTTCTGGTGACCCAACAACACGAGAGGACGCACACATTCATTATCTGATTAATTTTAAGCCCTGTGCCTCTGGTAGTTGGGGCATTTTTAAAAATATTTCTCTACATTCATAACTGCATGTCCCATCAGTTAAATGTAAACATATTTGGTAACCATGGAAACGTCTCACTCTGAGCTAGAAGCTGATAAAAAGGATTTGAACATTTTGAGTTGAGCAGGAAACGGCTTTAGTGGCCAGAAATCTTCATCAAAAGGATGTTGTATGGAGCTCTGGTAGTGCCAAAAAAAAAGTACATATTTTGGTGGTTTTAATATTTTTTTCTTTTGTGAAATGTGGCTAAATTTATTGTAATGTTTTGGGGTTTTTTTTTTTACACAAAATTAAAAAACTCGTTCAATAGGAGTCATATATAACAATTTCTTATTGTTTTACCATAATTGGACAGAAAAATAAAAGTGAATATTTTTTCTTAAAAAAACCCCCAAGAAAACAAGCAATAATAGACATGTAAAATTAAGTTTAGTAAATAAAAACCTCCAGTTTTGTTTATGGTGCCAACCTGTGCCAAAGCCAAACACCTAGGTATTTTTCGTTTTTTACTAAAACGTCTGTAAATTTGTTTTAATTTACCTCAGCTGTAACAATCTTTGCACAGGTAATGTCCACAGATGAATCTGTTGTTTCCAAATGTTTGTAACCTTATTTATGATATTACTAAAAACTTTATATGCTGCATAATGCAAAATAAATAAATAAATGAATCAAATCAAATCCAAATAATTTTGTCTTCCTTCGTCTTTCTGATTAAGTCTACCAACTGTTAGCTTCATTTTGGTACCAAAATTAGTTTGTAATTGTTGAAAAAAACTTAATTTAAACCCTTCTGGAAACCCTGTGGTGACCCCAACAACACCAGAGGACTCACATTGATAATCTGGTTAATAATTAGAGTCGTGATGGAGACAGGAGCCAGCGGGCGGCGGGGACAGTAAGGCTGAGCTGGCTACTGTAGGCCCGACTCTTCTCTTTGTCTCCTCCGCAGGTCTTAGGGTGACGTCCTGACAGAGAAGCCCCATGCAGGGAGAAACACTTCCCCTTTCTGTGTCTTCAGAGCAAATACTGCAGCAGCCCCGTCATAAGTCGACCCCCAATCCCCGGCTAATTAAAGACGAGGAGCAAAACGGGACGGTCAGGAGGAGTGGAGGATGGAAATGTGTGCAGAGACGAAGGTCGTGATGAGGAGGAGGGAACGATGGCGCGTCACAGGGCGTCTACAGACAGAAAAACTTTCTGCCAAAAAACTCTGAAAGTTTGAGATTAAAATGTGAAATTTTTGAGAAAAAAATTGGGAAAATTTTGGGTTTGAAAAGTCTAAACTTTTTCTGATTAATCTCAGAATGTCTGATTTTTCTTGTTGCAAATTTCTGACTTTTGGAGCTCAGAAATGTTCTTATTTTTTCTAAAAACAATGTGAGATTACTCTCAAAATATCTGAGTTTTTTTTTACTTTTGGATTTTTGGATTTAATTTTCTGTCCATTTTTTTAAAAAAATGTCTAAGATATTTCTTAAAATTTCAGATTTCTTTCTAGCAAATTTTGAACTTTTCAAACTCAGAAATTTCCATGTTTTTTTCTGAAATGTTCTGAGATTAATCTAAAAAAATTCTTGGAAAAACAAGAAAAATTCTGAATTTCAAAAGTTGAACATTTTT
This sequence comes from Poecilia mexicana, assembly GCF_051168715.1. NCBI lineage: Eukaryota > Metazoa > Chordata > Actinopteri > Cyprinodontiformes > Poeciliidae > Poecilia > Poecilia mexicana. The sequence continues at coordinate 2,577,460 of NW_028263388.1, forward strand.
GACTTTTAAACTCATAAATTTCCCTATTTTTTTGTAAAAAAAAAAAAACAACAACCTTAGATTAATCTCATAATTCAGAATTTTTTATTTCAACATTTGGAGCTCATAGTTCCTTGTTTTTTCTAGAAAATACAAGGAATTTCTGAGTTTGAGAAATTGACATCTCAAATTTTTCCTTTTCTTTTCTAGAAACTTTTCAAGATCAATCTCAAAATTTCTGAGTTTTTTCTTGAAAATTTCCTTGTATTTTCTAAATAATTTCTGAGATAAATCTCAAAATTTCTTAAGTTTTTTTGTGGACATTTCCTCCTTTTTTCTCTGGCTGCAGACAGAGGTAGCGGTGGTAGTTTCTCTGTGGAATGGCTAATTAAATAACGACATTAAAGGGGCCTGGCTCGCTTTAACAAAGCTCTGATGAGGGGAATGCTGGGCTGGGGGTGGGACCCACGGCCGAGGCGAGAGGTTGGGCTGCTGCTGAAAATTGGGCTTGTATAACAAGGGGACTTAGCTCTTTGGTTCTGCAGTGATTGTTCACGCTCCCTTAGGCTTCAATAGGGCGCATGTGAGGGTGCGTCGGGGGGCTCCGGGGGTGCTAGCAGGTTTCCCTCAGGCACAGATTGGACCCCCTTCTTCTCATTTGTTCCTGAAAGCTGTGCACACATATAAACGCGGAAGGAGCGCGAACAGCCGCACACAAAGGGCTCAGCCCAAGGTCCAGACGGGAGCTTATCCTGCACAGGGGCACAGCGAGGGGCAGCGCTGGCCAGACTGGCTGGCTGTGCCCACTGGGGACGGCGAGAATGGCACAGAGGGGTGGATGGAGCCAGACCGCTTGGAGACGAGAGAGGAACGCAAACACAACACTGCTGGGAGTAAAGACAAGAAAAACACCTTCCCAATCAAAGCCGCTTCAACCACATCAACAGTTTTATGTTCAAAGCCTTGCATTCGCTTGGGCAGAGACCATGGAAAGTTAGCTGGAAGGATGATGGACTGTAACAGCAATTGTTATATGAATTTTTTTTATCATTCGTCTTTGCAAAATAAAGCAGGCGTAAGCCCATATTATTCAGAGAAAATGTCTTCAAAGTGCATCTTGGGAAGCTGAGATACCTTTGCACAAACTACTCCACATGCTTCACGGAGCGCCATTTAATTTCTTTGGCTGATTGGCGCAACCCCCAAAAGCAGTGATAAGGAAGACCTTTAATCTTACCTTCTGTGGTATCCATTATGCATATCAATACATACTAAAGGGGATCTATTATGCAAAATTCACATTTCGTAGGTTTTGTACTTCCATTTGGGTCTCAACTGTGTCTAAGTCTAAGTGCTTAAAAACTCACCTAGATGTTTTTTGTTGTCTGGAAAATGAGCCGTTTCAAAAACCTCCTGTTTGTTGGGTACTGCGCCGTTACCTGGCAACCCCAACAGAGCTCCAGCACGTTTGGTCAGCTGGTTTTATCGCTGTATTTGCTGTACAACGGCTGCTGGAAAAGACAAGTGTTTTGTTATTGACTTAAACCACTTGCGGCTTTCTAGTTGGTTGTGCAGGAGACTCCACTTATGCTTTTCAAAGACATACAGTTGTATAATTGCACAGCAGTGTGCAGCCATTTTGACGTGCAGTTAATATTTTAAGATTCACTCTTAAAATATAAATTTTAAGCTAAAGTATAAATCCGAAGCTGATACCGACTTGGCATGATTATCGATATTTTGGATCGGTCCACCCACTTCTGCTCTGCATGTGCGAGCTTCTGCACGAGTCTGGAAAGAATCTTCCTTTTTCTGGAGACAAGACAGAAAGTTTCCTTTTCTTAAACTGTAAAAACTGCAGAAGCTTAAAATTCCTATTTCTAAGATTAGACCCTGTTTATCACTTTAGTGAAACGCAGCATGAAAACCAGGTCAAATGTTCAGACACGTAAAAAAATAAACAAATCCAGCTTCCTAGCACAACATTTGCATCTTGCCTTACATGAGATGCCATGACAATTTAAAACAGAAGATCTCACAATTCAAATTAACAGTTTTCCACCAATATTGCATTTATTTTATTCCCTGCTGCCTTGCCATCGTCTCCAGTCTTCCTCTCTTCTGCATTGTTGACTCCGTCTCTGAGGCTTAACCCGAAGCAGATGGTTTGGGAAACATGTCAAAAATCTGTCTCCTGTTAGCACAACTTTTGAAGCCCCCCTTCATTTTTTTTCTCTTCTCTGAAATTCATCATAAAGTTATTTTTGCATATGCCCAGTAAACGGTATCAAAGCGGCATTTTTTCCCTTGGAGAAGAAAAGAAAACAGGACTAAGTGTGGAGGTTGTCTCTGCTGTAGAAAGTCAGAGTATGGCTCTACATCCTCGGCTCCTTTCACAACATTCCTCCCATCATGGAAAAAAAACACTGCGTGATGCATGATCAAAAGCTGTGATTAATGGTGATAATATTGCAGACAGCATTTTGGATGTGTGATGTGATAGTCGGGCTCACTTTGAACTCGGAGCGTGAGGCGTTCAAACAGAACCAGACAGCCTGACTGCAGCACAAACAGTCAATAAATAAAACAGTCGTGTTGGATTAGATGTAGGTGCAACAAAAGCTGCAGCGCCAGAGTTTCTGCTCACACTGAGGCGAGCCTGGTGTCATCTGGACAACAAAAAATTATTTTGTTTGTTTTCTACTGAACAATAAAGTAAACGCATAATAAAGTTTTTTTACTGTTTGAATTTTTGACTCTTCAAACTCTGAACATTTCCACGTTTTTTTCTAGAATTTCATTTTAGATTAATCCCAAAATTTCTATTTTTTTTCAGGAAATATTTGACTTTTGAAATTCAGAAAGTTCCAAAAAAAATTTCTAGAATTTTTTTTATTATTCTAAAAATTTTCTAATTTTTTTTTGCAGAAAAGTTTTGACTATTTAAATTAAGAAATTTCCAAGTTTTTTCTAGAAATGTTTTGAGATTAATCTTAAAAAATGTTGAGGGTTTTTTCTAGCAAATCTTTGACTTTTCAAATTCTGATTTTTTTTTACTATCTACCGTTGCCCTAACATGCAGTTGTATGAATATCCTTAAAGGGCCGGTTGCAGTAGAAACTGTCAATAAAATTCCCCAATAACAAACTGTTAAAACGTAGCTGCCTCTGCAGTCAATAAGTACTTCTTAAAATTAAATAATATTTATTTTCACTTTTGATGTAATTTAGGAATACAACTTTTATGTTAAAAGTTCTAAGGACCACAAATAAGCTTATGGCGGACCAGATTTGGCCCGCGGGCCTTTAGTTTGACCCATCCAATCTAAATTGTAGATTAGAAAAGCTTAATTATCTAAAGATCATTTCTAACATTTTCCATGTGAGGAAGATTTCAATTTGTCAGAACAAACTTATCTCTTGTTAAACAAATTAAATGTCTTCATTACCGCATAAAATCAGTCCAGGGGCCACAAATGGCCCCTGAGCCACACTTTTGACTCCCCTGGTCTACACCATGATGCTCTTGAATTATTAAAACCAAATGTTTTATGGTCTTTATGGTCAGAGAAGACAAAATTTGAGTAATTTGGACTAAAATATATATTTGGAAAACACTGCAGCAGCTCTACGGTATGGTAGTGGCGGCATCATGCTGTGGGAATGTTTCACCACCAGAGGAAGAAATGGATTGTTCAAAACGGGTCCAGTAGTGAAAACAGAAAGCTGACTCCATTTTTTCAGCTGGATGGAGACTTGGACACAGTTGGGGTTTCCAAAAGTCCAACGATCCCAAAAACATCAAACCTGGAAGAAAATCGGGCTACCATTAATCCTCCGTAATGGCCGTCCTAATGCCTCATGGTCGGCTCTGTTGAAAGTTTATTGGCTATGCTTAAAATGTGTGTAACTGCAGGAAACGGACAATTTAAATTAACTCTTCCAAATCAAATGAAACGAGGGGTGAAGTGCATTATGGGGCCAAAACTCGCTAAGAGACCAAATATTGAATTTGTGTATATGGAAACTTGCGCCTGTTTGTTTGGCTCTGTGTGATTTACAGAATCTATTAGTTGGTGATTTCAGTTTTCACTTTTAAAGTTCAGACATGTTGTTTGACAATTAATGGCTCAGTTTGGTCAAGATGACGAAATGTAAACTTCTGAATGGATCTGTAGAATTGTTTACAAATTATATTTTTTCTTTTCAACTCAGAGTTTTTATCAGCAGTTACAAACTAGTTCAATAATCTTGGTATCAGAATTAAGCTTGAACTGTAAGTATCACAGCTGCTGCTACAGTTTCAGAGAAAATGAGGATGAAACATGAAATAATTTGGATTTTTTTTGTTCAACATATTTTTTGTACTGCACAGAATATGAATCTTTTAAAAATATAAATGTTGATGCTTGTAAGGTAAGCTAAAGCGGATTTACAGAAATTATAATGAAACAATTCTTAGGTGTTTTGCATTTAGTTGGAGCCATCAACAAAACTGGAGATTTCCTGTTTTGTCCCCCTTAATAAATGTATTTTTAAATGTATGAAATTGTTTTTTTTTTAAATACAAACATTTAATTTTTATCCACTGTGGAAAAAGAAAATTTACTGGAAACAAAAACAATTAAAACCAAAATCAACACTGTTTTTGGCACTACAAGAGCTCCGTACAATGTCATTTAGATGAAGTGACGTTTGTCCTGCAGTCCAAATGCTTCCTACTCAATTCAAAATGCTCAAATGATTATCAGCTTCTAGCTGAGTCTGACGTTGCCATGGTTACCAATTATGTTTAACTGATCAGAGGCGGAGTGATGAATTTAGGGAAAAAAGTTTAAATCTTCCCTCATTTCTGGGTTGTGGAGCTTAAGTTTTAAAATTATTGGTCTGATGTAATATTGTAATTTTAAAGGCCATGTTTTTGTTAAGTGAATGCAGAAAATTATCATAATTAACAGAAATAAAGCTTTTCAAACAACAATCTGTGCATAACTGACAAAGTTCCTGAAATAAATTGACTTTTCAATAATATAATTTATAGAAAATAAAGAAATGTTTGTCAAATGAAATGTTTTCAGTCCTGATTTAAAGGAAGCAGCAGCTTAAAGTCTGAAAACCTTCATGACAAACTTAAAAAAACCATTTTGTTCGCAAGCAGCATGAAAACAAGACAGAAGTACAGTATTATGGAAGAATCTAGAAAAACTTCAAAAGCCCAGCAGTTAGTTTAGCGAAGCATAACGTGTACTTTTACTTCTGTTTATGAACTGGTGTTACTTAAAGCCTGCTTTAATTAGTTTTAGAGTCATTCCCCATCTTTTCTCAGAGAAAAACTCCCTTTTAATCAAACCTGCCAACTTCCAAATTAGCAAACTTCTGCAACTTAACAGCATTCCAGACTGATTTAATCATTTGCATCTTAAAAAGTTAAAACAAAAACAAGAATGTTGTCAGCTCAAAGCGTCCCGTGGTTTTCTTTCTTTTTTTCTCTCCTCCCTCTTTTATTTGTTTCAAATCCCCTGGAAGAGCGGACTGGAAGCCGGTGCCCCAGCAGCGCCTTTTCTCTTTGCCTCCTCTTCCTCCTCTTCCTCCTTCTTCTCCTCCTCCTCCTTTCTTCTTTGCCCGTTTCTCAGATCTGGGAGGAATGAGGGTGGAATTAAATTGATCACCGCTTTCCGGAAGACGACTCAGAAAATAAAAAACATTTTAAAAAAGTGCCAGGAGGGGTGATTCCTGTGCTGGTGTGACATCATTGGCCTGGTGCCTAATTCCCACCACTCACAATAAGGTCACTGTTGCTTTCTTAGTGGCACATCCTCCGAGAGCGGAATATACGGGAAAACATTGAGAACAAAACTCACATCTTTAGATCAGTGGCGTCCAAACTGTTTTTTCTCGTGTTGTGGTCCCTTTTTTTTTTTTTTATTAATTTTTATTACTAAATGCAAAAATCAATACGACATTTATTATCTGCTCAAATAATAAACTAAAACATGGTAGATTTTATTGAAGCAAACCTTTCAAAAATACAAAGTCTTACCAAGTATTTTTATCTAATTTCTTGTGGAAATATCTTAGTCCACTTAAAATAAGACAAAGCTAATTACAAGATTTTCAGCAAGACGTAGGAGCTTGTTTGTCTTAAGTCAATAATTCCTTAATATTACTTTTAAAAAGTACTAGATATAGATCATATTTGTGGTCCTATAATATGCAAAATAATGAAAAACACAAATGTAAAAAAAACCTGGACAATGAATAAAAAACTTTTGTTGGATAAAACTCTTTGAAATGTTAAAATGAGGACATTTTATGCAAATTTCATATTTTTTTCATGTCTTTTTGCTTCAATTTGAGTTCCTACTGTTTCTAAAAACAGTCAAAACGCTTAAAAAATAAAATAAAAACATCCATCCGGTTTTTGGCTGTAAGTTGATGTTTTATGATGTCTGGAAAATTAGTTGTTTCAAAAACCTCTGGACCATAAAGTGATAAGCAGGAACTGCCCGTTACCTAGTAATCTGTATGTAGCCCGCTGTACAATGGCTGCTGGAAAGGACAAGTGTTTTGTTGTTAACTTACCATCCAGAAACCACTTGCTGCATTCTTGCTGGTTGTGCAGGAGGCTCTACTTCTGCTTTTCAAAGGTGTACAGTTGTATAATTGTGTTTGCAGCCATTTTGACATGTGTAAATGTTGAGTTTGGGGGTCGTGGCCAGCAGCAACTTATTTGGATTTAAAGCCTAAAGCAGCTCATTCTGAAACTGAGCTAAGAATAGGCTGAACTGAGTAAAATAAAAAAAATTTAAGAATTATTTTGTGCCAAACATCTGTCCTAACGTGTACCTGTGTTGATAGGCCATATTTGACTAATTCCAGAATTGGGGTTGGAGGGCCACATAACGGCCCCCGTGCCGCACTTTGGACACCTCTGCTTTAGACGGAGGAGCGGCAAGTTGAAGATGTGACAGCGAGACACATTATATCGGTTTATTTGGACAGTTAAGTCATGTGTTTTCACTACTCACATCTCCTAAAGATCTAATCTGTCATCCTAATCTGCTCCCTCATCAGTGAAGGCATTGCTGCCCCCCGCCCCCCAGCTTTACGCTCCAAACTGGGATGGAAAAGTAACATAAATGGAATAAAGACTTCAGACGAAAACAATTTGGTTACATCAAACTCCTCGGTTCCACTTGAAAGAATCAATTTTAAAACACAACTGTGTCAGGACGTTCTTTTTTATCGCTAACTAAAAAGTAATTTGATGTAAAATGTGACCACATGTCTTTCAGATGCTTTGTCCAACTTAGGTAAACCCAAACCACAAGTGACTGGCATTATGTTCATTCTCCCAACCGCTAAGCCATTGTGTTGCCACAGGCCATCTTGTCGAAATGAAACAGTTTGCCCGCAGCCACCGACCACAACAGATGTTCCCTTGCTAGACGCTCTCCTCGGCATGTGTGTTCTGTTGAGTCTATAGCCAAGATCCTCTCAGACTGGCACTGCGCAAGAAAAACAAAAAACCCAGGGAACGTCGGCCATTCTCTCCAGTCTGCGACAGAATTCAGTTGGAAACAGTAATTAGTTACTAATTACTGATTACTTCCCCAGCAAAGTACTCCAATTACCTTACCCATTACCTTTTTACAAAAGTAATTACTTTATTTACTTAAAACAACAACAACAAAATGGTGCACAAACTGCTTTAAATGAGATGCCGTTCAGACTCATTCTGTTCTTTCTGCATGGAAGAAGTCTGTTCCCCCACACAGATTTTAAAAATGGTGACAATCTTCTCAGATTATAGTCAGAATTCAGATTTATTTTTTCAAAATTCTGAGTTGTATCACAGAATTTTTGCTTTATTTTCAGAATTCAGATTCTTTTTCAGAATTCTGACTTTCTTGTCAGAATTTTAAATACTGACATTACTCTTAAAATTATTACTTTTTTCTCAGAATTCTGACTTTCTTTTGATCTCAGAAGATTAAACGCAGATTTCTGAGAAAAAAGTGTGGATTCCTTTTTTCTGGGTTCTTCCTCAGTTTCTGCGGCTTACTTTGTTCTAAAAATGGAGATTTCTGCGTTTTGCTCCCGCTTCTGCTTCTAATGCTGGTTACACTTGACTGCTTGTTAAACCGAGTTTTAAAAAATTGAGTGTTTACGAACGGAGTCTGGTCCAACAACCTCCACAAGTTGCATGTACAGAATGAGCAAAGACAGAATGGATCCAGCCACCCTCCCAATAATCAAGCATGTCGACAAATGGCAGGTTGGTCCTCTGGTGCCCTCAGGCCCCATGGCGTGTTTGCGGAACATGCAGAAGGGTAAGAGGGGACGACCTGCCAAGATGCCAGAAGGACTGGGGAGGCTTTGGGAAATGCCTCGCCCCTGTGTGAGCGCGCACTGCCGGCGAGGGGGTGGACGACCTTCTTGGGAACTGGACGGAGGGACACAGTTTGACAGCAGACGGAGTGTGGGTTTAGAGAGATAGTTTGTCCAAGGGATGTTCCAGATGTTGACTCACGCTGGTTTGCTAATCGGGAGCCACAAGCCCCTGGAGCCATGTGTAAACGGGAGCGTCTGCCTTTCTGTGTGACCCCAAAGAGTTTGGGCTTTGACATGCAATCCGAGTCTGATCCTTCGGGTGGTTAGTCCACTTTTATTGACCTCTTCTCTGTTTGTCTAGAAAGTTCTGTTTATTTGTTTGTTGAGGTGCGAATGTGTAATCGAACTCTGATGCGGATCAAACATGAGCCTACAGATCTTGGTCTCGGTTCGGTGGAAGTGAACTCTGGTGCGGTTTGAATGCGTATGTGAACACTAAGTGAACTGACGACTGCCCCAAAAGCAGGAAGTTGACTACAGCGCAGGGCATTCTGGGTAAATGCAACCAAAACCAAGAGTCTATCGTGAGCAAAAGAGAAATCCTCCAACTGCTAAAATCTGACACCACTCCATTTTTGTTTACATTTCCTGAAGAAGGAAGTTGCACTCCTGTCTTTTTCTGAAGTTTTTTTTTGTCATTTCCTTCAGTGGTCCTTGGTGTAGCACCCCCACAGGCGAGGAGGGACATGTTTGGGTCATTTGACTCAGTGCAGTGTGAACACAAACCACAGCAACTGAAAATGTGACAAATGTTGCAGTTTTGGCCCCCAAAATGAACAAAGTCTACCGCACTATCAGGTGTGAAAGACCCTTAGTCTTTCTTTGCATGTTGAAAAACAAATGTGGACACCAGTGATTTATTTTGAATCTTCTTAAACCTTCAAAGCTTTAACCAAACTACCACTGTTAATTAGTGAAGGAAGGGAACACCCTCGACAAATTGCTAACCCAATCAGTGGGCAACGAAGTTACACTCAGGACAAACAGAGATGTGGACAAGTGGTAATTTAGAATGTCAAATTTTGTAATTTATCATCCAGAGGGGTTAAGCTGTTTTGTTAGACCTTAAAAGACACACTTTGCCTCTGTTTTCTGACAAAAGCTAAAACTGCTGGCCCAGGCACGGTGACTTCCATGCACTAAGCGCTACCCACACGAGGAGCAGCAGGCTGGGGCTGTTAAATGCATTTACACTCCAATAACTTTCACAAGTTGCAGGGACCATGGAGAGAGAGCGAGAGTGACGGCAAACTGCGTGGCCAAGTGGATCAACAAGGAGCTATTGATACCAGAGATATGTGCTGATGTTGGATAACAATGACTGTTTGTGCTCATAACCTTTAGCTTTGGCTATTTCAGGGGTCAGACAACAAGAGTCCATTCTGCCCACAAAAAGTTTGCGCTAAGACATCTCTGAATGTTGTTATTGATACGTGATCCTGTGGAAAGTTTTCCAGATTCAATGTTTTCCTCATTTATTTCCCCTTAACATTCCACACAAGACCTCCAAGAATAACTTTTTGTGTTATTATTATTGATGCTTAAAGAAGAAGACAAAAAGTTTCTTACATAAAATATTAAATCTTTCACTTAGGATTTATTTTTAACTAATTTGCAGTATTTTGAAATTATAAATCCAAAGAAAAAAAATCTCTTATGTTCATTATTTTGCAGGATGATTTGTAGCCGCATCATTGCTTTCAGGTCTGTTGGGGATTTCTAGCCGTGTTTCCACAACAAGTGTGTGCAAAACTTTGACAATATTCCACTAATGTTGAGAAAACACAAATTTGAAACTCTGATGTTACTGTAAAATAAGAAACTGAATTAAAAATCACATGTAAATACACTTTTTCAGGCTGTAAGTTATTAAAAAACTTGCCACGCCATCAATCTCTAACTACTTCCTGTTGTTCTTCTTCGTGGTTTGCACCAGTGACAACATCCTGTTGTCGATCATGTGACTTGTGATGCAAAAAAATGTTTCAATTGCAGTTTTGCAAAATAAACCGATTTCAATACAGCCAAAAAAACCCACTTCATCCTAGAGTCAAAACTTTTTATTAAAAAATCAAGTTTTTTCAAAATTGGTGTGTTTCCATTAATCATATTTACAATTGAAACATCAAATTGTGCAAATATATAGTCAATGAAAATGCAACTATTGATGTAAAATGTTGTTTTTTGTAGGTAATAGGCTGCAAAAACAATTGCGAAATCCTGGAGGGACTGAAAAGATGTTCAATATTGTTTAATTTTAAGAATTCATTAATATCTTAAAATGTTTTATCAATACATTCTAACACAACCGGCCCTTTAAGAGCATTCATGATCTAGATTCGGCCCCAAATGAAAATGAGTTTGACACTGCTGATAGACTGTTCTCTGGAGAAAGGACATTCCAGTTTTCTTCTACACCATTTCCTGTAAATATTATTCTAAGAGTGCTTTGGATGTCTAGTAAAGCTAATGCTTGTTGAAAATAAACCCGTAACAGTAGAAAGAGAGTGAACCAGATTTCGGGGTATTAGGAATCGCTCACTGTCAGTCCTGTAACAGTGTGTGTGCATGCATGAATGTGTGTTTGTGTGAGTGGTGTAATTACAGCCAGGTCTCCGGCATGGAGCCCAGGAGAAGTATCGTCAGTTTGTCTGTGGCATGTGGTGGCTGTGCAACCTCTCTTCCCCTCTGCTGTCTGGTGACTCTCATGTTGACTCACTCCTTACTAATGAATTAATACTGATCTCAACTGGTGGGTTTTTATTATCAATACAAAGTCCCCACAAGTCTGAACTGGAAGCCAGCCGCACATTACTAGGCAAACGTAACTTGGTTTATATTTCTATTTGTGTAATTACCCAAAATGTGAAATATTTAATTTCCCCTTGAAATCAATAAAGTGCATTTGAATTTTAATGTCTTTTTTAAATGCGTTTGTTTGTTCATACCTGACTGTTTCTGTGTCTATCATTGCGGGTTTGGTCCTCCAGCTCTGCCTCACTTTCTTCTACATGGTAACTCCTTCTAAATGTATATTGTTCAAATGTGTGTTTTTTTCTTTCTATATTAATGATAAGTGTTTGAATAGTTTCACTTAAGTCGCTATTACACCATTATAACATTGGTTTTGTTGTGACCACGATGTGCAATGCATGCTAACCCTGTTACTTTTAGTGTTATCATAATAGATCGGGCTGGAGGTCTGTACCACATGCTACGTGCTAAACGGAAACCGCCTCCGGATCCAGACTTGTTTACAAAACAGCACATAACGCGGAAGTCCACCGCTCACACAAGCGCATGCGCAATGCATAGCGGACTAAAGGCTTGTAGGAGACCATGAACACCACGGAGGAGCTTCGCGGCCTGAAATCCATACAATCAACGTTTCAACGGTTTTGTAAAGGACATACGTACACTTGGTGTGAATAACAAGGTTCCGGTGACTGGCAGAGTAAGTACGAAGTAACATACACGTTGGCTACATGTCCGTCTTTGCTAGCAGATAAATACTAGATTAGCTTAGCTAATTTAGCTAGTTCGGGAGTAAGTACTACAGTAAATATCAGTGGTATTTATCTTAGTAGGTGGGTAGAGTACTTAAGTAGCTGTCATGTATTTTAATTGTTTATAAGTTAGGTAGGAACCAAGCTAGAGATAGTTTTAACTTTGTGGCTTGTATATTGTTGTCATAGTAACTGCCTGCTAAGATGGCTGTCAGTTGCAAAGTTCACGGACGTGTGACGTCACATAGGAACTATGTATAAGTGGTAAAAACATGTTAGAACTGATGTGTTTCTGACATTTTGATCCACCTGACCAGATGCCAGGAGCTTGGTAGCTACCCATATCCAGAGTTGGGTAGTAACTAGTTACATTTACTCTGTTACATTCACTTGAGTAATTTTATTAAGTATTGAGTAAAGTTTTTGGGATCTCTTCCCACCTTTGCATGTGTCCACATCATTGCTCTGCACACTTGTACATATTTTGCTAGCAGCTCTTGAACTGTGTGCCAGAAGTGAATCTGCACAGTTTTGCTTGTCATTGCTTGTGTACACAGTGTATGAGCTTAACGGGCTGAAATCAGTGACTCTGGGATTTGTCAAGGCAATGCAAACCCTGAAGATGAACATTGTGCTTCAGAACGCTATTGCAAGTCGGTTAGCAAAACAAGAATCAGGCTGTTGGTAACGGTGTGACCTTTAAAGTAAAAATCAATTTATTCTCTTAGACGCTCTATAAAAACATATTTCATTACTTTTCATTTTCTGTTTTGTTCTGGTTTGTCACTCAGTTTCTAAGCTAGCGGTTTCCAACTTTTGTAAATCCCGCCGTCTCTGTTATGTTTACAGACAAATTAGCTCGACTAGAACAAGAGGAAGCCATGAATAAACTGGCAAAAACAACTTGGAAAAACAATCTCAGTCGCTCTGTTCAATACTCCCGTCCTTCACTTCCGACGTCCATCATGGCGCCTCCAATGATTTAGTGACGTAGCTGCAAAGGGTCAATAAATGGCACTCACTTCCGGTTTGTAAGAAAAGCATAGCTGTTGTGGTTTTTTCTTCTCAAATTGCTTTTAAAGTATTTTGTGTTTTATAATTTACATTTTTTTTGTTTTTAAATGTCTTCAGCTTGGTCAACTCACCCTACACACACACACGCACGCACACACACGCACGCACGCACGCACGCACGCACGCACGCACACACACACACACACACACACACACACACACACACACACACACACACACACACACACACACACACACACATGTTCACCCTGCATCCAGGAGGATTTATTTGACCCCTTATTGCCATCGGTGGGCCTGTGGTGGAGATGAAAGCATGCCTTCCCAGTGTGGCCCCAGTTTCTATAGCTATGGACACAGACTCACACTGGTCGGACACAATGGAGAGGCCCTGCCACTCGCCCCTGCCAGAGCCCTCCGCTTACCCCGTCCCATCCGTCACCGCAATCATATTTTCAAAACAATAACACAGCCGCGGGGGGCGGGCGTGATTGAAGTGTGTGCGCGTTTGATCTGCTGGTATGGGAGTGTGTGCACTTATTGTGTGGGTGTACGCTTGTACGTCATTATTTTTAGGCACGCGTTTGTTTCAGCCAAGTGAGAAGCGGCTCGCTTGACTTGTGCCCGCGGATCCATACGTGCACTTTGGAAGCGACTGGGAGCTTCTGAAAGTGTGTGTGAGTGTGCAGCGAGCCGGGCCTTTGATGGCGCGGCCGGAGCGTGCCTAATGTGGCTGCTTGCTGGGGCGGCGGAGGAATTGGGGGGGTGGCAGAGCTGAGCCTCCTGCCCTCGTACCGGCTACCCTGCCTGGCCCAAGACTCCCCCTGCAAACTTGAAAGGACCAAAGGAATCCCACACCACCACCCCATGAAGCCCCCAGCACCCCTATGTTTTCAGAAAGCATGACATCATCCTTTGCACAAAGGGAGTTGGAGCTGAGGTTAGTGTGTGTGTGTGTGTGTGTGTGTGTGTGTGTGTGTGTGTGTGTGTGTGTGTGTGTGTGTGTGTGTGTGTGTGTGTGTGTGTGTGTTTAGGATACACGTCCATCAGTTCCACCGCTCTGCTGAATAGAAACTCCTGTTTCCTTGTGTTTTTTGGAAGCCTCCTTGGCACCAAACGGTCCTGTCTGTGGTTCTGAAGTATCTGACTCTGACAAACACCAGTGTGATGTTGCGTTTTTGTTTTAGGATGCTAGTTATGCTAATGACTAATGTGGATTGGGCCCTAAATGTCTGTAGCGAACAAATTACTTCCAGCCTCCAGGATGCTGATCTTAGTGCTGAATGCTAATGAAGACTCCGGCTTTAGTTCTTCGCAAGGTGAACATTTGGAGACGATTTTAAATTGTTGGTGACAATTGTTTTCAATTGGATACATGTAAGGCACATGTGTCAAACTCAAGGCCCAGGGGCCAGATCCGGTCTGCCACAGCGTTTTTTTGTGGACCTCTAGACACATAAAAAGAACATTCAAGAAATCAGTTTTTTTGCAATTCTGCGTTTGTGGAAATTCATGCAAAATCAAGAGGTCTTTGCACTTTTTGGTACTAATGAATAATTGTGAGTTTATCGCAAATTTCCCACAAAAAATCATCTAACACATTGGCTTTAGGTGATGCTAATTCCCACCTGTAGGTGGCAGTACTCCTGACTTGCCTGATTTTGTTATTTTTTGTTACTTATATGAATTATTGTCATTTTGGTTTTTAAAATACCAAAATTTCCACTTAACTTTATATTTTGGTCCATCCGATGATGTAATTTTTAAATATTAAACAATTGATAATTTGATCAGTTACTCTGTGATTGAATAGACATTTTACCAAATACTCTAAAGTAATTTCTTATATGGCTACTTTTTACTTTTACTTGAGTAAGAATATGTTGAAGTATTGCTACTCTTACTTGATTACAATTATTGCCTGCTCTGCCACCTCTGAATATAATTTATCTGTTTTGTAACTTGATTACTTTCTTGTGCAAATAACCAAGAAAGTAATCCAGTTACTGGTAGCTTTACAAAAATCAACTCAAATAAGAGTAAAAACGTATTTGGTATAAAGTCTACTCACCTACTGAATACCCGATCAAACTATCAATTATTTAATATTTTAAAACTACATCATCAGATGGACCAAAATATGAAGCTAAGAGGAAATTTTGGCATTTTAAAGATCAAAGTGACAATAATTAATAAAAATAACAAAATCTATCAAAAGAACATTTTTCTAAATCAGTTTCTTTCAATGAAATACTGCAGGTCTGTGTCTGCTGAATTTTTGGTTAAAACTTGTTTTTCATTCAGTGGGTAGAAAGTCCAGAAATTTTACTCAAGTAGGAGTAGAGAAACTACAGTATAAATACTCCTAAAAGTAAATTTTCAAAAAGGTCACTCAGGTAAATGTGAGTAGTAGTTACTACCCAACTGTAGTAACTAACTACTGTTTCTAGGTAAGTTGTGGAGATCCAAACAGAGATATGATCCTGTCAGCGCCTCGGTTAAATTCGCTTTTAGATGACAATGAGCCCTGCAGAGGGCAAAGAGACAATCAAAGGCACTAGAGGGGCTGATGTCACGGCCACTGACTCGTAACTGCCACTCCCAACACACAGACACACACTCCCACACACACACACTCCCGCGTTAACAACCACTTAGGTTAAGATACACCAGTATCCACAAACGTAAACTAATCTCTGGTGTAGCCTTCACATTCTGCGTCCGCAGAGGTGAGCACCGTCGCCCTCCGCTGTTTAACGGGCTGTCCGTTTGCCAACTGTTCTTTTGAGGGGGCCAGCGCGTCGGGCGTCAGGGCTGGGATTTGGGAGGGAGGGCCGGTGCCGCTGGATCAGACAGATGGAGGGGGGTCCGGCTCCATTCATTTAGCTCTATGAGAACAACAGAGCTCCACTTCAAACAACAAGAACGCAACCTGCTGGCCCCGACGTCTGCGAACAAACATGCAGGCACGCACATGTGCTTTTATTAGAATGTTCTCATTTGGGCTACGTTCACTCTGCAGCCTGAAGTGACCCAATTCCGAAATGCGTTCAGTCTGATCCTTTCATGACGGTCTGAACAACACAGATCGGAGTTTTTTTTAAATCTGACCCAGGGCATTTGGATATACGATACGTACCCAATCTTTTAAAATGTGACCGGAATCTGAACGGCCAGGTCGCATTCATCTGACCGGAACGTCATCGATACTTGACAAATATCACTATTCTGCTTCCTGATATGCACCACCAGGAAAAGACTACGAACCCATTATAACATGATGTAACGCACACAAGATCCCATCTCCCTGCTGGAGGGCAAAAAGTTGCTCACTAACAATAACTAGCATTGGTTTTAGCTGTCAAGTTATCAATATAATGCACTAAATCTTAAATGTATGCATTATATATAAAAGAAAATGCAACGCTGTACTTTGCTACTAATTGTCAGCACCACAAGGACAGGAAAAGTTTTAATTAAAAAAAATTGTGGAGAGGGAAGTAGTACAGTTATGCTAGCTTGACTATGACAACCGTAACATGAAGATGTGGTGCAGAATTCTGTGTGTTTTGGTTCGGTTACAAAATAAAAAGAAAGGCGACCTATACACCAACTCTGACAGATCATCAGTATCAGTAGAGCAGGTGTTTAAATTAGCTAATCAACCACGGCTGTGTTAGCTTAGCTAACAGCCGTAGCTAATCTACCACTTATTAATAATAAACATCAAGCCTAAAAACAAAAAACTGTAATGAGCTGAATGTTCTGTTCTTTGTGTGGGAAATGTTTGAGTGTTTTTGGTGTTGAATCCTGAAACCTAAAGTGGCGTTGTTGTCAGTTGCTATGGCAACGAGTCTGCATGTAGTGTCGCTGACACAGGGAGCGAGAAGTATGTGGTTTTAAGTCGTTTTTCTGTGTTATTTTTCCCTTTGTTGTGATGCATGGCACTAAATTAATAATAGCTACATCTCCAGGTTTCATTTAGTTAACAGGATCACTCTACTGCTGCAGTGCGGCTACGGATGGCGGGTAAAAGAATCGTCTTTTCCACCCTCCAGCGTTATGGACATGCACTAGACTTCCAGTTGTAAACAATAACATGCATGGGGTCCATAATGGGGATTCAGTTGTTAATGTTCTGGCTCTGGTCGGACAACAACTTCAAAATCGTAAGATATGCTCCTCCATTAGCTTCCACGTTTACTTCCTCAAACTCTGAGCACTTCTTCTTCTACTACTTTTTTGTGTTGGTTGGTAAAACACTGAGCTTGCTCTCTATGTGTGAAGTTTTGCGCCCTCTACTGCGCCTGTGGGACACTGTCAAGTCGTTTGCAGGAAGTGGGAATGACAACGCCAAAAAAATCAGATTTCACCAAAAATTGGTCACTTCAAGCTGCAGTGTGAACGTCGCCTTGATCTGACAACTTTAACCTAAAAGGTGTACAAATAACATAAAGTTAGCACCCGAAGACAAAGATATACCGTATTTTCCGCACTATAAGGCACACCTAAAACCCTTCAATTTCCTCAAAATCCGACAGTGCACCTTATAATCCGATGAGCCTTGTATATGGGCCAACATTGAGCCACAACAGGCCTAGCAACTACGGTAAGCAGCCGCCGACTTCATTTTCGCCCGTAGAAGAAGAAGCGCGCGGTGCATGCTGGGATAGTTGTCAGAACGCTGGTTTGTTAATAAAGTTTGACTACCTACCGACCATCTATAATCAGGGCGTCTGCAGGTCATTTAGCGCCACCTTCTCCACCAACATGCTGTGCTCGAACGGAGAAGGGTGACCATTGTCCGGCCCAGTCGAGGAAGGTTCTCCTCGCCGACCGGAGTCGGACTGTTTTGTTGATATCCCGTTTAGTGGAGCTCCATCTAGTGGATGCATAACGTAACTCCAGCCTCTACTGCAGCGTCTATTCTATGCGCCTTATAATGCAGTGCGCCTTATATATGAAAAAAGTTTTAAAATAGGCCATTCATTGAAGGTGCGCCTTATAATGTGGTGCGCCTTATAGTGCGGAAAATACGGTAATCTGCCAAGCTGACATGCATACGCCAGGGAATCCGAACGCAGCGCCCTTCCCGTTCCTAAACCTTCTCTCCTCCATGGGACTACCTCCTCCGCTACCACCCAGCCCCAAACCCACACCTCCCGCTCCGAATTCACTGGCACTTCCAGAAAGCTCCGAGGCGCCAGCGGAGTGGGGCTCATCTCTAGGGAACAATAAAGCCTGATCTTCATAAAAACTTCAAAAAGGCCTTGCCAAGTGTTTTATAGGTGCTTTAAAGGTTTATGGGCCCCGGGGAAGGAGAATGAGAGACAGAAATGAGTGATGCCGTAGTGGTAGGCTTTATTTTCTCCCACCCACTGTACACGCATTTACAAAACCCCTCACACACGCACTGGAGCCGGCACGTAAGCACACATGTACGCTGCTGATAATCCGCCGCTAGCTGGGAAGCTGGAATCGGCTGGTGTTGAAATGACAGGTGATGCCCTCATTGCATAAAGTCCAAATTACGTTCATTTTTCATTTAGGTTTCATTATGATAGCGTATCCCTATTATTTGAAAACAAGTTAAAGCTGCTGTTTCATGTAAAATAATTCTTTTTTTGCGCTTTAGTCAGCTCCTTCAGACTAGCCAGCAGCAATTAGCAAACACCTGGTGGACCTGTGCATCATTATACAAGCTATGTCTGAGTGAAATGCGAGGACAAACATTGTTAAAGGGTTAATAGAGGAGCCATGTTGTGATGACTTCCAGAAGGCAGAGTTTCAGAAAGAGCAGGAGTTTTTAAAGAGACAAAGGTCCAATTTTAAGGTGCTAAATCAGGAAGTCAAATTTCTTGATACATATAGTATCTTTTTAAACTATAGTTACTTACTGTGCTATAACATTTCACCCTGTGCCTGTAAAATGCATCATCCTGCCTCTTTAATGCTTCAAGACACGAGTGCAGAATTCTTACACTGCAAAAACAACCCCACAAACCTTAACAAGTATTAATGTCTAGTTTCTAGCTCAAATAGCTTATAAGACAAAACTAACATAGAAGTAACTTTACAGTAAGAAATAGAGGCTTCTTTTAAGTCAGTAATTCCTTAATATTGATGAAAAAAGTTTTAGTTCCTCTGGCAGATTATTTCACTTACAATGTCATTTTTCCCCATGTTTTCATTGATTGTTAGTTTTGGCTTATTTCATGTAAACTAAGATATTTCCACCAGAAACTAAAAAACGACTCGGTAGGATTTGTGTTTTTTGCAGCGCGACATTTCTTACCGAGTTGTTCACAGCAATGGACCAAACTATTGTGTGAGGCATGAGAACGTTTTTCATTTTGACATCCGTGGATCAAAGAAGTGAAATAACTGAACATCATGTTGCTATTGAAAATAACTTAGTTAGATTTTCCATCTCCATATGCAAAAAATGTTTTGTGACAGAGTATTCCAGATGGTGTTCTCTTTCAACAAAATGAAAGGAATCCATGCTCAGACATGAGGGCGCCGACCAATCAGTGAACCGTCCAAGTGCGTGTTTGGATGGTAGTGATTGGTAAATAATGTTGCGTTCCGTTGAATTTCAGCGTGTTCTAGTTTCCCAGATGGAGAAAACCAGGGCACCACCTTTCGAAGTTGGAACACCTACATGGAAAGTCGGATATTTCTCTGAATGCAATATGGCTGCCTCATGTATGATGTATCTTGGCGTCTTGTTCGTGAGGATTGGTAGGATGGAGTTGGGGATCTGTTGTGGTGTCGCCATCTTTTAGAGGTTGTTCTTATATGTTCTCTCTTCTCAAGCCATCTTCCTGGGACAATCCTGACTCACTGTCACTACATGTTTTAGGTTCTCCACCAGTTGCCCGATTGTCCGTTGCGAGTCAGTAATCATGTAATTCCTTGATGTTGATGGACTTTCCAGTTTCTCTTTGGTAATTTGCTTCAAGCCATTGTTCTAATCTGGATTACTGCCCTTTATGAGGGAGATTAAGACTACTTATCTGGAATAAATACCAAATTCCCTCACATGCATCAGTCCAACAGGAGAAGCTGACAGTAATGTTTACCTATCACATCTTAGCTTGGATTTCCTGTCACTGTCTGCAGCACACAACCAAATTTATACCCATCCCATCATGTCTGTCGCTAATCTGATCCTCTCTATAAACCAGAGGCTGATATTTTTTAGAGATTACCAGAAGATGGGAGTAAACTTTACTGTTAATCACATGACTGGGATGGTAAAGGATAAAAAGTTAACGGAACCAAAACGGGAGCGAGAACAAAAGCGTTATGATGACAGATGAAACATAGGACAGGCGCTGCCATTTTGTAGTTTTCTTTTAAAAACTCAGACTTTAATGGAAGTCAAAAGAACTACAAGGCCCAGAAGCACACAATGTTTCCTGTGTTTGTTGTTTTGATTAAAGCAGTAAATGCCTCCATGTATTACCACAGATGAACTATTCCTGTTACCACATCTTTTCAAATAAAACTGCAGAAGGCAAAGTAGCCTAAAACAGAATGGGGAGGAGATCAAATAAAAGTTAGTGTAAAGGCTAAATGAAGAAGAAAAATGGGAGCGGTACAGGAGAGGGAGTCATTTTACGGGAAGTGGGACGGGATAGAAATCTTTTTTTTTATTTTTTTTTACTCTGGCCTGGGATTTGGACAGGATTGTTTTCTGCAGCAGTGGGATGGAGTGAAAAATCCACTCCTGTGTCATCCTCCATCATAAATCCAATGTTGAACAGAAAACTTTCAAACGGTCGCTTTGATCTTTAAATGTTTCAAGCATTGGAGTCGCAATTGTTTCTCTGTCAGAATTAGCTGAGCCAAAAAGTAAAGCGATGACACTGATATGTTCCAACTGTGGTCATGAGACTGAGACATACATCTTTGAAAAGCAGGAGTGGAGCCTCCTGCATAACCAACAAGAGCGCAGCAAGTGGTTTCCTGATTGTAAGTCAACAAGACATTTGTCTTTTCCAGTAGCCATTGTACAGCACATGCAGCAGTAAAACCAGAGTTAATTAGTAGTGAGTTACATTTATTCAACACATTTACTTGAGTAACTTTAAAAAAAACAACAACAAAAAAAACTTTTAGGAGCATTTTTACTACACTGCAGTTTTTACTTGAAAATTTTATTTTGAAGTATCTCAACTCTTACTTGAGTAACATTTCTGGACTTTCTACCCACTGAATGAAAAACAAACCAAAAACTCACCAGACACACACCTGCAGTTTCATAAGTTTTTTTATTGAAAAAACTGATTTGGAAAATTTTTTTTTGCCTCATTTTGTTATTTTTTTGGTACTTGTATGAATTATTGTCATTTTAATCCTTAAAATGCCAAAATTTTCACTTTAAATTTTGGTCCATCTGATGATGTAATTTCTAAATATTAAATGATTGATAATTTGTTCACTTCTTCAGTACTTGAGTCGACGTTTTACCAAATACTATTTTATTCTTACTTGAGTAATTTTTTGGATGGAAACATTTTACTTCAGTAAAAATATGTTGAAGTAGTGCTGCTCTTGAGTGTTGTGTTGGAGCTCTGCTTGTGTTGCTAGGTAACGGGGCTGGGCTATGGTTGCTAGGTAACGGGGCTGGGCTATGGTTGCTAGGTAACGGGGTAGTGCCTGTTGAATTTTGGAGTGCTGGTTGTTTTTTTTTTAAGTAGTTTTAGACCCAAATGAAATTAATAAATGTCCAAAATGTGATATATATTTTTTTTTTTGCATATTAACTGCCGTTAACTTCTGCAGGGATCAAACGTAGCACAAGGAGTGGAAGTAGACAAGTACCCAAAAATCTGTCCACTGTGGCAGTGAAGTGATTTTCAGATGGACTGCAGGTTGTATGCTACAAGCTGTTTGCACTCATCCAGTTTCTGCAAGGAATCTTAACAACCTCCGAATCTGACGTCCATGCCAGTGGAAGTGCTCATAAAGGCTCGTATCGGATGAATCCGACTGGTACTGGACCTTAACCTGCGCCTGTTGTTGGACACGGGGATTTGTCGAGTCACGGGACGCGCTGCGTGCCGCTGCGAGGCGCATTCCACATTGAATCTCTGTTTCTGAGCATGAATAGCTGCTATTCAAGGCGTTTTTGGAATGTTTTCTTTATGCGTATTCAGATATGTGCCAGAGGTTATATTTAGATCGGGTCCTCCTGGAGTCAGAAGGTTTAAAATTAGGAGGTGTCAGAATTCCAGTACAATTCTTAAGTTACTGTCAATAAATGCTAAAGGGCTCCTCTTAAAGGTGTAGTGACTTGGCAAGCGTTGCTGCCTGGCTTGTGTGTGATAAGATGCTTGAGAAACGTGTGTGGATTTGTCCTGATATAGCTTAAAAGTGTAAATCTTCCAAATGGTACACATGTGCATTTACACATCCATATATCAAGATTCTTGAGTGGCCGCTGTGTGCCAGTGCGTGTGTTTGTGCGTCCTTCTTCACATTAATGTTTGTAGGATCTGTTGACAGGGAAGCATGCAGCATTTTATTTGCTCAAGGGCTGAAAAAACACATGGGGCTAGCAAGGGAGCACTGTGATATGAGCCTGCTGAAAGCAAGCTGGCGAGCCAGAATTCAACCCCAGGATCATGAGTCAACTAAACATATAAACACGCAGCGCATAAACAGGAGCGTGCAACATAAAAATGTATTAATGCAAAAGTAAAAATAGGTATTCTGCTGCTTGCTGACTTGCAGGACATACAAACGGAGGAGTTTTTATCTTTAGAAGCAGGAGTTCCTCAGTATTTCTTTGCTGACGAATATTTAATCGTACACTTAAAGCTCTGGAATATTCACAGTTATTAGCATAACTGTGAATATTCTTTTGTAAAATGTGTGAAAATGTGTAGATTTGGCATCATTTCAAATCAAACTTTACGTTTCTTATTGCAGATTACCAAACCATTCTGTATCTACAAACACCAACTGACTGGATCTCGTTGACGACTGGGTGCACGTTTAGAGCAATTCCAGTTTCTATTACAGCCTCATGGGGGCGATAAAGCCTTTCTTCGGTGGTGGGAACTGCAAACCAAAAATGAAAGCAGCGCTTATTATAAATATTGTATACAGTGATGCTAATGCACTAAATCCAACCATGTGAAGCGAGGAGAACATGTTTAGGCTCTTAAAAAATCATTAATGGGATTTTTTTGCATGTTTTTGTTTTATTAACAAGTGTAACCATTCACTGCAAAACCACAAAATCTTTGCAAGTATTTTTGTTCTAGTTTGAAGTACACTTTAAGTAACGCAAAACTAACTCCCAGTAAACTTCACATTTTCCCCATGTAATAATCTGCCACTGAAGAGGCACTTTTATATGAATATCAAGGAATTATTGACATAAATCAAACTCCTATATCTTGCTGAAAAGCTACTTATCAGTTACGTTTGTCTTATTTTAAGTGTACTAAGATATTTGCACTGGAAACTAGACAAAAATAAGATTTTCTGTTTTTTCAGTGTTGTATTCCTCTCTAATTTAATTTAGAGGTAGGCGAGTGTGCTAAATGTATTCAAGGCTAGAAAAATGCTAATATGCTAGCAAAATATCAGAACCGCTCTTAGCATATTAGCATAAGTGTGACCCAACTGTGTTTGCTTGTAGAATAATAAATTACCTGAAGACCAAAGTGAATTTTTAAAAGCAAACCCTTTTTCTTTCTGCTTCCTTTGGTCCCTAAGTGACAAATAGTTGTTTTCCTTCTTTTCACAATCTGACACGTTTGTTTTTATCCAAACATGCGTCGGTCTGAATGCTTTATCCAAAGCATGGACACTCAGAATAACGTTGAGAGTCTGCAACTGATGAAGGCAGTGCTAAAGAGAGATGTACAATAGTTTGAAAAGCAGTAAATGTTTCCATCGCTGTTCATCGTTGGTGACCGACTTGTAGCCTAAACGAGCGTGGGCTTCATCCTGCAGCTGCTCGCCATCCCGCTTTCATCGACGGGGTGGCAAACGGCGCTGAGGTCACCGCCAGACAGCCGGCTATATGTCACTCTGATCATTATCAGATGAATTAATGGAACATGTGAAAGCATAGATAAAAATATAATGTGCACCCAGTTAAAGTTTAAGCAGCAAGGACAGCGTGCTACGGCTAATTTACGCTCCCAACAGGAAGAGCTCAGAGGTAACAACCCAGAAAGTTCCTACTCTCCCGTACAGCAGATCTGTTAAAAGAACTAAACAAACGACAGCTTTTATTTTGTAATATTCATTTATTGTTCAATAAAAATAAATTTTAAAAAAGTGACGTGATGTCTCCTTCATGACTTTGCCTGATGGATCCACCAACAGTTCCTTGTAAACACAGGGCTGTATTTTTACCACACCAGAAAGGGAATTCAAAACCTTCTTTTCCCTCATTTCAGAGCCCGTAATGTCACTGACCTTTGACATCTCCAGTGGTCACAGCCTCTCCCCCCCCATCCATCTCTGGTTAGCTTCACATTGAGGGCAGATACAGTACATTCATCCCCTGATCTCCTCAGTTTGTGGCCGAGTCATTTGTCTTTGCAGATGGCCGTCGTAAAAAAAAAAAAAAGAAAACACGAGTAAAGAGGACATCTAGGCGCTAACACGAGAGCTGGAGCCATCAGTAAAACCAGTTACGACGCATCAGAACATCTTTATACAGCAGTTTACATGTAAAACAGGCTGTAAATGTGTAAGAAAGGTCAGCTCTGTAAACAGTGAGGACGCGTCTGTTAGCGCCCCGCTAGCAGGTTCAACATGCTACAGTAACCGAGTCAGTAAACTCAATAAACTCGATGCTACATTGTACTCGCTTTTATTTACAGCAATAAATGCTGCTGAGCCTGCAGGCGACATTTTGGAGCAGAAAATCATTTCATCTGGTGCAAAAATAGTCAAAGAACCTGAAATAATGAAATGGGAAATGTAACATAATCCAGTAATATTTTAAAAAGGGAATGTTTGGTTGGTAAGAAGCTTCACTTTTGTGCAGGAAGATGAGTTAGAGTAGTCAGAACTGTAAACAAATATTTATATCTCACTGTGGTTTCTGGAACATAAAAGCTCAACAAAAGTCATTTAAATTAAATTTAAAATGCATCTGAAAAGGTAACAGTTTCATTTCAGCAGATACTTTTATTTTACTTCCCATTTTTTTCTCTTTCCATCGTAATCACAGGGCTAACAAGCTTTTTTTTGCTCTTTTTTTAAGCATTAAACATGGAATAAATTATGTACCAGGTAGATATTTACATCTTTTTCCATCTCGTTTTCTGTGGTTGGAGAATTTATTTTGCTTCTAATTAAACTTTTTTTTTCTCAGTTTAATCTGTTTTAACTGTTTCTCGTTATCAGTTTTGTTACAGTTATCTGATATATGTGAACATCTTAATCAGGGATGCAGCGATGCAGAAAAATTGGGCCGATATCCGATATTAATATTTCTGTTATGAGCAATAACCGATATTTACCAATGTTATGTGTATTTTACTACCATTTCAACATTTTTAGGAGAAAAAAAAACAACCAGAAACAGATAAAAAAAATAAATATTGGTTGTATCGGCCCAGTTTTATTTATCGGATTTACCGATATGTTAAATAATGTTTGGTATCGGATGTTGATGCTGACATTTTGGTGCATCCCTAATCTCAATATCTGGAATGGCTCGTTCTCTTGTTTCTAATTTTTAAATATTAAAAATGCAAAAATTTTTTAATTTCCTAGGAAATCTGATCCACTTAAAAGAGTGAATAACTTTTTCCTTCCATTTTGATAGCAGGGTAACTTATTGTAGCACCAGTGGCGCAACAGCACATTATTCAGATGGATGCGAAGACATAAATCGACCCCGCCCCCCCCAAGGAAGGAACGTCAGCGTAGAAAACATACGCTCGCCCCCCCCCAGGCGACTCGCGCTAGATTTACCTCATCATGTGCGCGAGGTGAAGGAGCGTAAGGCGCGCTGAAGTGTATGAGAAAACATAATCGGCGCCCTCCAGACGGGGTTTTGGCGCCCCCTCTGGTGCTGCGCCCCTATGCGTTGCATGCGCTGCATACCCACTTTTTGCGCCTCTGTGTAGCACCAATAATTTGTTCCATTGTCAGTGTTTTAGACAGGAAGCTTTTGGTGGCGCACCGCCTCCAAACCTCCATGTTTGATGTGTAAAATTTTTGAGTTTCTGGGGAAATAACTTCTAAATATTATGATGTTTTAAGAGCTTTGTGACATTTTTCAGATTGGAGACACCAGAACAGATTAGCTGCTAGCTTTAGCATTCTGTACCATCTAGTCTGAATTTATGCTAAATGAAGACTATCTAAATATCTGTCTGGGTCTGAGTGACGACAATGTGTAAGAACGCTTATAAAGCTAAAATAAACAACATTTACTGTGCATGTGTTTTTCAGACAGGCCAGTGGATTTCTACAGCAGTCACCAGAGCCTCACCTCGCAGGTGAGAACCTGTTGTTTGTTTGCCTTAACTCTTCTTCTGTGACGTGCTTTTAAATGCTTGTTTTGAAACTGTGTTTCTGTTTATCTGCAGAAACACAGGACCTCCTAAAACCTTAAACATTCCTGATGCCTGTGGAGAAGAGCTCAGCGTGAAGCGCAACAGAACCAGAGACGTGGCTGCTGAGTTATGAAGAAGTCCTTCAAATCAAAGCAGGTGTGAAACATCCAACTGATGCAGGATCAGGATGAAACTTACAGCTGCTCCATGAAAGGTCAAAGGCCAGAATGGCAGCTAATGAATGTTTGCATCACGTCTATTTCAATTTAAACCAACACAATGGAGAGTATTGCTTCTTTTTCCCTGTTTGGAAAATTAGCTGGTTTAATAGGATCTATTTTAGCTGAACTAGAGTCGACTTTAGCGAAGACAGCACCACCGAATTTTGTGCTAATGTTCATTATTTCCTGCTTGGCTGCTAAATACCAGGCAAGGGAGAAACCAAGAGCGGCTTACAGGTCGAATGCTTCCTCATGTTTTACTTCTGAACATGTTTCAGTAACGTCTAGCATCTCTGGAGACCGAAGCCTGAGAGTCGTAACATAAAGAGCTCATGGGAGAAGCCCTTTCTGTTTGGCTGTGACGATGCAACGACAGCAGCTTAGGGCCACTGTATGGGAAAACGAACATTTCTGCCAAAAAACTCTGACGTTGTGAGATCACAGAGATTTTCTAGAGAAAACCGGAGATTTCTAAGCTTGAAAAGTCGAAAATTTGCTGAAAAAAAATCTGAATGTTTTTGGGTTAACCTAAAATTTTCTAGACCAAATCTTCAGAGCTTGAAAAATAAAAAAACAAAAATCTCAAGAAAATAAAATCAGAAAATTGGAGATCGATCTCAGAAATTTCCCAGAAAAAGCAAAGAAATTTCAGAACTCCAAAAAAAACAAAACAAAAAAAAAAAACTCAAAACAATTTGAAATTAAAACCTCTGATTCTGAATTTCAAAAATCTTGAAGTTTTTTAAGCAAATTTTCAACATTTCTGAGTCTTATGGTGGAAATGTACTCCTCCTTTTTCTACCATGTCCCGAGCACGCCGTCGCAGTATGACGATGATGAAGATGATGAAGAAGCCTGTGTCATTTTGGAAAGGCGCGCAGCCCAAAGTGCTGAAACATCAGACTGTGATATTTGCTCAGTGTCACAAACTTCTGCTCAACGATTTCTGACAGCATGAAGAAAAAAAGATTTTTCTTTGTTTCATGTTGAGCCTTCATTTGGCGTCCATATGAGGGTCTGACGTTCGTAGAAAAAAAGCTCTTCTGTTGGGAGAACACATTTCATAGAAACAGATTCTCAGAAAAAATAAAAACACTCAGAATGTTACAGTTTGCAGTCGAAGCAACAAAACGGCCGAATTCACGGATTTAAACAGGTTTAAAAACCCGAAGGCGCGTCACACCGTGGTGGCCCGGCTGTGTTTCAGCGCCAGAGGAGAGTAGTCCTTGATGCGAACGCACAGTTTGCCCCGCAGCCAGGGGTTCTGCAGCTCCAGGGGGCAGAAGTCGTCCTGCAGCCACTTCTCCCTGTTGTCCACCACCAGCACCAGGCCGAAGTGCTTCACCTGCTCGGGGCCGTAGCACACACACTGCTGCTGCTCCTCGCCGCCGCCGCCCAGCAGGCGCCGAGACACCGCGTTCATCTCCTGCACCACCAGCTGGACCATTTCCCGGGCCGTCGTGACCGAAGTTACACAAAGCTGCAACACAAGGAGAGGAGGAGGAGGAAGAGGCTTAGCTTCAGACAGACACAAACAGCAACTAAAAACAGACAAAAATTAAACAGAAACTCAGAGAAATTAGTTAAAAAAAAACCACAAAGTGCTACGGGACAAACTAAGAAAAAAAAGGAGAATAAAGCCGTGAGATAAAAAAGTCAAAATCATACGAGAATCAGGTCATGCAGCAAAAAGATCATAAGAATATAGTTGTAATACTACGAGATAAAAGCTGCAATATGAGAAAAAAGTCATAATAATTAAAGAATAAAGTTGTAGTATTATAAAAATTATAAAAAAGTTATGAAAAAAAAAAGTTGTAATAATATGAGAATGAACCGCAGGAGCTGAACATGTTACAAATATGGCAACTTTGGTCTAATGATAATATAGATTTTATTCATAATGTCCTTTATATCTTTAGATCTCAAAGGGCAAGAAATAAAATCAAAACAAGCAACAAAAACGTAAAGAAATAAAAGAGATCAAAACCGACATCTAAGAAAATGAACCAACAATTTTGCTAAAAATAAACAGTGGGTGGATTGTTGTCACGGAGGGCATCCGTAGGCTGGCGGTACCTTGACGCTGGTCTCGTTGGGCAGCCCGGTTCGGTACTGAGGGTAGACTCTGAGCGTGGCGTGGCAGCCCTTCCTGAACACGGCCGGCGACGGCGAGTTGAGTCTCTGCGTGCCGCTGTCCTCCGATAACGTCCGAGCCGGCGGACGCTGAGGCGCGCAGCGCTCGGCGGAGCAGCAGCGGTCCACCGACGACGGCCGGTGCCAGCGGCTCTGCGGCGAGGCGCAGGGGGAGGAGCAGTGGGGCTGCGGCTGCTGCTGGGCCGACGTGCTGGACGGGAACTCCAGGCTGCTGGTCCTCACGCAGAACGCCTGCCGCTTCTCTGTGATGTGCAGCAGTTCGATTTGCCTGCTGGGGAGGATGAAGTCGCTATCGAACAGCTCCGGCGGGCCCCTCCGCTTCTCCCGCCCGCCGCCGCCGCCGTCCCGCCCCAGCTGAGGCTCCGAGGCCTGGAGGACGTCCGGCGTGGAGTTCCTCAGGGGGCCGCGCCCGCCGCCGGGGCAGCTCAGCCCCCCCGAGCCGTCGCTGCGCAGGAAGCCGCGCGGCTCCAGGGGCGCCGAGGAGGACAGGGGGGACGGGGGCAGCAGGTCCAGCTCACGCGGGCTCTGCGCCCGGCTGGAGTCGTAGTCGCTGTCGGTGGTGAGGAAGACTTCAGAGGAACCCTCTTCATCTGACAGACCGGGATAATCTGAGGGAGGCAATAAAACAGTAAACCTACAGAGCCTCGGAAAATGATTCAATTCATGATACATTAAAATGAGATCAATATTTTCATCAGAATTTATCGATTTTCTCTTTCTACCAAAAACTGGATGATAAAAATGCTCAGTCTGGTGAATTGGTCTCAACTACCTTCATTTTTGTTTATTTTGAATTTAAAGTGTATTAATCTCTGAGAATATGGTCTCGCATTATCATATTTTTACCGTTACATTACTTGAAAATGGTCTTAAAATAACGATATTATTGTTTATCACAATAACTTCCAGGACAATTTATCATCCAGAAACATTTGTTATCGTGACAGAAATAATAACATTTTGTCAGATCACAACTACTGATGCTCCGATCCACTATTTTCACTCCCGATACCGATATCTGATGTATCGGTTGATACTGATCCGATAGGTAATAACGGCTGAACAGACTTAAAGCGATTCTTTTTCTTAAACAGATGTACTGAATTACATATTAATTTGAAAACTCACATTCAACAGCACATTTAAAAATACCAACAGCTGCATAAATTTGGTCAAATACGCAAAAACAGCTTTCAGTGAAACTAGGAGCAGAACAGCCGACGTAAAATAATTTCAGGAAGTGCAGTGAGAATGTCTAAATATAAAGCAAAATGAATAATAAGAGCAAAAAGCATAGAACTAGACTGAATAGATTTGCCCTTATGGATCAGGCCGATACCAATTGGATCGGTGCAACTTCACTGGGATTTAGTGATAAATAAAGATTAAGTAGTGGATTTTTTAAAATAAATACAATACTGAAAAGTGTGGCATGCATTTATCTTTACTTTACAGACTTCTGCGATACGTTTGCTGCGGCTTTATTCTCATAATGAAAAATGGCTCTAATGCTTTAAAACTCTATGACAAAATGTCGTAAAAACACATTTCTGGACAGGACGAATGTTTCTGCGAGGCGCTGCAGTGCAGACCGTCTGCAGGTGCTGCTGACCTGAGTGTTTGCGGCAGGGTTCTGGTGAGGGCATGGGGGACGGCATGAAGTCCGGCTGGGACGAGGTGGAGGCCGGTTTGTCCGGCAGAACCTCCTTGGAGAAGTCTATGATCCAGCTGATGGAGATTCCTCCTGTGGGCTGCTTGTAGCGGGCGTACTGCAGGGCGTCCATGATCCAGCGGGCGTCCCGCCACATCTCCTCCATCTGCTGCAGAAACCAATTCAGCTCATCATGAATATCAAAGCATATTAGGGTCTCTGTAGATCAACAAGGGGGGAAAGGAATGCAGAAAACTCAAGTTTTAAGAATTTTATCGAAAAATTTTGAATTTTCTGAGCGTGAAGTTACAATTTTCCCAGAAAAAAGTCAGAAATTTTGAGATTAATCAGAAATGTATTGAAAATTGTCTTGGTAAGCCTCAATTAGTGTTAAAAACTGTAACTGTAAATTAAAAAAAGTAAAATTCCCCCCAAAACTAAAAGTTTCAGAATAATCTAAGAAAATTCCTAGAAAAACAGGAAAGTTTGAGTTTGAAAAGTTAAAAATTCTCTGGAAAGAAACTCAGACGTTTTGAGATTAATCTGGAATTTGTTGAAAATTGTTGCAATAAATGTCGATTAACAAAATAATTACTGAAATATTTTTTTTTACTATTTTCTCCATCAAAAAAAATCTGAGCTTGAAAAGTAAATTTTTTTATCAATATTCTACAAATAGTTTTGCATTTTTTAAACTGTTTTCTCACTTTTTGTGCTTTTTTCCCACGAGAGAATAAAAAATATCAGTAAATTCAGAAATATGACTAAACAAAATGTAACATTACAACAGAAATTTAGTAATTTCTTAGAAAAACAAGGACATTTCTGAGTTTGAAAAGTTTGTCAGAAGTTTGAGATTAAGAAATGTTCTAGAAAAAAATGGGAAATTCCTGAGTTGCCAAAGTCTAAAATTGTCACAATAAATTTCAATTAATGTTATAAAAACTGATTAAAATATAGTTGTTGTTTTTTTTTACATTGTTTTCTCGTTTTTTTTCCACCAGAGCATCAAAAAATATCAGTAAATTCAAGAATCAGATTAAATAAAGCCAGTCAGCTCCACGGCGTCTTCATGTCTCTGAAGCTTTCGGCTGCATCAGTCCATCTGTGCGGATGGTGGTGCAGCTGATACCTGCATCTGCTCCTGGACCTGCTGGTGCTTCTTCTTGGCGGCCAGCAGCTCGGCCTCGGAGAACGCTTCCCGCAGAGCCTGCTGCGACATGAGCGACTCCAGCTCCAGCAGCGCCGACACTCTGCAGTACTGGCCGATGAAACCGGGGCAGTACGCGTTAAAGTGGACTGCAGGGAGGCAGAAACACAGGACAGCGTGTTTGGAAAAGCAAAAAAAGGAAGAGGAATTTACACTCAAAGATTTTGAGATTAATCTAAGAAATTTTTGAGAAAAAAACCTGGAAATTTCTGAGTTTAAAAAGTCGAAAACGTGCTAAAAAAACTCAGAACTGTTTATATTAGACATGTTCGACTAAAAACCTTGAAGTTTGAGTTTCAAAAGTAAAACTTTTGGATTCAGAAAATTCCAAGTTTTTTCTAGAAAATTTCTAAACTTTGAAAAAAAAAATTTGCTAGAAAAAACTAAGAAATGTTTAGATTAATCTCAGGAATATTCTAGTAAAATTTCTGAGTTTTAAAAGTTCATATTTTTGACTCAGAAATGTTCACGGTTTTTCTAGAAAGTTTTAAGTTTGAAAAGTCAAAAATTGATAGAAACTTTCATGTAAAAACATGAAAAATTCTGAGTTGTAACAGAAAAAACAGAAATCTGTTTTTCTGGAAACCTTCTGAGCTTTGAAAGTCAAACATTTCCCAGTAAGAACTCAGAAATCTTCAGATTAAACTCAGAAGTTTTATAGAAAAAACTGATAAAATTAAAAAATAAAAGAAAAATAACTCAGAAATGTTCATGTTTTTCCAAAAAAGTTTCAGTTTGAAAAGTTTAACATTTTCTAGAAAAAACTCAAATATTTACAGTAATCCCAGAAATTTACTAGAAAACCAGAACATTTTTAACTTGAAAAGTCAAAAATCTGCAAAAAGAAAACTCAAGTTTTGAGATCAATCTCAAATTTTTGTATTTGGAAATGTCCATATTTTTCTAGAAAATTTTAGTTTTTTCTAGCAAATTTTTAACTCAGAATTTTCCAGGTTTTTCTAGAACATTTGTGAAGTTTGTCTCAAAATTACAGAGTTTTTTTCTAGCCATTTGTTTTACTTTCAGAGCCTGAAAATGTTTGTAATTTTTCTAGAATTTTTTTTGGCAGAAATATTTTCCTCTCCGTTTTCCTGTTTGTTGGCTCCAATCCTCTGTGGTAGAAACGCGGCTCTGTTCCAGGCGTTGGTTTCTCCTGATAAGGTCTGTGATAAAGACTGAAGCCGACTCCTGATCCACTGACCGAGTTCGAAGATCTGCAGCGGCAGCGTGAGGAGTCCGGAGCGAGGGGAGTACGGCTGGTTCTGACCCGGAGCCGTGCACACTTCATCTGACGGCGGCAGCAGCAGCAGGAAGGACACCTTTTCTCCAAACTCCAGCACTTCCTGGCTGTAGATCCGGAAATCCTGAGCCTGGAAAAACACAGAGGATTCAGCAAAAACGCTGGAGGATTTTTACATCATTGTTCTCCCTTAAAAAAAAAAAAAAAAATCTGTGGACGCATTTCTGAACTCAACTATTTACAGGGAGTTCTTTATATTTTACAGCGTAGGCTGCACTTATCGATACGCAGAACGTTTTTAAAGTTTTAAAAACTGCAGAGCAACTGATTCAAACAAAAACTGCATGAAACTTTGGCTGCTGGGAAGAAAATAGCTACGTTAAAGGTGGTGGAGAGGTTTTGCTCAGGACTTTAAGATGCTGCAGCGGTGAAAGTGCAGCAACAAAGCTGAGTGATTTTATGAGACCGGTTCTGGTTCTGCTGCCTGACCGTGGCCTCCGGACTCACCTGGTTTCCAGGGATGTTGATGTGCGCCATCAGGTCCTTGACGGCGCCGCGCAGGTCGTGTAAGAAGCGATGCGGCGCGCTCTGAACGTCCTGGTCCATTTCCAGAGCTTCATCCAGAGAGCTGAGAGCCTGCAGCCACTGCCACTCCTCTCTGAGGAACAGCAACCTGAGTTAGTACAGCTGCTGTCCAGGTTACACTAATCAATGTTTCAGGGACCAAGAAGGTTTGACAGGAACAGTTAGGAGTGCATGCTTAGGACCGAATGAGAAAACAATCAGATTTCTGGGAAAAAGTCAGAATTAAAAAAAACAAAAAAACCCAATAAAAAACAATTCTGAGAAAAGTCAAAATTCGAAGAAAAAAGTTCAAATTTTGAGAAAAAAAATCTGAAATTAATGTCAGATTTCTGAAAAATATCAGAACTGAAATTCTGAGAAAAGTTCAAATTTAAAAAAAAAATCTGAGATTAAAGTAAGGATATTTTTTTTCAATCATTCTAATCTGTAAATTTTAGTAAATTCAAATAAGCAGATTTTCAAGTGTAAAAATGTTCCCACAGCGATTAAAGGAAGCCGTGTGCAGCGTTAGTTTTTACAGTGTCGGCTCGGAGCTCCTCCCACCTGGACACGTTGCTGTTGTCCCGTATCTTGGTGTGACAGAGAACGTTGGGCAGTTTCTGCGGCACCAGCACCCGGATCTGCTCCACCGACGTGCAGAGCTTCAGGTAGCCCAGGTACAAACCCGGAGACAGGAGCTTCCTGCTGCGCCTGTGATAGGCCAGCTTCTCCTGGGAAAGCAGAGAGCATGCTGGGAAACATTCCTCCACCAGAAAACACTAGTTTCCATGCACCTCAGCCTTAAATCAGGGCTGAAATAACCCTTTTTTTCATTGTGCAATTTGTTCATAACGCGCCACAAGACAAATACTTTAGTGAGCTGTGGTTTCGCCAGAAGAATCTGCACCATTGTTTCAGAACCACAAGAACAGAACCAGCGCTCACTGGAGACGAAAACAGTATTGCAACAATGCTATCGGGTTTACCCAGCTACGGGTGGAAATCAGCTTGTGGTTCCCTTCAACGCTGCGACTTCAGCGAACAAAACATCAGTTATATAACATTCAGTAACAACAGTTAGGTAATAATTACAAAATCCAAAATTTATGACTTCTTCTGCCTAAAAACCAGTAAAATACCGAGCGCTCGCCGTGGATCCTTTCATTTTAGTCTGGTCAACTGGTGTTTGTTTAAATGGGTGACAGTGATTGGAGGGACTTGTAATTGGACGCACGTTTCAGTTTACAGATCTATTACTGCGGCCTCGTGTTTTCTACGTTTCTCTGAATGAGACGTTTCAAATTATGACAGAAATTTCTGAAACAATCAATCATAATCGATTATTGAAATTAGCAATTTTTTAATTGTTAACTAGAGTAAACAGACTAAAAAAAATCCACTTGGTGAAAAGAAAAAACATGTAGAGCAGAAACAGCAAAAAACTGTAAATAAGTTTTAGCTGAAAGTTCTGAAGTGTTAAAGCTCCAAACGCTTTACGTAATTATATTTAACCAATAAAATGTTTATTTTCTTAATTAAAAAAGGTACTGAGTTATTTATGTATTTGCGTATTTTAATGTATATCTAATATTGTATATAAAATGATATTTCATCTGATTAATTGCCAGAATAATTGATAGATTAATCGATTACTAAAGTAATCATTAGTTGCAGCCCTAAACTGTGGAAACAAAATTTGACCAAATATTTTTGCAGAAATCTCAGTACACTTGAAATAAGACAAAACAAACTAAGTGGTTAAATGAAAAACATGTAGAATGGACCGATTTTTAAAATCTGATTAACTGATTAATCGTCAGAATAATCATTAGTTGCAGCCCTAGAAATTTCGGAGAGAACATTTTGTAACCTTTAATTTTGCCAAATTTCTGGTCAGGATAAAAAAAAAAGAGGCTTTCTCCTAAAAACGCTCCATCCCATTCCTCACTGCTCAGGAAACTGAGAAACGAGCGTCATCCAGCGGCTGACTGACTTCCGATCGGCCGTTCCTGCTGTGTGACTCACGTGGAGCGTGATGAGGAGCGTGTCCAAAGCGGTGGGCTCCTCGGGGGAGGAGATGGACTTGCGCTGCAGCTGGAGCTTACAAAGCTGCGTCCAGCGCACCCCGTCCAGGTTGGGGCAGGCGTTCATGTCCTTCAGCAGGACCAGCAGCGCGTTGCCATGTTTGTCTTTGATGGGCTCAAAATACACCTGGCCAAGGTCCTGCGTTCCCAGCATTCCCTGAAAAAGCGCCAAAGAGTTAGCAGAAAGAGGGAGATGTCGGGTGATGGTTCTGAATATCTGCCTGCAGAACCGTCATGCTACCTGCAGCTGGGAGACGGCCTGCAGCATCTTCAGACGGGTCTGCAGGGTGCATGAACAGGAGGACTGAGAGGGACTGAGACACTGCTGGAGCCAGGATATCTCCTCCCATAAGTACGACACCTGCAGCAGAGTTAGGAGTTAAAGTTCAACAAGAACTACACACAATTTCCAGACTTTGGCTGTTTTATCCGACTAATGCATCATCTTTCTTTTGGTCATCTGATGCAGTGTTTCCCAACACACTGTCCTGCATGTCTTAGATGTTTCCCTGATTCAGATGATGCTTTGGAAACACCGGCTAGTAGCATGTCAAGTAGCACTGGGCCTTGGTATTTCGAATATTAGATCTACTCTACGAAAAATTCTGAAAGGAGGAATTTTCTGAAACTAATTTGGAGTTACGTTCCACAGAAACATCCGGGTCCCTTTCAGCTGCAATGCTTCATAAACCCCAGGAAGTTCATCCCTTCAGCTCTGACCTGTAAACCATGCAGGCGTATAAAGACGTCTAACCTAATCTGGAACTGGACATAAAGTCTGAACCAAAAGCTTTGGAAACTCCTGAGACTCAGGACAGCTTCTTGTTCTCTACCTTGGTAAACCAAAGGAAGTCCTGCATGAGGCTGCTGGAGTATGAATCTTCTATCTCCACCACAGGAATCTGGTCCTCTGGAGTCACCAGCACATTGTCGTCTCTGTAGAATATGGAGGTCAGGTAGAGACCTCTGGAGAGGAACGCAGCAAGAACAGAAACTGGAGTTTAACAACTAAAATTAGTGCAAATATTGAAAAATAAAAGTTAGCTGCTGGAAAATAATGATGCATCTTAGAGTTACAGACTAAATAGTTAAAAGATGAAC
Organism: Poecilia mexicana; assembly: GCF_051168715.1. Lineage (NCBI taxonomy): Eukaryota > Metazoa > Chordata > Actinopteri > Cyprinodontiformes > Poeciliidae > Poecilia > Poecilia mexicana. Next base: position 2,614,145 of record NW_028263388.1, read on the forward strand.
GTCTAATGCTTCTTATTCTTACCTTTTCAGGCTTTTTACGAATTTGCTGGTGGGTTGGAAGAGATGCCGGAGGCTTTTGGATACAGAGTGCTTCCTGCCTTGTGTTGGAGCTTTGCAATGCTCTGTGGGAAAAGATCGACTGAGTCGTGAACACATAAGACGTTTCCCCATTAAACAAAAATATGTCTATTTCAACTCATTATTAATGTTGGTTTGTAGTTTGATTGGTTTTAGAGAGAAAAACGAATTATGATTCTGGCTTTTCACCAATTCATGAGCTGTTAAATCATATTTGATCACATCAACCTGTCCTGGGACTGCAGGCGGAAATCTGCATTTTGACCATCTGGTACCAAGCATCTCCTTTTAAAAGGTTAAAGAAAAGTTGTGCATTGTTTCTGTGTAGATAAAGAAAAAGTATAATAGTGCAAAAAAATAGAAAGTTTCAGAGAATACGACCAAATGTCAAAAGGTTTGCAAAGCAATATTAAAGCTGAGCAGATGAACTCAGTACAGGAGGAGTGATACTTCAACATATTTTTACCCAAGTAAAAGTAAAAAGTAGCTGCCCAAGAAATTAGTTCAGAGTAAAAAGGTATTTGGTAAAAAGCAGATCAAATTATCAATCATTTAATTATGTTAAAATTACATCAGACGGACCAAAATGTAAAACTAAATGGAAATGTTGGTATTTTAAAGACCAAAACGACTATAATGTAATATAATATAATATAATATAATATAATATAATATAATATAATATAATGTAATATAATATAATGTAATATAATATAATATAATATAATATAATATAATGTAATATGATATAATGTAATATAATATAATATAATGTAATATAATATAATGTAATATAATATAATGTAATATAATATAATATAATGTAATATAATATAATGTAATATAATATAATATAATGTAATATAATATAATATAATGTAATATAATATAATGTAATATAATATAATATAATGTAATATAATATAATATAATGTAATATGATATAATGTAATATAATATAATATAATGTAATATAATATAATATAATGTAATATGATATAATGTAATATAATATAATATAATGTAATATAATATAATATAATGTAATATAATATAATGTAATATAATATAATATAATGTAATATAATATAATGTAATATAATATAATGTAATATAATATAATATAATGTAATATGATATAATGTAATATAATATAATATAATGTAATATAATATAATATAATGTAATATAATATAATGTAATATAATATAATATAATGTAATATAATATAATGTAATATAATATAATGTAATATAATATAATGTAATATAATATAATGTAATATAATATAATGTAATATAATATAATATAATGTAATATAATATAATGTAATATAATATAATATAATGTAATATAATATAATGTAATATAATATAATATAATGTAATATAATATAATGTAATATAATATAATGTAATATAATATAATGTAATATAATATAATATAATATAATGTAATATGATATAATGTAATATGATATAATGTAATATAATATAATGTAATATAATATAATGTAATATAATATAATGTAATATAATATAATATAATGTAATATAATATAATGTAATATAATATAATGTAATATAATATAATATAATGTAATATGATATAATGTAATATAATATAATATAATGTAATATAATATAATGTAATATAATATAATGTAATATAATATAATATAATGTAATATAATATAATGTAATATGATATAATGTAATATAATATAATGTAATGTAATATGATGTAATGTAATATAATATAATATAATATAATGTAATATGATATAATGTAATATAATATAATATAATGTAATATGATATAATGTAATATAATATAATATAATGTAATATGATATAATGACAAAAAATAACAATCAGGCAAAAAAGGAATATTTCCAAATCAGTTTCATCGATAAAAAACTTATGAAACTTTAACAGAAACTGCAGGTCTGGTGGATTTCTGGTTAAAACATGTTTGTTTTTCATTCAGTGGGAAGAAAATACAGAAATTTCACGCAAGTAAAAGTAGAGATACTTCAAAATAAAATTACTCAAGTAAAAGTAAACACTAAAGAGTAGAAAAACTACTCGTACATTTAAAAAGAAAAACGTTACTCAAGTAAATGTAAGCAGTTGCTACCCAACTCTGCAGCTGAGACTCTTATGATCATTTACTTGGACTGACCGCCCCGTTTCCCTCACTGAGCCGACACTCGGTTCTGTCCCGTCCTGACGAGGCCCAGGTTTAAATATTCCAGCGACAGGCTGTTACGTGGCTGACAACAAACCTGGCAGGTCCAACAACATGGCCGAATGCTTCCCGCATCTCATGCTCTGGTGTGGTGCAGCACAATTTAGCAGTCATGCCGGCAGACTATTGGCCTACAGGGAGCCACTAGCTCCAGCGTCCCAGGGGAGCACTAGCTGTGTGTACATGTGTCTGTTTACACGCGCTCACTGTGGAGTCCTATGTGCAGACTGGAGAAACCTGGGTAATTCATGCAGTTGTGTCTTAACCTTTAGCCATTAGCTGACAGCTAGGTCAGTTAGGTCTGTAGGGAAATGTTTATTTTTACTGGGCCACGAGGGGTTGGAGGCACGAGGGAGGGGCTTATTATATATATATATATATATATATATATATAATTGCCAACTAATTTAGTAATTGATGAAACACTAAGTTTAGTATCCAGTTTGGTGAAAAACATATTCTGAGCAGTAATTAAACCAAAACAATACAAACATTTTGCATTTATAATAAAAACGCCTTTGTATGTAAATATGTTTTAGCCAGTTTTAGTTTAACCCCCGATGGTTTGGGTTTGGATTTTAGGCAACAAATGTTTATTTTCTTATTTAAAAAAGGAACTGAATCATGCATTTGCATATTTTAACACATCTCTAATAAGGCCTGAGTGGTTAAATGTAAAATCTGTAGAATGTGACTTTTTTTTAATTGTCAGAATAATCGATAGATTAATTGGTTATTAAAATAATCGTTTGTTGCAGCCCTAATATATCTGCATATTGGTAGTTGGGCTAAACCATTGAATCACTGGTTTAATGGTGATTAAATGGTGTACCAAGTGTACCAAGACATTCCTTGGTACACTTGAAATAAGACAAAATAAACTACAAGTAACTTTTCAGCTTCTTTACGTCAATAATTCTTTAATATAAATAAAAAAACAAGAACTTGTTCCAGTGGCAGATGGTTTCACCTAAAACATGGAAAATTATCTTGTTACAAGTGAAATAATTTGCCAGTGGAACTAGGACTTTTATTTAATCAATATTAAGCAATTATTGATTTATATATTGCTGAAAAGTAACTTGTAAATTAGTGCAATATACCAAAAGTACTTGGTAACATTTTGTTTTTGTAGGTTTACCCTCATTAGACACACAGAGCCTCCCAGGTGATAAACCTCTCCACCTGAGATGCAAAACAAACTAATTTTCTCCAAGTCAAGGTGAAGTAACCAGAAAAAGTCTGCAAACGTGGGGGTGGGGCTCTGCTGAGCTGCAGGCCTGCTGGCCTCCGGCCCTGGTTGACACTGAGTAAGACAGACAAGTAGGGCTGACTGCTGGGGAGGCTGTGTTAGTCAAGGCCTCTTTCACAGTTTAATTAATAGTGTTTGGACAAGAGGGAGAAGGAGGTGTGGGCCATAAGCCAGGCTGGGATGAGGCGTGGGGGGAGGGGAGAGCCAGAGCTGAACGAGAGAGCATGTGTTTGGATATTTGTGTCCGTTCGTGTACGAGCCCGTCTATCTTTACGTGCAGGTTTACAGTATATGTGTGGACAGTAGACAAGACGGCTAGTTCGCCGTGGGGGGTGCGAGAGGGAGGCAGCGGCAGTCGGTGTTAATTTATGCTCTCCTCAGACTCCAGCCCGAGACCTGTCTGTTACAGGAATAACAAACACGACCCGGGGGACACGCCACCTTGACTACCGTGCCTGAACTCTCAAGCTCAATCAGTTGCCGTCTGACAGACCGAGAGCCACTCAATACTGACTATTATATTGCATCTGAGTCTGCCGCTAGCGCCGCGCAGCCACAGAGGACAACAGTAAGTGGTGTTTGAGACAGCTTTGCTCAACGGTAAAAGCGGCTCGCTGTCAAGCGAAAAGGGGGTCGGCGTGGACAGATCCTGACACTTATGGGGCCGGCGTACAAGCGGCAGTGTTTGGGGATATAAACAGCTTGAGTGTGAGAGATGTTGATCTGCATTTTGTCACAGAGAGAGAAGTATTCAGCAGCGAGGGCTGAGTCATGGAAAGACTCAGGCGGGCGAGGGGGGCTGAGCGGCGAAGACAGAGGGGAGGTGGCATGCCATCTCGGTGTGTGCGGAGCCTCAAGTACTTGTCATGCCTCAGATTGTAAAGTGTCTGTCAAGGTGAAACGAAACACAGCGATTAGTGAAAACGTGTTGCACCTGCGAAGCTGAGCTGTTTTCTTAGGGAAAAGGACGGAGAGTTTGACTGAAACTGCAGCTCTGCTGCACTGACAGCCGCTCGGGTTGGAGGTCTTCATGAATGCAGCGTTTCTGCTTCGTCTGCTTAACTTTTACTCTTTAAACCAGGTTCCTTCACAGCGGAAACACAAAATATTACCAAATATTTTTGGTCTAGTTTCTAGAGCAAATAGTGTACATGAAATAAGACAAAAATAACTTTTCACTAACATATAGGAACTTATTTTAAGATATAAATATTTATAAAAAGTTCTAGTTCCACTGGCAGATTCTTTCATTTGTAACACGAGAAAAATGACTTATTTTTTCTCAATATTCAAGAAATACTGACTTGAAACAAGCTGCAGTGTCTTTCTGAAAAGTTTCTTTTGCCTGATGATTTTTTTGTTACTTATGTGAATTATTGTCATTTTGGTCCATTTAATTATGTAATATTTAAATATAAAATGATTGATAATTTGATCAGTTACTCAGTACTTCAGTAGACTTTTTACCAAAAACTGTATTTACTACAATTTCTGGCTACTCTATCCAGCTCTGGTGCTAAGAAAAATGTTAACGGGATAAATTTAAAAGATTTTTGAAGATGAACTTAAACAACATAAACATTTCCAATAATGTAACAATCTCCTCAGGTAAACTGTCATCGTGATGCTGTGAGGATGCGGTCAGAATAAATCACCATGGCAGCTGCAGTGGCGATGAGCTTCTTTAATCTGACCCAGCAGCTGGTCCAGCGCCTCCTTCTGGCCTCTCTGGCGTGGAGGGTGGCCGTCGACGTCCCTCCAGCCTGCAGAAGGACCACAAAGCGCCTCAGAAATCAAGAGCATTGCACCTTTATAGTCAGTTCCCATGTTTTCATCCAGTTGACTGCAAAGTTTGAGCAAACTACTAAAGATGACCTATGATGCTTCCTTTGAAAGGTTAGTACAGATCTACTGGCTATATGAAACATGTTCATTACATTTTTTTGTACAAGATAATTCATAGATTATGAGATTTTAGAATGAGCCATTTTAGGCATCCTGTCCCTTTAAATCCAAATAAGCTGCTGCTGGCCACGCCCCCCAACTCAACATTTACAGTCGCATGTGAAAACGGCTGCAAATAGATGCACAATTAAAAATTGTGCTTTATTGAAAAGCAGAAGTGGAGCCTCCTGCACAACCAGCAAGAATGCAGCAAGTGGTTTCTGGATGGTAAGTCAACAATAAACAATCTTCCTTTTCCAGCAGCCATTGTACCGTGCATACAGCGGTCAAACCAGCTGGCTAGATGTTCTGCAGCTCTGCTAGATGCAGAGCTGCAGCCCTAATTGGGGTTGCTAGGTAACAGGGCTGTGGTTGCTTGGTGTGAAAGACGTGACATTTCAGAGGTTTTTGAAAGGGCTCATTTTCCAGACACCAAAAAACATGAACATTTAGTCCAAATAGCGTCTGGCTGTTTTTTTGTGGGGTTGCAGAAACCCAAATGGAAATACAAAAACATTCAAAATGTGATTTTTGCATCATGGATCTCCTTTAACCAAATGATCCAAACACACCGAAAGAATTATCGTCCTATAAAAACAAACCCAATCTCTCTTGTTATACAAGCATGGCTATTCAGAAAAAAAAGTCTCTTCAGCACATTTTGTGTGAGTACAGGAGGATGAGTCAGCGATAACCAACCATCACCCTCATCCTGAACCCCACCTTCCTCCTGAGCCCCCCGGAGGCTGCAAGGGGCCGAAACACGGTCCGCTCTATTCCCGGAAAGGTGCCTGTCCCCACAAGACAAGCGGGCCCTTTAATGGGCGTCTACGGCCCGGCATAAGGCCCCAACTGTTGGGGCCGTGCCGCTCGCTGCAGCACAGACATGCAAATATTTCCAGTGGTAGGCCCAAATGGAAAACACAAACACGCAACATCTAAATTAGCTCGGAGAGAGGGACGGAGGGAGGTGGGTGAGAGGGAAAGCCTAGTTTCTCTAAACCGACACCACATACACACACAGGCTGAGAAACAGTGTGTGCTGATGAGCACAAACATGTTCATGTGTTCCCCAGATGTGCCAGGAGAGAAGCAGTAGAACCGCAGAGACAGTGTGTTTGGCTTGTTCTCTGTTCCAGTAGGAATGTAACAACTGGAGAAACTTCAAGAGCAGAAATGACCAGGACAGAAACAGAGGTTTGACTTCAGCAACACATTTCTTTTTCAGCGAATACACACTGTGACATCACAAGACTAACTGTCCACCAAGCACTGTAAAAACTGAGAGGAAAACTCTGTCATGTTATTCATCATTAAAAAACAGAAACTCATCAAAGTGAACATTGTGCCAACTTTTTCCACTGCAACATTTTTGATCATTTCTTCCACTGATATAAATGGAAACTTTTGCTTGAACTATAAAAATAATGTAAAAAGTTTCACTTAGTAGCTTCTTTTTTTGCAGCAAACAGAAAGGAGTCTTGACACCAATGAACTCCACGTTTTCTAAAACGTAAAGGAAAGAAAGACGAGGAGAGGAGAGCGTGGAGTGGTGAACACCTCAGCTGTTACACATGAGCTGTGTAGGCCCGGCACACTGAAACCACGGCAACGCTCACTGGCATTTACAACGCGACTCTAAACGCCCGCCTTACATCCTGACTGGATGCATGGCAGAGAAAACGACCTGGGAGTTTCTGACGGAGTGGAGCTCCTTCAAACTTAATGAGAAATATGGGAAATAAACATACAAACATGTTATAATGATAATATGACCACTTTTTTCTCAGATGGCCAGTATAACTTAAAGGAGATCTATTATGATTTCTTGAACAGGTTGGAATAGGCCTATAGACAATACTCAGCAATATATGTGTTGCACAAAATCATTCTCAGATGATGAGATTTTATTCTGCTCAGTTCTGCCCTTTTTGAGTTGTTTTATGGCATCCGGTCACTTTAAATCCAAATATGCTGCTGCTGGCCACGCCCCCCAATTCAACATTGACACTCACATGTGAAAACGGCTGCACTATTACTGAACTGTGCATCTTTGAAAAGTATTAGTCGAGCCTCCTGCACAACCAGCAAGAATCCAGCAAGTGGTTTCTGGATGGTAACATCAAAACACTGTCTTTCCCAGCAGCCACTGCATGCAGCGGGAAAACCAGCTCACCAAACATGCTGGAGTTCCGCTGGGGTTGCTAGGTAACCAGTGGAGTTCCGCTGGGGTTGCTAGGTAACCAGTGGAGTTCCGCTGGGGTTGCTAGGCGACGTTGCAATGGCAGCCGAATGTCACTTAGCAATCGGGAGTTTTTGATTCGGCTTGTTTTCCAGACACCAAAAACATGAACTTATTGCTGAAAAACAGCAGTGTGATTTTTTTAGGCTGTTTTTCAACGCAGTGGAAACCCAGATGGAAGCATCGAAAGGGTGAATTTTGCATTACTGGTCCCCTTTACACTAATGGTAAGTTTAACTTTTGTTTACTGCGAATTGGAAAATTGTTACATTTGACTTAATGGTTCTATCAGAGTTAAATTAAAAGATTTATTTTGTAAAGGTGCAAAGTGTAATCTTCATACCTTGGTCGTTGTGTTACCATAGTTACAATCTGATGACCTGAGTTTGATCTGTTCTCACTTAGTTCCCAGCAAATAATAACCACTTAGCAGGGATTCCTTAAAGCTCGGCCAGCTGAGCTGAGCCTCGTGTCCAAGAGAGAAGATGAGAACATCATCCCAGTCTGTGCCTCCATCAGCGTTTCGTCTTCATGAATAGAAACTAAACCAGACTCACTGGACGGTGCAGCGCAGGCCGGGGTGGAAACCTTCGGCGGGCTCCAGCCCTTCATGTTGTAGGCCGACACCTGAACGTAGTAATGGGTTCCCTACAAACGGCAGCAGAAACCACAATTAGGCACAATTTACTGGAACAACTCATTTATAGACACACATTACAGTTATTATTACAATTATTTATTTATTTTGAACAGACAAAAAATAAAAACAAAAAAAAATAAAACAAATTACGTAATTTCACATGATTTATTCGGAAAGGAGATACAAGATGTTTGTTTAAACTCTTATTGAATGACGCTTAACCTCACATCCTCGTCCTTAAATTATTTATACATTTTAACAGCAGCAGCATTTTTGGTCCATTTTTCCCAATAAGCTCCTTTTTAAACACTTTTTTAACCTGGTTTAATTTTATTTGATCCATAAATCGACACATTGACATGCAAAAACTCTTTTTGGTTGTTTTTTAAAACCCTCCTTCTCTGTCGCAACATTTTTTTTGAATATTGTGTGGAAGTTGATGGTTTCTTACATTAAATATAAATTTCACAGTTTTAAATTTTCCAGAATTTGAGAACATTTGATTTATAAAATAATTATATTACCATTATCCCACTTTATAGAGTATTCTAATTTATTTATTGATTTTGGTTTGGTTGTGTATTTGTTGCCCCAAACGTCCACACGATAAGTCACATGTTGTACAACAGGAGTTTTATACAAAATAAATAAAGATTTGTAGACCTTATTCCAAACAGAGCAACACTTTTGACTAGTTTTGATTTTATTCTGTGGTTTCCATCCAACATGGCGCCTGAAAATCTGATGACTCGTTTTAAATCCAAAGAAATCAACATGAAGTTAACAGATTATTTTAGGTGAATGTAAATCTCCAGGATCGGTTCTCTGTCGGTTTGGTTTCTCTTTTCTCAGCCCAATCGGTGAGATCCACTGACCCCACCTTGACCTCTGTCATGTGACAGGAAAGCCCTTTGGTTGGGACCTTAAATGGGGGCGGTTTTCCTCACATAATGATGAATAAAAATGAGCGTCTACTTGTGTGTTTGCTTCAAAACAGCAAACATAAATCAGTCAGGAAGCTGAGTCCCACCTGCTCCTCAGTCAGGAAAGATAAAACCCGAACTGATTTAAACGACCGCAGATCTATTGCAGAGGAATCTAGAAATATATCTTGAATAAAAAACTAAATGCTTTCCAGGTTCGAGCTGGTGTGAATGTATTAGTAAAGGCTGACTTGTGGGAAAATAGCTTGTAAATTTCCTGACTGGTGAGAAAACAGCTGGAGAAACGACAACACAGTTGGTTTCAGTAAACCTGTCATGAATAAACTACAAAATAAAAGAGCGACTGCAGATATTTCAGCTGGTGGTGAAAGAAAACTGCAACTGCTTCAGTTTGTCATGGTTTACCAGGCTGAATATGTCTGTCTACTGACTCTCTTCAGATAAATCCATGTTTTCCTGCAGTACGTTAATCCTCCACACTGAAAAATAGTAAAAGCTATTTGCTACATTGCTGACTGCTTGCTGGTTTGCATGTCAGGAAAAAGTCCTAATGACATAGAAGCACTTAATGATCAATGTTAAGTACGGTGGGGGATCCATCATCCTGTGGGCCTGTTGGGAATCAGGAACTCGTTGATTTAACTGGTTTCATTGGTTTCGGCCAAGAAAATCAAAATCCAGCAGGATGGCTTCCCTTTGCTGCTAATACTTCATTCATTTCTGTTTTACCAATCAGGACGCTTGATTTTCTTTCTGGAGAAACTTTTTGTTAAACCTGTTCCCCTCCTCGCCTGTGGGGGCGCTGCACCAAGAACCGCTGAAATAAACAACATGAAAACCTCTGAAGACACTCAGTGCAACTTCCTGTTCCTCAAAATGCGAAGAAAAATGGAGGGACGTCAGATTTTAGTGGTTGCAAGATTTCTCTTTTTTCTTCAGGTAAAAAACCAAGAGCCATTTCTCCTGCTAGCGCTAGTTAGCGCATTTGTTCACTTCCTGCTTCTGGAGCAGTCTCTGGTCCGCTTGGTGTTCACATATGAATTCAATCCACACCAGAGTTCACTTTATTGGCGCGTATCAGAGTTTATTACACTTTCACATCTTCCCAAGCAAAACAGACCAAATCCACAGAATTAAGAACCTAAATAAAGATTTTTCTCCTCTGAGATTTTGCTGCTGCAGTCGGAGATTACATTTTTAGTTTTCTTTGCACATTCTCACCGGTGTTGACAATAATTTTAAGAGGAAATTTGATCCAAATTAAAAAGAAAAACAGTTTTTTAGTGTGAGTTTTTAAATCTGTCCCTGTAATTCAAGCCAGAAAAAAGGCTAAACATTAACAGGTTCTAGAAGAACTCACAGAAGTCAGTCCAGTGATGTTGCACTGTGGTTCCGCTGCATCGTTCACCATCATTTCACCCAGCATGGGGCTGAATGAAGGCGCCGCGCTCCAGCACACTTTAAATTCACAGCAGGTTCCAGCAGATGTTAGAAGAAACATTTAAACGTTGAACAGTTTTCAGTCGATAAACTGAACCAAAGCTTCAGACGTTTCCTTTCAGTGATGCTGACCTTTGTACTTGGTGACCACAGCAGAGTTGACACAGGCAGGTTCATGAAAGTCGACCTGTAAACTGGTGTTGCTGCTAACAGACAGACGGACGACGCTGGGAGCATCTGGAGGGTCTGAAGAGGCAGGAAGCAGAACAGAGGGGTAAACTCAGAGAAAAGCCTTTAATTCAGACATAACTGTGACAGAGTGGAGGCTGAGACCGAGCAGCAGTGGTGGGCAATGCTAACTAAAAGCTAGCTGCGCTAATACTAAAGCATTACTAACATTAGTTTTGCTAACGCTAAAGAGTAATTCCGACATTATAGGGCACTAATGTGCTGCAAAATCACTTTATTTAGTGAAAATTAGCGATGAAGTGCTAAACCAACACAGTAATTAGTGAAAGCTAACGGTAAAGAGCTAATTTCAGTCATGTTCACATCACATCATGAGTGGAGACCAACAAAAAGGCTCTCTAAACAATTCACACGTTCTTTTTTACATGCTTTGTTAATGTTTCCTGTAAACCTAATTTATGTACTCAGCAAATGCTTAAAGTAAAAAAGACCAAAACTATGAGAAGAAATTAAACTGCTGCGCTAACAGATAAGAACATGAGAACAAGTCTAACTGAAAATCACAAAACTTTATATTAGCGCCTTTAGCATTTAAGCTAAGTGAGGCAAATGAAACATTTGTGACATTATTGTCAGTGTGTTGGCAGAAGTTTGCCTGAAGTTGTGATTTTTACATTATTCACCAACCAAATTCATCACAAAAGGCAGGATGATGAAAGTCAGGGAGAGTCGAAGCATAATTTATCTCCGAGGAATCGCCCTCAACTCGCAATCACATGGTCTGCTTCAGTTTCCCAGGGTGGAAGTCATTTCCTCACACCGGCAGCCGGCCAGCAGAGGAAACATGCTGGACAAAATGATGAAAACTAAAAATAACCGCTGCAGGAGCAGCATCAGATCCTTACTAGCATGCTCAAAGCCCGTCTGCATGCGTCTGAAGAGCTGCAGCCTCCACTCCCAGGCCTTCAGCTGCCTCTCCTGGTCCGACCCCTCCCGTTCGCTGGGCCCCTCACTGCGGACCTGGGCCTGCAGCTCCGACACCCGCTGCTCGGCCTCCTGCACCAGGGTGGCCAGGTGCACCGCCCGGCCTTCCAGGCTGACAACTGACACACAGAGAGAGTAACAGCCACCGCACACATCCAGAACTTTTCTTTATTCATTCAAAGTGAGCAGGTTTTACACAACATACGGCCCCCCTGCATGTTACTGTTCACATTTCATGCATGCGCATGAAACAACGCATGTCCAACGCACAACGCTGGACGGCAAAAAGACGATTCTTTTACATTTACTTAAAAGAAACTCCTTTATGTTTCTGAAAAGTTATGATTTTATTTCAGGTGTATTAAGATTTTAGCACTTGACACTAGAATAAAAATACTTGTTAACCCTTGGCGTGTTTTTGCAGTGTCTCTATCTCGACAGTAATTTTTTTATTTCTGGTCAGTCCCAGAGATTTGCATTGCATTTTGATTTCCATATTTTTCCTATCAAGCAGGAATATTTCTGTCATAGTGGCATTTCTGAGCTGGTTTTTCCACCCAGATCCTCTCCACTGTAGTGCTTGTTGCCCGTTTTAATTTGGTCTCTTTTTCACCTTGCATTGATATGAAAAGTTTAATTTCTTTCAAACGGATCCAAAAACCTCAGGTTCACAGCAACTTTGTCACAGAAATAAAAATATATGTATAACTTTGAGGTTCATCACATTCTCAGTCAAATTTATTCTTAGCTCCCACTTTGAAATATGCACCAAAAAAAGACACAAAGGAAAGCCGCCTTGCTGCAAACCGCTTTAGCAGGCCACTTCTGTTTAATTCCTGTGTGCCCAAATGCTGCGGCAGATTCTCCAATAAAGTTCATTTATTGTGACTGAGCTGCCTCTCTGGGGTGACATCAGCTAGAAAATAAGGGAAAATGGGGCAATGAAAGTGCGAGCGGGTGAGAGAGGGAGGCGAGTCCCTTGGTGCGGTTCCAGGCGGTGGGAATATGCACCAGGGAGCATCAGCTCAGATGGCTGCTGTAAAACTTTTTGGGTTTTTTTTTTTTGCAAAAATTATGGAAATTTGTGTGTCACCGTTCTATTTATATAATGGAACACAGCCTAACAGAGACAGCAGAGGAATGTTTTCTTAGAGAGGTTTAGGGTGTTGCCACAATCCGGCGAACAATGAAACCCATCACTGCAGTTAATGAGATGTAACACCCCATGAAAATACTCAAACCATGGCTGTGCAGTCGGCGATCGAGGCTGCGGAGGCAGGAGACCCAGATCAGAGACGTTTGCACGCTCCGCTAGCAAAAGCATGCAGATTATTTCAAATAAAAGTCTGAAAACGGTTAATATAAAGACAGGAAGAAGACGGTAGCGAGCTGAACTCCTTTGGTGGCTGCTCGTTTCTTGGAGTGTTTGGGACGGCTGCGGGTCTGTGTTTAGTCTGTGTGGTCTGCGTTTGTTCATTCCTCCGCTGAGCGTTAGATTCCACTGTTGACAGTAAGTTTGGAGCTGCGTGTCAAAACGTCCATCTGGGTGTTTAATCCCTCCGTGTCTCCTCAGCGGCTCTGAGATGCTCAGAGACACCGACTGCAACGCACTTCATCAGGACTAACATCACCGCTAAAACATGCAGGCTTACCAAGTGTTTCTGGTCTAGTTTCTCAGTTCACTTGAAATAAGACAAAACTAACTAACTTACAACTAACCTGTCAGAAAGAAATAGGAGCAAATTTTAAGTTAATCATTTCTTAATATGGATGGAAAAGTTCTAGTTCTGTTGGCAGATTATTTCATTTACAAAATGGGAAGAATGTTTTGTCACAAGCGAAATAATCTGAGTGGAACTAGACCTCGGTTGCTAGGCAACAGCTGTGCTTGGCTGGGGTTGCTAGGTAACGGCTCTGGGCTCTGCTTGCGTTGCTAGGTGATTTGTGACGTTACATTCAGAAGGTCTTTGAAACGGCTCATTTTCTAGACACCAAAAAACTTATTGCCAAAAAACCTTCTGGTGTTGCTCCTCTTGTTTTAGGAGCATCTTACGACCCGGCCCGACCCGACCCGACCCGGCCCGACCCGACTGGACCAACAAAAACATGCAAAATGTGATTTTTGTGCAATCAGTCCTCTTCTAAGAGAACAGAGGAGAGGTTGGCAAATCCTAATGCAGAGTCTCTCCTTTCTCTCCGTTAGCCGCTGATGTGCACACACGCACACGCACACACGCACACACACACACACACACACACACACACACACACACACACACACACACACACACACGCACACACGCACACACACACGCACACACGCACACACACAGTCTCATGAATGATTTGGGTTCTGGATGGAAAAGCCCAATCAAAGACCAAAACTTCACTGATCACCACTTTCCATTCAAGTGTTTTCAATTTAATGATACCTTTATAAGACGTCTGGCTCAGATCGTGAAAGTGTGCGTGTGTGTGCGTGCGTGTGTGTGCGTGCGTGTGTGTGCGTGCGTGTGTGTGCGTGCGTGTGTGTGCGTGCGTGTGTGTGTGTGTGCGTGTGTGTGTGTGTGAGCATGAACGGGTAAAAACACAAACAGCCTTGGAGCCTCACTGGCGAGTTCTAATCATTAACAGAGGAAGGAGCAGAGGCTCCCAGATCACAGAAAGTGAAAAGTGCTGACAAAGATTCACTAATATTTCATCACAATCTGAACCTTTTCACATGTTTCACTGCAAGAGACAGAAATGAGCGCCTGTTAGTGAAGACGGGAAAAACTGGAGTACATTTAGACCCCAAATTATGAAAACCCCCAACAGACGCAGATTTTATATCATTTTTATTCAAGAAGGAAACGAGACAAAACTTTAATTTTTAAAGTCTTTGACTAGACCACTTCAAAACATTAGCAACTTAGCGTCAGAAACAGCATATTGGTAAATTTGAGTTTCCAATGACATTATATTTGTGCAAATTGGGATAACAAACATTAATTTGCTTAATGGAAATGCACTAATTTTGTAAAAACTCAATTTTTTAAAATAAAATGATTTTGCCCTAAGATGAGGTGAGATCAAAGTTAGCGTATTTCACAAAACTGCCATGGAAACGCTTCTCTTCTTTCACATCACACGAGTCATGTGATCACATGAGTCATGTGATCGACAACTGGATGTTACTACTGGTGTAAAAAACAAAGAAGACGACAGGAAGTGGAAGGAGGATGAAGGCGCAGCGAGTTTTTAATGACTTATGACCCATTTTCATTTTGGGCCTAAACAAGATCATCAAAGCTCTTAAAGGGCCGGTTGTGGAAAAATGTTCTGATAAAATCCATTAAGAAACTGTTAAAATATTAATAAATATCTGGGTATCCGATAAGTTCTCCAAGTATTACAGAACATCCAGGTTTTCATGATTATTTTTCAGATTTTCTTTGCAATCAAAATAACCGACTCTGTTGTGTTGATTTAGAAATATTGGCAAGAAATGTGCAATATTTGCACTTATCTGTGAAAATGTGACTTTTTGCTACCTGCCACATTGACTACAGATTATAATCTGAAATCCAGTGAGGCTGAGGCAGCAGTGGAGTAAAAGTAAGAAATACTGCCCCCTGCAGGTGGGAGTTAGTATCAGTTAAGCTCAATGTCTGACCAGTTTTGCAAAATAATAAAATTATATATTAAAATTTTATAACTAGCATGTAAAACTGCTGCAGCTATCAGTAGATTTTATGTGAACTGACTGATGAAATTTGGCGTCTGGAGCCACATAAAAAGCCGAGGCGGGCCAGATTTGGCCCTCGGGCCTCGAGTTTGACACGTGACTTATCGCATGAACAAACTTTTTCACGTGTGATTTTTTATTTGCGTTTCTTGTTCAGTGGAAACACCGGCATTGGGAACGAGTATTGTTTTGATGTTGGAGAAGAAACGTCGCCAGCTGTGTTGGAAATGCGGCTGCAGTTGGTACCGACTCACAGTGAGGGCTCTCCTTGGCTCCGGCCCGCAGCAGAAGCTTCGCCATCGGCACGTTGTTGGTCATGATGGCGATGTCGAGAGGAAGGAGGCCTTCGCTGTTCGGCGTGTTGAGGTCCAGCTCCTCCAGGCTGTACTGGGCCAGAAGCAGCTGGACCAGGTCCAGCTCCTGGTGCTCCACTGCCTCAAACAGAGCTTCGTTGCTCTGGAACTGACACACAGACGAAGGATGATGGACTTTCAATGGAAATCCTAACAGAACTTTGCATTAAAAGTGACATTATTTACCAAATGACACTTCATGAAAACATTAAGCTTCATAAAGACTCCTTCATGTTCGTGACAGGTGTGATGTCAGCCGTATGCACACCTTCAAACAGTGTTACCGTATAAATAGATACATAGATACATATCATAGAAAAGAAAAAATAAAAAGCTCAAAAAGTTAGATGAAGGTGTCATAAACGAGGATCTAGAACTGTTTTTCAATCATTAATAATGAATTATTGGCTTAAAACAAACATATACACTGCAAAAAAACAAAGTCTTACTAAGAAATGTTGGTTTAGTTTCAACTGCAAATATCTTAGTTCACTTGAAATTAGACAAACATGACTTATCAGCAAGACAAATAAATGAAATTGGTTTTAGGTAAATAATTTCTTCATATTAATGAAAATGTTCTGGTTCCATTATCTGATAAATTCACTGATAAAATATTTTCCCCATAACAGAAATAATTACTTACAAAATATTCATTTAAAACAAGCCCCTGTATCTTAGCGAAAAGTTACTTTAAAGTTGGTTTTGTTGCATTTGAAGAGCTTGTTTTAAATTAATGATTTGTAAATACGTTCTAGTTTCACTGGCTAATTATGTGACAGAAAATGGCAAAATGTCTCATTTTAAGTGAAATAATCTTAGAACTTTTTCATCAATATTAAGGAATTATTGGCTTAAAACAAACTCATATTTTGTTGAAAAGTTACTTGTAAAGTCAGGTTAGTTTTACTTCAAGTTTACTCAGATAATTAACCAGGTTTTGTGTTTTTGCAGTGTATTTTCTCTCCATGACAGGTGGCTCTAAAGCTTTTCCAGACAACGATCCTCCTGCTCCCATCCTGGACTTACGACGGTGGTTTTGCGCAGCCTCTCCTTGTCTCCTCCCCGCGCTGACACCACGCTGTCCTCCAGCGCGGGGGGGTTGGTGCCCACGCGAAACTTTCCAGACAAGTTGCGGTAGAGCCGGCGAGCTGCGCTTGGCGAGGACAGGCTGGCGGACTTGCGAGCCGCTGCCGGCTGGTGGACCGGGTCCCCTCGCATGGGCTGCGTCATCTTGGCAGAGTCGGCCCTGGAGGAAAGATCACGGAGTGAGAAACACTAGAGATGGGTGAAAGGAGTCGCATCTGGTCCCTCTGCACTGTGGCACTAAAGAGGGAAAGTCCTTTTTATTTTCCTGTGTAGAATAGACAGAGCGTTGCTTCTGGGAAAGAAGCCGACTTAAAAAAACGCAGCTCTGCTTCTCTGCATTCAGACCAACAGAGGGATGAAAATGACATTAAGATATGAAAACATCATTTTGAACAGGATCTAAAAGATGCATTACTGCAGTATCACTCATTATCTGGGTTCCAGCAGAAAGGCCCAAACAGTTTTTAGTTATTTGTTTATTTACACTGTAAAAATACAAAATCTTACTAAGTATGTCTGGTCTCGTTTCTAGAGCAAATATCAATACAAGTAACTTTTCAGATATAGGAGCTTGTTTTAAATCAATAACTCCTTAATATTGATGAAAAAACAACAGGCGCTGTTACCTAGCAACCCCAGCGAAGCCCAGCCCGTTACCTAGCAACCCCAGCGAAGCCCAGCCCGTTACCTAGCAACCCAGTTTTAGCTCCACTGTCAGATTTTTTGACTTATAACCAGACATTTTGACATGTTATATGTGATATAATCTGGCACTGGAACTAGTACATTTCTAAATCAATATTTACAATTTATTGATTTAAAACAAGCTCCTTTATCCTGCTGAAATGTTACTTTTAAGTTAGTTTGGTTTTATCTGAAGTGCCCTGGAAACTAGATGCAAAAATCTTGGTAGGGTTTTTTTTCCATGGGACATAAAGACACAAATTTAGTTTCCCAGAAGGAAACAGCTAAACATAAAGTTCTGAGTCAGCAGAACTTGAATGGGGGAAAAAATGGCTGAATGCAAAATGTGCCACACACGTTATGAATTTATATCCAAGCATTGGTAACGTCTGCAAGACAGTTCAATATTACTTCAACACATGCATTTCATAGTGGGAAAATCATCCCGCCCTGTCATGAAGGACACAGCATCACTTTGACTGCTCAGATATACGTAACCATGTTCCACAGAGCTGACAGTCTCCAGAGAGGGACGGGGCACAGAACAAAGAGTAAAACTGCCACCAGTGAGAAATACCCATGATGCTTCAGTGATAAGTGACTCTGATTTGTCAGATTTCCATGATCAGCTCCAGTTGTCGTATCATCCTAAACAAGTCATCAGTTTGCTCTGTAAGATCATCTTTCCCCTGTGAAACAATCACATCCACGTCTTTGCAGCAGATTCTTGGCACCGCTGCTTTGCGCCGTTCTCCAACCTGCTATGGGAACTATGTAGATGACAAGTGTTTCTTGGGCGAGTCTGGCCTGAAGTGCTCAGACGCGTTGGACTGATGAAGGCGATGTCAGCGGGACTCCACAGGCGACGGTGACAGACTCCGTGTTGGGTCTCACCAAAGAGAACCATTGAGATAAATGAATTCCTCAAGGAGGCGTTTTCAGCACCTTCCAGGCCAGTTCGTCTGGCTCTTCACACCATCTGAACTCGTTTCTCCCTCTAATTTTACCTACCGCTAAAATATAGAACCAGCACTTCATATTTATGGAAATGCACATAAAGAACATAAACACACCTTACTCTTGTGGACATTCTTGAAAATAAATTTTCTGTGTACATTAAAGGGAACCTATTATGCAAAATGAACATTTTGAATATTTTTGTGTTTCCATTTGGGTTCCTACTGCTCCCAAAAACAGATCAAGAGCTTCTATAAATCACTCAGCCGTCTTTTGGCAGTAAGTTCAGGTTTTTTGGTGTCTGGAAAATGAGTTGCTTCAAAAACCTGCCCGTTACCTAGTAACCCAAGCAGCACTCCGGCGTGTTTGTCCAGCTGGTTTTACTGCTATATGCGGTGTACAATGGCTGCTGGAAAAGACAAAGTGCTTTGTTGTTGACTTATTATTTAGAAAGGACTTGCTGCATTCTTGTTGGTTGTGCAGAAGGCTCCACTTCTGCTTTTCAAAGATGTATGGTTGTATAATTATGCATCCTTCTGCAGCCATTTTTATGTGAGTGTAACCGTTGAGTTGAGAGACGTGGTCAGCAGCAGGTTATTTCGATTTAAAGAGACAGGAAGCCCTAAAACAGGTCAACATAGGCCAAGCTGAGCAGACTGAAATCTCATCTTCTAAGAATGATTTGTAGAAAAGATGTAACAAAGATGTTCTATATCTCCACAGACCTATCCTAACATGTTCAAGGAAGAATAATAAGTCACCTTTAACATATCAGCTTGCAGAATCTTATTTGATTATTCTCAAATTTAAACACATAGTTTTCCCGTTTTTCTCTAAACAAGTGACATGCTCAGTTACTCAATCAGCCCAACGTCGGTTCTCGACATCGCAGCTCTTTGAACATGAGCAGGCGGAGGTCGAAGCACGTAAATAAAGGCATTAGTTTGGGCCGTCATGCCACATGCCACAAGCAGATTTGTCAAGGTGAGAACATCTGTAGGAAAAATGTTATTTATACCGCCACTCAGCAACGGACGTATGAGACCACATAAGAGTCCGTCTGCGCTCAAACCCTCCCCCATCACATGAAGTTTGTGCAACAGCTGACATCGGCCTACATTGTAGACTTTAAAGCCCCCGCAACAAGCCCTTTTTCACAGGGGCGGATACACCTAAAATACCCCCACAATCCCCGTCCCTTCCCGCTCCGTCCCATCCATCTCCACTCCATCCCGTAATAGAGGCCTTATTTTAGACATCCTCGTGTTCCCGGCTGGGCCTAACCTATTCCAGGGTTCCAGATAAAGCGCAGCAGGTATTTGGAATAATTTTTCCATGGGCCTGGCCCGGAAGATAAAACAGGAGATATATTTGTAATGTGTGTGCCGGTATCCCATTTCAAAGAGAAAGCCCAGTGGAATGCAGCCCTGGGCTTATTGTTATATGCCTGAGATGGAACAGACGCACGACGGTGCCCCATCGCTCTCTGACGACATTAGGCTGTGTGTAACGTGGAGTGTGTGCATCTGCGATTTCAAAGAGATGTTATATCGCACACGTGAGGGCGGCGTATCGTTTACCAAAAGACATGCCGCTCAGAAATGGAGAAATATAGACTAGTTATAATAATAAACCCCTGCCACAGTAAAAAAATGAAGATACTTAGTTATAACAGATTATTACAACAGTGTTGAAAAAAACGTTTAAAAAAGGGTTTTTGCTTTAAAAAAATGTACCAAGAGTTTTTGGTCTAATCCTAGTGCAAATATCTTAGTGCACTTAAAATGTAAATATTTTCAGCCAGATTTATATCCATACTAAATCAATAAGGGTTCAATGATCTTTATTATCCTGCCAGCTCACATTTGCATGTTTATACAAATGGTCCACTTGTTTATGGTATGAAATTTGGACTCAGCTAAAATTTTAAGAAGCAAAATTAATAAATAATTTTTATAAATAAGAGCATGTACAAATATAAGGTATACAAATAAACATTTCAGCAAGATATAGGAGCTTGTTTTGAGTCAATAACTCCTGAATATTGGTGAAAAGGTTCTAGTTCCACTGGTGCCGTTACCTAGCAACGCCAGCCAAGCCCAGCCCGTTGCCTAGCAACGCCAGCCAAGCCCAGCCCGTTGCCTAGCAACCAGTTCTAGTTCCACTGGCAGATTATTTCACTTGTAACGAGACATTTTTCCCATGTTGATAGTGAAATAACCTGAAAAAAATAAGTCAAAATAAGTAAAACTCCAACTGAAGTTTTACATTAAAGCAGCCATAGGCGTTGTCATGACGACTGTGACTCAAGCCTGTCGCAATGAGCAATAAATCAATTCATCTGTGATTTTATTTCTACCAAAGCCTGGATGACACATGGCTTTTTAGTGCGGTGTGAATGTTGACGTCTTTGTTTACAAAGACGTCAACATTCATTTTATTTATTGTTTTAGTTTAATATCTTCATGTTAAAGGTTTGTTAAAAATTTATGCTTAGTAAATTTTGAGAGAGTGTACTTGCATTATGATGCCATTACCAACATATTACTTGAAAATGGTCTCAAAACAATATTATAGTTTATCGCAATAACTTCTGGGATGATTTATTATCCAGCAACATTTATTGTGACAGGCCTAATGTGAGATGATATTTCATACAGCTGTAGCATCAATTAACCTCATGCTATGCTATGCAGTCGCTTTGTCTGCAGCGATGAAGATTCACCTGCATTACAGGATGAAAGCTTAAAGTGGCTCCAACTGCAGGGCAGTCTGACCTATTTTCTGATTAAGTCAGTTAGTAATTGTTTAACCAGGAAGCGCTGAACTTTAAGCCCAAGATGGTCAGATGGTCAGTGGGTAAGAAGAGAAAAGAGACTACAGTTGAAAAGACTACAGTGGCGGACTGCAGATTAAACAGCCTTTAACCTAAAAATAGAAAATGGCGGTGCATTTAAAAGCTACACATAATTTATAGACATGACTCTGTTTGATGTTTCACAAAAATGTGCTCCCCTTCTTTACGTTTAGATCCACGTGAAACACGTTTTTCAGATAAACCAACATCTGTGATTTCAGTCATCTTCAACAAATTAAAGTATGGGTCCCCAGGAGGCTCATTTTTCAGATTAAAACTACCTTTTGCAGGGATTAGTCAGATTTTTTTAAGTGCATATTTGTGAATTAAAACATATTTAATTGGTCTGATGTAATGATTCAACCTTAAATGTGTTTGTTATTATCTGTAAGCGGAAATTAACAGAAATAAAGATTTGAAAGCATCAGTCTGTGTGTAACTGAGTGATGGAGAAACTCAACTTTTAAATAATTTTCATATTTAGTCAATATGATGGTGAACTGGAAAAAACCCTAAACCTAAACCCTAAAGCGACAGCAGCTTTAGGGTTTTATACTGAAACCAGAGATGGAAATCTCAAACTGAAGCAATCACCCAAACATCTTAAACTGAAATTTACTGCACACACACACACACACACACACACACGCACACACACACACACACACACGTCTCTACAGTTAAAAATGCTGGAAAACAGGAAGCAGTTTTCTCTGGTAAAAACCGAGTCTTCCAAGAGCCAGACTCCCTCCTGGGTCCTTGAAGACTCCCACATCAAATACTCCCACAAACACTCAACACCCCCAAGTTGCAAACACCATACTCAGAGCATCTGTTTTATTAGTTTTATCAGCTTAATTTACCAAAAACAAAAGTTCGGTCCCACAGTCAGTGAGTCACATGTAAACAAAAACATGCCCACCGAGTCTAGACAGTTTGCAGCTCTTTGAGACTCGAGATGGGAAAAAATCAAACTAAATCAAAGCATATCTTTTGGAAATGTTGGTAAACCTGATGCATTTTCAGTAGGCATGAGAAAAAATGAATGAGAGGAACAGACAAGAAAATGTCAGCAGGATGGAAAATGTAACTCTGGCTTTAGGGTCAAAATGCTTTACTTCAATCAAAACTACTGGTAAAACTGCTATTTACCAGTAGTTTTATTGGTAAATTAAAAAAAATGGCAAAACAAGTGGGACCAAAATATAAGTAGAAGAAGAAAAGAAAGACTTTCATTGTTTCTCTTAATATCCATAAAGCTACAATCAACTAAACAACGGGAAACGTCTTTAACTCACCGAGGCAATAAGATGGACGTGTGTCTGGTGTGAATGAATGAGAAATGATTTCATTCTGCTTCCAGCCTGTAGACGCCTGCAGAAGTTTTCAAACCCCCTGAACAAGTGGGAGGAAGCTGCGTTTACTCAAACACCTTTAAATAAAATCCAGTGCAGCTAAATGCAACTGGAGTCTAATCAGTAAAAACAGACGGTCGGCTTATAGGCAGGCAGTTTGGTTTTATAGCACATTGTCAGCAACTGGGGAATTTAAATGCTTTGCATGGTTAGAAGGAAAATAAAACAACAAGAAAAACATTATGGAGGCAAAACGATGACAGGTTGAAAGACAAACAAATGTTTATGATGTTCCACTTATTGTTATTATTCAAAGCCAACTCTAAACAAATGAGCTTTCAGCCTTGATCTAGAGGAACTCAGGGTCCCAGCTGCTTTTTTCTTTTCTGGAAGTTTGTTTCAGATTAGAGGAGTATAAAACCAGAAAGCTGCAGAGGATCTGGATCAGCTGCATGATGTCGAACTTAGTGTGAGAATACAAACGGCTTTCAGAAGGGATCCACAGCTGAGGAGGGAGAAGCTGCTAGTTTGGCTCTTTGGACGAATGGCAGACAAAAAACGTTCAATTTGGATTTTCCCACAGCCATGAGAGGATGAAACTAGATTTTTACTCAAGTAAAAAGAAGTTACTGAAGTAGGAGTGTAAAAGTATTTGGTGAGAAGACGACGCCTGTGTTGAGCAACTGATCAAAACATTAAAATACTTTATATGGACATGTTGGTATTTTAAAAATCTAAATGAAAAGAATTTATACTAAATGAGAATCAGGCAAAGTGAGTTAATTTCCAAAACATTTTTTTTCAATAAAACTTTTACAAAAACTGGTGAAGTTTTGGTTCAAACAAACTTGTTCTTCGTTCAGTAAAGTTACTGACAGAGAATCCAGATTTTTACTGAACAGCAACAACATTTCACAATAAAATGACTCCAAAGTCAAATTAAAAATACTCCTAAAATTAGTTTTTCCAAAAATCACTCAAGTAAATTTATCTGAGTAAATGCAACCAATTCTGCCTTCATCACAACAATAAAACATGGTGATGGCAGCATGATGCTGTGGCGTGTTTTTCTTCAACAGAGACATTAATCTTCATCATTAATCTTCTTGCTCTTCATCGTCACTTTAACTCCGTCTTCACTTCACCCTGAGGACTGAAGAAAGCTCATAAATCTCAGCTTTATTTGAACGCGTGTCTAATTACATTTAATACACAAAGAGCCGTTAATATCAGCATCAACAGCTGCTGCCTGTGCAGAAGGTTTGAGCAGGGAGGTGGATGGGGAGCCAGAGAGCTGCGCAGGGACGGCGGGTACCGAGCGGCGGCAGCAGCAGAGGTCCAAAGTTGCACAAACTCGCTCCCTCAAACAGCCACACGTGCGCGAGCAGAGACACTGAATACAAAGCAGACCGGCTGCTCTAAATGTGGCTGGGAGAAGGAAACTCTGAAATCTGAGTCTTGGCACCAGACAGGCTGGAAGCAGCCGGGCTGCTGGATGCAGAGGGAGAGGCTGATGGAGGGAGGGAGGAAGAGGAGCAGGGGGAGGAGGAAGAGGAGCAGGGGGAGGGAGGAAGAGGAGCAGGGGGAGGAGGAAGAGGAGCAGGGGGAGGGAGGAAGAGGAGCAGGGGGAGGGAGGAAGAGGAGCAGGGGGAGGAGGAAGAGGAGCAGGGGGAGGGAGGAAGAGGAGCAGGGGGAGGGAGGAAGAGGAGCAGGGGGGAGGAGGAAGAGGAGCAGGGGGAGGGAGGAAGAGGAGCAGGGGGGAGGAGGAAGAGGAGCAGGGGGGAGGAGGAAGAGGAGCAGGGGGGAGGGAGGAAGAGGAGCAGGGGGAGGGAGGAAGAGGAGCAGGGGGGAGGAGGAAGAGGAGCAGGGGGAGGGAGGAAGAGGAGCAGGGGGGAGGAGGAAGAGGAGCAGGGGGGAGGGAGGAAGAGGAGCAGGGGGAGGGAGGAAGAGGAGCAGGGGGAGGGAGGAAGAGGAGCAGGGGGAGGAGGAAGAGGAGCAGGGGGAGGAGGAAGAGGAGCAGGGGGAGGGAGGAAGAGGAGCAGGGGGAGGAGGAAGAGGAGCAGGGGGAGGAGGAAGAGGAGCAGGGGGAGGAGGAAGAGGAGCAGGGGGAGGAGGAAGAGGAGCAGGGGGAGGAGGAAGAGGAGCAGGGGGAGGGAGGAAGAGGAGCAGGGGGAGGGAGGAAGAGGAGCAGGGGGAGGGAGGAAGAGGAGCAGGGGGAGGAGGAAGAGGAGCAGGGGGAGGGAGGAAGAGGAGCAGAGGGGAGGGAGGAAGAGGAGCAGAGGGGAGGAGGAAGAGGAGCAGGGGGAGGGAGGAAGAGGAGCAGCGGTGGGGGAGGGAGGAAGAGGAGCAGAGGGGAGGGAGGAAGAGGAGCAGAGGGGAGGAGGAAGAGGAGCAGGGGGAGGGAGGAAGAGGAGCAGCGGTGGGGGAGGAGGAAGAGGAGCAGAGGGGAGGGAGGAAGAGGAGCAGAGGGGAGGAGGAAGAGGAGCAGAGGGGAGGGAGGAAGAGGAGCAGGGGGAGGGAGGAAGAGGAGCAGGGGGGAGGAGGAAGAGGAGCAGGGGGGAGGGAGGAAGAGGAGCAGGGGGAGGGAGGAAGAGGAGCAGGGGGGAGGAGGAAGAGGAGCAGGGGGAGGGAGGAAGAGGAGCAGGGGGGAGGAGGAAGAGGAGCAGGGGGGAGGAGGAAGAGGAGCAGGGGGAGGGAGGAAGAGGAGCAGAGGGGAGGAGGAAGAGGAGCAGAGGGGAGGGAGGAAGAGGAGCAGGGGGAGGGAGGAAGAGGAGCAGGGGGGAGGAGGAAGAGGAGCAGGGGGGTTTGGGGGGGTCAGTATTGCCACGCTGACCTGCAGCCAAAATCATGGAATCAAACGGACTCCAGATT